>NC_134862.1:40035030-40635030 GCF_049852395.1 Peromyscus maniculatus bairdii | reverse complement strand
GATATAAAATTGTAAATAACAATGGAAATAAATTTATAAAAAATTAAAATTATTAAATAAAAAAGAAAAAATTTTAAAAAGCCTAAAATTTAATAAAATACAAAAAGGGGGCAATAACACAAAATAGAAGATACTATGCTTTTAATTCTATTTTCCCTCATGGGAATGAAGTGATTTCTCCTTCCCATGGGATTGTATTTTTATCTCTATCTACAGGTCAGGAGAACTGTTGACCAGCAGTTCAGATAAATTAAGTCCACATACCCTTCTGGATGAGCAGGGCTTCTGTGAGTGTATTAGTCAGGGTTCTTTAGAGTTACAGAGTTTATGGAATGAATCTCTCTCTCTCTCTCTCTCTCTCTCTCTCTCTCTCTCTCTCTCTCTCTCTCGGAATTTATTGGAATGACTTACAGTCTGCAGTCCAGCTAATCCAACAATGACTAGCTGTGAACAGACAGTCCAAGAATCTAGTAGTTACTCAGTCCCACAAGGCTGGATGTCTCAGCTGGTCTTCAGTAGATGCTGGATTCCCAAAGAAGCAGGCTCCAATGCCAGGGAAGGAATGGATGTGCTAGCAAGGCCAGGGCAAGCAGACAAAGAGTAAAACCTTCCTTCTCCCATGTCCTTATATAGGCTTCCAGCAGAAGGTGTGGCCCAGATGAAAGGTGTGTCTTTCCTACCTCAAGATCTGGATTAAAGACGTGTGTCTTCTTAACCCAAATGTCGAGGCTAGAAGTGGATTCACCCAAGCAGAATATCTCTTAGAGGTGTGCTGTCCATTCCTGGATTGTAGTTCATCCCAGATATACAAGCTGACAACCAAGAACAGCCTTCATAGTAAGCATGGTTACTTTCTGATGGAGTTCCTTGGCTTGGGTCCCTCCACCTTTTCTAGCAGTTGGAGTGTCCAGCCTGTGACTTGCAGCCGCACACGCCCCAGGACAGCCATAAATGCATCCAACACAAAGTGGGAAACTAACGTAAAACATTGAGATTTTGCTTTTGTAACTCAGTTATGTGGTTCTCAAGTATGAACTTTGTAGATGACGCTATTGTATCATCACAAGGGCAAAAGGCTGGACGTGCTTGCCTAGCCTCTAGCCTCTTATGAGTTAGGGAATCAAACTTTCCACAGACAGGCTTGCTGTGATTGCCACTCTAAAGGTGTGTGGAAGACCCTTGTGTGCAACCAATGACCGGTAGGTAGTCCATTGTGTTGTGCTCCCTTCCCTCGAAGCTCAACTTGAACTTGGCAGTGGTCATGTGTAGGGTCAGTGTAGGGCAGTGGTCATATAAAGGTCATGCTTTATATTCTCGTGCCCCCATGCTCATCCTACTCTGGTCTCCTCTCCATGTTTTCGAGAATCCTGTGCCACAAACTGATGCTGATGTGGTGGGGTGGTGGTGGCTGAGTTGGGTGTGGACCTGCCCATGGGAATGGCGGCTGTAGTCATGCTGGGAGCCATGTCAGCGGTGGTATGGTAGCAGCGCTGGTGTTAGTGGTTGCTAGGGACCCTTTCGTGGTAGAATTCCGCTGGCGGTGCTCATTCCGGCAGTTTGCTGGCAGGGTCAGCTGAGGCTCATCTACAGAGTGGCTGTGGCGGCTGTGGCTCCGGTTACTGTACCAGCGGTGGTACTGGGGGTGGGGGCAGATGCCCAGTTCATTCCCGGGAGACCCTGGTGTGTAGTGCAAAAGCTGGCCAGCCAGCTAGTGGAGTAGCCTGGTGCAATGGCTCTGCAGCCCTAGTCCTGCTTCCTTTAACCAAGGTCCAGGACTTGCTTACCTGGATGCCTCATGTTTGTTTCTTTGAGGCAGGCTAGCCTCAGACTTATTATGTAGCTGAAGATGACCTTGAACTCCCAATCCTTCTGCTTCTACCTCCCAAGTGCTGGGATTTCAGGCCATTCTTCCAGCCTAGCGTCCTAGAGTGAGAGATACATATTGTCTTTCCGTCTTTCAGTACTAGAGAAAGGCAGATGATGCTTCTTCTCACTGACTAAGTGATAGCACAAACCCTTCCCCAGTTAGTAACGGAGCAGAAGAAATGCAAACGTCATGTGCATTTGTTACTCTTTGCTGTGACAGACACAGACGACGGAAGCAACTTTGAGGAGAAGGGATTGATTCGGCTCCTGATGTTAGAGAGATTGCTGCTCATCATGGTGGGGGAGTTCACGGCAGTGGGAGCACGTGACACAGAGAGATTCCAGCTCATCATGGTGGGGGAATTCGGAGCCTTGTGACAAGGCTTCTCGAATCGCAGTCACTGGGAAGCAGAGACAGCTGGGTTAAAAAAATAAAAACAAAAAAACCTTTAAAGGTCTACCGCTAGTGACCTTTACCAGCCAGGCTGACCTGAGAAACACTCTACAGCAGTCAAAATGTCAAATGCCGCAGACCAAGCATTCAAAACGTGAGCCAGTGGCTGCCGTTTCAGAATTAGATCATTATACCCTCGAAGGGGCCTGCCCTTCTCAAGCACGTGTGCTTACTATAGGCACAAAATGAAGGCTCTTTATTATGAGGGATGAGGGGAATGGCAGACAACGGTGGTGTCCACATTCTTTCCTAGTTAGGACAGTGGGTTCTTTAGGTATGCTGGAGGGCAGGGTAGGGAGGATGGGACTACATTGCTAGGCTGCCTGAAGCTGGGAGTCAGGCAATTCACCAGGTCATTGGTGGGGCCTGAGGGTCTCACTGAGCAATGGGTTGTAAGTTCAACTATATGACCTTCAAGAGCTAATAGCCTTCACCGTGGGCCCACGGCATGGTACCTCATGTAAACCTCCCCTCAGATCGGCAGGTCAAGGATTGGTATTTCCACCTTCAGATAAGGAATTGAGATTGGACTGGTTTGTGGATAGGCATTTTGCACATTTGTATCTCATTATTTCTTTTGCCCGCTTAAAGAGTTTCTGTGCATCCCAGAACAGGGTAAAGAGTATGATTTAGTCCTGTGCTTCTCAAGCTGTTTTTGGCTAAGAACTTGACTTTGAAATTTTCAATGTATTTGGGATCAACATTTTCATAACGTGAAATAAAAAGAATAATTAGGAACATGGGATGAAAATACTACTGAGATATACAAAGCATGCCTGGCAGTAGCAGCACATGCCTTTGATCCCAGCACTCGGAGGTAGAGTGGATTTTAGTGAGTTCAAGGCCAGCCTGATCTACAGAACGAGTTCCAGGACAGCCAGGACTGTTATACTGAGAAACCCTGTCTTGTAAAACAACAACAACAACAACAAAAAGGCATAAGTTCCATTTTCAAGTAATTATTAAAAAACACAATGCCGGGCGGTGGTGGCGCACGCCTTTAATCCCAGCACTCGGGAGGCAGAGCCAAGCGGATCTCTGTGAGTTCGAGGCCAGCCTGGTCTACCAAGTGAGTCCCAGGAAAGGCGCAAAGCTACACAGAGAAACCCTGTCTCGAAAAAAAAAAAAAAACCCACAAAAAATATCCTAGAAGCTTTTACATAGTTATTATACCTACCTTGTATTATGGTCATCTCCCTGCCAGACTTCGTATGATGAGAGTTGGTCTCCAGGGTAGCCGTATGTGGAGAAGGCTTCAGGACATGGTTGGATTATGAGGGTTCTAATCTCAAGAACATACTAATTCACTTATGGATTCCTGGACTAATGGGTTTGGAGGAGGGACCAGTATACAGTCGATCTCTCTTTGCTTCCTGGCCACCAGAAAGTGAGCAGATCTGCTCCAGCACTCACCTCCTGACACGCCGTTCTCTGCCTTGTCACAGGCCCAGAAACAATGGAGCCAAGTGACCATGGATGAAAACTTCTGAAACCGTGAACCCCCAAATAAACCTTCCTTTCTTTAAGTCAGTTTTCTCAGGGTTTCTGTAAAGTGATGAAATGCTGGCACCCTGCCACACACCGGTGACAGACGTTTTGTGAATCAGCAGTGGTCCTCAGCCCACACCTAGCAGCACTGACTGAGACAGCTCTGTTACCCTCTCTAGGCTGCCTCTCATGGCGTTCAAGGTTTGAATACCTCAGCTGAGATGACGGTGGGAAAATGGCTGGTTGCTGTGTGGAGCCAGATGTCCGAGCAAGAGGTTAGATTTCTGCCCTCTGTCTTCAGACGGACTTCTGAGTTCACCAAGAGATTTGTATTCGATTTGAGGAAATAATTTCTTATGGTGACTTTTTTCTTTCATCTACCCACGGCGGGGAAGAGACCGAGCTTAATGGTGATATATCAGCTGGAAGAGGCTTGGGGTCAGGGGTCAAGTAAGGTCTGTGCTTGGAATCTTACTCTAGGCTCTCAGTTGGATATGCCATTGGATGATGATTCATCTTGGTCCTAAGTATAAGCTTCTTGAATTGAGTGACTCTAGGGTTAATGCTGGGAAATTTGTTACTTTTATGGTTTAAAAGTGACTTGAATGTGGATATATATATATATCCTGTTTATTAGGAAATTCTACTAGGGAGTCCTCCCAAGGAATCTAAAATTGTTCTCTGATGTTTAGGAGATCTGAAATGCCCATTTGCTGATTGTATGCAACTCTGAGAACTTGATATATATGGAAACCGAAATCTACAGACATCCCAGGATGCTCAAAATTCTTCTTCCTCTTGCTCTTGTTCACAAGCTATTTAAACACCTCCTTCCTTCTCCCGAATCCTACTGACCTTCCTTCTACAGCTGTGAGACTGATAGACTTGCAGATGACTCATTCAAATTACGGCTTTCAATTCCGTGACTTCCATATTTCCTGTGACCTTCTCCTCTGCCTCTACTCAGCTGTTTATTGTAGTGACGATGCCCGGACTTCCAAAATCTCCTCATACATGCATTATCACTCTCTGTCCACAGTCTCCTTAGTGGTTAAGGTTCTCCCTCACAACTGTTTCTTGACCTTAGGGCCAAGGACTTCTAGATGTGAGCTCAACGACACTGTCCTTTTGTATCAGCTCTCTTCCGTCCTTACTTCCCTTGTTATTTGACTTTCAACTTCCCCTTTGTCACCTTTGGTTACACTCGTGGAGGCACAATGAGCCTGACTTTTATGTGTTCATACAAGGCCATGACAAGACTCCCAAGTGCTGTGGGATGTTCTGTATGTCAAATTGCTCTGATTGGTCAATAAATAAAACACTGATTGGCCAGTGGCTAGGCGGGAAGTATAGGCGGGACTAACAGAGAGGAGAAAAAGAAAGAACAGGAAGGCAGAAGGAGTCACTGCCAGCCACCGCCAGGACAAGCAGCATGTGAAGATGCTGGTAAGCCACAAGCCACGTGGCAAGGTATAGATTTATAGAAATGGATTAATTTAAGATATAAGAACAGTTAGCAAGAAGCCTGCCATGGCCATACAGTTTGTAAGCAATATAAGTCTCTGTGTTTACTTGGTTGGGTCTGAGCAGCTGTGGGACTGGCGAGTGACAAAGATTTGTCCTGACTGTGGGCAAGGCAGGAAAACTCTAGCTACACCCAAGAGAGCTGATACAATCCACAGACCACTTCAACCTACAACTGCCTCCTTCTACCAGACTGACTTGTTAAAGTTTCTATTGTTGTGACTTGGGAAGGAAAGGGTTTATTCCATATTATAACTCTCAGGTCATATGGAGGGAAGTCAGGACAGGAACTCAAGGCAGGAACCTGGAAGCAAGAGCTGAAGCAGAGACTCTGGAGGAACACTGCCTACTGGCTTGAACCTCTCAGATGGTTCTAGCTGTGTCGAGCTGACGGAGAACTAGCCAGCCCATGGGCACACCGATGCATGGACACCAGCACGTGGGCACACCAATGCATGGATGTCCACATGTCTCTGGCATTGCTTGCTTCCCATGTCTCTGCTAACCTCACTTCAAATTTGTATTTCCTCTCAGATGTCCTTGCATTATTCCCTCTGTGATCACTGTTTAAAGGGGAGTAGAAGGCATGCCATGGAAACAACTCCAATTTCTGCCAATAGCACTCCAAACCAACCTGCTTCTGTCCCTGTCTCCCCTACATCCTTCACGTAGTTGCTCAGTGACATCTCCTCCAATTCTCCCTTCTTCCTGCAACCCATCCGCCCCTACTTTCCAAGGAACCCGATTTCATCGGTTTCCTCATCTCCCTCATGACCTTTGGTTGGCACATTTGGCCTGACCCCAAAGCAGCTGTCAACACTCATCCTCCTCCTCCTCCCCTCCTCCCACTTCATGTCCATCCATCTGTTTCCTCCATCCGGTCATGCTGAATGTCTCTACTGTCTTAGTGACACCTCCGTCACCGTGGAGTCAATGTAAATATGTGTGTCGTGCTCTGAAGCCTGCCTCTTCTCTACTCGGTTGCTCAGGCCAGAACTCTGTGAGTCATCTTTGTTATCACCCACTCTCACCCCAACATGGCTGAATGTGGGAAATCCATCAGTTCCTATGAGCACCTTAGTCCTGGACTGTAGCACCCTAGGACTGGATGGCCCGGGGTGGTCTCATACAGAGGAGAACTATTTTCTCTTCCCTCCTTAACAGCCTGTGATGGCTTCCCTTTGCCAGGGAAGTTTAATATTTTTTAGGAACAGCTTGCCATCCCTGATTGATCAGACCAAGCTCATCACAAATCTCCCTCTAATGTTCAATATCCATCCCTGTTTGTGGTTTGTCTTTTAGTGATTCAAACTATTTGTGTCACTTTCTGATCGAGGGTCTCAGCATCACACAGGTGGAGAAGCCAGAGAGTCCACCTATGTTGGCAACCAATTCGAACCCTGTCACTTCAAAGAGGACACCTTCCCTCTTTTCTTCTTGTACTGCCAAGGAGTCTTTATGCTTGTTTATCCGCTGAACTTCTTCACTTGGCCAATTACCCCTCATCCTTCATCCGGCTAAATGTCATCTTCTCACCAAAGCCTGGAAGACCAATCTAGCTTGATTGCTTTGTTAAATCCCCCACTTCTCATTACTATGAACATCTATTCGACGTGGTGGCACAAGCCTGGACTTCTGGCATTTGGGGAGTAGAGGAAAGTAGGCCAAGAGTTCAAGACCACCTTGGGCTCCCTCGTTAGATCCTGTCTCAAAGACCAAAAATGAGTAAATAAGTAGAAGTCACCACAATTAGCCGGGCATAATGGCTGAATTAAGATTGCTTGAGCCTAGTAGTTTAAAGGCAACAATGACTCTGTCTCAAATCTGCGTGCGTGCGTGCGTGCGTGTGTGTGTGTGTGTGTGTATGAAAAGTAATTATAACAAACTTAGCTTTGTAGCAGTTGTTGAGTTGATGAGGACAGGTGCTAGGCTTATCTTATTTTCAGCTTTTACCCAATCACCCCACAGAGTTCCTAGATCACAATAAGTTCTGAAAGAATAAACACATATCTCATAAAATCTTTGATTTGAACAGAATGTCAGAGAGAAGCTAGCACTCCTCTCTTCTGGTTTGGGGTTCATCAGCGGTAGATATGAGGGTAGAGATTATTATGACAGATGGTTAGATTAGCTGTTAGTGCTGAGTACTAGTCAGGGTTACTAATGCTGCCTTGGTGGAGGGGATTTGGTGGGGTCATGTTGGGGAAGTGACATCTTGCTGTTTTAAATAACCGAGGAACATTGTAATCGGGCATGTGATTCTGGGAGGTGTACTGGGCAAACTGGACCGTGTCAGGCCGGGACTGTATGACCTTGCAAAAATCTCCAGTAGTGGTAAGGGAAAAACCACAGCCGTGGGGCCGAGTTCTGGTATTTCAAAGTGCAGGTCAGCAGCGGTGATGGAGGTTGAATGTACACAACAAAGCCCGGTATTGAAATCAAAGAAAACTGGACACATGGGTAGACCAGCCTACATTTAATTGTAATGTTTATTGCTCCCAGTGGCAATTAGGCAGTTCACTGAACATATGACCCTTCTCATGTTACAATCCACACATGGTTTTTTACTTCGTCAACCCCAAACCATCTTTGGGATTGATTTCAGGAAACTGAAAGTAGACACTCAAAAAATTCAGTTTCCTTTTTTCCATCCCAGGTGCAAGGCTGAGGCTGTTTTGCTCTCTACCCATGAATGGTGGGTAGGGAGGCGGAGGTCTAACTTTTGACAGAGGTGGCCAGCTATTTTTTCAGAATGTTAGCACCTGTCTCTCCATCTGATTCCCCATGGCCATTTTCCAAAATGTGCAAGGGGTAGATATTTTTGTTTTTATTTTACTAATTCTTTGCTGTATGCCGGGAGCGTTACATTCACCCATACATTTCTTTCTTAGAATGACACTTTGAAAAATAAATGCTTGTTTCGTATTTCAGAAAATACCGAGGAAGGTAGTATCTCAATGTCACGCCTCTGGTAGGTAAGAGGCAGCCGTGGGCTTAGAGCTAAGGCCTCCAGACCTCAGAATCTGTGCTGTGGGGCAAGAGGCAAGCTGCATTATTTTCTTCATTTTTCTCCCCGTCCATGTCTTCCCCGGAAGTTCAAGCCTGGGCGGTTGCCCAGCGCTGCTGGGATAGGGGAGCTGCTGCTGATACATGGATGACTGGAAGCTCTCTGGAAAACTGCCAGTGCGGGGATGTGTCCTGGAGGAGGGCAGAGTGGGAAGGGGCTTGGCTGAACAAAGAGCTCGGAAGCTAGAGTGGGGGCCGAGGCTTGAGCAGAGCTCAGAGGTCAACTACCTCGGTGCCAGTGAGACTTGGCACTGCAGAGGAACGCAGCTCTACCTTCCCCCAGGAGGGCACCATCTTAAACCGTTTTATCTGCTGAACAACTTTAAGAAAGTTAATGCCGTTTCTAACTGCTAGTCAAAGATACAGCAGAGGACTAGTGAGTGGACCTTGACCAGCATGCAACAACCAGTTGTTCCTTCTCCCCAGAGGGCCTTGGACTCCTGCCACCCAGGGAGGAACGCTTCCGAATTCGCCTGTGCAGGCTTATGGAGGGGTTGCTGGTGTTTTCAAGTCGGGGAACTTGCTCCGTACCCGCCTTCCCACCCCTCAAGTGCCCCTGTTCATGGCCCCTGGATAAAAACCACCAATTTAGACCTTGTTCTGTGTTTTACTATTGAGGAATTCTAGTTCCAGATAGGCTAAGTAAATCTCCGAAGTTGCCACCTGAGTATCGTGGGAAAGGGAACACTGAATAATGAAACCTGTACACAGGGGACCCATGGTGCCCTCAGAGACACAGATTTGACCGGTTCATTTTAGAGACAGTTCTGTAGCTCACAAAAGAGGTCAAAGGTCATCCTCTCACTTTAAATTCTGGCTTTAGGACTCAGTCTCCATTTATACTTTGGTTAAATCTTATCACAATTAAGCCCCAAATTAAGTTTGAGGGAGAAATATGGCACAGCATGGAGCGCTTCTGCCACTGGGCTGGCTCTTAGCTCTTCCTTTTCATCGGATGTGGTCATCCCATCCTTTACAGTATTCCCATCCCCAGAACGGAGGAGCTTGTTTGCCTGATTTCCGCCAGATCTATGCAGAGCAATCACTTGGTCGTCTAGATTCCAGGAACTTCTCATGCTGGGTTCCATCCTCTTCATCTCAGCAGCCAGGATCACAGATGGATGGAGAGTCTCACTATCGACTGGTACGTGAGACTGAGTAGGTTTGGGAGATGAGATCTCTGGTCTTCTTAGGGAATAAAGGCTTTTCGCTCTCTTCCCAAACCCTCACCCATGCATCATTTGTATGCCACCTCTTCCAAACACATATATGCTTTCACACCTGAGATGCCTTCATGCCAAACCTCATGTGTTTGGTAGTGGGCTTGGGCTGCCACGGAAAGATTTTGCAGGTGGCCTTGCTTAACCAGTAGGAACTTATCTTCTTAAAGTTCTGGAGGCTGAGACATTCAAGATCAAGGTGCCAGCGAGGCAGTTTCATCCTGCGGCCTCTTCTCTTGCTTGAAGAGAGATGCTATCTCACTGTGCACGCATAAGACCTCTTCTTTGATCATTCCTAAAATGTGGTAAGGAAATAGAACCAACTCTTCAGGGCTAGCACTAAGTCCAACGTGAAGACTCTACCCTCATCATCCTGTCTAACCCTGGTCATCATTTCCCAAAGGCCTTGTCTTTAAATGTCATCATTTGGGGAGTCAAGCCTCTACTACTACGAGTTTGGGTAGGGATAGGGAGAAGAGGAACACAAACAATCAACCTAGCCATCTAGGAAGAGATAGTTGCTGGTTTTCCAAAGGAGAAACCGAGGCTAAGCGAAATAAATATGCTGCCTTAAGTCTGCAGGAGGGAGCCCTAGGGATGGCAATGTCCATGCTGACAGCCCAACTATGCAGACGGCTCCCAGGCAGCTCTTCGCTCCACACACCAGCCAAGGGCACAGAGCTACTATCTCTTAAAGCTTTGCAGGGTGCAGAAGTTTTAAAATATGTGCACAGATCATTTAATATGCTTCCTTCAAAAGATGAAACCCACCTCCCCCTCACGTGTATATGGTTTATACGTATTTCCTTCTAACAGGTAGAATGTGGCAGAAGCAGTGGGATGAGACTTCCTGGATTAGGCCAGAGAAGATGCTGTACCTACCTTCTTCTTAGTTCTCTTTCAGATCATTGGCCCTTAGGAAGATCTAGCCTGTGCTGTGGACACTTGTGAAGGAGCCACAGCCATGTGTTGGGCTACATTAGACATGTGAACATGTCTTATGCTCCTGAAGAACCAGATAGTCAGAGTAATTAGGAGAGAAATTAAAAATATCTCAAGACAAATAAGAATGGAGACACATAATACCAAAATGTATATTTTTATCTTTTCTATAAGGTCACTCTATGTTGCCCAGGCTGGCCTTGAACACCTAGACTCAGTGACCCTCCTTCTTCAGCCTCTTGAGCATGTGGGGGTATAAGTGTATGCTATTTTATTGTTTTTGAGGCAAGCTCTTGCAGTGTAGCCCAGGCTGCCTTCAAATGATCAATTTCCCCATTTCAGTTTTTCAAATCCTAGGATTATAGGTGTATACCACCAGTTTGGCAAATATCTATGTCTTTTAATGAGGCAGAACAATATGGGAAAAAAGAATTATTCAGTAATTTATGTATGAAAATGATATATAAGAGTTTGATACAATCATTAAGATCACAAACTCTGCCATTAGTAGGTGGATGACCTGAGGTAGATGATATAACTTATCTGTATTTCATTTTCCTGTGTAAGAAATTGAGATGTTGGCTAGGTGTGGTGGCACACACCTTTAATTCCAGCACTTGGGAGGCAGAGGCAGGTGAATCCCTGTGAGTTTGAGGCCACCTGGTCTATATAGTGAGTTACAAGCCAGTCAGGGATATACAGTGAGACTCTGTTTCAAAAGAAAACAAAAAGATAAATTGAGATATTAACTTAATAGTATCTCATAGAATCACATGATAACAAATGAGTTAATACATACCAAGTGTGTAGTCAAGCAGCCAGCAAATGGCCTCAATTAATGTCCACATTATTATTAATGTAAATATTAGGTATAAAGCTATAGGGATAAACACATACAGAGTTTAGGTATCAAGCACAGACCCTAGATATTTCTTAGGATTAATTTATGATCAACACATGGTTGAGAGAGTGCTGGATTAATAAAGTAATTTAAAAAAACTTGAACTTCCAACATGGTCATTAGAACATTGAATTATTAGCCGGATGGTGGTGGCATGTACCTTTAATCCCAGCACTCGGGAGGCAGAGGCAGGTGGATCTCTGTGAGTTCAAGGCCAGCCTTGGCTACAGAGTGAGTTCCAGGACAGGCTCCAAAGCTACACAGAGAAACTCTGTCTCGAAAAACCGAGACATATTGAATTGTTGACGGCAGCACAGTGAACTGAATAGTGAAAAAGCACTGCATTTCTGGGTCTGTAGGAAACAGCAATACCGAAAGCTACAGCATGCCTGATAAACTTAGGCGTGTGGTACTGACACACCCGTGAGACGTGCCGGTAAAATCATAGCCACTGTTGAGATCAGCTCCATTGATCTTTCAGATGTGTTTCTAGTGTTTCAGATGCCCAATCGCTTGAATGCGATACCGCTTCCTGCTAGTTAGCATGGGCTGGCTGCCACTGAGCCCTCGCTGCTGGAGTTGTTCTGGCTAGGGGCTCAGAACTTCTCTAGCTCAGGATGAGAGCTTTGGGCACTCTGCTCCTCTTCTGCTAGCCCCCCTTCTTCTTTTCTTCCCCCCTTCCATTTAGATGTGGGCGTGTGCATGCATTCTTCGTATGTGTGTGGGTGCACATGTGTGGGCATGCATGTGCAGGCCTGACGTTGATGTCAGGAATCATCCTCAATTCCTTTTCCACCTCTTCACCGAGGTAGAGTCCCAGAGCTCTCTAAAATGAGTCGTCTTGCTAGCCACCTCGCTCTGGGGATCCCCTGTCTCTGCCTTCCCGGGCCGCCATGCCCACTGGCATGTGCTTGGGTTCTAAGGATCTGAACCCCTGTTCTCACCCTTGCTCGACAAACACTCTAACCACTGAGCCGTCCCCGCCGCCCCTAGCTCCCATTCTTAACCCCAAGCTTTCATCTCAGAATTTCAGCTTTGATACTTCCCACTTCCTTCCGATGGTTACTTTAACCGAAGTGAGTCAGGGCTTACTGAAAAGATGACCACAGCCTATCCGATCCCACCCGCCCTGTCCCAGGGCTGCCTGGCCAGCACGTGTGTGTGTGTGTGTGTGTGTGTGTGTGTGTGTGTGTGTGTGTGTGTGTGGTGTCAGGGTTACTCAGCCCATTGTTTCCCCTTATCCTCGAAGTCACGAGACATTCAGCAGGGCTTCCCCAGCCGCTGCCTGCCCTCACCTCCAAATGTCAGTCTGACATTTTTCTGGTGGCTCGGGAGCCGGGGAGTGGGGTGGGGGTGGGGGAGAAAGAGTGACAGATTGGTTGCATCCAGTGGGAACCTGTTGAGTAGGCCAGTTTACCTGTCCTCGACTCGTGGCTCAACTCTATTGCCTCTGACCTCAACCGGAAGAAGAATCCCAGTACTTGGACAGCTGAGGCTGGAGGAGCTGAGTTCAAAGCCACCCTGAATTTTAGTTGAGACCCTGTCTCAAAGCACCAAGGGCTGGGGATTTGGTTCAGCAGCAGATGTTTGCTCAGCCTGTGAAAGGGCCCCGGGTTTAGATCACCAGCGTTGTGGGAGGTGGGGTTGGTGGGAGTTTTCAATTGTGATTGCCAGCAGTAACCAAAGTGGTGAGTGGGACTATCTTTCAGCTTCAGGAGCTAGGTATGACTTTCTGTTAGCCTCCAGAGTGCCCCCCCCCTCCCCGACAAATCTAAATTCACCCCAGGACCTCTGGAGCTTGAAGGAATAGACACATTATGCTTCTCCTGCTTAGCATTGGTTGTGTGTGCGCAGAATGACCCTTCCCAGCTTTGGAAGCTATCATGCCCTCTAAAGATTTCAGGGTGTATCTTAATGGGCCAAGCTTGGAGATTTCAGAGGTTTATGCTGATGCTTTGAAAGTGAAGCAAGATTTTCCCCTGATGGGATCTGGGCTCCATCCCTTCCTGGAGAGGCTGCCGGTATCCTTTCTTTGGAATACAGGATTCGTTCACCCTTTGGCCCTCTGGAGCTTTGAGGGACATGGTCGTATTTTAATCAGACAGGACTCAATAGACAGTACAACATGGTTTGAATAAGATCCATTTATTTAAAATTAGAATCTGCTATAAAAACAGACAAACCATACACCATTCCCAGAGGAATTGAATTACTTCTAGTTAAAAATGAGTTCTATTAGAACTAATTTTAGGTGGTTATAAATAAACTGGCCACAGCTTTCAAGAACGAAATGGTTGGAGAATGAGGTCAGGGGAATCCCTCTGAGCTGTTGGAAGGATAATCACCAAGGGAGCTCCCTCGTTTCTTTGCCTAAGTCCTGTAAGAGTATTCACAACTACGTCAGGAGCTCTGAACCCAGGAAGGAAAGAAATTAGAGACCACCACAGTAAACACGTCGGTAGCTATAAAGTGTGGCCAGCCTTAGAACGGAAGCTTCAGTTGGCTTCCCAAAGAAGACCCCCTCCCCCACCCCATTATAGAATATAATTTCCCTTAGAACACTCAATGACCACAAAAAAGTGTCCCCTGTGGAAATAGCTTAAACACAGGTTAAAAACAATAAATATTGTGAAATTATAATATTGGGCTTCTTTCTAAATAGTTCACAGAGAAGCTCAGTGAATAAATAGGAAGGGAACCGAGGTATTATCAGAGGTAATAAATATTTTGGAGAGAGGTACAATGAGGTTTTCCAAGGAGTTGCTTGTGCTCGATAAGAGTCCCCGGATCAGATTCAGGGAGCTCTGGCTAAGCCCTGGCATCGTAGATTCACCACACACCCTGGATGTTTCAGTTTTTCATTCTGATGGTCATGTACGCTTCTATGCAGTTGATGAAGATGTCAAACTCACTCATGGCCTTGTAGACGCCGTTCTCTTGGAGCTGTGGAGGGAGAGAAACACCTGGTTAAGACCTATTAGAGGGTCGAGGAGATCCCTGCACTAGGCTGGGCAGGAGACTGACTTGCAGAAAGCTCGTTGCTTTCTTGCATTGGGAGCTGTCAGACCTCGGGGAACCCAAGGATTCACCCCGGTGCCTGAGGAGGGGGCTGTGCCTTCAGCTGCACCATCTCCCAGCTTTGAGCTCTGCCGGTATTCCATGAGGGAAGCTCCTTCGCAAAGCACTGTCTTCAGAGTGGTATCTTTTGAACAGTTTTAGAGGCCTGGGCTCACATAATGCTTATGCAGATTGTTAAGCAAAGTTGTTAAGAGGAAGCAGTTTGAAAGCAGGACAGTGGTAGATAGATAAAGAAATAGTTTTGGTTTTCTATTTTATTTCATGATTTGGGCATTGAGGCAGTCCCCGCCCTGCTGTTCTGGCCTCCAGTCAAGGGATTCATTCATGCTCACTGCTGCTGGAGCCCTGCCAGGTGTCTCTGCCTAGCCCACGAAGATGATGTAGGCCACATGGCTTCTGGGAACTCGGGTTTCATGGGTTCACAGGCAGTTGGAAGTGTGAAACCTCATTTTGTTTGCCAGGTGGAAAGAGCGCCGGGACAAATAAGAATTCTGCTTCCTGCTCATTCTGATTTTTGGGGGGGCATCTAGGCTGAGCCCTGAGATGCGCGCCTGTGTGCCTGTGTTCATGTCTGCTCTCTGCACTTGTGGGTTCAGCCCATTTCCCAACAAGGTACTTTCTGTTCTTTCTGTTTCCTTTATCACTCTCCCCAGCACCTAGCGCTCCGTGCTCATAGGTTGTCTGGTCAGTCTAAGCTGAGAGCCTGCGAAGGTGAAGCAGTCATTTAGAAACTGCCAGACACGCTTTGCAGAAAACAAATGTCACAGAGGAGGTGGTGGCTCCTAACTGGCAGAGGAGGCCACATGATGTGCCAGGTTCCCACACTCTAGGTGCAGATAGAACAGGTCCTTCCCTCCTGCCCTTTGGTGAGTGGACAGGGGTCATGTGATGCACACCCTCTTTGTTACCACCCAAACTTACCTTATTAAAATCACTCTTCACCTGCTCCACAGCCTTGCTCTTATTTTCACAGGGGAGAAATCGATGCTGTAGGAGAAAAAGAGGGGGTTAATCATCCCAGCTCCAGTCCTGTGTCTATGGCACGCAACCTCGTTGCATGACGAAGGGGCCAGATTCCTCTTCTAGGCCCACCTCTTAGCTCCTAGAATGAACTGAGCCCTGCTTGGTCCTTAGCTCTCATAGTAGGGGCAGAGGAGAACAACCCAGGAAGAGGCAATGTATGTCTTTGGAATCATTAAGATGTTTGCAAAGCCTGGGTGTGAACTCAGGTCTTGGGCTTTGGCTCTCAGAACCCCAAAACATGTATTGTGTTTTTAATGTCTCCTCTTGTCTATCTCCAATCTCAACTACCAGGAGCTGTGTCTTAGGTGTCTGAGAGTGGAGATAAAGTCGCAGCTACTGGGGCCAAATCACTGGCTTAGAACTGCTGCACAAATAGACACCAACTGATTTCCCAGTATCAGTGAGAGAAGAGAGCAAACCACCAGTGTGGCAAAGGCACCACTTCAGTTAGAGACATAGATGTTCTGGGCGTATTATTCATAGATCCTGGTTTAGGGACAGTAGTCTTCTGGCCCTGCTGAAATGCCAGGGGGAGTTCTATCAGCCCAGTTGTGTGTTGCTGCGTTTGCTTTCCAAACGATGAGATGAAGAGGAGAACGCCTTCCTCTGCTTGGGAGCCTCAGCTGGCAACCAGGGGCCCAGGTCCAAAGAGACGAGGGAGCCGTAACGAAAGCCCTGGCCTTCCCATGAAGAGAGAGGGGAGTAGCTAATAACCCATGATGACTCACAAATAACAGGAAGGCTATGAGCGAATCTTCACGTGTAATGCCTCAAAGCCACCCCCACGCTCGCTCGCTCGCTCGCTCGGAGACAGACGAGCCGGAGAGCTGACTCGCGGCGCCTCTGTAGATTTACCTAGCCCTCAGTCTGTCTGTCTAGTCTGTGTGTGCCTGGATGCATGTGGCCTGGCTGGGCTGTAGAAGATGGTATTTGTTGGGTGGCCCCAAGGGAAAGATCTCGTCTGTTACTCACACAGCGCTGCAGCCGCCTCCTGAGGGTCTTCAGCTTCTCTCCCAGGAAATTCAAATGCTCCTTGATTTCTGGGCCATGGTTCTCTGCCTGGGGCATCACTTCTACCAGGTAAAACTGGATCATTTCTGATAAGGCTTGGCAACCCAGGTAACCCTAGGGGCAGGAATCAAAGGTTGGGGCTTACCGGAATGATGGCCCAAACTTGGTGGACAGTTTTGTCCCCAAGGACCCTCTCTTTCTCCAGTTACATTCTCTCCCTTCACCACAGAATGAGTGCCTCATAGCCCTTGACTGCTGGCAATATGCTGAGTTAAGATCTTCCCACTTCTCCTTTTGAAAGTCACGACATCAGACTCCGCTCCCGCTGGCTGTCACAAGCAGCTCCTCCCTTCCCCAACCTCTCGCTTGCTCCCCAGCACCCACTCAATTGTACCTTAAAGTCCTTCATTAAGGAATCGGTTAGCAGTATGCTGTCCAGCTGGTCCTTCTTTTGCTGCAAAGAAGAAGAAGAAGAACAACAACAAATCGTGAATACAAGGGCTGGCGGGGGGGCGGTACCTGACATGCATGTCTTCTGAACACCTCTCCATTTGTCGAGTTTTGAATTAGTAATCAATGTAGCCCTGGCAAATATTGAGAGTTTTAAAACCAGGATTTGATAGTGCTAGAGCCTGGAGTTAAATCAAAGTCCTTCCTCTTAGAATCGCATTATCTAAAAGCTTCTGACTGACTTGCACAGCCCAGGAGAAGTTTGACCAGGCCTGGTCTTCTTTCAGATGGGCCACATCAGGTTTCAAAAGCACCTGTGTCAACCCTTTCTGGAGTCCCTTATGGAGAGTGTCTCAGTTGCGTGGCTGTCTGCCTTCTCTGGAAGGGAAATCCTCTTGTAAGGCAAGCTCTCCATGCCAGGTGCTGCCTCAGATCTGGAGACTAAGCAGAGGCAGTATGTGCCCCCTACATCAGACTTCTGTCCCAGCCAACAAAATATAGAGCTTTGTTAGAAGAAAGTTAACAGAAAGTTCTTGAGCATGGGAGAGACAACGCATTCACCTTCTAGGTAGCTTTCCCTGTGTGCCTGGGTTTAGTTTAACCCCTAACCCATGGCTTAGCCCAGGACTCTCTGGATTTAATTTTAAGGGGGATAGATGCTGGGGATGGAGGAGGAGCAGGAGGTGGGAGCAGGAGAGGAGGAGGAGGAGGAGAAGGGTTATTTCCACAGTTCCATGGACTTCAGGCCATCCCAGGAAGAAAGACAGGCAGGCGGCATACTCACAAAGAAAGTCTTCACCTGGTCGAAGGCAGCCCGCAGCTCTCGAAGCGTGTAGGTCTGGCTGACCGGGAAGTGGGTGCAATTATTCCCCTCCTGGGTATTGTGGCCTCTGCTGGCCCCCACCTCAGCCAGTAAGAGCAGGCAGCAGAGCAGTGCTGAGCCGGGCATGGTGGAGCTCTGTCTTTGCAAGGCTGCCTTGTGGCTTTGGTGCTGGGAGAGCAAGCCCCTAACGTGCAGACCTCCTCTTCTGTGTCCCCCTTTTATACCGAAGGCCTGGGGCCTCTCCTTTTGCAGACTTCCTGGCAAAGGTTATTCAAGCTCCTCCTCCCTCTTTTAAACCATGCAGTATTTTAGCTTAATTTTTTTTTCCTTTTCTTTTTTTGCATTGTAAGCAAGAGCTGGTAAATGAACTTCTGCAATATAGCTATATTTAGCACGGGCTACCTCTCTTTAAAAAAAATTTTTTTTTTAAACTTCTCAATACAAAAAGTTGTATTTCCTAGGGGCATGACAGCTGTTCTATGCACAACTGTGCGTTCCATTCACACACTCTTAGGTCACAATGACGTGGAGAAATGGGTCATTCCAGAACATACTAGGATTGAGAAATAATTGGTTCCCCTACCTAACCTGGGTTGGATAACCGATATTTCTTTCTGACTAGGAATTCACCTTAGCACGCAGTTACCTGAGGAAACATGTGTGTGCTGATTATCCTTAAAACTCACTCTCTTCCAGTTCCTCCATCTCCTGGTCAAGACTGTCCCTTGAAGAGGTGTGTGTGTTGTGGGACAGATAGTCAGAGTAGAGTTCCGGGCCTTGCTCTGGCCCTTGCTTCATTGAGAGTTTCAGATCCCAGCACGGGAAGTTAGGAGAAGGAGCTTAGACTTCTGGGAGTCTTGCTCTGCCTGTCAGGTAGACCTCACCATGGCCCTGTTTTACAGTGTCCCAGGCTTGGAGATGTGTAACCTGTCCAACTACCTGTCCTTGCTGAAAGACAGAGCTGGTGACATTAGTGCTTCCACAGATCCCTGGGAAGTCTCGGGTACATGTCCTATTGGCTAAGGGGCTTTCTGCTTAGATAACAGTAGACCCAGGAGGAGGGCGCTTCCCAGGTTCTCCGATTTCTTTATCTTCTTACATCCTGTTGGTACAGGGCTCCAAGTCTGCCCACTGGAGAGGGTTGTTTACTACACCAGAGCTGGTGGGCCAGGCACTTGGGCCTAGACAGTCTTACCTGATGCCTAGTGACGGGTGGATCGGGATCAGGGGCTGTGGCCGCTCCTCCCAACACGCTGGCAAGTGTCATCGCAGAAACGTACAAACTGTAGAGAGGGAAGAAGAACCTTCTAAAAGTTGGAGTGGAGTTGGCTCAAGAGCTGCCGCTCCTATTTATTCCAGGCTGAGTTCTACCAACCACTCCTATTTATTCCAGGCTGAGTTCTACCAACCACAGGGGCAGAGCAAGGGGCCAGGCGGGGCTCCATTCCTTCCACTTTCCTCTTCCCTTTTGACTTGTGGGTGTTCTAGGATGTCTGTTTCTGTGTGCAGAAGCCACCCTCTCTCTGAGCTGCACGTTTGAGGTGTAGACACAGCGTTGGGGGTCCGAATCCCAGAGGAGGCTTGAGGTCCTCCTTGACCCACACAGCATGGACCCTCACCACCCTTTCTCCCAGCTCTGTCCTGTCCTCAGTTCACTGGGACAGCCACTGCCCCCTTGCTGCCAATCCTGCACCTCCTTTGTCTTCCCGAGCAAGTTGTGTTTTTCTTTGTGTGTCCGACCCCCAGCACGAAGTCTGGCCTACAGAAGGTAGCAGCTGTCCTTGGGACTGGCATTGCACAGCTCCATGAGTCTGACGCAGGGCTAGAGGATGAAACATCAGGAAGCAGAGGGGTGGGGGGCCAGCTCAGGAGGAGAGGCAGCACCTCTTACATCTTCTTATAATCATTTCTTCTTCTATAATCTTCTTTACCTATGCAATCCAACTATTTCATAATATATTAACGTAAAACACAAATATATTGGCGTGTACTTAACTATAGTATATAATTTATATTAATGTCATTTATACATCACATTTACACGTTAATATCTTAATAGTGTCTGAGCATATACTATTACTATAATATAATTAGTTTCATGAATATGCTATTACTATATTATTATGCTACATGTGTGTATACTTCATACTCTCACAATGATAGGAAGAAGAGAGATGTATGAAAGCTATATATATTTCTTTTTTAATACATATTCAGCTAACTGGGGTTAAGGTTGGAATCTGAATTCTTTATTTGTCCTCAGCCATTTGTCCAGTAGTTGATCCTTCCTTTCCCCATTGATTTCAAATTGTTGCTCAGTCTCTCCTCAACATTTCAGCCTCTTAGTGGTCCTCAGTAACCTCAGATGGGTTCCTTGGTCCATGTTTAGCCAAGTAAGGACCATGCCGAGAGCTCCTATATCTCAAGTCTGGGAGGACATCTGCTCAGCTGAGAAGCCTTTGGCACACACTGGGAAAAGCCCCAAACCCACAGTGACATCGGAGACATAAATGCCAAGAATTGCATGGTAGTGGGTTTGGGGACAAGGGAAGTGCCCATGAGGAGGAAGTGAGAGCGGATGCCTGGGCAGAGATGGGCACAGTGTCAGCCTGGGTGATGTTTGGAGCTGTGAATTCCAAAAGACATGACTGTTACACACCAATCTGCATTCCTTGGGGACAAATAGCCTGAGTCAGTTCAGAACCTAGGGAAGTTGAATTTAAATAAAATTCTCCACCAGGAGATCAGATGGTGGCTGTGGGAGGCGGAGTGTGGAGGGCAATGTCTCCTCTATTGCCCTTGTTCCAAAGTATCCCCTATTTCTAGTCAGCTGCCAACGAAAGAAAATTTTATTACGCATGGCTTAAAAAGAAAATATTCATTGTTCCTTTGTCTGACAAGATTCGCCCATGTAGCTGAGGATAGCCTTGGGCACACATCTTCCTGTCTTAACCTCTAGAGCGTGAGGATTGCAGGCGTGCCTTCACACCCAGCTTGAGATTTTATTATTTTTTTTTCTTCTCACCAAATAAGCACAGAGGTCTTTATTATCTTCTGTCTTCCTTCCCACCCTTCACTGCAAGATGTCAAGGAGCTGAGAAGTGGTGAGGTCCAAGTTCAGGGGCTCGTTGGTGCAGGACATCCTGATGCTTTGGGAAGCTCTGCTGGGTAAAGTTCACCATTTTAGCTGCAGGACAGAAAAGAGTTGTGTGTGCGCGCGCGCATGCGCGTCTGCACACACATGTACACACGAGTAGATTTTAGAGTCTTATGCATAGTGTACAAGATCTTATGAGGAATCCGCTCATGTCCAACAGAAATGGCATCTTTCTTGATATAGTTGCCCCATGTCTTTCTGCAATTCTAGGGAACAGTCTGGGAGCCCTGTGTGGCACACTGGAGCTGTCAAGGGAAAGGGCGAGGGACCCAGGTTGCTGGACGCAGGGATTAGCCAGATGGTCTGGCAATGGAGTCACCATGTGGAACAGATGTGTGATACGGGTAGAGAGAGTAGGATTGTTCAGACCAGATAAAAAGTCTTTCAAAGATCTTGATCCGATGTGCTGTTAGTAGTTGTTTTGGGGGAACTAGGGAGATGTCTAGTATGTGCGCTGCTCTCTCTAAGGACTGGAGTTTGGTTCCCAGCTCCCAACCACAACTCCCTGCAATGCCAGCCCTAAGGGATCTGATGGACTTTTTTGGTCTACGTGGGCATTCTTATGCATTTAGGAATTGGCACTCACATGCACATGTAATACACACACACACACACACACACACACACACACACACACACACACGCTCTCTCTCTCTCATTCACACACACAGAATTAAATAAATAATAAAATCTTAAAAATTCTCTTTAAAAGGCTGATAATGGGAGTTTCATTTCTTCTTATCTAGCATGTAAAATAGTTTCACTTTAATTTTAAGTGAAACTATTTTAAGTGTTTTACATTTCTAGTGTTTCCCGAATACCCTTCTTTAGTGACCTGGACAGTTTCCTTGCATCCACTTGTACCACATATACACAGTATGACTGAGCAGGAGCCCAGGGGATGGCTCTACCAGCCACGGCTTCCTCAGAACAACCCCTCTGACTTTGGCCTTGTGTTCTTTAGGAATCTTTTGGAATGAAGATCTGGATGGTTAAAAATTTAGGAGGGGCCCAGAGTTAAGGCTAGTCTCAGGGCAAATCAAGCCAGGGTTATGCAAACCGGATTGGATGACCTGATAATTGTGGCCAGCAGATGTTGCAAAGCACAGCGGAAGGGCAGATCACTGGACAGCCAACATGGAATTCCCCTTTGTGTAACCTGGTTACACAAAGAGAGCAATTTGGATTTTACTCATGGACCAACACCTTGTTCTCTAACTTCTCACATGAGAAATTTGTGTCCTATCAGGGGCACCCAGTGTTATTTCTGGCTCTTCAAAGGTGACAGCCATTGGGCTGTCTCTGTGACCACGCAGGATAACAAGGTACCTGAGCCTGGGGCACCAGCGGCATCTCTCAGCTACAGAACTTGTCCTTTGATGGGATTTGGTGTATGCAAATCTTCTCTCTATGGCTGATACGCTACAGACAGGTCTCAGCTGGGGTGGCTTCTAGGACTGTGACTTTGGCCATCACACAGGGGTCCATGATTAAAAGGATCCTGCTCTCACTGTCTTGAAATTTTTAGTGACTGTTCAGCAGGGAACCCTGTTTCTGCATTTTGCACTGGGTCCTCAATTTATGTGGTCCAGTATTTCTCAGCTTCCCAAATGCTGCGACCTTTTAATACAGTTCCTCATGTTGTGGTGACCCCTGACCATAATATTATTTTCGTTGCTACTTCATAACTGTGATTTTGCTATTGTTACGCATTGTGATGTAAACATCTGTGGTCCTGATGATGGTCTTAGGCTACCTCTATGAAAAGGTCGTTTAACCCCCAAAGGGGTCACAACCCACAGGTTGAGAACCTCTGATGTAGTATCTTAATTAAAGTGTTCTTCCTCTGATGTCATCCTTGTCTGGCACAGTAAACAGAGCCACCATCCACCTCAAAAGATAACTTACTGGTTCCTCCCTTCCCAATCTGCATCCAGTTGATCACTAGATCCTCTGGATTTCTCTTCATCAATATTTCTCTCATTTGTTCTGCCTCTTGATCTCTAATTCATTTGCAGACACCAACAAGACTGTGATGCTCCTCCACTGGCTCCCAGCTTTTCTTCTTTTGGTAAAATAAAGACTGGCCTGGAGCTCACAATATGCAGTAGGTTGGCTTTGAACTTATGACCCTGCCTCTACCTCCCAGAACACCAGAACACTCATCTTATTCTTTTAAGTTATTTTATTTTTAATTATATATATATATGGGATTTAACAAAGCAACTCTACGTAGTTAAAAGGAGGTTTATTTTGGGGTGACTTACAGCCAGTAAAGGGGTTGGTTACAGGATCCGGGAGAGGTGAGGTGCAGTCCAGCGGGGTTCTCTGGAGAACTCTGACTAGGTCTGCCATCCAGCACCCAGGATCACGAGGAATCAAGAGGCCGGCACTTCCGGATGGTTTTAAGGGCTCCTGTCCCCACGCCCCAGAGGCAGGTCCTAGGTAGGTGTGGCAGTTACCAGCTGCCTCACTGAGGCGGTGCTTCAAGGTCAAAGCTGGAACAGCTACCCACTACATCTATATGAGTATGGGAATGTGTACATGTGAATGCAAATGCCCATGGAATCCAGAAGAGGGTGCTGGATCCCTTAGAACTAGAGTTCCAGGTGGTTGTGAGCCTGCTGATGTGGGTGCGGGGTACCGAACTCAGGTCCTTTGCTAAAGCACCATTTGTTCTTAACCACTGAGCCTTTGCGTTAGCCCAAGATTCACATCCTTAACACTTATGGAAACTTACTTACCATTTGACCCTATCCATGACTTCAGTTTTCAACTTCCCTCTATAATTCAGCTTCTTTGGTTTTTGTTCTTTTTTTTTCTTTCAAATGATCCATACTTTCTCTCCCACAAGCCTTGGCATATTTAGTTCTTCATGCTCTCTCTCTCTCTCTCTCTCTCTCTCTCTCTCTCTCTCTCTCTCTCCTGAGTTCTTCTGCCTTAGATACTATTTCTTTATATGATTTTTCTTTTATTTCCCAGTCCAGGACAGATCCTCTGGGTGTCTTGTACTTTTCCTCTATATGACGCATGTCAGTAATTGTACATGGGATAATAAGATTATTTGCCCTCTACCTCATTACTGTGATCATCACAGGTCAGGACTGGTGTCTATGTTGGATCATCATTATTCTCCCATCAAATAGCTCTGGACATAGTGAGAACTTAGGGTGGTTGACAACAGGGTAGTTGCACATACAAACTTACATTAATTGTAATAGCATACACAAGACCCCACACAAACTCAAGCCAGACAAAATCCCAACATGGAGATGGAGGGTAAAGATGGACAGGAAGCCCCACCTCCTGCTGAGGAGCAATTGATAGCTGCTGAGTGAGGGTCAGTTGGTTTTCTTTAAAGGTGCAAACCCTGGTAGGTCAACTAGTCTCCAGAACAGTCACCATACCCAAGAGTATTTGGGTAGTGCAAATTGGCCTCAATGGGTTTACAAAAAGAGAGCATGAAGTTGGGTGGATAAGGAGGTAGGGGTGGATCTGGGGGGAGTTGGAGGGATCAATATAATTAAATATATTACATGAATTTCTCAAAGAATTAATACAAATATTTCTTAAATATTTGGTGGTTGGTTGACTGACTTCTTGAAAAATATGCTCAGGTTGGCCTCAAACTCCTGAGCTGCTAGAATTATGGGCATGTCCCTCTACACCTAGCATGGCTTCCTAGGGTTTTGTAGCTCCAAGTGCCTCTCCATGTCCTGTTGCTATTGTTTCATATAGAGGATGGATTCATCTGGAGAAATGGCTGTCATTACAAATGACATGCTTAGTCCCATAATTACCTTTTAGTTAAAAAAGAATTGATCTGCTTACTAACCAGCCTCTTCCAGGGGGGTGGTAACTAAATCTTCCCTGATTGTTGGACTGTAAACAATGCCTAATATGTAGGAGGTCAGAAAAGGTGGGTTAGATATTATCTAATCCATACTTCTTAGTTTTCACACAGGTAGAAAGGTACAGAGAAGGAAATGATGTTCCCAGGCGCTCCAAAGGTTAACTTCAGAGGTGGGATCTAAGCTCAATCCTCATTCGTTTATTAGTAGCTAATTCCTGACTAAGTACTAAGACAGAGGGTTCTTGGGGCCCACCAACATCTAGGGGATATTCTGGGATTTGTGCAGTGTGTGGGTTTTGTGGTAATGAGGTGAAACTAGAGGTCTGAAATTACGTTTTCTCCCACTGAACAATATGACTATTCTGCACTTGTTATGCTCAGTCTGGTGTTTAGGAACTGGCTTTGAGGTGAAGGCTGCTGAGTTATTTTTGTCTCAGGAAAATGGTCAGGCCTTGATTGCAGGAATGTTCAAAGCATGGCATGTGTTTTCTCACTATGGCATCTCAACACACCATCTCCTTCCAGAAACTCTAAATCACCCTAGTTCTTGGATTAGGAGCTTCAAGACAAGATCTTTGCTATTCCGGAACCTCCTTTCTCCCCCTGGGGGTTGGAGGGCTGTCAGAGCCATTTTTCTAAGTTACCTTCCGGATCTAGAATTTTGTGCCCCCCTCCTTTCGCCCCTTTCCCCCAGTCTACTCCCCTGGCAGAAATTAGTTGGCACTCAAGGTTCCGATGGGTATTTTCCCTGCCAAAACCCCAGGTCAGCACAAGACCAGGCCCTTTGGTTTCTGCTGCTGTGTGCTCCTGCCCAGCCCTGGAAGTGCCATTCTGTAAGAGAAACAAGCCTTTTCCTGGGGGCAGCTCTTGCGTGTTCACCTGTGTTTCCTTCTCGCCATCCTGGCCCCCAGTGCTTTGAGGTTGCAGTTTCGTTGTGAGTCAAGCATGCTGAGAGCAGTGGAAACCAGAGAGGCCTTCACTGAGTGGTAGGACATGATGCTGCCTTTTCCTCAAGAGCATGGCCAGGGTGGCGACCAGGGTGTGGGAGGAAGGAGTCAGGTTTCTCGGATTGACTGTGTCAGGGAGAAATTACTGGAAAACCCTCGAGAGCACCACATCTATTCGGAAGGGCAGACACTTTCTTAAGAAAGAATCTATACACAGTAGGGTTTGGTGGAGCCTATCTATGATCCTAACACTCAGGATCTGAGGCAGGAGAATTCCCTAGATAAGATCAATCTGGACTTCAGAATGAGACCCTGTCTTAACAAACAGCCTCCAAACAAAAACCAAGCAGTTAGTTAACCAACCAAACAGGAAAGTCTGCAGTGGCCACATCGTGCTGGAACACACCCATGGCAGTTCAGTATCTGCTGAGAAGCAGGCCTGGTCCAGATCAAAGCCTTTGGGTGTGACTGGCTCCGCAGAGGATTCAGCAGACAGATTTTCTTAGCAAAGGTGATTTGGGGATCACACTGGGTTCTTCTGACAATGAGGCTAACTTGAGTGCTGGCTTAGTCTTGGTGGGGCTGCCAGAGGCTGTAGGCTTTGAGACATTAAGGTCCCCCAACCCTTCCTTCATATCCTAACGAGAAAAAGAAGCAAAACAACATTGAAAGTCCGGTACTGGAGCCAGGCTGTTTGACAGTGTGGGTGAATCTCCCATCATGTTGCCGGTGCTGGAGCCAGGCTGTTTGACAGTGTGGGTGAATCTCTCATCATGCAGACTTTATGTCACCTTTCTCATAGGTCTGTGAAGGAATCACCATGGAGCAGGTGGGCTAGAAGTCCATGAAACAGAAACAGAGAGTTGGCACAGAAGAAGACGCTGGCCGCCTCCAGTGTAGAAGTGCTCCATTTCTATAGACTTGAATGGCGATCTTTCTGGTCCTTCCTTATGCTTGGTGTGATGCATTTTTTTTAAGTGATCAGCAGTTTCTAGAGAGTCAGGGTCAAGTTCAGAGAGGGGAAGAAGCATGAAAAAGAAACAACAACTGATTCAGAGTTCGGAAATGGTTGCAGAGCGCACAGGGTTGGATGGGAAGCTGGGATGGTGAGCAGATCCTCTGGGAGCCCCTGGCTAGGCAGAGTGGAAGACAGGGTGTGATTCCATGAGGGACTGAGAGCCTCTCAGAGAGGTGGAGGTGTGGGAGCCTTCCCGAGTACGTTATCAGGGAGAGTACAGAATGATAGGAGGTGACAGCATGGTCTATTCAAATGCCACCTAAGCTAGTTAGAGAAAGAAAGTCTCCTAATGCAAATCTCATAGAACCCAGCTCCTGAGAACCTAACTGAGACTGGGCTGTAATCCAGTTACACCATAGACCAAGAGCAACCAGCTTTAATAGAGTTTTCAGGGAGATGTTGTTCTAGGTCCTAAAAGACTAACTTACAAACATTTGTGGAAAAGCACAAAATGACCCCCACTGCAGCGTATGAACATGTGCCTGGCCTGCAGGGCCTCCAGGCGTTCACCCGTGTGTTACCGAGCAGTGATAACGGGGTCTTGGGGCTGAGAAGGTGGAAGAGCAGAGATGATAAGATAGCTGTGGAGGGAGGGGCGTCATGTGCAAGCTGGCCTCTTGGTATCTCTGCCGCTGAAGTCAAGAACCTTAATATGCTTCTTCCAAGAAAGCTTCATTGCATCTTCAAGGTGAGAAAATGATAATACCCTTCCCACATCTGGCCCTGATGGCCTATGGCCTATGCTTTATCTGCTGGAACTACACGGTGCTTATCAGAATGGCTATGGCGGTTGGTACTACCACAACTGGGCTTTCCCTTCTCAGCCTCCTGAAGTGGCTCTGAACACCCAAAGGCTGAGGAAGAGGAAATATTCCACTGGCTGAGCCCTGTCTGTGGGAGCAGATGCTGGGAGAGTCTAACCAGGTAGTAGGGTCTTTGGTAGAGGCCCATGACAGGTGGTGGGACTCATGATGGCAATGGCTGAAACTTCCGTTTCATTTCATGTAAAGTCAGAAGACTTTAGAGTAAGCCTTGGGGTGGTTGGGGGGGGAAGGGGGAGGGCTGGGTGGGAGAGGCTGGTGCCTCTCAGACCACACAGAGCCTGAGTTTGTTCTCATGGCTGCAGTGGTGGGAAAAATGGAGTTTCAGGGTACAGGGCTGGGGTAACCATGATCTGAGTCAGAGAAAGGATGTGAGGGATGCTGAGCACTTCACACTGACCCCACCATGGTCCCCTGCACTTTCCACCTTTGCTGAGCCAAAGGCCATGCATGAGTTCAACTGCAGCTGGTCCTTCTTACTGTTAACGTTTTGAGGTTAACCAGCTAACGCTGCACACACCGTCCCCTCCAGCTCCTGGGCCACGAGAGAGCAGAATGAATTCTGAAGTCATTTTAGATTTCTGAGTATCACAAGCCAGGCTCATCTTTTCAGTGCACGAATTTCATCACCAAATCCCTGTTCTCACAAACCTTCATGCCCAATGCCTTCAGCTTGGCCCCACATACCTGAATGCTTTGTAGTCTTTTTCTTATAGGTTCTTCTTGCAGGCCTCTGGACAAGATCAGAAAGTTCCCGCTGCTGTTGGGGGGAACTTGCGGGTCTCTAAGCATGGCCTTATGGGTCAGCAATGACTTTCCCACCCATTTCTGCCCCACCACCCCCCTGTCTACCTCATCTTCCATGGGATTTTCTTCAACAACGTGACTTCACTGGAATTCCATTAAGAAAAACCACCCTTGGTTCTGCTTCTCGTTCACTGTGAGGAGATGAGCTTTGCTCCATCATGCTTGTGCTGCCGCGGCATTCTGCCTCGTCTGAGGCACAAAGCAATAGAGCCGCCTGATTCCAACTGTGGTTTGAAACCTTTGAAAGCATGAATGAAAACACATATTCCCTCCTTTAAGTTGTATTCCTCAGGTATTTGTACAGAGTGATGAAAAATTTGCCTATCATAATGGAATTTAGAAGGATGAGGAGGACAGCAGTTACCCTAAAACAAGAAAACAGCCGGCTTGACTCCTCATCCTCATTTCTGAAAGACAGACAGTCAGACAGACAGACACAAACACACATGCATGTATAAATGCAGAGAGAACATTTAGAGCTGTGGTCTTCTTGGTCCGCCAACATCTTTAAGACGGGTAGGAAAGAGTATTTCAACATCTCGTTAGCATAAGAACTTTTGTGGATCTGGTTATTTTTAAAAGAAATATCATAATCATTTGTAATTTGGAGAAGGTCAGCTACATTGGAAAGTTATATAAATTACCTTTATCAAGAGTTATTTTAAATTTACTTATGTGTCTCTGTGTGGGCATGTGCTTGTGAGGGCAGGCCTCCATGGAGGCCAGAAGAGGGCATAGTGGTTCCTGGAGCTGGAGTTAGAAATGTAAGCTACATAACATTGGATGCTGGGACCCAAACTCCAGTCCTCTGTGAGCAGGCCTTCTCAGCTGCGAAGCCATCTTCCAGCCTCGAGTCGTCTGATTTCTAAACAATACCTTCTCAATCCTCAAAATTTCATACAATAAAATAAATGTGTGACAAGTGGATTTCCAATAGAAGCCTAGCTGGGTCTGTTCATGGTTAGACACAACAGTGTCAATAGCAACCCTTTTGAGGGGGCATAATTTGTAAGTGCCAAGTGCCACACTAAAATGCTTTAAAAAAGAAAGCAAACTAGTTTGTCATTAGCAAAAGAAAAAATCCTCTAGCACTCATGACAAATTTGATCATCTTTGCACACTACCTAGGAAGTGTTTTTTTTTCTTGTACTTTACAGTGTGTGTGTGTGTGTGTGTGTGTGTGTGTGTGTGTGTGTGTGTGTGTATGTTTTGTCCTTTGAACCAAGATCCATGTTTCATGTGTGCCAATAAAAGAAAGGAGACACAGTGTGGCTTACTTGGTGTGGCTGTTGAGACATTTTATTTAGGATATGCCCTTAAGATGATTTTGGCCCAGAAAAAAAAAAAAGAGAGCTGGCGTAGTGGTTTGAATGAGGAAGGCTGCCATAGGCTCATATATTTGAGTGCTTGGTCCCCAGTTAGTGGAACTGTTTGGGAAGACCAGGAGGTGTGGCCTTGCTGGAGTAGCTGTGGCCTTGTGGCTTCAAAGAGGTATGTCACTGGGGGTGGGCTTTCAAAAGCCCATACCAAGCCTGCTCTCTCTCTCTCTCTCTCTCTCTCTCTCTCTCTCTCTCTCTCTCTCTCTCTCTCTCTCTCTCTCTCTGCCTCATGGCTGTGGATCAGGAAGTAAGCCCTTAACTATTGGCCCAGTGCCATGCCTTTCTCTATGCTTCCCACCTGATAGCCATGGACTCACCCTCTGAAACTGTAAACAAGCCCCAGTTAAATGCTTTCTTTTATCAGTTGCCTTGATCCTGGTGTCTCCTCACAGCAATGAACAGTAACTAAAACAGCTGGCTTTTAGTCTTTTGTGTGTGGCTATGGCAATGTCATCCAACCTCGATGGCCCTCAGTTTCTATCTGTGTGAAATAAGGAGATGTCTCTCTGCTTTCTCTTCCCTTGTAGAGGATCAGGGGCCTGCCAAGTACATAGAATACGTTAAGGCTAAACGCGTGAAAGAGCTCCTCTGTGGTCCTACCATTCACTCAGTGATGGGGGGACCCTAGCAGCTTTTCTTAGAACAAGAGACCCAGATTAGGACCCAGGAGTTTCTCCTGTGCAGATGTGCCCCAGCACATCAGACCTCCTGGCTTTTCCAGTACCACGTGATGCAGCCTAGTAGGTAATACTTTCTTTTTTTCTTTTTTTTTTTTTTTCCAGCAGCAACAATTGCATCTACGGGAATCTGTCCTTTTCATGAATCTTCTCTCTGAAACCTCCCTCTGTCCAGGATTTTTGGTCCCCCACGGGACATAGCTGGGGAAACACGCTGGCCAATGGAACTCTTAGTTACCTTCTCAGTCACGGAGATGCCAGCGTAGGCAATCACATGTGGTCATTGCAGTGTGCACTCATGTGTGTGTGTGCTGGGCGGCTGCTTGGAACAGTCCCGTGACTAACAGCAGTCAGCCACCTGACACTGTCCAGTGTGTGATGCGCTCTGAGCTGGGCCCTGGAACCTCTGCTGGAGGGGTTCTCCCTGTCTCAGATGCTTCTCCTTCTTCACTCTCCAATTCCTATTCTTTGTGTCATTTTACTTTGTTTGACGAAAGCCCCCAGATTTACCCCACTGTTAATACCACTTAGAGCAGGGACTCTTTTTTCTTTTTCCCATTTGTTTTTGCTTTTTGAGACAGGGTTTCTCTGTGTAGCTTTGGAGTAGACCAGGCAGGCCTCCAACTCAGAGATCCACCGGCCTCTGCCTCCTGAGTACTGGGATTAAAGGTGTGCGCCAACACCACCACCCAGCCCTGCCCAGGAACTTTTAATTTGTGATTAAGGCAGACATGTGGGCTCAGATTTGATCCCCAGATGCTTTAAAACGGCGATACCATTCAGGTTGGTGGCTGAGCAAGCGCTTTGTCTGAGAGGCTACCCCTGAGCCCCCGAGTGTTCCTTTTATTTTTTTTGGTTTTTCGACACAGGGTTTCTCTGTATAGTTTTGGTGCCTGTCCTGGATCTCACTCTGTAGCCCAGGCTGGCCTCAAACTCACAGAGATCCGCCTGGCTCTGCCTCCCGAGTGCTGGGATTAAAGGCGTGCGCCACCCCTGCCTGGCTCCAAGTGTTCCTTCTTGACAACTACCAAACTACTCCTCTCTTCTTCCTTCCAGCCCCATGTGCTCCCCAAGTCACCCATTCTCCCAATATAGTGTTTTGGGAAAAACTGTCATGAGCTCATGGCCCCTGAAAGCATTCTCCAGGAAGCCACCCCCAGGTTCCAGGAAGCCTTGGAGGCTGGAAAGAGGCCCGCTTAAACCCCAAAGCATCCACACAGCTTATTCCCCTCTTCAGCCTGTATACGAGACGCCCGGGGAGTTCTGTAAAGTAGAAGGGAACTAAGTTTGGACACGCCTTTAAGACCTGACTGCCCCGCTGACATAGTCCGTATCTGCTCTTCGGTGAAGCTTTCCAGTACAGGCTCCACTGAGCCCAGTGATGCCAAAGGTCAGGAAGTTCCTTCCATCCAGGAAAACCACCTCCGGCTTCACTGTTGGCAGCCTGGTAGAGCGACAGAACTCAGACATCATCGACACTCCCTTCTGTTCACATTTTACTTGGCAGGGGGGTAGAAACAATCCAAATGCTTCCTGTGTGACCGGTGCCTCAAGATTCACAAAGACCTTTTGTGGGCATTGGGCCATTCATTTCCTGCCACCACGAAGCTGGGTTGCCACTGCACTTTTACAGAGTGGAGGAAGCAGGCTAGCTGATATGCGCAGGCCAGGATGTACAAGTTAAGACTCAACCACAAATCAAATGCTTGGAGCTATTAGAGTTGGGGGGTGGAATGTGGGGTTTCTTTTCTGGTTTATTTCCATAGCATACCCCTCTTTTGTTCAGATGAGGACGCTGGGGTCCAGACCATTGAGAGGAGTTGCCCTGATGGCAGAATAGGAATTCAAATTTTAATGTCTTGACAATGACTTCGGGCTGGAGAGATGGCTCAGCGGTTAAGAGCCCTGGATGCTTTTCCAGAGGTCCTGAGTTCAATTCCCAGCAACCACATGGTGGGTCACAACCATCTATAGTGGGATCTGATGCCCTCTTCTGGCCTGCAGGTGTACATGCAGATAATGACTCCATTGCTTTTGAGACTGTGGACCCAATGATTTCTAAAAGGCTACAAAATGTCCTTGTCTCTCATTACGCTGTAAGAAAACCCCAGCTCCGTGGTGTTCCATCTCCCTCTGACTGCAGCCTGCCGGGTGCATGCCACACCTCCCCTGCCTCGCAATGACTCAAAAACAGTATCTACTACCTCCCAGGTCGAAAAAGGGGAAAGAAAACCAAACCAATAAACAAACAAAAACCCCCGGACCCCAGGCTCAGCAGCCACAGGAGGTAAACAGCATTGTTTCCCCAGAGCCAGCGGCCCTCACAGAGCTGTATTTTCCACCCTGGCTGTTACTATTGGGTTGCCTCACTTGCGACTTTCGTTCTTGTCAATGGAGTCATACCCTGACATGGGGGTAGGGCGCTGGCAGGTGTCGCGTCGGGGAGGTTTACAAATTCATCTCCGGCTTCTGGCGTCTGAGCCCCTGCCCCAGTGCCCACTTCTGATAGGTCAGGGAGCTGTGGGCAGAAGGGGCCAGAGATGCACGATGGGCTTCTTGGATTTGTCTTCTCCAGAAGCCCTGAGCTTGGAGGCCGTGCAGGCAGGGCAGAGGGCAAGGGCTGGGCTTTCTCTTGAGCTCTGATCTAAGTGATGGACGGCTGGAGCCACCTTGGAGATCTTTTTCTGTGCTCTTTTCCCCCCTCTGGTGTGTGTTGCTTATGTATGTAAGCCATGTCTGGACAGGGGGCTTTCCCAGGCCTGGTCATACTTACCATGTCCTTAGCTGATGGTGGCGGGGAGGAAGCTCAGTGCCCGTGACACTCACTAGTAATCAGATTCTAATCAGAGTGCCAAAGTGGCTACCTCTACTTCTTCCCTGGTAAGCAAGGTAGTCCCAAGGTTAGATGGAGAGAACTGACCTGTGACCTTTTTTTAAGTTCTTTAGGACAAGGCTGGGACAGTTCTGTGGTCCTGGTGCTAGTGTTGGCCAGGGCGTCTTTAGATTTTCATTATAATTCTCTGCATACCAGCCCCAGCTCCATTTCTTCCTGTATCCAGCCTCAGGCCCTCCCATACCCCTTGTCAGGTCTCCGATTATCAAAGCCTCCAAGGGGTTTTCTTTACTCAGAACCCTTACCAGATGTCCCCTACCCCACCTCTTAACCCCCCCAGCACCCCATTTTCATAAAGATAACTGCTCAACTAAACACTTCCAAAATAGATCGTAATGGCAACATCTTACCCTCCCAGGAAAATACCTGTACTTTAAACTGGTACTGTTTAAACCAATGAACATTCCTGGTTGTGTGTTTGTGTGCTCATGCATCTGACCGGAGGGCGGGGCCTTCCCCAGCTGCTTGGATTTAGTACCCTTGCTGATGTGAAAGGTTCTAGTCATAGACAGATGTTCAGAAATTGCCTCATCTTGGGAATATCTGTGGCTTCTTCAGACTGAGTCTGAGATGCCTTTTCTTCTGAGAAAGTCTGGGAAAGAGTGTGGAGCATGACCTTGGAAATAACATACAACCAGTCTATCAACTGCCTACCCACTTACTTAGGAAGAGACGGCTAATGGGGTTTCTGAACCAGAAATCCCTAGACCATCTCCTCCTCCTTCTCCTCCTCCTCCTCCTCCTCCTCCTCCCCCCACCTCACACTGAGAATGGCCTCTTTCATCTTAGTTAGCAGTGATGTATGAGCTCAAATCGGACAATGGGAATGAAGTGACACCTTGGACATCCCTGTGGGGGTTAGTGCATTCATCTTCCCTCTCTTTTAAGAGCTGTTTCCAGGACTGAACCTTATGTGTCAGATGTGATTTAGAATAAATAGTAAAAACAAAATGAGAGCTAACCCTCGAAACTCCTCAGGCATCATTCTAAACGGTATATGTATATTGATCCTTTTGTGGTCACCATATTTCTAACGGTGATGTGAGTGCCTATAGTTGGCCCATAATACAGCTGGAGAAACTGAGCTCAGGAAATGATGTGCATGACCTAAGTACACACATCTAGCAAGTGTCAGAGTCAAGATGTGAACTTGAGCAGGGTGGCTGTAGATACTCTGCTGTCCCTTAAGAGAGTGGATGGAAGGGACTCCCGAGGCATGTCACTAGCTGTAATAAAGTACTCCCTGACATCCCGTGTGCAAAGCACACGGTGAATGTTAGTTGCCTTATACCAGGAATGCTTTGTGCTTTCACAATATCGGGGTGATGGGTCTTCAGACTCAGGTAGAGTTCAAAGGATTTGAGCTCATGGATGGGGATGTATTTGCGGGGTACACATAGGCCAATGGTGACCACCTGGCCTGGCTGGCCTTTCCTTCCCCTTCCGGTTGGGCAAGCACTCCCCTTCAGTACTTTTTTTTTTTGGTTTTTCGAGACAGGGTTTCTCTGTGTAGCTTTGCGCCTTTCCTGGAACTCGCTTTGGAGACCAGGCTGGCCTCGAACTCACAGAGATCCGCCTGGCTCTGCCTCCCGAGTGCTGGGATTAAAGGCGTGCGCCACCACCGCCCAGCCCCCTTCAGTACTTCTACAGCTTGTCCTTGACTAGACCTTCTGCAGACAATGTCTATGGTTTCTGGAACTCGAGTCTCTCCACCTCAGGTAGAATCTGTTCTATCAGGGATTTAGGGGACAATTGTTTTTTTTAAAAAACAATATGAGGTAGTTGGGGACAGCTATGAGGCAGGCCCTAGAAGGAGAAAGAAGCCATGAATCAGGAGTCATGTAGCAACACAGGGTTTTCCTTCAGGGTGCTTTGGTCAGCGTGGGTCCGTGGTTCTCTTGAGGGATTCCCCGATGGTTCCCTGGCAGTGGCATTCTGGTAGAAGCTTCTGATTCCCCTCGTTGCCTGATTCACCCCAGCCCCCAATTACTTAGACCCCGTCAGGGTGCTACTGGAGAATTTGATTGGGTCACTACAAGGATGGGTGGGAAACTGGGCAAAAATACTGCATCCTTCAACTCTGGAAAGACAGGACATCAGTCCACCCTTCTCTTCACATCTGGAACACAAGGTCAGGAAGATAAAAATAACTAAAGTAATTATCAGTATTTTTTGAATCTCAAGCTCTATTCAATTAGTCATAGCTGCAGCTTGGGTTCTTAGATAACACCTCCCTGGCCTCCCTAACAGGGTTAACTAATCACATTAGCCAATCACACAGACCTCAGAGGAACATGCTGAGGATGGGAAAGAGGTTGAACACCAGCAAAAACAGCAGGGGCAGGCTGGGCACCAGGTGTGGATAAAGGTCCTTGAGGCAAAGGCGAATGTGAGTCATGGTGCTGAACTTCCAGGTCAGACTTCTGGGGAGTGGGTGTGGTTCATGAGTCTCAGAAAGTTGATCAACAGCGCCTTGGAAACCAGGGCCCAGCCAAGCAAACTCCACCACCGTCGCCAACAGGTTATTTCCCAGTTTGCCATGGACCACTTTTCACTGGCTGCCATGTCAAGTCTAGATTCATATGATCGTTTTGCTTTCCCCGGTGGCCATAGGGAAGATATAAAGACCCTGCTGTTCTAGTTGGGAGGATAAACTGAAATGGCAGATGGCAAAGGCTTGGCATAGTGACCAATAACCACTTAATAATGGCAGCTCATCTCACTTCCGCTTATCTCTGCAGTTTACCATATTCTATCTATACTTCAAAGTTCTGCCCCTTGTTTCTCAATCCCCACTGCCTCCTACCCATATAGCCACTGATTCCAGTGCCGCTGTGTAGTGCAAATCCTTTTACATGAAGCTCTGGTGGTCACTGATGGACCTTCCCTGAGCCTCTGACACTGTGGTTTGGCCCCAATCATTTTATAGCATCTTGGGGCCTCCCTTGGAGTAGGAATGTGAGTTGTGTTTTCCTACAAAGACTGTAGCTTCTCGAGTTCGGGAGCTGGGCTCCTTGCTTCTTACCCCATGCCTCACAAGGCCACCAAGGGAACAATAGGTTTTTGAGAAGAGACCTGGAGGGCGGGCAGGGTGTGTGTGGCAATGCAAAGTTGCCCAAAGTGATGGGGAAACCAGATGGGGAGCTTCTGTTTGGGGATTTCCCTGCGCCATGTTTCATGACTTGTATCAAGCCCCATGCTTTGTCAAGCAGTAATCCCATCGTCTTCTCCATTTTCCAGACTTATTTCTGCACCTGGTACTCATTTTAACAGACAAAAGTGCTATCAGATGGAGAATATTGGACTCCCAGGTCAGGAGAATATTGGACTCCCAGGTCAGGAGAATATTGGACTCCCAGGTCGGGAGAATATTGGACTCCCAGGTCGGGAGAATATTGGACTCCCAGGTCGGGAGAATATTGGACTCCCAGGTCGGGAGAATATTGGACTCCCAGGTCGGGAGAATATTGGACTCCTAGGTTGGGATAAAGGGCCTCCCCAATACCTTGAGCTCTACAGATGACTCAGGGTCTCCTAACCTGCACAGTTACTCCCCACCCTGTGTCAGTTTCAGTGCTGTGGGCTATTCTACTGTGGCCGGGCTTCCCTTACAGCATCTTCCTCTCTGTGTAACGTGCTCAGGCATGGGCTACGTCTGGATCAAGACCATAAAGCCAGCGGAAGAACGGGAGAGCACACCGAGGCTGGTACTGTCTTCCCTGGCAACAGCCTGTGGGTAGTGGTCTATTGTTAGAGGAGGGAGTGTGAGTCTCAAGGCTGTTTCCTACCCTGCTTTCTACAGATGTGTTTCTCTGTATCCAGCTGGGTTTCTTCTATCCTGTTCACAGACAGATGGCCTCCTGCTCTGTGGCTTCTTTGTGGAGACTGGTCCTGGATGATGTTCGGTCCTGGCTGGAGTTTGAGTCTACTTAGTCCAGGCTGATATACCCGAGTCACCCAAGACTGGATGTCTCAAGAGCCTGGCCTACTCCTCACCCACTTTCCACTTGTTTCTCTGCCCAAGCCAATCCATCCTTGGACTCTTTCCTACACTTTTAGAATCACCCAGTGTTGGGTGCTGGAGAGGAAGGAGTCCTAGAGACTAGTTTACTGTCTCCCTTTTTATTGATGGGAGAGACTCTGGGCTAGGGAAGACCTTGCTGTGAGGTCATACAGTCTCTGCAAGGGACATCAGTTTCCCTTTCCGCCCCCAGATCAATGTCTGCCTTCTGCTTGTACACTTAAAATCCATCATCCATCCTACTGTTTGTGTTTCTCTTTCTTCTTCTAGTATCAATATTACCTTCTCAGTGGAGGTTCCCTTGATTAATTCTCTTTATTTGCATTGGAGTTCTTCAGAATCAACAGAATGAACACACACACACACACACACACACACACACACACACACACACACACACATTCTGTAAGTGGTTGGCACAGTTTTGGAAGCTGAAAATTCCCATGTGCAGCTAGCTGTCAGTTGGAGAGCTAGAAAGTCAGTTTGGTTTCAAAGCCCAGGATGCCGGACGGGTCTGAAGGGCTGAGAGTCAGGCGTATTCAGAGATGATGAGGAATACTTTAGCTCAGAGGGGGTGTCCTCTCTTCACTCTTTTGTTCTATCAGGGTGTTAGCACATTGGATGATACCCACCCACACTGAGAAGGCAATCAACTTTACACAGTCCTCAGATTCCAATGCTAATCTCTTTCAGAAGTGCCCTCATAGATGCACTCAGAAGAAATGCTGGTCTAGACATCTATCTTGGTATCCTGTGATCAGTCCAATTAATTTGACACATAAAATTAACGGCCACCATCTTGCATTCTTTAATAGATGGGTGGCCCGTGCTGTGTTAATTGACATTTTTTTCCTCTCCATGAGCTCCTTGGTAGTATTTCAGTGTGTTCTTTATCATCCCCATTAACCTGGCAGCTTCTTCCATCATTTTAAGTGCCTTGGAGGCAAAGGCTGTTGTCAGCATCTTCGTCTGGATCCTCACTCTATGTCCATCCCGGGGCTACAAACCCCTGGATGTCTACAGTCCAGCAGGTGGGTAACATATCTTGACAACCAAGTCATAAATCCTCCTTGTCTGAGGCTTGGGTAAGACTTTAGGGAAGAGAATGTTCCCTGAATGCTCCACTTGGGTCAATTTAGGGGTCAGGACTCTCCCTTGCTTTGGGGAGACTGGCTGGACAGGATGTGAATGTCCTTGATTTTTGCATGGTCAGGTCACTTGTTGGGGTCACACTGTGACACATTCATTGCCAAACCTACCCATTTCACCAGGGCCCCTTGGGATTTTGTCAAGTCAGTCTTTGTCCTTTGTACTTTCTTGCTCAACTCATGTAGAGTTCTAGAATTCTCAGGCAGGAGGAGTAACCTATGGTGAGGCAAGTGGAGGGTTATGTCATTCATTCTCAAACAGGACACATGAGAATCAGAGGCACCAAACTGTTTCCACACTGACTGTGGTGACCCCTTTCAGTACTTCACAAAGTTCAGAGGTCCTTGCAAATGTGTAAGTTTCTGCTACTTTACTTTTACCCTAGCCCCTCACCTGCTGTTTACCCGAGAGACCACCAGACTTTCTGCTGCCTCCTCCATACTCGTTTCGATCACTCAGAAAAGCTAGAGATTCCATGGCCAAAGTGCCATGGAAACTGACATTCTGGCCATGGTTTTTCATCAAAGGTCAAGGCTCTCCAGAACTTAGAAGGAGGCCAGGGGTGTTGCTGTTGGTAGAAAGTGCCACTTTCTGGGATATGGGCTTCTGACTCAAGAACCTTGGATATCACCTTGTCTAACCTATGATTTTATTAATAGGAGTGACTCTTTTTTAAATTTTTTCTCTTTTTTATTTTATTTTATTATTTTACAATACCATTCAGTTCTACATATCAGCCATGGGTTCCCCTATTCTCCCCCCTCCCACACCTTCCCCTTACCTCCAGCCTACCCCCCATTCCCACCTCCTCCAGGGCAAAGCCTCCCCTGAGGACTGTAGTCAACCTGGTAGAATCAGTCCAGGCAGGTCCAGTCCCTTCCTCCCAGACTGAGCCAAGTGTCCCTGCATAAGTTCCAGGTTTCAAACAGCCAACTCATGCAATGAGCACAAGACTTGGTCCCACTGCCTAGTTGCCTCCCAAACTGATCAAGCCAATCAACTGGCTCACCTATTCAGAGGGCCTGATCCAGCTGGGGGCCCCTCAGCCTTTGGTTCATAGTTCATGTGTTTCCATTCATTTGGCTATTTTTTTCAATAATTGAGTAGAACCGAAATGTATTATAAGCCACAGTTGTCCTAGGGACCTCCATACTATATATATAGCCTCTATGGTTCTATGGGCTGTGGTCTGATTGTTCTTTATTTTATATCTAGAATCCACTTATGAGTGAGTACATACCATGACTGTCTTTCTGGGTTTGGGTTACCTCACTCAGGATGATTTTTTTCTAGTTCCATCCATTTGCCTGCAAATTTCATGCTTTCATTTTTTTCTCTGCTGAGTAGTACTCCATTGTGTATATGTACCACATTTTTTCCATCCATTCTTCCATTGATGGGCATCTAGATTGTTTCCAGGTTCTGGCTATTACAAACAGTGCTGCTATGAACATAGCTGAGCATGTATCCTTAATCATCAGAGAAATGCAAATCAAAACGACTCTGAGATACCACCTTACACCTGTCAGAATGGCTACGATCAAAAACACCAATGACAGTCAATGTTGGAGAGGATGTGGAGCAAAGGGAACACTCCTCCACTGTTGGTGGGAATGTAAACTTGTACAACCACTGTGGAAATCAGTATGGCGGTTTCTCAGAAAATTTGGAATCGAACTACCTCAAGACCCAGCCATCCCACTCCTGGGCATATACCCAAGGAAAGGAGGGACTCTTAATGGTAGTGGCAGAGCTGGGAATAGACCGAGCCACAGACTTTCTGGCATTCCTTAGAGAACACAGAGCCTCCTGAATTTGGCTGCATTGAGTTGGAGTTATAAGAAAGTGGAATAGACACATCACTGTAGGGACAGGTGACTTTCTGTGGACCACTTATTTTCTGCATCTCCTCCTCACCAGGGTCCCAGTCAGAGTCAAGATGTTTCCTGGGTAGCCCGAGATCTTCTAGGCTGGAGAATGGTAATAAGAGAAAAGCAGAACTTATCCTCACTTTTACACCTGATTTTGTTTCTCACTGAGGCATTGGCTCACCCCTTAACAGCTCTGGACTTTATCTTGTTGGCTACAGAATGGGGGAGAGTTGTGCAAATTCTTTATCTACTGCTCCAGGGTCGTCAATGTGATAAAAGCTTTAGTTTTTCAGACAGAAGGTAGGAGGAAGGAATTCTCCAAGAAGAGGACACTGTCCTCATGAGGATGGGGAAACCAGGATGCCAAAATCCATAGTGGATGGCTGGTAAAGACGGCGGGAGTTATGACCCACAAGTGTCAACCTTACATCTTCTTGCCATCTGAGACTTTGTGAGTTTTCCCACTTCAACTGCATGATATACAGGCTGAGTTTATGACAGTTTTGCAAAGAGGAAATGGAAACCTAAAGTAACTTTCTCAGTGTCAAGTTAATAAGGGGCAGAGTTGAGCGTCACATCTAGGTATCCTGCCTCAAGCTTGTACTGAGCTCTGTTGCAAGGTGGATGAAGCTTTCCTCCTGCCTTCCCAAAGGAAGAGGCTGCATGGCCTGCAGAAAGGATGCTGTTCATGAAGCAGAGAAGCACAAGAACAAGGGAGAAAGTTGGAGCGCTTCTGGGGCACAGGAGCGGCAAGGATTGGAGGGAAATCAATTGCTTATTTCTCCCTGCCAAGCTGCTAGCTCCCTGTTGTCTGCTGACTATGTGTTTTTTTTTTTTTTTTCCCTCCAGTGGTGCTCTTTCCAGTTTATGCCAGCTTGTAGATGACCACACTATATCCCAGTCAGTATTTCTACAAGGGAACAGGCACATTTTGGGAGCTGCAATTTTTTACTATTATTATTTTTTTCACTTAGAATACAAAGTAATGGGTTTCAACACAACATCTTCTCATGTGTGTAACAAAGCCTGGACATACTTGGTTCTCATTTGTTTCCCCCCATAGCCTTCCTCTTGACACCCTCCCCACTTTCAGCAGGTGGAGCACAGTTCTCAAGGGCTTCAGTCCGTGTAGTATGGGGACAGAGAAAAGGGTAGTTGAAGTACAAGCTCTCATCTCTCCATTCTCCCAGTCTATTTCTTCTGATCCCAATACAGCTAAAAACATCAAGATAGCTTTGATATACTGGCTCTTTCCAAGGCCCTGTACCAAATACATACCTTATATATCACCCCTAAAGAGAGCTTTTCCTCTAACTGCATATGCCATTAGTGACCCATTAAATCTGGCTGCTCCCCCCCTCCCCCGACCCCACCTGCTTAGCCGTGTATCACAGCCCCACAAGTCTCTGAGAAAGATTGTTGATTCCTCCACTCTGGAGCCCTCCCACACAGTCAGATCCTTGATTGAGGATGTGATTCAGCTCGAAGTAGCTGGGTTAAGTTTTTGTAAAGAGGTTGCCATGTGTGCACTTTTGCAGACCTCAAAGCCACCAAAACGTGGAGAGCTTAGTGCGCTTTTTGTAATGATGACTACATCTCCCCTTCATAGAGAAGGACTTACACATACTAACACAGTTCAAGGTGGATCGAGAGAGCACTCATACAAATTGGTGAGGTCTTTCACATCCATGTGGACGTGCATGTATGTAGACACACATGGGCTCTGTTCTGCTTGCAGAGTTAGTCACCTGTTACAGTCATTCTCTAGGGCCAGAGATACCCAGTTTGTTCCCAGCCTCTACAAGACTGAGCTTCCAGACACCCACAAATGCCCGAGATTGTATTTGCCTGGCCATGAGGTTTCTTACTATAAGGATGCTGGCTCAGTTTGGGCAGGGGAGGATGGAGAGACTCCTGGCTGAGGGTGAGTGAGGGATGGTAGGGTGGAAAGGTAGATAGACTGTCTGTATGCCTTTCCCTCCATCAGCCTTCTTCCTGGCCATGGCTATTTCTTTATGCTAATGGTCGTTGCCAAGGTAAGTCCAGGTAGTTGAGCAAAAGAAAGTGTGCATCCTTAAAGCCTGAGGTGCTTTAAGAATACCCTTGTGTAGAAGTTGCTGTGGGTCGCAGATTACAACGAGAGTGGAAGAACTCAGAAAGTCAGCTTCCGGCCACTCATTTCCAGAAGCCACATCGTCATTCTTTTTTTTTTTTTCTTTTTCTTGATACTCGTGGGCCCTGTTTTCTCCCCAGATCCGCATGCTCCTTATAGCCAGCACACCAACATGGCTCTGGAGGGAACTTGCTTTTGGTTCAACGGTCCAGGAAAGATGAGTTCCTGCTTATAAGTGTACAGTCCCAAGTCCGGATAGCTTGGAGACAGGGACAAACAGTGCAGCCCAGATCAGGTATCTGTGCTGTGGTAAGCCACAACCAAGGGCCAATACCATGCGGCTGCCTGGGTCACAGTGGGGATGCATGATAAAACAATGTCCCAAGTCAAATGTCTTGTCCCCCATGAAGACCCCTGAGCAATCCCTGAAGAGGAAGTCCTCCCTAACTCCCACAGTGCCTTGTCTCCTGTTCTTGGTGCTCACTGCTCACTGCCTTATGCTAGTGCTTCTGTAAACATCCCGTTTCCTGCCTGTCTGCGAGCTACGCTGTCCCTCCTCCCGTATCTTACAGCTTATGTCAGAGGAACTGAAAAAAACACCTAAAAAGTATCTGGTCAAAATGGTCTCTAAATACATTTTCAGGAAACTTAAGCAACTTGTGAATTATTTTTCTTAAATGTATTTCCTATCTACTTATTTACTTTTCCAGCGCGTGCGCGCTTGTGTGTGTGTGTGTGTGTGTGTGTGTGTGTGTGTGTGTGTTATGTGCAGTCATTCACAAGTGCACATGTCCTAACTGTATTGAATTAATTGTTGTCACCCGTGATTCTCCTACTGAACATCAGAAGCCAGTCTTCCCTTTGATCTGTACCTGTATGTCTCATGACTTTCCTCACCTCATGCCTCTCCCTCAGACTTTGCAAGATCTGGTAAGCTAGTGTTCTATCATCCACTTCCACGTAGAAACTTCTACATATCAGGAAGCAAGCATTCTTTCTGTTGAGGATCTGACACTCAACATGACCAAAAAAAAAAAAAAAAAAAAAAGTCCTTACCCCACTGAGCTTCCAGTGATGGAAGGCTGTCAGTCAAACAAGGGTTGCTACAAACTGGACTGTATGCTGGGCACTGAAGATAGTGAGATGCAAAAGTCTCCATCACGGTCCTGGAAGAGCTAAGTTGCCCGGGGGGAGGGGCACAGGTGGATGGGGAGATGCACTGTTGTACAAGAGCACAGTGTTCTGGGATGTGGGAGAAGTGTTGAGTGTTGGAGTGATTTCCCGGGGGAGGAAAGGGGTAGCCAAAGGAGGCTTGTCTCAGAGCAGTGACGTGTGACTGTGCCTACAGGGCAAGTAGTAGTGTGCCAGGGTTAGGGGTGTGTGTGAGTGTGTGTGTGTGTGTGTGTGTGTGTGTGTGTGTGTGTGTGTCAGAGAGAAGGGGAAAAGTAGAAATTAATGTTGATGATCAGACCCTTCCAGATAGAGTGGTTTATCTTGAAGTAGAGTTTGAGTATGAAAAATGGACTTGACATGTTTGGGGCACAAGGACCGAGAGGGAAATTAAGGGGAGATTGGATCTTCCTGATCTTATGTACGAAGTCCAAGAATAATAATAAATAAAAATATATAAACAAATATAAGCATGATGGGTGAGTGTCCAGAGCTGGCTGCTCTGGGGTCAGCTAGGCACCAGGATTGGCTGAGCCTAGGAAACAACACTCTGGCCGGGACCGAATTCTAGAAAGCTATAATCTGAGGCATTGCTTAAGCTGAGCAGATGCTTTCCATGGCTTCCAGACAGGTGGCAGATAAGGCACTGGTGAAATTTTCACTCCCAAATTGCAACCTTCTTCAGAGAACACTGGGACTTTTGTCCCCTTGTGAGTTAAGTGGATTTTTTTTTATTTTAACAAATTGCAATTTCAGAAAATGAATTTAAGAAAGTCTGCTAATTTGTAGTGGGAAGGTCAGCAGAAATGGGCCACTATACTCTATGCTTTTGAATTCTAAGCCTGCGGTCTGTTAGCCAATGATATGATGAAGACCAGGAATAAGGAGTTTCTAGAGATTGTTCCTACAAGATGTTCCTCATGAGTCTACTCTCCATTTCTTCATGTACCTGAGAAGGGGTAGACTGGAGTCCCTTTCTGGGAACCTTCCTGGCCAGAGTCTAGACCATTCATTCTGGTTCCTTCTTTGCTTTCCAGCTGCAACTCGATCCCCTACCCGCTCAGTGTCCATTCCTGCTGGCTCACATCTGGCTCCTACCTAGGCAGATGCTCCCCCTTTCCATGCCTCTCAAATATTGCTCACTCTTTCAGAGCAGATACCAAAGCCGTTGTCTCTGTGTAGGAGTTCCCAGTACTCCTCCAGGCCAGACCCTAGAGCCCTCTAATCTAGAGTGTGTCCTGCACTCAAGAGTGACTTCTGTCTTTCATCTTTTTATTTATTTTGGTTTTTCGAGACAGGGTTTCTCTGTGTAGCTTTGCACCTTTCCTGGGACTCACTTGGTAGCCCAGGCTGGCCTCAAACTCACAGAGATCCGCCTGGCTCTGCCTCCCGAGTGCTGGGATTAAAGGCGTGCGCCACCACCACCCAGCCAACTGTCTTTCATCTTTTATCATATTATAATCTCAGAGCATGAGATTACGTGCTCTTTAGCAAGCAGACTGCACGTCTGGAGCTCGGGCTGAGAATGTGGTCATTGCTGTACCCCCTGCTTACCTGCAGCAGTGACTAACACGGCAACGTGTCAAGCATATTTCACTGTGTAGTGAGAGAGGGCTCATCTGGACATCTTGTCTACCGGGGCTGGATAAGATGAAGATGGCTTTGGGAAGAGTTCCACTGAGCAGAAAATGGGGAAGGACATTTTGGGTAGAATGCTGAGAGTCTATGGTACAAAGGAATGGCAGGGGAAGGCAGGGACAAACATGGGGGGTCTGGAGGGAGGATGGGGTAAAGATGGAGGCAGGATTTTAAGTGCCGAGATGATGCGAGCTCCTTCTGTGTGTCACTTCACTACTCAAAAACCCAGTAAGGATGCAAGAGAAAGAAAAGGAAACGGAGGCTCATGAAGTGATAATGGATGATCGAGGGCACCCCCTCTCCTCCTTTTGAGTCAGGGTTTGCTATATAGTCCAGTCTGGTCTTGAACTCACAATCCTCCTGTCTGCCTCCAGAGTCCTGGGATTATAGGCATATGCCATCACAACGGGCGCTGAACGTTGCTTGAGTGTAAAAGGGAGCTGGGGATGCCGGGAACTCAGAGCTGGGTGTCTTCCAGGTCCCTGTCCTGATAGAGGCTCTGACCCAGAGGCTGTGTGTAGGAGTCCCCGTCTTTCAGAATTAGTAGTGTGGTTAGAGGAGCAACGTGACTCTCTGTGGACGGAAGAAGGTAGGTCGGATATGAGAGTCTCCCTCCGTGAACGTGTGTGTGCGTCATCTGACTCCTAGCCTGGATCTTTACTCTCAAAAACAAGTGACTTTTGTTCCTGTCAGCATGTTGGCTGGCCCACAACAAAGAGAGTAAGGTGAATTGGGCTGAGCGGGTGGGGCCCGCTGGAGGCTCCTTCCAGGGCCTTCCAGGGCAGCCCAGGTTGGGACAGAGCAGAAAAAGCATTATTCCTCTGAGGACTGACTGAGTACAAAGCACTACTTACCAAAAACTGCCAGAGATCAGAAGAGCCATCCTTCATGAGTTTTTAAAGTTGTGGTAATCTAGTTCAGGGATCCTGAGGAAGTGAATTGCAACCTGGATGTACTTTGAAATAACCTGAAACTTAAACAAAACAAAACAAAGCAAAACAAACTAATGTTCAGGCCCTATCTTATATTCTAATTTACTTTACAGGGAGTGGGCTCTGGGAATCTGTATGAAGCTCCCTAGGGATTTTGGAACAATTAATCTGGCATCACTCCAGGGAATGGGGGTTTGAGATTGGTCACTAATGAGAGAGAAAATCATTCCAGCTCAGCCCCTCTACCTTTCTTCCTTCGATTGTTAGCTCCCTGCCTCCCCCAATCCCTCCCCGCCACCACCACACACTGATTCCCTTCTACACTATAAAGGCAGGAAGCCCAGAAAACTTCTCTTATTTCTCTTCTCTGGGGGTGGGTGGGAGTTCAAGACAGGGTCTTATTATGCAGCTCTGGCTGTCCTGGAACTCACTATGTAGACCAGGCTGGCCTTGAACTCACAGAGATCCGCCTCTGCCTCCTGAGTGTTGGGATTAAAGGTGTGCTACCACTATGCCTGGCCCTTATTTCTCTTTGGAGGGCAACATTCAAGGATATTTAAATATGAGTTATTAGTCACTAACACTTGCCAAATTTGCATTTGATAGCTATAAGCTGGGGTAGATATAGGTTATAACTCCCAGACCTTGAAAGCAGAGTTGGATGACATCTATCTAGGTCATAGTGATGAGAGTCTCTGCACTGGGAGTGGAAGAGACTGGTAAATTCTGGGGTCTTTTCCAGCACAGACCAGTCATTCCTAGCCTCAGTGTTAAGCTTCCTTGATTTTCCTTTTCAGTTCTTTCTTCCTTTGTTCCTTCCTTTTTTCCCCTCCCTCCTTCCTTCCTCCTTTCTTTCTTTTGAGACAGGGTCTCTCTACATAGTCCTGTCTGTTCTGGCGTTTGCTATGTAGACCAGGCTGGCCCCAAACTCACATAGATCCCCCTGCCTCTGTCTCTTGAACAAATACTGGGATTAAAAGCGCGTACCACCACACCCAGTGATTGTTTCATTGATTTTCGTCAGTTTTCTGCACCTCTTCAGGTTCGGTACCCGGGGATAACCCCCAGGTAAGGTGCTCTGGAATAATCTGTGTAGTGAAAAGCCGAAAGTAACCAGAAATGGAAGGAATCCGCGTCCGCAGCCTCCTCTGGGGCACCGTTTGAGTCAGAGTTTGCGTCTTTGCTCTCAACAACAAGCTTTTACTGATGTCAACATCCTTCCAGACAGGAGGGAAGCCCCGCGAGACGGAGACTTGGCACTGGAACGTGTCCTGACCAGAGACGCCAGACAGCACCCTGCAAATTACCTGGCTCGCCCTGCACCCCGCAAACACCCGGTTCAGATGTGTGTGTGTGTTTTTTTTTTTTACGTGTTTGTCTGGGCTGGAAAAGATGATGGGCTGACTCTGAATTTTCAATCTAATATTCTGTTTTTAGCTCAGGCTCTGAAGTTCAAGTTCTCTGATGTTGCAGCTGTGCCTTTCAGGGAAGGAAGGGTGTTGTGTGGCTAGCGATGGGAATCTGAGGGGAATACTCCTGGGAAGAAGGACCCATCACTCCTGTTCCTTTACTCCAGATTCCTTCAAAGTTCCCACTTGATCCTTGGCTCTTTCATGGACACTTTGGTCATCATTCAAGCACGAGGTGACCTGCCCACGCCTGTTGTGGTTTTGTCCATTCAGATGGTCATTTCTGTTCCTGTTAGCGTGGGCTGGACCATGTACACCTGTACAACTCACGGAGTTCTTGATCAGCTGCATGTTTCCAATTGCTTCAGTTAATAGCATTAGACGTGTGTGTGTGTGTGTGTGTGTGTGTGTGTGTGTGTGTGTGTGTGTTAGCTTTACCTTCTCAAGGAGACTTTAAGCACATTAAGGATAGGAACTCATTCCTATCTGGCCATGTCTCTGTATATTTTTCTTGAATGGCGGCTTGTATCAGACATTGGTCTAGGTCTTATGCATTTATTATCATTTTTTCTTTATTCTTGAGAATTTTACACGCTTATAATGAGATGTTATCGTAATAACCCCCATTTCTTATCTTCAGCTCCTCCCACAACCTTCTCCAACACCACTACTTACTTTCCTCCTCCTCTTCCTCCCCCTCTCCCTCCTCCCCCTCTCCCTCCTCCTCCTCTTTGTCCTCCTCCTTCAACTCAGTAAGTCCAATTTGCACTGCCCGTATGTGCCTGGGTGTGGGCCATCCTCTGGAGCGTGGGAAACCTATCCGTGGTAATACTCTAAAAACATGATTCTTTCTCCCCCAGCATCTATCAGTTACCAAAAGCTCTTTAGTGAGAGATGGATCCTTGAGAGCACCTCCTCCGTCTCTGGTGGCATTTTGGTTTGATTTGAGTTCGTGAGTGTGATTGCTATGTCATATCCAGAAGACAGCATTTCTCAGACATCCTCCCATATTTGACTCTTAAATTCTTTCCACCTCCTTTTCCACAATGTTCTCTGAACCCTGGGGAGATACAGGGAGAGGTTGATATAGGTGTCCTGTTAGGACTGACTCTCAGCACTTAGACCAGTTATACACTTCTGCATTGATTGTGGACCACTGCAAAAAGAAGCTCCTATTACTAATGTTGAGATCACTCATATCCTTTCTTCCCTAGCAGCCTGCACAGCACCTGCTGGCACTATGAGAACTAGTCAGCAGGGAAGAAGCTTCCTGGTTAGTTTGAGAATCATTGCTCAAATGAGAATCATGTCCTGCAGCCAAAGTGTGTGGTATCTTCAGTGATAAAACTTTGCTATGTCTTCTTTATATGTGTGTAGATATCAGGTAATAGGTTTTAGGAAGACCATGCAGGGGTGGTTGTGGGAGCCCACAGAGGCTTCCTAGTGAGAACTTACTCAGGGTCAGAGAATCTGAGCTTGCTTTACCCAGCAGGACTGCATAATGGATGATTTGGCTACAAGTGTGTTTACCAGGTGTTTGGAAGGGTCTACTCTTGGCTGTAGGGTGTGCTTTGATATTGCAAGGGGGAGGTCTTTTGCCTCTCCTCTTGGTATATTATAAGAAGCCCTCTTCAATAAGGGATGAGGCCGTTGGGTATTGGCTCAGGCCCTCCCGAAGCTATCCTGTATTTTTGTCTCTCTTCTCGTCAGCTAGGTCTCTCTTTCTATCTAATATTTTCTTATCTCTCTCTCTTCCTCCTAAGAAACCTTCGGAGAGTGGGAGCTGGACTTTCACAGCTGGTGAGATGGCTCAGTGGATAAAGGCACCTGCCACCAAGCCTGAGTTTGACCTGTGAACTCACATGGTGGAAGGAAAGAACCAACTTCTTCAAGTTGTTTTCTGACCTATAAACCCATGCCATCACATTCGTGTATGCATGTACAGACATGCGCATGCATGTGTGTGCGCGCACACACACAGACACACACCAAGTAAAATGTAAAAAAAGAAAATGCCAATGAAGAGGCGTTAATGTGACTAAGAAAATAATTTATCAGGAAAAGGAATGACAACTTATTTTTGTTTATCTGAAAGTGTCATATACTACCACATACTGGAAACTTTTTACTTGTGTGAGTAGAAAATAATATATTACAAAACTGACAATCCAAGCAGAAGGAAATTTTATTAGGCCAAAATACGAGGTTATTGCATTAAAGTTTAAAATGAAATCATGACTCACCAATGGACATGGGAGCAAACCAACCACATGAGTAAAAAACAAACTGAAGATAGAGTTCCTAGAACACTAAATCAAAAGATAAAGAAATGAAAATGAAATACTAGAACAAATATGAATGACAGATATCAAAGAGACACCCCACAAATAACGGTTCCTAAAATCAATTTGCAGAATTACGTGAAGCAAAAAGCTTTGTGCAGAAAATGTATTCACTTGAAGAAAAATCTTTTATAAAGAAATGAATGTCTCTCTCCCCCCCCCTCTCTCTCTCACACACACACACACTATTAACCAAGAACTGGGTTGTGTCCAGAAACTAAGATCAAAGGATCACCAGAAACCTGTCTCCCGGTCTCTGGCTTCCCCACTGGGTTGCCTGGCTTCATGCATGGGTAGCAGATTCCCACAGGGAGCCAGGGTCTCTGGGTTCATGCTCTTCTAGCTCCAGAGGGGAACAGAGACTTCCTGTTCTGCTTACCTGAAACTTGTGTTCATCTTCATTGATTGTTCCAGTTTCGTTTTTGTTGGTATTATAAGATCCTGATAAAAAGCAGCGTGAGGAAGAGCCAGTTCATTTCAGCTCACTCAGTTATAATCCACCATTGTGGGACAGTTACAGCAGCAGGAGTTTGAAGTAGTTGGTTACATCACACACGTGGTCAAGAGCAGAGGAAAAGGAATGCATACATGTTCATTTGCTTGCTTATGCTCAGCTTGATTTCTCTACTCTTACACAGTTCAGGACCCCCTGCCTAAGGAATGATGCTGGCCACAGTAGGCTGGGTCTTCCCACATCAATTAACAAAGACAGTTCCTCACAGATATGTTCACAGGCAGACCTAATGTTGATAGTCCCTCACTCAGACTCTCTTCCCATGTAATGTAGGTTGTGTCAATGACGATTAAAGCTAATCGCGACACTGATCTTGATTAGCCATACCCCAAGCCCTGTATCAGTCTACATGTGACTGAGAAGTGCTGTTGCCCCAAGTGCATTGGCAACAGGAATGAGGAGTGGGTTAGCTCTGTCCATGCTTGTGTGGGTTATAAGTCAGAGAGAAACAGCTTCTCAGAGGAAAGTGAGGCCACCGACTCCAGAAGGAAGGAGAATGGAGGCTGGGTGGACAGATAACAGCATGTTGGGCAGGTTAATAAAAGATCTACTTTCAGATCTATCCAGGTAGAACTTTTAAATCTAAAAGATTAAAAAAATAAGCCTATAAAGTTTATAGGTATATATACTTTTCTTATATTTATTTATTTATTTTATTTCCTGACTGGACTTCCCCTCCCTCCTCTCCTCCTAATCCCTCCCCCGACCTCCCCTCCCACCCTATGCCCCCCCCCCATCCTCTCATCCTCCTGTTTCTCTTCAGAAAAGGGCAGGCCTCCCATGGATATTAATCAGCTATGGTATATCAAGTTGCAGTGAGACTAGGCACCTCCTCTGCTATTAAGGCTGGATGAGGTAACCCGGTAGAGGGAAGGGTCATAAAAGCAACCAGCAGATACAGAGACAGCCCCTGCTCCCACTGTTAGGAGTCCCACAGGAAGACCAAGCTACACAACTGTAACATATATGTGGTACATTTACACAATGGAGTATTACTCAGCTGTTAAAAACAAGGACATCGGGAAATTTACTGGCAAAAGGAGGGACCTCTAGGATGTTTTTAGGATCTGGCTATTATGAATAAAGCTGCTGTGAACATAGTTGAGCAAGTGTCCTTGTGGTAAGGTAGAGCATCCTTTGAGTATATGCCCAGGAGTGGTATAGCTGGGTCTTGAGGTAGATCCATTCCCAATTTTCTGAGACTGTCGTATTGATCTCCAAAGTGGCTGTACAAGTTTGCATTCCCACCAGCAATGGAAGAGTGTTCCCCTTGCTCCATAAAGTATTAACTTATGTGTGTGTGTGTGTGGGGGGGATGGAGTGGGATGGAGGAGGTAGCAGGCATGCTTTAGATTTCTCCTCCACGTTTGAGCTGCACAATAAAGACATATAGCCCAGAATTCTGTAAATAGGCAAATTGTCACTTACAATATATGTACTCAGAAAGTACAAGTTTCAGGACTGTCCTTGACCAAACTGGGAACAAACTGTGCTCCTGAATAATAAGACTAAACCAGGTACAGATCATCACTAAGCATGCTATCCCCAACCGTTCTGTTTATTTGCCACGCTATGGTCACACAGCCACTCATCAGTTCTTTCTGTGAATGTGCCAAGCCCTTATTCTCCTCGTGGGTGTTCACACTATTTCCCACATCTGGACCTCTCTTCAGCCCTCTCTTGCTGGCTGCTGCTTCATTACACTGCACCATACTCGCCTCTTCTCCCAGGTGTTAACTGATTTCATGATCTAAACACAGGCCCCATTCTGTATTCTTGGGGGCAACGCTACTTCAGGCCACTAGTCACTATTTTTAATTTGCATATATAAATTCAGGCAAGCGTTACATAAATGTGGAGGCCAGGCCTGAATGTATTCTGGCCACCTCTGAATTCCTAGGTTTTTAGCACTATGCGGGGCACATAATGAAGCTCGGGTAATTGACTTAGCCATAACTTACAAGGTGAAAGGCAAATATGTTTTTTCCCTATTGAAAGCATGAACTATGACATTAAAAAGAGGCGTATAGGGCAAACTTGAAATCTCTCAATGAGATGAAAGACAAAACAACCCAAACAGCACATTGTCCTTCCTGTTTCTAATCAGGCCTACAAACTGATGCCAGGTGTGATGCAGAAGCTGCGCGTGGGATAGCTGTGTTTGTAGAGTGCCTGTAGCCTCCAGGGAGGGCTCCCCTCCGTGGACCGGAGAGGCGGGGCCAGAGCAATTGTGCGCCTGCGTGGAAGGGAAAGTTAAGTGAACAGAGCTCTCAAAACGGGAAGGAGTCAACAGAGTGACGCTGGAAGGGAGCATCCAAGACCTCTGTGTGTCTGGGGACTCCCCGTGGGCTGAGAATATTGCCATGGAGACAGCTTTGGCCAGGGAAGGCACACGCACCTGGGTGGCAGGTGCGTTTGTCCACCGCTGACACAAACTCCAGCCGGTGTAACCAGGAAAAAGCTTGTAATCCATTCAGCCTGCGGGCTACAAGGACCTCTTGTGGCGTAATCAAGAAAGGGCAGATTGATTCAGCACAGAGGCTTGTGGGATGGGCGCGGTGCAGGAAAGGATAGTCAAGGTGGGTCACCAGGAATGTGTGTGGATGGGTGCAAGAGGCCGTGCGTGGTGGCAATGGGTGGCAGAAGGTTCTAGATACGAATTTGTACTACTCCCAGTGATAACAGGAGTAGTAATGGGTAGGGAGAGCAAGCAGGGATGCCCTCTGTTCCTGAAACAGTCTGTCTGTGTTTTAATAAGGATGTTCCCCGGGGGCAGCCTGCCCACAGATCCGGGCACCCAGGAACCAGAAAGGGAGGCAGAGGGTGGTGCTCTGCTTTTCACTGCCTATAACCCCAAGCTAGTTCATTGTCATTTTGTAAACAATGGAAACGATTTCTGATCATTTGCCACTACTTCATTAAATATATTATGTTGCAGTATCTCATGTTGAAGTTAAAATGTCAGAAACACACACTAATATTTACAATTCTTTTGAACAACATACTGTAATGACACATCAAGGCATACATTATATTATATACTTGCCTGCATGTATGTGATGCATGTGTGTGCCTGGTGTCTGCAGAGGCCATAAGAATCTCCTGGGTCCCTTGGAACTGGAGTTATGGGTGATTGTGAGCCACCATGCAGGGAGTGAGAATTGAACCCGTGTCCTCTGCAAGAGCAGCACGTGCTCTTAACTGCTGATCCATCTCTTCAGCCCCATACATTCTTTTTGAGAAACAGAATATTGGTTATATATTTTTGACAATGTCATACATGTAAACGATGCCTCTGGATTGGGGATAGCCCTATCTCCTCCCTCCCACTCACCTCAGGCACCCCAACAGCTCTCCCTTTCTACTTCATATCTTTTTGTTGTTAATAACTCACAGCTTCCAATTAACGCTGCTCGTAAGAATGCTGTCTGATCTTGGTTGACTTGACCTTGTGCGGGTAACCATAGCTGCAGTGAGTTCATGGGTGTCAGGGCCAGCGGACCACGTTTCTCAGCACTCTTTCCCATCCTCTGACTGACTCTTACGTTATTTCTACCCATCTTATTCCTTGAGGGGATACTAATAAATATTTAGAAGACAGTTTGACAACATGTTGTTTAGTGAAACAACAGCAGTATACTCCTCCCTAGGGCCTGGAGCTCCAGAGGCTCAGGCTATTGACGTGGGCAGGTTTATAACTCTAGACTTGAATTTCTTCTGTGGAGCAGGCCTCGAATCAAACCCCAAAGTAGTTGTTTACGCCGTAATCCTCCAGCCTCTATTGCTCTGTTAGGCATATCTTGAGGCCATACATTCTTGTGGTTTATAACTTTTAAAAGAATGAAAATATAAAGAATGGCATGAAGTCTTCAATGTAAGGTTATGATTAAACTATATTTTTAAAAAAATGTAGTATAAGACAGTAAAAATCCCCTTCCATAGCGTGGTTAGAGCCCTTCAGGAGGAGCTGGTAATTTACACAAACTTTAAAATGTACATATAAAAGAAGTTTGATACATTTCTTAACATATGCATCACACAGGCCACAGGCTGAAGGTCTGATTGTCAAGTCTGTTTGATAAATCAGCCGGTTGGGGCATCATTTGCTACCTTAAAATATTTTCAGAGTATCACTGAACCTTTTGGAGTGTCCTATGAATTCTTTTGGTGTTCAAGTGCCCTGTGGTTCAGGTACTGACTTTTTATTTAATTTTTTATTTTGCACAGGCATTATCTTCCGTAGCAAGTGGTTCTTTTATTGTACTAATCACATCCTTGATTGTTGCAGAACCCTCATCCAGCCATTCACCTCATCCAGAATCTTCTTTTACAAAATGAAAAAACTTAATTATGTGTATTATGTGAATGTATGTATGGGTATGTGCACATTAATATATGTGCCTGAGGAGTCCAGAAGAGGGCATCGGATCCCCTGAGATGGAGTAACAGGCAGTTGTGAGCCACCCAATGTGGGTGCTGGGAATTGAACTTGGGTCCTCTGCAAGAGCAGTACATGTTCTTAATGGATGAGCCATCTCTCCAGCCTCCACATTTGGGATCTTATGGTAATTTTTAAAAGGTGCATGTGCCTGTTCATGTAGGTCTTGAAATTCCAGCTCTGGCTGTTCAGTTGTGTGCTCTTCTATGACATCAGCTGGTATCTGAGACGCTAACTGTAAAACATCTACACCTTTTCTCTAGAATCTTCCTAATAATGTCTCTTGTGAGTTCCCTTTTCACACTTAATGTAAGACACTCAATGTCTAAGCTACAGATAAAAAGTTCTCATTGTAGCTTTTTTGAAACATGGGCTGCACACATAGGCATAGAAGCCGCAGGCATGGTCTAGATGCGTTTATCATGACTTCCTTTGTCATTCCTGTTCAAAAGCCAACAACAAAGGAGGTCTGGAAGGCCAAGGAATCTTCGTTATTGCAACACTCCTTTTCTTTAAGTGTGTTAAAGAGTGGGGCCCATGATGTACACTGATTGGCACCTGAGGCACAGAACTCACTTCCCACCCATGGGGCTCTCCTTACCTCCCAGATCAATCCACTCTGTGACACAGGGAGCCACGGAGAGGGAGACTTGTTCGGTACCTTGAGACTGCGGTGTCATCTGAAAGGGAAAGATGATAATTCACGATCCCCAGTCTTCACGTGTGACCTCATCGGTGAGCTTTTGTTGTCTGTCTGGGACAACGGTGAGTCTGAGTGGGTACGAGGCAGTGGGCCTACACTCTCCTGGCCTTGAGGTGATTCCTCTCTTTAGTCTTAAAGGCAGATTCTGTCGGCTTCCTGAGAGCAATACCCTCTGTCCCGCCTATAACTCTGGCAGAGACTTTAAAATATGGCCTTATCCTTCACCTAGTCTCTGAGAAAGTCTGCACTGCATGCTACCCAACCTTTGAGCATCCATCTAATTTTAGGAGAATCACCAGGAAAAGTGCATACAAAAGGTGGTAAAATACATGTTGTAAAGACATCCGACCTTTGTGTTTATTGCAGCATTAATCACAATAGCTAAAATGTGAAGACAACACATTGGTGGATGAATATATAAAGAGAAGTTTATACACATATGTGTATTTGCATGTATGCATAGGCATAAATGACAGAATATGGCTTAGCCTTGGAAAAGAAAGAAACACTGCTGTTTGCCATAACATTGATGGACCTGTAGAACAGCGTGCTAAGCTTTAAAAAGTGGGTGAAGCAAAAGTGTTGCAGATATCACCCAGTTAAATGTGCGATATCAGAGATCAAGTGCACAGAGACAGAATGGGAGCCACGAGGGGAGGGTGGGAAGTGGAGAGATGCAGGCCAAAGGTCATAAAGTAGCAGATATATGAGAAGAACAAGTCTAGAGAGCTGATGTTCAACATGAGGACAGATGTTAATAAGATAGGATTTTTGTTTAATAAGTGGATTTGAGCTATTTTGTCACATAACTGTGTGAAATAATAGTCATGTTAACCTATTTCTATATATAATCGTATATATTTATATGTATCTACACAGCACACAAAGTACCATGAGAAAAATGAGGTGCCATGGCCACTAGATGGCACCATAGCAGCTCTTGTGCATCAGATGAAATGGACTTCAAACAGCAACTATTATAGTTGTGGGATGGGGTGGGGATACTCGTGGGCTGAGGCTGGTGACAAAAGAGATTTCTATTAAGTGACTGTCCTTGATGGGTGGTGGTGATGGCACACGCCTTTAATCTCAGCACTCCGGAGGTAGAGCCAGGCGGATCTCTGTGAGTTCCAGGCCAGCCTGGTCTACAGAGAAAGATCCAGGACAGGCTGCAAAACTACATAGAGAAACCCTGTCTCGAAAAACAAAACAAACAAAAAAGTGACTGTTCTTTAGCTACAGTGAAGTTGGCAGGAACTTAAGATAACTGGTGGGAAGCATGACTGGACTCGGCTACAGCAGGTGTAGCATCAACCATGCCACCCTCGTCTTACAGCAGCGTTACCTGGGCCGCTGCCTTCCAGAGACTGGCTGCTAATTTTTCCCTAGACTTACCTCAACCTTTGTCAGTCGCCACTGGCTTCATAATTCAGGTCCGATTGCAGCATCCACTCAGGTTTGGGGAGCAAAAGCCAAAACGGACTCAGGAGAAAACAGTTTATATTCCAAAGGTGAGCATGTGGACGGATGTAGATGGAAGCCTGGGAAAGATGTGTGGAGCAGATTCAAATGGCACTAGACCAAGAAGAGTGGGAGGAAGATTAGAGTGGATTTATTCTGTGCGTTTATTAGATACCATGGGCTCACTGGGTTATTAACAACTAGAAATGGTTGCAAACATTTCTTGGTTGACTGACTGAATGTTGTGTTTGGTACAGCTAGACTACCTGTCATCCTGAGGACAAGGGACTGGTGAAGTGAGTCACGTGAGATCTGTGTACCCATCCCCACACATGTCTCCCGGAAAGCCCAGAGGACACTTTCCTCATTAAAGACATTGAGAAGGCTGTCCATGAAGGTACACTTGCATCTCTGAAGCATCTCTGAAGAGGGCTGGGTAGCTCTACACCAGGAATGGTAGGGACGCACACCTTCATTGAGCTGGGCTCTCTGGTTTCAACAGGAATGATGGTATCGCAGAGGCCAAATGCTGTACCTCAGCTCTCATGGGCACTAGACTAACCACAGACAACAGAAGGAACCTGCCAATGGTCACATTGTTTTGAAACAATGATATGAATGGTCTAGTCAACCAAAGGACTTGTGTGGCTTCTCATCTACTTTCCAGGCCTATAGTCTCATGATTGAAGGGGACAAGTGACTCACATAGGCTTCAGTTGGCATCTTTTCTGACTCATTTGTGTGCTTGCTCAAAGACCCTGTGTATAAGTGGTCATACTTACAGAGATCAGGGCTCTGCATGGTCTCAACAACATAGACTTACCCTAACGGATTCTTTTTTGACTAAGAATACTGCCTGACTTGTCAGCCGAACTAAGCCTCTGGCCTATTCCCTAAGGGACAGCTCTTGGAGGGGGGGGGGCAAGATTCATTACAACCATTCCACCAGGGAGGGGAACACATGTTTTTCTGAACTGCGGTACACACATGTATTCTGACTACACATTTGCTTCCCTGCCTAAAAAATCCTCTGCCAGCATCACCATCTGTGATTACAAAATATGGTATCCACTGGATACCACTTCTGATCAAGACAGTCATTTCAACGGAAGAGCAATAACGAGCTCACACCCACAGATTGATGAGTACAAGCATATACCCCACCAGAGGCAACTGGCTTCATAGGAATATGTAATGGCCTGCTGAAGATCCAGCTGTGATAGGAGCTAGGTAATTACACCCCAAAAGGATGTTGGGCCCTACATCAAAGGTATTGGTAGTCTCTGAATCAGAAATAATTACATGATTTCCATGGCTTTGGGCTACATGGCTTTGGGCTTCAGGGACAGAAGCAAGGCTGGTTCTTCACTCAATCTTCTGGCCTACTCACAGAACTTTGTTTCCCCTCTGAATACTTTTGGTTTGTGCGTGGAAACTTGATGCTGAAGGATCCAAAGCCTCTACTGGGAAACACACTGTTGTCCATTGATTTGGAAAAGACTTCCATTTGGTCATTTTGGGCTTTTCACATCCCTGAAATCAACAGATAGAAGAGGGAGCCTTTGGCTGTGATAACTGGTCTTCATTACTAAAGGGAATGGTGCCAACTCCATGGGAGGACCACATCTAGAACCCAGGTGGATTTTCTGGGGTACCTCTGTAGTTAGAGTTTTCCTGCCTTGCCCACAGTCAGGACAAATCTTTGTCACCTGCCAGTCCCACAGCCGCTCAGACCCAACCAAGTAAACACAGAGACTTATATTGCTTACAAACTGTATTGCCATGGCAGGCTTCTTGCTAACTGTTCTAATAGCTTAAATTAATCCATTTCCATAAAATCTATACCTTGCCACATGGCTTGTGGCTTACCGGCATCTTCACATGCTTCTTGTCATGGCGGCGGCTGCAGTGACTCCTTCTGTCTTCCTGTTTTCTCTGTTCTCCTCTCTGTTAGTCCTGCCTATGCTTCCTGCCTAGCCACTGGCCAATCAGTGTTTTATTTATTGACCAATCAGAGCAATTTGACATACAGACCATCCCACAGCATACCTTCTAGGAATCCATATCTAATAGTAAAAGTTAACACAAGACAAATAACTTCCTCAACCTCTGACTAAGCGTGCAGCCACAGGTGACTCAGATCCTCCAGGGAAAATATTGCCCCACCATATAAAACCCTACCATCTGAGATCTGGTTGAAGACTAAGGACATGGAAGGAATGGGTAGTGGAAGGGGGAGTTATAAGTGTCAATTATGGCTGCACGACCAGTGGCTTGGACTGTGTGTGTAAACAGGTATGCCCGTTTTCTCTCTTCTTCTGACCCATATTATTTTTGTCATATTTATTATTTATTTTTGAGACAGGGTCTCTCTATGTAGCATTGGCTGTCCTGGAACTTACTATGTAGATCAAGCTGCCTTCAAACTCACAGAGATCTGCCTGTCTCTGCCTCCTGAGTGCTGGGATTAAAGGTATGTGCCGCTAGGCTTGGCTTTTGTCATGATTGTTATTAACACATATTAAGTGTTCTTACTGATCAGTGTTTCACAGGGACATTTCTGCATCGACATATCATGCTTTCATTAGCTCTCCCCTCCCTTCTGTCTTTTCTTGCCTCCACCTTCGCGTTTTTCCCCTCCCTTAACAGTCCCACTTCTATGCCAGCTCTTTAAAAAAAAATGTACCTCCATTATTTTGGGGGAAAACACCTGTTCTCTCTCACTTTCCACAGTGACTTCCAACTCCATCTGTTTTCCTGCCAATGATGAAATCCATCCATCTTCACAGCTACATGGTCTTCTATTGCACCACATCTTCTTTATCCAGGGACCAGCCAATGGGCACACAGGCTGGCTGTATATCCTGACTATTAGTGCAAGCATCTCCTTCAGAATCTTATGTCATTTCTTTGAAATATGTAAATAGGCCTGATATTGCTGCATTACAGGGTAGATCTAGTTTTAGGGGTTTTTTTTATCTGTTGTTGTTATTTTGAGGAAACTACACTCTGCTCTCCCTAGTGACTGCATGAATTTATATTCCCATGGACAGCAATGCTTAAGGGCTCCATCTTGATGTAGTTTAAAAAATATTTTACTTATTCTTTGACAATTTAATAGATGTATACATTGACCATATCCACCCCCAGCTTACCCCGTTCACTGTCTCTGGGTACTTCCAGGACACCCCTCAACACACCCCCTTGCACCTTCATGTCTTCTGCATTTTTTTGGGGGGGATAACCCACTGAGTTTGATTAGTGTTGCCTGCTGGGATGTTGACTGATCTTGTTGGCTTGATCATGGGCAGGTCTTAACTTTAGTGAGCTTGTGAATGCAATCACTATGGCATGTCCAGAAGAAGTATCTCAGAGTACTTACCCCTGTCTGCTGGGTTAATTCCATTTCCTTTTCCCTCAATGTTTCTTGAGCCTTGGGGGTGGTGGTATAGATGTTTCATTTAGGGCCAAGAATCACTTCTTCATTCTCAGCATGTTGACCAGTTATGAATCTTTGCATTAACTGCTTCCCACTGTAGAAGAACCTTCTCTGGCTGAGGTTGAAAGAAGCACTAGATTGTGGATATAAATAAATATTTAGGAGGCAGTTTGACAATATGTTCATTTAACACTCCAACAGTGGCAGGTCCCTCCTTATGGCCTGTGACTTCCCAAGCCATGGCCTTTTGGTCATATTTACGGTATCAGACATGAACTCTCTCTGGTGGGGTAGGCCTCAGACCTATTAGAAAGCAGTTGTTGGGGCTGGAGAGATGGCTCAGTAGTTAAGAGTACTGACTGCTCTTCCTGAGGACAGGGGTTTAATGCCCAGCATCCACATGGCAGCTCATAACTGTCTGTAACTCCAAGACCTGACACCCTCACATAGACATACATGTAGGCAAAAGCACCAGTGCAAATAAAATAAATAAATTATTTTAAAAAAGGAAGCAGTTGTTTATCCCCATAAACTTCATGTCACCATCGAGCCACGGGGTCCACCTTGCATGTTAGGTCGGTGTTATAGCATTGACGACTCTTCTCTCCTGGTGTCTGTCTGCACAGCACCCTCCGGCTCCATGAAAGCTAGCTGGCAGGGAGGAAGTTGAACATCAGCTCCAGCTGGAGTTCTCTGTGTCTTCAACAATAGTTATTATTTAGTTACTGTGGGCACAGAGCCATGTCAGTGGGATGTGTGGTTTGGGTGGGGGGACTTTAAGGATTGTTTCACCATTAACTTGAAAGGAGATATTCCACATCTGCACTGAAACTTTTGTTTAGTATCATATTGCTTCTGGGAACATTATCCACATGTAGGGTACATCCATTCAAACTTTTAGTTTTAAAAAAATGATGTTTTAAAATTAGCCTACAAAGTAGTGGGTTTCCATAAATGCTTTTCATATCTCTTTAGTTTTGGTTAATTCACTTCCAACCTTTCTTCTTTCCCATCACCCCCTGGGGCATACCCACTTAAACTTATAACCCCCCCAGGAGTTGCCTCCATCTCTACTCTTTGGTTTTAATTATTAATTATTTGAGAACTCTATGCAATCAATGCATCTGGGTCCTGTTAACCCCAACGCCTCCCCTTAACCCTTCACAGATCCACTTCCACCTCCCCACCCCCACCCCAGCTCCATGTGCTCTTTTAAAAAAATTAACCCATTGACTCCAATTTTTGCTATCTGTATTTTTGGGAGTGGGGCCATCCATTGGTGAGTGATTGGCCTACAAAGAGCCAAAACCTTAAAGAAAGCTGACACTTCCTCCTCCAGAATCCATCAACTGTCCATAGATCCTTAGTTAGTGGTGAGGACCCAGGGAATCATTCCCATTCCATGCTAGGATGTTGATCGGCTTGATCTTGTGCAGGTCTTGTGCAGGCAACCACAGGGCAGCCTGTTATGTCCAGAATACACTGTTTGCTCTGATCTGTCATGGCCTCTGGCTCTTACAGTCTTTTCCATTGGGCATGCCACTGACAGTTTTTCTCTGCAATTATGAGTTTCTGCATTAACCACCATCCAACACACAAAGAAACTTTTCTGATGAGGTCTGAGAACTGCATTAATCTACAGGTAGAGAGATGACATTTTAAATGGCAGTTTGATACCATATTCATTTAGCATAATAATATTAGTAGGTTCATCCTTGGTGCGTCGGAGCTACCGAATGATGGGTTCTTGGCTAGATTTATAGTTCTAGGCATATGTTTCCTCCTGTGGGATGAACTTTAAATTTAACTAGAAAGAGGTTGGTTACTTCAGTAACATTTATGCCACTATTACGCCCTTGGGCATATCTTGTCATGCTGGCCATTGTTGTAGTTCACAGGTACATAAGACTGTTGACAACTTTCTTCTCTCTAGCATCCTTCAGAGCACCTTCTAGTACTATGAAAGTTAGCCAGCAGAGGGAAAGCTTCCTGGCCAGTGCGAATTTGATTTCTTGATGTCTTGTGACCAATTTGTGTGGTGTCTTTGACAATAGATACTTGCCATCAAGTTCTGGGAACAGCCAAGAGAAATGGCAATAGCATATATTGTTTTGGAAGTCTCTGAGACACCTCTGACCTATGACTTTAGGAGAGTTATCCCACACTTGGCATTGGGATTTTTCTTTGTCATCCTATGGCTTCTGGGGTGAATATAATATGCTACGTAGGGTAACTCCAATTAATCAAACTTACATTATGGCTAAGGATGGTGAACATTTTAAAAATATTTCTGGACAGGTGTGGTGGCACATGCCTTTAATCCCAGCACTCAGGAGGTAGAGGCAGGTGGATCTCTGTGAGTTTGAGGCCAGTCTAGTCTACAAAGCAAGTTCCAGGACAACTAGGGCTATTACACAGAGAAACCCTGTCTTGAAACCAACCAACCATCCAACCAACTAACCAACCAACCAACCAACCAAACAAACAAACAAACCAATAATTTCTAGCCATTTGTATTTCTTCTGAGACCCTGATTTCAGTTCCATAGCCTAGTTTTTAATTGGGTTGTTTGTTTTCCTTTTTGAGTTCCTTGCACATGCTAGGCAGGACCATTGCAACCAAGAATTCACAGCAGCTGTGGTTGTTTGCATGAATCCTCTGCCAGATGTAGACCTGCCTGTTCAATTAACAGCTTCTTTTGAAGTACAGAAGCCTTTTAATTTTATGATCACCAACTTCACTTGTTGATCATTGGTCCAATTTCCCAGATGACTAGAGTCTTGTTGAGAAAGTCCTTACCTAAGCTTGTATCCTGAAATAGTACCCCCTACTCTTTCTTCTAGATGTTTCAGAGTTTTGTAGCTCTTTGATCCACTTGGAATTGATTTGTGTGCAGGATAAGAATGAATGCTCAAAGTTCACTGTTCTACATGTTGATGTCTAGCTTTTCCAACACCCATTTGTTAAAGATACTGTCTTTTTTCTAATGTATGTTTTTGTCAACTTAGTCAAAATCAGGCTTGTAAATCTATACAGACTTATATCTGGGTCATCAATTTTATTCCATTGATCAGTGTGTCCGTTTTTGTGCAAATATCATGCTTTTTTTTTTACTACTGTGGCTCTGTAGCATAACTTGAAACCTGGTGTGATGAGTCTGTTTATGTGGTAGATTACATTTAATTGATTTGTGTATGTTGAACCATCACTGCATCCCTGGAATGAAGCCATCTTGATCATGGTGAATGATTTTTTGGGGGGATGTGTGTTCTTGAACATGGTTTGCAAGTATGTTATTGAGAATTTTTGCATCCACATTTATCAGGGAAGTTGACTTTTAATTCTTTTTTATTGTTGTTAGAGCTTTGTTTGATTTTGGTATCAGGGTATTACTGGCTTCACAAAAAGAGTTTGGAAGTTTTCCTTCCATTTCTATTTTATGGAACAGTTTGAGATTGCTATTGGTAGAATTCTGTACTAAATCATCAGGCCCTGGGTCTTTTCAGTTGGGAGATTTTAAATTACTGCTTCTATCTCATTGGTTGTTACAGACCTGCTTAAATCATTAACCTCATCTTGTTTTAACTTTGGTAGGTCATAAGCATCTAGAAATTCAATTGTTTCTTTTAGATTTTCCAGTTTAGTGAAATAAAAATTTTAGAAGATTGTCCTCACATTCTCTGAATCTCCTCAGTGCCTGATGAAATATGACCCCCTTTATATCTGATTCTATTAATTTAGGTCTTTTACTCTCTTTCTTTTGGTTAATTTGGCTAAGGGTTTGTCAATTTTAAAACTCTAAGAACCAATTCATTGATGCCTCTTATTGCTTTTTCATTTCTATTCCTTTCATTTCTGCCCTGATCATCATTATTTCTCTACCTCTACTGCTTTTGGGATTAGTTTGTTCTTGTTTTTCTAATGCCTCAATGTTTATCATCAGGTTGTTTACCTGAGGTCACTCTGATATTTTAATGTAAGCACTTAGACCTATACACTTCCTTTTCAGGACCGCCTTCATTGTATCTCACAAATTTAGATATTCTGATGGCTATTCTTGGTTTTCAACTTGGCTACATCTGTAAAGAACTAAAACCCAAGTGGCTGGGTAGACCTGTGAGGGACTTTTTCCTTCAATTAAATAATTTGAAGTGGGAAGACCCACTTTTAATCGGTATCTTTTGAGGTAGGAAGACCCACCTTTAATCTGGGCCACACCTTCTGATGGCAGCCTCCATAAAGGACATTGCAGAAGGAAGTGTGCTTTCTTTAGCTCATTGCCCTCACTCTTGCTGGCAAGTTTATTCCTTCACTGGCATTGGAGTCTGCTCCTTCATGATGGAGGCATATGATGAAGACCAGCTGAGACACCCAGCCATGTGGACCAAACAACTACTAGATTCTTGAACTTTCCACTGGTAGACAGCTGTTGTTGGACTAGTTGGACCACAGCCTGTAAGACACTCTAATAAATTACACACACACACACACACACACACACACACACACACACACACACACACAATCAATTCTGTTCCTCTAGAGAACCCTGACTAATACAGATATGTTGTTTTCATTACCATTTAATTCTAGGAACTTATGATTTTCTTCCTAATTTCTGCAATGATACATTCATAATTCAATAATGCTTGATCTAATGAGTTTATATAGTTTCTCTTATTGTCTAGTTCCAGCTTTATCCCACTGTGATAGATTATAGGGTGGAATTTCAATTTTCCTATATTTATTAAAACTTTCTTGGTTTCTAATATGTGATCTATTTAAGAGAACGCCCATGGAGTGCTGAGAAGAGTGTGTATTCTTTGGTATTTGGGTGGAATGTTGTGTAGATGTCTGCTAGGTTCATTTGCTCTATGATGCTTTTTTTTTTTAAAGATAGGGTTTCTTTGTGTAGCCCTGGCTGTCCTGCTTTGTAGACCAGGCTGGCCTTGAACTCACAAAGATCCTCCTGCCTGTGCCTTCCAAGTGCTGGGATTAAAGGCATGCACCACCACCGCCAGCCTCTATGATGCTACTTACTATTATGCACATTTTTGGTACAGTTAGATCTATCTAATAGTGAAAGTGGGATCCTAAAGTCACCAGTGTCACTGTGATTTTAAATTTTGTAGTGTTTGCTTTATGAAATTGGATAGGCCTGTCTGTTTGGAGTATCTGGTCTGCCCCTGTGGGTTAGTACTGCCGTTATCCAGACTCTGTTATCTGATAGTAGAGTAACAGGTGACTACAGAACAGGCCTTGTTAAGTCTGGATTAGTTTAGGGAGTAAAGCGACTTCAGTGCTTCTCTGTATACTAATGCGTTAGTGTGAATGCAAAAGGAAAGGCCCGCATTATGGGAGATGAGTGGGCTTTGTAGATGAGTAGTTAAGAGGGATGCACACAGGAGTGGGAATGGTTAAAAAGGGGGAGATGAGCTGAATACAAAGGAGTTTGTTAACAGTAGATGAAAGAGACAAATGTGCGCAGATATGGTAAACCAGGTTCGTGCTCAGATGTGGTAAGCCAGGTTTGTGCGCAGATATGGTAAACCAGGTTTGTGCGCAGATGTGGTAAGCCAGGTTTGTGCGCAGAGATGGTAAACCAGGTTTGTGCGCAGATATGGTAAGCCAGGTTTGTGCGCAGATGTGGTAAACCAGGTTTGTGCGCAGATGTGGTAAACCAGGTTTGTGCGCAGATGTGGTAAACCAGGTTTGTGCGCAGATGTGGTAAACCAGGTTTGTGCGCAGATGTGGTAAGCCAGGTTTGTCTCTGGGTTTTGGGAGATGGAGCAGTGAGAGAAGTGGGTAAGGGAAAGGAGAAAAGAAGAAGAGGGGAAGGGAAAGGAAAAAGAGTGGGAGAGCGCAGAGGGTCTGAAACAGTAAAAGGCACCGGCAGCAGGCAACAGCCTGTCCTGCTACAATGTTTCTTGTACTATGCAGAGAAGACGTAGCTGTAGCGGAGGGAGGAGATGTTTGGAGCTGTGAGACGACAGAATCCCTGGGAGATAAAGAACAGCGGTGAAAGGGCCAGGGGTGGAAATACAAGAAAAAGATCGCAGGCCTCAAAGTTGATCTCCTCATCTTGGCTGTTTGGCTGCTGTTTCCTGGGCTGGGTTGCCTTTAAAGGTATGGTTCTCACGTGGGTTCCCAGCATCCCTGTGCCTGTGCGGATGGTTTTCTTGACGCTGTTCTACCAGGCTATGGAGAGTGGGATAGCCAAGGCAAACTCCTCCCAGCCAAGGCTGCTGTGTTCCTTCCTATGGTGTGGCTGTGTGGTGCAACACTCCTGCAGCTCGCCTTCCCTTGGTGCCGCACTAATTGTGGCTCTGGCTCCAGTCCCTGGGAACACCTCTGTGAAATTCCTACACTTCTAGCCTCGGTAGATTTCCTGGTTGGAGTCTTTTAGCCCCCATTTGCGTGAGGTGGATGCTGCTATGGCTTTGGTGGCTGTTTTTGTTACGTCAGCCTAGACCAGTCAGACGGTAGAGCAAGTTCATGGGTCTGGTAGATGAGGTTTCCTGGGGTGCTGATCAAGACAACTCTGGGACTTGGAGATGGAGTGATAAAACATCCCTATTCCCTTTAGTCTAACCCGACTGTAATTCTATCCACCATTTTACCAGGAAGACCCTGCCTTTACTTTCATAATCTCATATGTTCTACTCTCCGCTCACCCTTAAAGCCTCCATTGCTTTTAGTAGGAAAGTCATTTTCACAGAATTCATTCTTCCATTCCATGTGTCATATGTGGTATCTTGATCAATTTCCTTCTTTGGGTGTTTTTTATTATTATTGCTTTTATTTATGTGTCTATGTGTGCATCTTTGTGAATGAATGCCGCATGTGTGCAGGTGCCCGTGGTGGGAGGTCGGAAGAGGAGTCAGAGCCCCTGGAGCTGGAGCTATAAGAGGTTGTGAGCCCACTAATGTGGGTGCTGAGAATGGACCTGGGGTTCTCTGGATTGGCAGCAAGTAGCTGAATCATCTCTCCAGCCTCATCTTCGGGATTTTAGAGTTTGCGTTGTAGAGGCCTTTTACTGAATTTGTTAGTAGGCTTGTTTCCAGTTATCGTATTATTTTTTTGAGGCTATTGTGAGTGAGATGGTTTCCCTGATTCATTTTCAGTTTGTATACAGGAAGGGTCCTGATTCTTGCATGTTAATTTTGTAGCCTGCCACTTCGATGAAATTTTCATTAGGTTTGAGAGTTTTCTGCCATAGTTTGAAGGGTCTCTTTTGTGTAGAATCATGTCATCTGCAAATAAAGACACTTGGGATTCCTTCTTTTGTATTTATACCCCTTTGTTTCCTTCTCTTGCCTCATTCCTCCAGCTAAGTCTTGAAACACTGTATTGATTAGAACTAGAGACAGTGGCACTTTGTTCCTGATTTTAATGGAAATGCTTCAAATTTTTTCCTTTTATCACGATGTTGGCTGTAGTTGTATCATATGTAGCCTTTATTATGTTGAGACATGTTTCCTTAATTTCTAGTCTCTTCAGGGTTTTCAGTCATGAAGATATGGTGGGTTTTGTCAAAGGCATTTCCTATGTCTATTGAAATGATCACATGGTTTCTGCCCTTGAGTACATTTGTGTGATGTATTATATTTGTTGAGTTGTGTGTTGAACCATCCCTGCTCTGGAATGAAATTAGCTTGATCATGATGAATGACCTTTTTGATGCCTTCATGAAGTCAGTTTGTAAGTATCTTTTGAGAATTTTTTTTCATTTTTCTTTATTAAGAAATTTTCTATTCACTCCACATACCATCCACAGATTCCCCCCTCCTCCCACACCCCAGCACTCTTTCCCAAGGCACCCCACATCCCCCAAATCGAGGTCTCCCATGGGGAGTCAGCAGAGTCCAGCACACTGAGCCTAGGCAGGTCCAAGCCCCTTCACACTGCACCAAGGCTGTGCAAAGCGTCACACCACAGGCCCCAGATTCCCAGAAGGCTGCCTTTGTCCAGTGACTGATGGAGGCAGATGCAGAGATCCACAGCCAGGCACCAGGCTGAGCTCCAGGAATCCAATTGATGAGAGAGAGAGAGAGAGGAGGGATTCTGCAGGCCAGGGACATCGAGATCATGATGGGAAGACGTGCAGAGATGACCACACTGTGGACTGGTGGCTGTGGAGCCCCCATGGGACTGGACTAGGCCCTCTGGATATGGAAGTTGTTTGGCTTGAACTGTTTGTAGGGCACCTAGGCAGTGGGATCAGGATCTGTCCCTGGTCTTTTGAGAATTTTTATGTCTATGTTCATCAAGGGATATTGGTCTATATTTGTTCTTTTTTTTTGTTTTGTTTTTTGTTTTTGTTTTTTTTAAATCTGGTTTTGGTATCAGGGTAATACTTCAAAAAGTGAGTTTGAGAGTATTCTTTTATGTTTTATGGAATCATTTAGAATGGATAGTGGTTCTTTAATGGCCTGGTAGAATTCTGCCAGGAATTCATCTGGGTGTGGACTTTTAGTTGGAAAATTTTAAATTGCTGCTTCAATCTCACTGTGTGTTGCATATCTACTTAAAAAAATTCAATCTCATTTTTTATTTAGCTTTGGCAGATTATATGCACTTATGAAGCCATTCATTCCTTTTAGATTTCCCAAACTGGCAGAATATAAGTGTTTTCGGTATGTCTTTATGATCTTCTGAATTTCATTGGTAACTATTGTAATGCCCCATTTCATCTCTAATTTTGGTATTCTTTCTTTTGATTAATGTGGCTAAAATTTGTCAATCTTGCTTATCATTTGAAGAGACAATTCTTTGTTTCATTGATTTGTTGTAATTTCTCTGGGTGAAGAAACCTGATACCTTTATCCTGATCAAAATCTTCTTGCTGAGCTTCCCTCCTCCGTGGCTGCCTGATTCGTCAATATTGCTGTTGCCTCATTCATCAGCTGACTTTCCCCGCACATCACGAACTTCCCATTCTGGGTCCTGGATTTGGTACACCTGCTTATTTTGTCCTTCCGGAGGTAATGGATTCTTTTTAACAGTAAACTTGAACTCTTCATTTTCCGTTTTCCCTACTTCAACATTTTGAATGAGGTAGACGCACTGTTGGAATCTTTCAGAGGAGCTGCATTTGCTTTGCTTTTCTAGGTTTCTCGTGGTTCTGTTGTTAGACCCCAAAATCTAGGGTCTCAAGTGAGCGCCCCAAGAACCCAGACTCCAGTCCAGTTGATGCAACAGCACGAGGTTTTTATTGATGTGGCTGTACAGTCGGGCAAACTCTTGTCCTGGGAGCAAGAGCCACATCTTACTGCAGCCCCATGGGGGCTTTTAAAGGAAAAACCCACAAAAGCCGTAAGATTACAATTCCCATACAATTTTGTTTCATAAGATCATGGTCTGATCACAGAGTGAGTACAGTCACGTCCGCATGTACATTCTTTCCAAAACCTCAAGGAGGATATCAGGGTGCGAGTGCAGTTTACACAAAGGTCACAGTGGTCCTTCCTGGAACACTTGCAACTATCCCAGTCACAGTTGAGCACATCTCTTAACAGAAATCTCTTTACATTGTTACATTGTTACAGGTTGAATAATGATTGAGTCAGCTTGCCCTTGGAACTAGATTTTTACTTTCTCATTTCTTGGGGCTTGGGGGTGTAAGCCTGAAGGGTTAGAGTCTTTCACTGTGTTGTGGTGTGTACATCTTCTAGTTTTGTTTGCCAGTCTTCATATTGATCAGCCTATTGTTGAGTTCACCCGCAGGAGGGGAAAAACTGTTGTTACAGCAACAGCATGAAGCTGTACAAGATACTGACATACATTTACGATGGTTAATCTTAATTGCCAGCTCGATGGGATTTAGACTCATCCAGGAGACTGACCCCTAGCTGTGCTGTGAAGGCGTTCCTGGGAGGTTTAGCACACCCTGCTTGTGGCTGGCACCATCCCATGGCTGGATGAAAGTGAGGGGGTGAGTGCTCACCGGTGTCCATCCCTCTTCACTTCCTGGCTGCGGTGGGTGTGAACGACTGTCTCACATTCCTGCTGTATGTGTCACCGAGGATGACCTTGACCTGCTCTTCCTCCTGCTTCACTTCCTCCTGCTCCACTTCCTGAGCGATGAGCTTACTAGCATGCACCACTCTGCTGGTTTCATGTGCTGCTAGAGACTGAACTCAGGCAAGCATCCCACTACCTGAGCTACATTCCAGCCCCTAAACAATTCCCCAAAGCTCATAGTTACTTCCTGGTGTGTGTAAGGTACTTAACTCTATTTGTTTGACCTCAAAGTCCAAATTTTAGGTAAGTCTCCTAAGACTAGGCCAAAGTTCTTTTCTTCTTTACTTCAGGGGGGTTATTTTCATATTCAGCCAACAGTTTTGTGTTTATCCTTCCTAAATGACACCTTGTTGGAATAAATTTATTGTTCCTGATTGTCAACAATATTTAAGGTCCTCATCCTGTCATCCCTTGTCCCTACTTCTATCCAAGTGTCACCTCTGTCTCAAGCTTGTTAAGTATGGCCTTCTAGACCTCATCCACGTGATAGGTACATCCGCAGTAAGACAAAGGGGTGGCAGCGGAGACGCTCAGTGGGAGCGTCTTTGCTCCTTCAGAGCACCGGAGTTTGGTTCCCAGTACCCGTGTCAGGTGACTCACACCACGTCAGGTGACTCACACCATGTCAGATGATTCACACCATGTCAGGTGCCTGGAACTCCAGCTCCCGGGGATCTGATGCCCTCTGCTGACCTCCATGGGTACTTGAACATAAACACACAGACAGACAGACAGACAGACACACAGACAGACAGAACACACACACACACACACACACACACACACACACACACACACCAATTTATTTAGAAAATAAAACAAAAGAAAGAATAGAGGCTTAGGACCAGGTGTTAGAAGCCATTCCTCTTTAGGTTGACATTAGTTTACCAGTCTGTGACCTTTTCAAGAATCCCACTTTACATTTGATTTTTTTTTAATCCAGATTTTGGGGCTATGCCCTAGCCCTGTATTTGAAGCCTAAAGACTCTTTTTACATCATGTAGAATCATGGGCTGATACAATTAGTTTCCAGATGTTAGCCAAATATTAGCTTTTAACCAAATATGAGGCCTGGAAAGAACAAGCTTTTGGCCCTTAGTGTGAACACTTGTCCTTTCCACTTAGCCTTCCTCCTCCTCCTCCTCCTCTTCCTCCTCTCACCTCCAAAGTGATAGTTTTCATTATCTGTTGCTGAAAAACAAACTGCCTCGAAACAGTAGCTTCAAACAATGGCAATTATTTATTTAATCGTGGATTTGAAGTGTGGACACGTTTTGGCAGGAACCCTTGGCTTTTAATCTGGGCGTATGAACGAGACTTGCAGAGTGAGGTTGGCTTGGCACTGCTCTGAGCAGCTCGTGAAATTGCTTCAGGTTCTTCTGCCGCTCACTTCCTCATCCCATTTCCAAGTTCTGCCTCCACCGACCAGTGTGTACTTCTTAGGGCTTGCCGTCCTGTGCCCTCTAGCCAGGGCGCCTTATCCTTGTCTAACTTCCATCCATCCTTGAAGAATTAGTGAAGTGCACCTTGACCTTGTGCTATTTCTCATACACCATCCCCTATTTCCCTTGTTACTTTTTTTTTGTTTGTTTTTTTGAGACAGTGTTTTTCTGTGTAGCCTTGGAGCTTGTCCTGGAACTCACTGTGTAGCCCAGGCTGGCCTCGAACTCACAGAGATCCGCCTGGCTCTGCCTCCCGAGTGCTGGGATTAAAGGTGTGTGCCACCACCGCCCGGCTCCTTGTTATTTTTCTCCTGTGTTCTTCGGCGTGCTGTGGGCCCTCTCCAAAGCACTTATCCCATTGCAACGAATTCCCCTTTCCTTCTGCCTGCTTCTCTCACTAGATCATTGGCTCTTTAGGGAAGGAGATGTCTCTTTGTGTTCCCAATGCCTAGTACACTGTGTGCTCAGTATGTAGAATCAACCACTAGTGCCATGATACAACAATTCTTTTAAGCTGAAATAATTTTATCAAAATGGTGGATTGGTCACAAGACCCAGCCCCTATAAGAGGCTCAGTGAGGCAGGCTCTTTTGGATCAAAGGTTACTTGAGTTCCAATTCTTTAGGCCTTTGGAGACATGTCTCCCACATGATAAATGATCTATAAGCATCAGTTGCTGTTATTATTGACATTGCCAAACCTGCAGCTTTCAGAGGTATATCTGTCCTGGCCTAAGGTTCTTTTTGCTCTCCCATAAGTCCTGTCCTCTGAACAGTACTTTGAACTACATTGACCTCCTTCTTGGTGGTGCTCCTCTACCTCTGGGGTCAGCATTCCCAAAAGATTATCCTCTAGAAGAGGAAGTAGGTTCAAGAATCAGAGTCTGAGCCAGGCAGCGGTGGCACACTCCTTTAATCCCAGCACTCCTGAGACAGAGGCAGGAGGATCACTCTGAGTTTGAGTTCAGCCTGGTCTACAAAAGTGAGTTTCAGGACAGCCACAGCCTGCACTGTTACACAGAGAAACCTTGTCTCGAAACTACCCCCCAAGAGTTTCGTAAATTATTATTGGGCTGGAGAGATGGCTCAGTGGTTAAGAGCATTGGCTGCTCTTTCAGAGGACCAGGGTCCAATTCCCAACCAGCACTCGGGAGGCAGAGGCAGATGGATCTCTGTGAGTTCGAGTTCAGCCTCCTCTACAGAGTGAGTTCCAGGACAGCCAGAGCTGTTACACAGAGAAACCCTTTCTCAAAAAACAAAAACAAAAACAAAACAAAACAATACAAAAAGTAAAAAGAATCATAGTCTGGGTGAATCTTTACCCTGGCAAAGAGTTATTCTCCAATGCCGTCAGCTCCCCTCTCTCCTGGTTTGTTTCTGTCCCAGCAGATAGATTCAGGTACTGCCACCTGCCAGGCATTTCTGAGTTTCCCTGGGTGTGGCAGAACTGCAGAGAAGCAGCAGTGAGTGAGTTCATGACAGATAGATCTGGTGCACAGTCACCTGCGATCGGCATCCTTTCTCCCTTCCTTCTCCGATTCAGCTCAGGGGCATTTGGAGGAAGTCTGGGAGGAAAGGCCAGCTGGTGGAACAGAGCTAATTTCACACTAAAGGATTCGGTCTACCTCTTAATTTAGGGGAAGAATTCAGGTTCCCCAAGTTCTCAGGCCTTGCTCTTGCCTGGACTTTATGAGATAACTAGGAGCTAAAAAGTCCCAGAGTTTTCCCTTATGAGGAAGTCTGTGCCCCATCCTGCCCCAAATTTGGATAAACTTGGGTACAGAATTTTAACTTGAACTGTAATTAATGGGTGCTAGAAGAACTGGGGTTCTGTGTTAAGCCCAAAATTTCTCTAGGGAAAGGAAGAATAGAAAATTTCAACTTGACTTTGAGAATGTATGGCAGGCCAGGATTCTGGTTTAAAGGCTTGCATCAGGAAGGGGTTGGAGGAGGCTTAATGGGGAGAACATCCCTGAACAGGAGGGCTGACAAGCAAGACAGATGAGAACGGGAGATGTAGAGCCAGTGAGTAGCCATGACCACGGGCAGTTTGGATAAGCGTCTTGGAGGAGATGTTGAGATCTATTGGGAGATGAGAGGAAAGGATGGAACTGAGATTATTTTATTCATATTCTTCTGTTGTATTTCAGACTTAAGCCACCTTTTTTAGGGCACTCTTCTCTGTCCAGATTAGGCTCTCTATCACGGGCTCCCATAGTAGCCATCATCCACTCTGGAGCATACCTTTGAAGGGTCAGGTCCCAGCTTTTGACTCAGGAACTCTTTAACTGTAACCTAGTGGATTTTTTTTTCTTCTTTAACAAAATCCCCAAGACTGAGATTTTAAGAAGAAAAAAGATTTACTTAGCCCATGATTTTAGAGGCTGGAAGTCTAAAATCAGGTATTCTCCATGGATTTGGCCTCCGGTGAAGGTCTAATGGGAGACAGCACCATGGTGGAGCATGCGCAGGAGAGAGACTTCCGTGCTGGCTAGTTTATGTCAACTTGACACAAGTTATCGTCATCTGAGAGAAGGGAACCCTGAGGAAAATACCTCTATAAGATCAGGCTATAGGCAAACCTGTGGAGCATTTTCTTCATTACTGATGGATGGGGAAGGGCCCAGCCCAACTGTGGGTGGTGCCATCCATGGGCTGATGGTCCTGGGTTCTATAAGAAAGCAGGCTGAGCAATCCAGGGGAGGCAAAAACCAGTAAGCTGAACTGTTCTATGGCCTCTGCATCAGCTCCTGCCTCCACAGGTTCCTGGCCTGTTTAAGTTCCTGTCCTGACTTCCTTCAATGATGAACAGCGATGTGGACGTGTAAGCCAAATAAACCCTGTCCTCCCCAAGTTTCTTTGGTCATGGTGTGCCATCATAGCAATGGTAACCCTAACTAGTAAAATTCCCACCATAAAGCAGGATTCCAGAGTGAGGGAGAGGGGCAGGCTTGTTCCTTTTATAATGATTTTCTAGGAACTAAAGTCAGGGTACCATGAGGATCCCTTCTAAGGGTAGTTCCCAGGGACCTAAGGACCTCCCACAAGACCTCACCTATTAATAATACCAACACCTGCAACCTTGAGGAACAAAAATAAGCCCACATCCAAACCACAGGATCTAGGTTCTCAATCCCAGTGATGCAGCTAAGAACAGTCACTTCTCACAAAGCTGAGAGAGTTGAATATGGGCAAGTTGAGAGCTTGCTCTGGTGCTCAGTTGATGAGGCCTCCCACACCAGTGGAGGGCCCTGGATCACCCTGTGTAGGTCCACATACCCGGCCCTTACAGGAAACTTGCTCTAGGGTGCAGACAGCCTGGCCTTTGGTACCCGGTGAGGGCATTAGTGTAGGAAAAAAAATTGAATTAGAGAACATCGTGTTTAGCAAAAGAAGCCAGACTCAGGAAAAACAAGAAGCGCATATCTTTTTCTCATTTGAAATCTAGGGGAAAAGCAACAACAAGAAGAAGACACTGGAAGAAGAACTATTAGGGAAGAGAAAGGGGTGAGGGTGGGAGGTGGTGACAGATGGTAATGGAGATGAAGGTGACCACAGCACATCCCATGGATGCATGAAAATGCATTCATGAAACTGATCAGCCTGTCTATATGCAAACTTCTTTTTTTAAAGGAGTTGACTATGCTAATACATTGAAGTTGTTCATACAGAGCCCTGTTCCTGAGTGGTGAAAGTGATTACAACAATGCTTAGTGGCCCCATATCGCCTCCTACTCTGAAATCTTGGGAAGCAGGGCTGTCCACTGATGGACATCCAGAACCCAGCGGCACAGAGCTGACATGTAGTGGGCGTCTTCTGAATGAATGTCAAAATGGCCAAAGCAGGTTCAGGGACAACAGAATGCCTGCTGGTGATTATTATTATTTTTTCATTCTTTCTATTCTTTGTATTTGCCACAGCCTTTCCATACCAAAGCAAAGATTACTTTTGTAGCGATTAAAAGTGTTCTTAAATATAACACCATGTACATGCTGGAAGGGAGGTGCTGTCCCAATGGTAAAGAATGGGCAGGTAAAGAAGGGAGGGTTCTGTGTGTGCTACTGTCCTTCCTGGAAGGACACAATGTCAGAATCCAGCTGTTGCTCATGTGGCAGCTGCCTGCCTTTCACAGACCCACTGAGACAGGAAGAAGACCTCCCTCCTCTGCTACCTGGGCTCTGAGTTCTTTCTTCAGAGACGCTCTCCATGTTGTCTGTCTCTGGTGCTGGGTCCTGAACTCCCTTTCGATTCCCTGCCAAGCTGTTCCTTTTCTGGCTGCCCAACAAACTTCTTAGTCCCCACTAATCTGAGTTTTCTCTTGAAATTCCTCCTTTAAAACTTTTCACTTCCCTCTAGACTGCTCAAACTGTTGAGGATCTTTGGAGGTCTCACAAGTTGTTCCTTCTGAGGGAATGCTTAAAAACATAAACAACCACGTGTGTGTGTGTGTGTGTGTGTGTGTGTGTGTGTGTGTGTGTGTGTGGTGTGTGTGTGTGTGTGTGTGTGGTGTGTGTGTGTGTGTGTGTGTGTGTGTGTGTGTGCGCGCGCGCGCGCGCGCGCGCTATTATGCTTGTGTGTAAGCCAGAAAACAATTTGTAAGAACTGGTTCTCTCTCTTCTGTTGCATCCAGAGTCCCCCAAAGACCACCAAGCGAAGAGTCTTTGTATTGTTACGAGTTAACTTGGGACTCTCTATCCATCTGACACAGCAGCAGAGCAGGAGAGACCCTGAGTAGCAATGGGGCAGGGTTCTTAAAGCAAGGGGGTCTGGGTGTCTACAGACTTCATAGGAACAGACTCAGGATTGGTTTATACGAGTAGCAATCATGTTAGTAATTTTTAATTAGCTAGGGTTAGTTGGGGGTTACGGTTACCATTTGGGGGCAAGCCTGGACAAATCCCAGGCTTTGTCCTTGAGCTGCCATGGAGGCTGGCAGGCGTAGCACGTACTGACTGTGAGGGATGACTCAGTGGCCCAGGCTCTGTCCTTGACTCACGCATGCACGTAGCTCTAAGTTGGTGAGGGGTCCCAGACAGTAAACGACTGGCTGAACCTTGAGCAGTCAGAGTACATGTAGAAAGGGAGCTACTGCAAGGACTATGTCTTTTGTTCATGGCCCTCCCAGAAACTGCTTGCTCAAGTCTCATGAAACTGAAAATGAGGCCTGATCTCTGAGAGAAGACTGAGCAGCCTATTATGGCGTCTACTTGGTCCTTTCACTTCCACCATATGGGTCCTAAGGATTGAACTCAGGCTGCCAGGCTTGGCACCAAGGGCTCCCCACCCCCACCAGCCACCTCTCTAGTTCTTCAAGGTAATTCTTAAACACAGCCACAGGGTGTGGTCCTGCTTCCCTGAATCTTAAGAAGGGAAGCAAGCATTGAGTCTTAAGAGGATCTCCATATCTTCAGGGGAAAATGATGTCCCCAGTTTTATAACTTTTGGTGCCAAGAGGTAACCATGGGTATGAGAAGGTGAAAATTTTCCCTTGGTGACATGGACCAGCAGGTCATTCTTCAGTGACAGGTCCCTGGCGGGGAGGACCAGGAGATCTGAAAATAAAGAAGATTAAAAAGTTAGGGTCAAGAAGCTCTCGTACAAGCTGTCTTCTGCCAAATGGGTTTATTAAGAAGTACAGCATCTTCTATACAGTTTGTAGGGAAAATGGGACAGAGTCAGGAGAAAGCTAACACACAGTAGGATGCAGTCAGCAGGACAACTTCCCTGTTTATATGGTTTTAATATAGAACAATATCATATATAAAAATGCTTTACATGCAGTAACAGACATCATCTGTGAATGGGATGAATATTGGAATAGTGGGGTGTCGGAACACAGTCCAAGAATGAAGCCATGTGAGAATTCCATTTGTGAAAAAATTTCAAGAAAACAAGAGTCTTGTGACCTCAGTTTGTTTTCAAAACAGAATTGTTCTTGGCATGCGTTTTCACGCTTCTCCCAGGTGTAGCAGATTGGAGTGAGTTTATTTCAGCTGTTGTTATTCACGTGCCTCTATGGAAAAACACGTTTTTTGCCACGTGTGGCTTGTCTTTGTGACTGCATACTTTACTCAGGTGACTCCTCTTAACCCTCACAGAGTATAAATTGTCTGATGCTCTGAATAAAGTTGGCCATTACATGAGACTTCAGTCTGCCTCGTTTTTAGGCCCTGCGCTCTCAGGTTCACACTGCCAACCAGAGCTGTAACAGCGGAGGAAAGAGCAGGTTGTCTGTAATAAATTGTGCTATGCTGCCTGCATTTTCAGATTTAAAGGCATATATTGAGTCTCTTTCTTCTTCTAGAAGCATCCTATATGTTATGTTGTCCAGTTTTTATTTGTACCACGTTCTAGAAGACAAAACGGAGTTTATTAGAAAGTGACTTTTGCGATTTGGCCAACATTCCACAGCTGGAATTGATAGAGCCATGGACCATAACTAAAGCTTTCCTGGTAGCACAATCAATATTTAAACATAGAAATAATCAGTTATACACAGACTATAGGCTCAAGATATAGGATTTATTCCTATAGAGTCAAAACTCAAATCTGGCTTTTCTATTTTCTTAGTTCACCCAGGGTAACCGACTTGTCTGGATTTGTCTAGGACTTTCCGGATTTTGGACTAAAAGTCCAGTTCCCCAGAATTGAACAGTTCCAGGTAAACTGGGTTGGCTAGCCACACCATTTCTAAGTGCTCGTTCTATAATTCAATGTAATTTGGCTTTGCCAACCATGTTGACATGCTGGCTTTAGCTTTACAAGAGCCAGAACTTATTCATCCTCATTTCTTCTTAAATGAGACATTACTTAAGCTCTAAGATTCCGGAAGAACCTTCTACAAGAAGGACTAGAGTGAGCAAATCCAGCTGGAAGAGCAAGCAGGCAGTTCTCTCCTAGCTCAGCATCTGTTTCTGCGACTTCTACCAGTAGGCAGCGATAGCCAAGCATGCCATACCCAGCTCTTACTGTCTGAGGAACTGGGCTGAGAAAAAGGCAGGTGCAGGCCTCTCCGTGTGTAATGATAGCCTCATACAAGTGTGCACGGTTGTGATTCCTGATGTAGGAGGGCTGGGAAGACATTGCCACACGCACTTCTGCGTATGAGGAAATGGAAACAGAGAACTCATCAGCTTGTCCGGAGTTACCCAACCAGAGATATCAAATGAACCCAGGGTCTGGCATAGTCTGAGTACACTTGACCCCTGGGCTACATTCCAAGTTCCAAGCCTTTTCACCCTAGTAATTTAGGTTCATGGGCTCCTAAAGAGTTTATGCATGGACACTAGAGAACAACCTGTGTATCAGTGTCGTTTCTCATGTGTACATGCGGTGCTTTGAAGAAGAATGGCCACCACAGGCTCATGTATTTGAGTGCTTAGTCAACAGGGAGTGGGACCCTGTGAAAGGACTAGAAGGACTAGGAGGTGTGACCTTGTTGGAGGAAGGATGCCACTGGGGGTGGGAGTTGAGGTTTCAAAAGCTCGAGTCAGGCCCAGTGTCTCTCTCTTTCTCGGCCTGTGGACCAGGATGTAGCTCTCAGCTACTTTCCCATGTGTGCTGCCATGCTCCCTGCCACGATGATAACGGATTAAGCCGTTATCTCTGAAACTGTAAGCAAACCCCCAATTAAATATTTTCTTGCATATGGACATGGTGTCCCCTCACAGCAATAGAACAGTGACTAAGACGGTACATGCACTCATACGTTAAAAGCCAGCTTCTCAAAGGAATGAACCAGACGCTTCAGCTCTGCAACCTGTGTGTGGTGAATGTTTTGTGTCTACACATCGATCCCGTGGCAAGACAAGCCTCAGTGGTGGCAAGCCGCTCTGCCACACACACGTGCTTCACTGCTGCTGTGCTCTGAAGTTCCTGGGAAAAAGAGTTCATCTTACTTTGAGTCAGCTGGAAAAGCTGGAGAGTTTTCTTTTCCTGCTCGATCATTCTTCCATTCCCACAAAATGCCAAGTTTAAACAATTTCTTCTGACGCCACATTTTGTGGTGTCCTCCACATAGACACACTCACTGAGAGAGAATAAAAAGACTACATAATTCAACAGCTAGGATAGCTTTTTTCCAACCTCTGCTGACTCTAATTCTGTTGGACACTGAGAACGAATCATGCAGACCTCCTGGGCCTAAATTCCTTAAAGGTCTTCCCTAAGGGACACAGAAGAATGGTATTTCTCTCTTCTTTTTTGAATTGTTATTTATAATGACGACGACGACGACGACGACGATGATGATGATGACGATGATGATGTGGTGTGTGTGTGTTCATGCGAAATGTGCGCCACGTCGAGATCAGAGGTCAACTATCTGTAGAGTTGTAGAGTTGGCTCTCTCATCTACATTTACGTGGGTTCCAGGGATCGAACTCAGGTCGTCAGGCTTGCAAGACAAGTGCTTCACCCACTGAGCCATCCTGCTCTTCTGAAAACAGCAGCATGTCTGGGATGTGAATCCTGGTCTTCCCTCCTGCTAGGTGTCTAGATGCTCATCAGGCTGGTTATTCACTGTGGAATTTCCAAACACCACATGGATGGATGTGAGGCAACACCAAAGAGCTATCTATATCTTTGTCCATGCCTTTGGAAGTCTCCACTCCTGTCATTCATTTGTTCGTTCATTCATTCATTCATTCATTCATTCATTCATTCATTCATTCTCTCACTCAACAACTATTACTGGGGTACCTACTCTGTAGCTTTCTGAGGATAAAGCAATGAGTAGAACTGACAGCATCCTTGTCATCATGGAACTTGCACGCAAGGCAGAACTTGACTTACGAGTGCTCAAACCAAAAAGCTGACTTAACAAAGGAACAGTTTGTTCTAGTTATCCTGTGTTCTCTAATGAGAAGGCATGGCCTCAGCCCTCCTGAGCCTTGAGTCTGATGGGAGACTTCTGAATGGCCAACACGTTCTAAAGTGGAAATAAACAGAACACAGAAAAACATTTGCAGGTGCTGAGAAGGGACCAAGGAGAGCATAAATGCTGTGAGGGTAAAGAAACACAATTCCCGAAGGAGTTTCATGTCTCTTTGAGATTTAGACCTTACTGAAAATCCTAGCTCACTTCTAGGTAGATAACAACAGCTGGGTCCCTTGTAGCATGGCACCCTGAATGACGGTGAACCTAGAGTAGGGTAAATAGCCAACCCAGGGGAGAAGATCCTCTAGGAAAAGGAGTCTGGACTAAACATCTGGCTGTCTGAGTAGACACGATCCTCGGAGCAGGGGTGGTGCCCCAGGAGACTGCTCACTGTGCCATGTGGGGTGGATGAAGATGTGGCCTGTGTCTTCTGTGCCTTCTAGGCCTCCGACTTGCTTTTGGTTCTGAGTATTTGAGACAGCTCAGTCCTCTATTTGCTATCTGCCGGCTCTGCCTGTGCAGTAAGTCAGGGCCCCCTCCCATCCTCCTCTCCCCTCGAGTCTTCCAAGGTGACACCCTCCTATGGGTGCAGTCCTTTTCACCTGACATGGGCTATTTTACCAAGAAGAGAAAAACCAACATTGAATTTCCACAGAATCCGTTTTCTTCTGACAGGTCTACACTTGTTAATTGGAGAGATACTGGTAGTCACTCGCCATCCCATTTCCCCAACGGGAAGAAGAAAAAGATTTCTTTTTTCTCTAGGATGAAAGTTGAAAGAGATGACAAAGGTCCTGTGCCTGCAAAGGGCCCTGGATGTCCCTGGCCACCAAGCCACCAGGAGATTTGACACTGTAGTTCTAGGTGGGACTGTTCTTTCTGAGCCCTGACTGTTTCCTCCTCCACAAATGGGAAAGCTGTTCTGGATGAGCTTTCATGGCTGGTACCCCCGCAGTGGGCTGCTTCTGATGGTGTTTGGTTTTGTCATTTAGCTCTTAACAGCCCTTGGGCAGGTATTTAACAGTGCTGGGCCTCAGCTTCCTCCTCTGAAACAATCGCTACAGAGATGGTATCTACCTCATAGAGTAGGTGTGAGGATTAAAGGCAATACAAGCATCCTGGTGCCTACCGCAGAGCCTGGGTGTGTAATTGTGCAGCACCAGCTGGCTGGTCCCCTTGGTCGGGATTTCTCAGTTTGTGGATTTTGAGTATGGCTGTGAGAAATGTTGAAGGTTGGAATGAGACTCTCCGGGCCAATGGTGCTCTTCTGGCTGTCCCTGGAGCCAATGAAGACACCAAGTCTTTGAAATGGCGGCTCCTGCTTCTCTGTGATGACTTGAGCAATGTGCTGTCTAGAAAAGGGTGATATGGCGATATGATTGTTGGCGGGATGAAGAAAGGAAGTGGCATTTTCATATGGCACACTATAAAATAGGTCTTATCTTCCTTTAGAGTAAGCACATGAACAATTTGTTTGTGATAGAGACCGTGAATGCTTATAGAATGAAGGACCTGAATGGCGGCGGCGGCACAGGAAACTGTACCCTGAAGGCTGTTGCCCTGGGGTCTAGGAGTAGGGGCAGTGAGGCTGTAGACTAATGGCTGCTTTTCCACTGGTGTCTTCTATAACCATCCACCTCTTTGTAAAAGTTATCTTTAAGAATATACATGTATGTACAATATGCATGCAATAGCCGTTAGTGGGGACAGAAGCCATGAACTTGAAGGACAGCTGGGATGGGTAAATGGGAGGGTTTCAAGGGAGGAAAGGAAAGGGAGAAATGTTCTAATTATACTGTGGTTTCAAAAATAAAATAACATTAACTTCCATTAGAAAATATGAATCAATGCAGTGCACTGCCAAAGGACCTGTGCACAGGAGGACTTACTGTTTAGTTGTGGGCTCTTCATGTGCCCTGTGCTCTCTTCCAACTCCTGAAAGAAAGTCACTTCAGCCTTAGTCAGAATTCATCTCCCTTTCCACCCCTCTTTTTTTTTTTTTTTTTTTTTTTGGTTTTTCGAGACAGGGTTTCTCTGTGTAGCTTTACGCCTTTCCTGGAACTCGCTTTGGAGACCAGGCTGGCCTCGAACTCACAGAGATCCGCCTGGCTCTGCCTCCCGAGTGCTGGGATTAAAGGCGTGCGCCACCACCGCCCAGCATCTGTGTTGCCTTTCTATTCATGCCTGATAGGATGGGAGGGGCCCCAGGACATAGGCGAGAGAGGACTAAAAGGAAGCTGGGTGGAGGATGCACTTGCCTTTTTAGAGAGCATATTTGCACAGCTGGGTGGCACCTATGTGTGGTCGGCAGCCATCCCTAGCACAGCTGGTTCTCCTGGCTGGCTCCGGGAAGCGTGGATGCTGGGAGAGAAGTGAGACCCAGGCTGGCTAGCACTGGGGCAAGCATGCTGAAAGCCTTCCGCTCATCAAGGCACCTGGAAAACTGTTGGCATGGGAGCCGATCACAGACAGACTCAGAAATGCTGCCTCTGCCGTCCCGGGTGAATCCTCAATGTTCCCTTTCCTGTGCGGATCATGGAGAGCAGGATTTATCAGAGTCCATACCTGTAGGGCACACACCTATAGCATATTTTACTTATTCCTACTTTAATCAATAAATACGGGCTTTTCACTGACTGTAATAGAAGAAAGTCTTACTTGTTTTTTCTGTTTCCCTACAGAGAATAACAATAAAAATCATCTTTATGAAAAAAACAACCCAAAAGATGACAGACAGGTAATTAACAGAAGCAGTGGTTTAATTTTCTGGATTTGTGTGTGTGTGTGCGCTGTATGTTAATTGTTTAAAGAAAAGTAGTAGCTGGACGGTGGTGGCGCACGCCTGTAATCCCAGCACTCGGGAGGCAGAGGCAAGCAGATCTCTGTGAGTTCGAGGCCAGCCTGGTCTACAGAGCGAGATCCAGGACAGGCACCAAAACTGCAGAGAAACCCTGTCTTGGAAAAAAAAAAAAAGTGGTCATTTCCCATTCTAATAAATATTTTTTTTTTTTGCCTTTGTTTCAGATACTATACTTCTTCTATTTAAAAAAAAAATACTAGGCTGGCTTTGGACTTTTGAGATTTCTGCCCTAGCTTCCCAAGTGCTGGAGTGAGTGTGTGACCCCATTCCTGGCTGTACTTCCATTTATGAACTAATTTCTTTAAAGGGACCCCACAAGCACACCACGTTTCAGGAGCTGGGGGGGGGGGGGCGGTGCACTCCTTTACGTGCTGGCCCTTGTAACAGGAAGTCCAGTTTAAGCTATCAAATTTAGCAAATGGAAACACAGGATGCCCAGTTTATTCTGAGCTTCCAAGATATGTGGACTCTGAGATTTGCATGTTTGAAAATCAAAATCACCTGGATACCATGTGTCCTATGGAAAAGGGACAGAGACAGCAGCCTTCTCAGGGAGCAAGGGTAGAGAGGAGGGGAGGAGGATGGGGAAGGCAGGAGAGACTTCACTAAAGCTGCATGGATGCTTAGCTGTCAGGAAAGCCGGACGGGAGCTTGCTGGTGAGAGAGGCTAGCAGAATGTGGTACTCGTTGGGAGAGGAGGTAGGAGACGGAGGATTGTGATGAGTCTGGGAGTCGTGCTGGGGAACGGGACATGGAAGGATGAGTGGGGGGTCCCCACACAGCTCTGAGCGACCTTATATGCCACCTGACTCTAGAATGAGAGGGCAGCATGGAGGTAGACAGGTCACTCTCAGGAGCTAGGGCTTTGAGAACAGTCATTCACCTGGCCCGTGACAGCAGACTTTGATTTGATTTGATTTTTTCATCTGGGAACACCAAGTCTGAGTATGTAATTTAGTAAGTCTGCCTGTGGACTGGAAGTAAGCCTGGTGAATGACCCTGACGCACAGGAGGGACCTGTCTGAGCATGGCGCAGTCCCTTCTGTTCCCTGTCCCTGGCTCCGTTCATCTCCGTGGAGGCTGTTTCATGGCACTGGAGCCTCTGACGCTGAGGACAGAGTCTCCGGCTCCGACGCGGTGCCCAATAGCAACAGCAAGGAAGTCCACGTCGCTGTCGCAGAGTGGCAGGTGGATTTGTCATTCTCTGCTCACTCACCTGGGTGTGCCCAGGTGAGATTTCCTCAAGCTATCCAGCTTCCTGACTAAACACAAGTCAGAACAGCTCGGCGGGGACAGGGACATCATTTCCTCCACGGAACCAGCTCCAGGTCCCCACAGCTCTAAGGACCCTTCCACTCCACCCGACTCCGGGATGAGAGGGGAGCACCGAGGGGCTTTGCTCACTGTACCGTGTGAGATGGTGGCTCCTCCCCCCTCACCGCCCCACATTGCTGTGATGGGAAGGTTGAACTGTGTACTCTGGTGTCCTGTCTGGTCCTGTCTGATTCATCTTTAAATCCCAAACTGGGAGAAACCTTTTGGGGGGGGGGGTAAATTGACAAGAACTAGGAAACTTACTTTTTAAAAAAGTTGTTTTATCTTATGTGTTGTTTAAAAAATGGTAGGCAGCGCTGGTTACCGTGCAGAAAGGTCATGAGGCACGACAAAACCCAGTATCAGAGCTTTATTAGGAGGAAGTGTGTGTGTGTGTGTGTGTGTGTGTGTGTGATAAAAGAAGCAGGCCTGGGGAAGAAGCACATGCAGAGAGGAGAGAGAGAGAGAGAGAGAGAGAGAGAGAGAGAGAGAGAGAGAGAGAGAGAGAGAGAGAGAGAAGAGATAGTGGGGGTGCAGGGAGAGAACAGAGAGGGGAGAGTCTGTGTCCGGCTCTTTAAGGGTTCCCGTCAACGTGCGCAGGTGAGAACTGTGCTGATTGCGTGATCACACCACGCGGACGTAATCGCCAGCGCACACTGATGATGCAGGACACAAGACCCCTTGCTTAGCCCCTGAACCGCACATTTGCAGTCATGCGGCTGGAGTGGGGGCAGAATCCTAACATTATGTGTACGGGTGTTTTGCCTGCCTGTACATCTGTGCACCACATGTGGGCCTGGGTTTCCTGAGGAAGTCAGATTCCTGGGAAGTTTAAATGTGTATGAGCTACCATGTGGGTGCTGAGCCATCTCTCTAGCTCCCAAATTTTTCTATTTTGTGGGTTGATTGATTTTTTTTTAAATAGGGTCTCACTATGTATCCCTGGCTGTCCTGGAACTCACTCTGTAGACCAGGCTAGCCTTGAACTCACAGAGAGCCACCTGTCTCTACCTCCCAAGAACTGGGATTAAAAGTGTGTGTTGCCATACCTGGTCTCCCAAAATGTATCTTAAAAATATTACTTTCAAAGTTATCTACAATTCAAAGGATAGTTATGATCCGTGTATAGTTACCAAGACCTTTATACATTTTATAATTTTGCCCCCCCCCCCACTTTTTTTTTGAGAAAGGTCTCACTGTGCAAGCTTGGAACTCACTATGTAGACCAGCCTGGCCTCAAACTCAGAGATCCACCTACCTCTGTCTCCCGAAAAATTGGGATTAAGGGCATGGACCACAACATTCAGTTCATTTGTTCTTTAGGTCTTTATTTGCATCCCAAGTGGAATTTTCACCCATCGGTGCCAACAATACCATTTTTTTCTTTTATAGGCTTCTTTTTTTTCTATCACACCTTCTAGTGTTTTCTAGTGTTCATAATGGGTTCTTCCTCAGCTTAACCAAAATTATTTCCGTAGTGGACCTGATCCAGCTCATCCCAATCTTGGAACAAGACCATCATCTCTCAATTCCACGGAATCCCGTTCCCAGGGAAAGTGGGGAGCCTGCTAGGACCTGCACTTGGGGGTGGACACGCTCTTTCATGGACAAGAACTTGACGAGGCTCCAACACGGGTGATTCATGCAGCTGGAGTGAAGTCGGGGTGGGGATGGGGCACTGGGATTCCTGAAAGACGCCAAAGTACCTGTCAGACTTGGCGTATTCTTGGTTCTAGCTTCTTGGTCACCCTCCACAGTCTTATTGCTTCCCTGTTTGATAAATGAAACTTTAAAAAATATTTCTATTTTATAATTAATTGAATTGTACAAATCAGCCACAGATTCCCCTGTCCTCCCTCCACCCACCCTCCAGCCTTCCCCCCCAATCCACCCCCCATTTCCCACCTCCTCCAGGGCAAGGTCTCCCCTGGGGAGTCAGCCCAGCCTGGTAGATTCAGTTGAGGCAGGTCCAGTCCCCTCCTCCCTGTACCAAGGCTGTCCCAGCATAGGCCCTAGGTTCCAAAAAGCCAGCTCATGCACCAAGGACAGGTTGGGGTCCCACTGCCTGGGGGCCTCCTAAACAGTTTAAGCTGTTCAACTGTCTCACTTATCTAGAGGGCCTGGTCCAGATCCATGGGGCTCCTCAGCTATTGGTTCACAGTTCATGTGTTTCCTCTAGTTCGGCTATTTGTCCCTGTGCTTTTTCCAATCATGGTCTCGATATCTCTTGCTCATATAATCCCTCCTCTCTCTCGCCAATTGGACTCTCTGCATCTGCTTCCATCAGTCACTGGATGAGGGTTCTATCATGACAGTTAGGGTGTTCGGCCATCCGATCACCAGAGTAGGTCAGCTCAGGCACTCTCTCAACCATTGCCAGTAGTCTATAGTGGAGGTATCTTTGTGGATTTCTGGGAACCTCTCTATCGATAAATGAAACTTTCTGAAAAGAGTATCACTTTGTAACCCAGGCTGTTCAGAAACATGAACTAATCCTCCCCACCCTGAGTTCTGGGATTGCAGGCATATACCACCATGTGCAGCACAAATGGAAAATTGAGCCCTAGTCTTGAAATGGTGGCTCAGCTGGGTCTAGATGCCCCCATTTCAAGGCTACTTGTGCTTCTGTGTCTATATTCACATTCACAATTTGACTGCAGTTCTGGAAAGGATACCATTCTATCTCAAGCTATATTTTATTTATTATTTATTTACTTATTTATTTGTTTGTTTGTTCGTTCATTTATTTGTTTGTTTGTTTTTGGTTTTTCGAGACAGGGTTTCCCTGTGTAGCTTTGTGCCTTTCCTGGAACTCACTTGGTAGCCCAGGCTGGCCTGGAACTCACAGAGACCCACCTGGCTCTGCCTCCTGAGTGCTGGGATTAAAGGTGGGCGCCACCACCGCCCGGCTATATTTTATTTTTAAATACTAAATGTTAGACAGCAAAGCTTAGGATAGAGAGAAATCACTTCTTATTGTTCCCTTTCCTCTCAATTTAGGGATTCAAGTGGAACTGTAGAGTTAATAGCAAGCTAGGCATAATGGTGCACACTTGTAATCCCAGTATTTGGGAACCTGAGGCAGGAGCATCGTAAGTTTGAGGTCAAACTGTGCTATGTAGCAAGGCCCTGCCTCAAAAAGAAATACATTAGTAACACCTTTGAATTGCTTATTGTAGCCCGGCCTTTGTATTGAGGGCTAACATCTAATTATCTACTCTCCACACCAGGCCTGCATGGGGATTCCTTGGTAAGCACTATCTGTATAGAGGAACCAACAAGCATGAAGAGAGAGTGGCTAGTGTCCCAGTCACAGCCACTCTGACATTGCGTGCTAGAAGGGCATTACAGACACCACACACATTTCCTTTCTTCTGAAAGCTTCCTAGTGTGGCATCCTGGGCCTGAAATGAAAGCTGGATCACTGTAGTGAATGTGGAGTGAGACTTTGCATGGTCGTGTTGCAATCCTCTCACATGTGGCTTTGGGCTCTGAGCCAGGCAGCTGAGCTGGATGCTCCCACCCATTTCCCCACATCACCCAGGAGATGTGAGCGCACAGCTGTTCATATCTCCCTTTCCAGAAGGAGCAGACACACTTGTCAAATATTGATGGAGGGTCCTGTCTTTCTCTTGTGGCATAGCATAGAGTAAATACTATTTGTTACTGACTATTTATAGAATAGTAAATACTACTTGTATTTACTATGATACAGGCCAGGACCATTAGCTCATTTGAGTCCCCAACGTTAATTTTACCCGTTTTATGGAGCGTCTGTGAGGTTTTCAGCAGTTCGTGCTTCCCAGAGAAGACGGAAGTCCTGGGTTTAGTTCCAGGGCTACACTGTGAGCCACAATAGCCTACAGCTTTTCCCAGCATGTGATATTGAATGAAATTCAAGATGCTGGAAACAGACTTCAAGATTCTGGGGTTCATTTCTCTTGAACCCCACCAAAGGCTCTGTTCATCTGATTCTCTTCTCTTCCAGTTCCCTATCTACTCCTTGTCTCCTTAGCCTGGTAGCCAGAGTAGGGCTCTGTGTCCACCCTGTGTGCATGTATGGGGGGTTGTTCTTTGATTAAACCCCATCCCAGAGTCACTTGGGGGAGGAAACTAGTTCTTTTGTTTGCTTTCTTTTCTTTTCTTTCTTTCTTTTTTTTTTTTTTTTAAGACAGGGTTTCTCTCTGTAACCTTGGCTATCCTGGAACTCAATCTGTAGACCAGGCTGGCCTTGAACTCAAAGATCTGCCTGCCTCTTGCCTCCCAAGCGCTGGGATTAAAGATATCATGGCCTGGTAGGATATTAGTTTTTTAAAATCATCTTTTTATCTATTCTTTGAAATTTTTTGTACAATGCATTTTGAATATGTCCATCCACCACTACCTCCCTCCATCACCCCCTAGTGCCTCCACCCCATCTCCCTCCCAGCTTTAGTCTTCCTTTTCTTCTTTTCTGTTGATTACTAATAACCTTCTGAGTCCAATTACTGTTGCCCATATGTGCTTGGGAGTGGGTCCATCTACCGGGGACCATGGGCAGCCTACCAGAGGCCATGTCCCCAAGGGAATATGACTGTCTTGGGAGGACACGATTATATGCTGTTTTTCTGTGACTTAAAACCCTGACCCCTGGAAAACTTCATGATGGAGAGTTGTAATAAATAAGAAAGTAACTTGGATAAAGGGTCTTCTGCTCCCTTTATCCTAAGGGTCCTAAGTTCTGTTCCCAGCTCTGCCACAAATTTCTCTTAAGGCCCTGTCCTGCTCACTCTCATTTCTCTTTCCATCATTCAAGAATGAAAGGGTCCTTCCAAGGAACAAGACCAAGGGGAAAGAGAAGTCAGAAATCATTTGCCTATAGGAGGAAAAAGATTGGATTCCCATGAAGTTAAATGAAGTAATGCATGTAGAAGCCTGGCATGTGGTAGGTCCTTGGAAACTGTGTGAGACATCAGGGAGATGGCTTGTGCCAGAGGACCTGCAGACTCTCACGAAGTTGGCTGCTGACCAAGCCAGGCCATCCACACAGGACTTTCCTGACTGTGCCTTCAGGGTACAGTTTATGACATGTCACAGCTCCTCGGAAAGTGACCTAACTTGGATTTTTCTCCATAAACACAAAATTGCAAGTAATTCTCATTTGCATGGTGATGAGGAGTTTATTTTTCCCAGAAGCTGTGTGTCAAACTCAGAAAAACAGGGCATTTCTTAATAATGATTAATCAGCTGTATCACAAAGAAAAAGAAAGAAAAGAAAACAATTAAAGAAATGAGGGGGGAAAATCTCCTGAAGGTGGACCCACCCAGTAAACCTTGACAGCATTTCCTCTAATCCACAGCATAAAAGTAAGCAGCCCTTTCCAAATGGCAAAGAGCACGGAGAGGGTCGGCTCCATTGCGGCAGGAGGCTCCAGAAGAGGTGAGTCTGTCATGGGCCATCAGGAGCTTCATTTAATATGACGGGGGTTAGTGTTGTGCATGACCTGTGTTGTCCAGGGTGCTGAGGTTTTTTGTGGAATGTGGAGAAGTACTCCAGTGTGTGTGTGTGTGTGTGTGTGTGTGTGTGTGTGTGTGTGTGTGTGTGTGAATTTTCTGGTACCTTCTTTTTAACAAAAGGAAATGGAAAAAAGAAAGGATAAAGGACAGAATAGAGCATATCTTTATTACACCTTTTTCATTCCAGGAACTTCACTTTTTGCAGTGTTAATTATCTTTTTAAATGCAAAGCACAGTCCTGATTCAGTGGGACCTGATCAGAAATGTTTTTTTGGTCTGGTGTGAAGCTGTGGTCTCCAGGAGAGATGGATATGCATGCAGGGGAGAGACTGATTTGTAAGTGGGAGGCTTAGCCATAAGGAGTGAGCACAGAGGTCAGCTGCCCACTTCGGCTCTGGCAACCTATTTCATTTTCTTAATTCTTAGTTCCCTCCTTGGCAAAATGTGGATAGAAACAAACCTTCTCAGGGGTGGGTGTCACAGGAAGTAAGGTAATTATGCAAAATATTTCATACACTGTCCACCACACCTGCTGTGTAGGACAAGTGTTGACTCCCTGCTGTTACCTGAATTGGCCAAGATGTCTGGACTCTTTTTTTAGAAGGAGCAGAGTTAGGAGAGGGGTGATGCCGACCAACTTCCCTTGCCAATGGAGTCTAGTTCCTTGTTTGGCTGGAGAATTAGAAAATCAAGCTCTGTAGGGAGTACTCTCTGTCATCCGGGGGTCTCAGTATACACCTGCTGGTGTTCTGGGAAGGATGCATGTTAACAGAAGGCTTGGGCATGCTGTTTCTTGGCTTTCTAGGCAAGGAGCCTAGAAATGAATTCCTAGGGATCCCAGGAAGATGTGGTCTGTGGTGATGGGAAGTGGGGCAGTGTGGCTCCCATTCATATAGAGCCCATTCATGATTACAGCCCCAAGAACCATAGTGAGGGTCTAGAAGCAAGTGCACTAGGACTCCCCAGCTGCTGGTTGTGTTTGGGGCACTCCTACTCATTGGCCTCTGCACACACAGCAGGAAAGGGGGGCCCTCAGTGGTAAGGCTCACACTAGGTCGGGGACAGAAGGTAGAGGGCAGGGCAGATCACATGCCATTGTAAGGTTTATCTCTTTGTGTAGCTTGTGCTACTTTGGAGGGTGCCGAAGACAGATCCTAGGCTGCACAGAGATGTGTGATGTGCCTCTGTACACACTTAGCTCCAAACACGATTTTAGGCAGATATGCACTAGGGTTTTCATAAAAGGTGCCGCTTCCTTCGGAAGCAAACATGGAAAAGCCAATGGGCTTTTATGGTTTTTCAGAGCTGTTGCCCAATCTGTTCCCCTTATTCGGTTTATTAGAAACAAGATTTTTCACCCCAGTTGATGAAGGGCTGAGTCAGAGTACAGTGTGATACACACTGCGGTGGGAGCCTGCCGAGGGTGTGTGTGTGGGGGGGGAGGTGGTGGTCATAGTCAATTATTCAAGGAAACCACAAGAGGAGATGCCAGCCTTTGAAGCTCCCCAAGGCCGAGGGCTGAGTCTTCTTTTTGCTCTGCCACGAGGTCCCCAGGAGGAGCATGTGGGGTTTTGATTTTCTCTGCTCTGTAGTCTAGGTGGACAACAGATTTCTATCCTTGCAGCAGGACATGAAGGCCCAGTGCATTTCTTGCTGGCTCCTTGGCATGGCACTTATGCTCTGCTCCGTGCACACCCGCAGCCTCAGGAGATGTCTGATTTCTGTGGACATGCGCCTTATAGAAAAGAGTTTCCAGGAAATCAAAAGAGCCCTGGTGAGCATGGGTTGTCTGAAGGAATGGGTATGCCTTATCTTACACCTTGACCTGAAAGGCCAAGTTCCTTCCTGTTGCTTGTGAGGTATCCTGAGAAAGTGGAGAGTTCTCATTGATGTCTGTCCTGTTCTCCACAGCAAACTAAAGACACCTTCCAAAACGTCACCATCCTGTCCACACTGGAGAATCTGAGGAGCATTAAGGTACCATTTGGCTTGTGTCCTACTTCTTAACGGTTTTGTGCTAAGAAACAAATCCCTGCCCAGTATGCTCTTAATGCTCCAGGCTTGTCTGAGCAGTTTGGGCCGGTACCCCAGTGACTTTGAACTCACGGGCGTGGCCGAAGAAGTAAGACTTCCCCAGAGGGTGACAGAAGTATCAGGGCCTCCGATGGGACAGGAATTCAGTGGCTTGGAGATTGTTTTTGGAAGATTCCAGAGGGAGAAAGGAAAATCAACGCACAATCAAACACCAAAACCGGAGTGAAGGTTTAAGACACAGGGGAGCATGGGTGTAACGCCATCGAAGGCAAGCCTGTGTGATCGGGACAGTGAGGCAAGCGGGTTTAGGATGCAAAGGATGTGCAAAATAGGGTAGGAGGCGGAGAGGGACAGCTACCTTTGGGACCAGGCTGAGCCTTGGCTTTCTGACGAGGACAACAGAAAGGCCGAGGAGACTTTTGGGATAAAAGTTTTATCACAGAGCTACTGTAGAAAGTCTGGGGGTGTGCTTTCCAGCGACAAGAGGGTGGGAAGGCCAGGAGGGATGCCGGGCCCGTTCTCCACCAAGGGTGTTACCAGCCAGCAGCTGGCCGGCTGATTCCTGGCTTTACGAAAGAACCTGTGAGGTGCATTTAGAGTGATCGCTTAGCCAGGCGTGGGGGGACATGCTTGCACTCCCAGCGCTTGGGAGACAGAGGCAGGAGGATCGTTACACGTTTGATCGTTACACGCCAGTCTGTTCAACTTTGTGAGTTCCAGGCCAGCCAGGGCTATGTTGATGCATAAGCCCAACTTTCAGTTCAAAGGGAATAAGTGATGGTTGGTTCTATAGTCAAATATGAGCGACTACAGCCTGGAATCTAGATTATTTGCGTTTTGAGGGTGGAACTCAAGTTCTCGGCCTTAGTCACAAGTTCGTAGTCGACTGCTGAACCAAACTACCTTCCCTCCCTCCCTCTCTCCCTCCCTCTCCTTCCCTCCCTCTTTCTTCCTCTCCTTCCTTCCTTCCTTCCCTCCCTCCTCTCTCCTTCCTTCCTTCCTTCCTTCCTTCCTTCCTTCCTTCCTTCCTTCCTTCCTTCCTTCCTTCCTTCCTTCCTTCCTTCCTTCCTTCCCTCCTCTCTCCTTCCTTCCTCCCTTCCTTCCTCCCTCCCTCCCTCCCTCCCTCCCTCCCTCCCTCCCTGCCTTCCTTCCTTCCTTCCTTCCTTCCTTCCTTCCTTCCTTCCTTCCTTCCTTCCTTCCTTCCTTCCCTTCTTTCTCTCTTTCTTTCTCATGGGTTCTTTTTTTTTAATGCCACAGTCTTTAATAACACAGAGGTGTGTAACTTTCCCTCTGGCTAAGGGGCCCAGTGAGAGCAGGGGAAGAGATCCTGCCTTTCAATTAGTCTGCCACTGTCTAGGAAAAGCTGCCCTAGGGCTAGAGGCTGGGGTGTAAATCTTCTGCAGTACTCCCTTAGGCCTGCAGAGTGCAAATTGCTAGAAGGCAACTGTCCACTGCTTCTCTGGGCTGTGCTTTGAGCATCTGGAGTCTTGTCTTGGAGGCATCTGCTTTCCATTGCAGTCCTCTGACCTCCCCAGATGTGGCTCCCAGTCTCCACTCTTGCAAATTTCAGCCCCCCGCCCTGCCGGTTTAAGGGGAGAAAACTTCTAGGGAGCCCAGTAGTGTGTGTGGTTCAGGGCTCAATGGTCAGGATGAATATATTGGTCATGACTGGTATGATACCTGGTATCCAGGAGCTGAAGATGTTGCTGGACAGAGCTGACAGTCTTGGTTTATGGGATGCAAACTGTCTCATAAAGGAGGCACCTGGTTCTTGGAGGGATTTAAGAACTTCCTGATATTGTGCTGGGGATGCTGTGGTGAGAATCCTTGTCTGTGACGGGATTCCAAGCCCTACTCTTCGATAATATATCTCCTGGATATAAGTACCTTGACTGTGGGAAGTGTGGGAGAATACCCTGAATTCTGGAAAAGAACGTTTTGTTCTTTGACTTCTTGCCCTTTTTCTCTGAAGTGCCAGGAACAGAGGGCCTCTGGGGCACGCTCTAATTTGTGTCTGTAGCCTGTAGATGTCTGCTGCGTCACCAGCCACCTCCTGACCTTCTACAGAGACAGGGTGTTCAAGGACCATCAGGAGACAAGCCCCGAGGTCATGAGGAGGATCAGCGGCATTGCCAACTCTTTCCTCTACATGCAGAGAACTCTGGAGCAATGTGTAAGTCGGTGCGTCCGAATTCCAAGCAGCCGCTCCCATCTGTCCAGAAGGAGCCCGGGACTTGGGGAGCCGGGGCATTCTTGTCCTGCCATTCGCTTCTGTGTCCTTCAAGACTTTGCGATTGGTTTTACCAGCCTCAGGGGCCTGCTGACCCCTCGTCAGACAGGTCCCCTCATGGAGTGAGCAGTGCATGCCAGAGCATCTCCTGAGTGTAGTAGCCCCTCAGAGGGATGTACCAAGGGTGGCGTTCTGACCGTAAGCACACCTCTGGACTTCCTGTTTCTGACCCTTTGGAATTTCCCCACTAAGACTTATCTGGGAAGTCATATGGTAAGGCCCATCTCCAAGGGTCACCTGTAAGTTCACCTTCACTTATTAAAATCAAACAGAGACAAAAGCAAAAATCACCAACCAAAACTCAGGCTAAGAGAAACCATCAACTCCAGCCTAATGGCTGTTGATGAGTTCCTGTGTGGTGTGGTTCCTCTGTGGCAGGTGGTGGCTTCCTTCTTTGTCTCAGATTCAAAAATTCTGTTAGAAAAGGTGCTGGTCCCTGGGGCTGGAGAGATGGCTCAGCAGTTAAGAGCATTGGTAGCTCTTCCGAGGTCCTGAGTTTAATTCCCAGCAACCACATGGTGGCTCACTGTTATCTAGGATGGGATCTATGCCCTCTTCTGGCATGCAGGTGTACATGTAGATAGAGTATGTACTTATACATAAAATATATAAACCTTAAGAAAAAAAGGGTACTGCTCCCTGTCCCGCTTTAAAACCTACAATCATGCAATCAAATGGATGTATTTACTCAATTAGTTAACTTTGTGGGGTGTTGCATTCAGCATTGTGACAAGGTAGACCTGGTGCTTGCTCTTCTGATGCCAACCACTCGGTTGACTGCAGATGCAGAAGGAACAGAAGCCAGGGTAAAATGCAGACTTTCTCCACAGACTCTAGTCTCTCCCAGCTGTCTTCCCCTAAGCTTTTTTACCTGACTAGGGAGGAGGGGCCCGTAGGGAGGAGGGGCCCGTAGGGAGGAGGGGCGTGTAGGAGGAGGTCATGTAACAGTCCTTTAATGTGTGTCCCTGCAGGCCCGCAGTCAATGTCACTGCAGTCAGGAAGCCACCAACGCAACCAGAATCATCCACGACAACTACGATCAGGTGAGGTCTGGGGAGAGTATAGGGAAGACAGAAAACGAGATGGTTGAGAGAGTACTGATATTTCAGCCTTCCCTCCATGCAAAATCACTTATTCTTTCCATCAGTCTTCATTGAAGGCCTATCCAAGCTGATGTCTGCAAAATGCTGTAGGCCATTGGGCAGTTCCCTGGTCCTCTTCTCCATCCTCCCTCTCCTGTTTTCTTACACCTTCACATCAGGCCTGGCCTAAGTAAGATATGCTCGTACAGAAGGATCAGTGATCCCCAGTGAATCTGAAGCTGTTACCCATGCCACACAACACATACAGTGGTTTGCAGTCAGGACCCTTGGCATCCTGCACACTGGTACTTCTCACATGGGTGTTGATGCAGGAGGGTTACCAGGGTGTGCCATCTGCAGATTTGATTGAAGTACAGTAATTCTATGGTGAGACCTAAGTTCCTCGTTCTTGGCACTCTCAAATGATGCCAGCGCATTGAAGACAGAAGAGGTTAGGACTGTTTCGGAGCGTGGCTTTTGGGGGGGGGGACAGGCTTTATTAAGGGGTGATGTAGGGAGAGTGAAGAATCAAGGGGTTTGTACTGTGGGCCAGACAGTGTCCCTGGACCCCTGAAGTGTTGCCACACTGACCCTTCACAGCAAGGCTCTGAGTGCAAACTGCGCTGGTAAATTAGGAAATGAAGCACAAATAGGTTATGTGAGTTGACTGAGCTCATTCTGCAGCTGTTGGTAGAGCTAGGACACCGGCCCGTGCTGAGTAGTTCCTACCATCTCCAGGTAGCACAGAAGGATGTGGACTATGTCAGGGATTACGTGCTAGGTCTGATTCTGTCCCTGGCTGTGTGATGTTTGGGTAGACACCTTTGGGGCCTCAGTGCTTTGGCATGTCAGGAAGGGGCCGCATGTTCTCCTTACTCACTGGAGCGCACCAAAGAGAATAAGGATTCCCACAAAACAAGAATGATTAAATTGAACTGATATAAGTAGAAAATCATGAAGACCTGGCCAGCAAGGCTAATATTTCCTGTGAAAAGGAGGGGAAAGGAATGAAGGACTTTAAGATTTATGTATAAGGAGCTGAAATGATTGAAAATGCTTGTTTGGGCCGGGCGGTGGTGGCGCACGCCTTTAATCCCAGCACTCGGGAGGCAGGGCCAGGTGGATCTCTGTGAGTTCGAGGCCAGCCTGGACTACCAAGTGAGTCCCAGGAAAGGCGCAAAGCTACACAGAGAAACCCTGTCTCGAAAAACCAAAAAAAAAAAAAAAAAAAAAAAAAAAAAAAGAAAATGCTTGTTTGTGTGTGTGTTGGGGGGTGCTAAGCTATGAGGCAAATAAGTTTTGATTCTGTATGCTGTGCAAAAGGGTTGCTAAATAAAAAGTAAAACTGCGTAGGGCTCAGAATATGGGCTCTAATATACAGACTTTGCACAGGCAGATAGGACCTCATGATGCCCTTTTAAAGTTTTGTTTATTTGTTTGTTTGTTTTAGCTGGAGGTCTCATCTGCTGCCCTTAAGTCTCTAGGAGAGCTAGACATCGTTTTAGCCTGGATTGACCAGAATCATCGAGAGACTTCTGAGGCTTGACACCAAGTGCCTTGTCTGATTATTTAGGGATACACAATTCACCTTGAGCTCCTGCCCTCTCCCTCCGGGCCTCCCCCTCGTTTTTCTCAGTGGTCAACAGCTAACTTTGAAAGGGAGAGAGATGTGGAAAGCCCCCATAACTATTTAAAATGAGGGTCTTTTCTTGGAAATTGCTGCTGTGGAAGGAATTCTCTCATCTGGGCTGGAGCCTCACTGGAAAAATTGGGGTTTGAGTGTATCTCAGCTGCTGACTGAGGTCTCGGCTCTCTGATCCACCTGAAAATAGCCGAGTTGGCAGCTGTGGTATTTATAGCAATGTGTGGCTGTTGAAAGATCCCGGATGCTGTCGTAGGAGGAACAGACAGCTCCTCTAATTTATTGTGAAGTGGCTTCTCCCAGGCCTATGCTGTGTACCTCATGGTGTACTGTAGTGCATATTGTACTGACTGACGTTAATGAATAAACTGTGCTTTACCTATGAGAACGAATTGTCTTCTGATTTGTTAAAGACTCATCTGTGGAGATAGAAGAGGCCCCCAAAATGAGGAACATATGGGGAAGCTTAGTTCTAGGTGGGGAGAAACTGTACGTAGGGTTTTTTTTTTTTTTTTTAGATTTATTTATTATATCTATGTGATGTTCTGCCTGCATGTATCCCTGCTGGCCAGAAGAGGGCACCAGCTCTCATTGCAGGGGGTTGTGAGGGACCATGTGGTTGCTGGGAATTGAACTCAGGACTTTTGGAAGAGCAGTCAGGGCTCTTAAACCTCTGGCCATCTCTCCAGCCCTGTATGTAGGTTTTAAAAGAAGATAGAGTAGAAAAGGATTCTAGATGGGTATATGACTACAGTTTTTCATTGCTGTAACAAAATATCTAGGCTGGGTAACTTTGCCAATAAAAACAGGTTTATTTAGCCCATAATTCTGGGGGGTTCTGGGTATGCGTTTCACTGTCTGGGCCCTGGGAAGGACTACACAGCAGGGGTTGTCACAGCAGAGGGGCGTGGTAGACAGAAGAGAGCACATAGAGACGGAAGTCAGAGCAGTCAGGAGCCAGGCAAGGAGCCAGGCTGACCCGTTCTCTTTTAAAAATGCCTTTATTTCCATACATGTGTGCCAGGGTCTCTGCAGCCACCATGGCCAGCATGGGAGGCAAAAAGGTAGTTCAGTTCAACACGACTCAGTAGCTGGTGTTGGTTCAAACTTTGGGAGTCAGATACTGGGTAGTTTATTTCAGGCATATTTAAGCACAGCACAATTTGGTGAAAATTTTCCTGTTAATAAAGAACTCAATCCTATGTGCACAACAAAGCTTAAGGAATGACTATGCTGAAACTCTTTGTAAAGTGCATGTGACAGCTTCCATAAAGATAGGTTCTGTAGATTGACTGAGAAAAAGAAGCTCATGATAAGGGTCTGGGGGAGGATCCTGTGTTAAAGGTCACCAGGCTGTTAATCACATCCACTTCTGGCCTTCTGGGTGGAAAACAGGCTATACATCTCTGCCCTTGAAGAGACAACACCGTATGTTTAACGTTCCTGGTCTCCAGAGTGCTTATCTGTGAACACAAGGACTCTGTGCCTCCTACACATGTGTGCAATGTGTTTCCATCAAATTTGTCCCCAGTTCCTCCTCTCTCACCGTGTCTCACTGTCTCCCACTGAGTCCAGTCAGTTCTGTCTGTATGTTCATGGGTGCAGAGCCATCTACTGGAGCATGGGCACCTACCTAGTTTCAGAGGTTTAGTCTACTATCATCATGGCAGAAACCATGGCAGCAGGCAAGCATGGTGCTGGAAAAGTAGCTGAGTGCTACATACTGATCCATAGGCGGGGGGGGGGGGGGGGGGGGGGGGAAGAGAGGAAGAGAGAGAGAGAGAGAGAGATTGAGCAGAGCATGGAATTTTGAAGCCTCAAAGCCCACCCCTAGTGACACACTTCCTTCAGCAAGGCCACACACACCTCCTAATTTTTTTCAAATAGTCCCACTCCCTGTTGACTAAGCATTCAAATACATGAGCCTATGGGGGCCATTCTTATTCAAACCACCACATTCGCCCTTGTAAAAGATTTCAGAGTTTATGCTTTTGTCGATAGTATGAGACCTCTGAAGTCAGGAAGACTTGGTTCCAGTCCTGCGTGACGTTGAACAAGTCACTCAATTTCTCTAAACCTTTGAGTCTCCTTATGCAAAATAGTTGTTGACATCAGTCTTGGGGCGTTGAGACGGTCATAAAGTGAGGTAAGGGGACTCCAGCAGTCTCAGCAGGGTGGAAGGTGCCATGGTATGTTTTAATCGCTCCAGAGAAGTCACTCCATTTCTTTTGTCCTTAGTGTCTGTTGATATCATCACGAGGTCCTGCTTACCAGCCTCTATGCTTTGTACTCTCCATGATAATCTAAAATCGAGACTCATTCTCATGACCAAGAAGTCCCTAACATCTGCAGGCATACAGTACCCAGCTCCGTCTCCCACACCTGTGCTCAGCCATTCTGACTTCCTTAGTGTTCTTGGATACACTGGGCATGCTATCACCTCGAGACCGGTGTGCTTTACACAAACCCATGCCTGTAAACTGAGGTAGGATTTTAACCCCTTGCCTCACAAGTTCTGCTTTAATGGGACTGATAGGCTCGTTAAGAAGAAACAAAAATTGTTTGCAGAGTACTCAGCCTCTTCAAAGTGACTGTGAGTTACAACTCATGCTGAGCTGACTGGATGAGCCGTTTCACCATTTTTGGTATTTTTCTGACGATCCTTGACTTTCCCAAAGACTTGTATCACGGGCATCCTAACTTTCTTCAAGCTTTTACTCCTCAGAAGCCTATTTTAGCCCTAACATCCAGCCCCACCACCAGCAATCTCATGTCTCTTTCATGTTTTCTTAGCATCCTATGTTACTTATTGAGTTTCCCAACTTGAAAGTAAGCTCCATAAACTTTGGGGAGCATTTGTTTTGCTCACTCTTTTATACTTAGTATGTGTTAAATTCACATTTCTTGAGCAAATGATCTGAATGAGTTAAAGCAATTTTAGTAACAAACATTTATATTGTGTTTGTGAATGCTGGCAATAGTCCTCAGATATATATTTTACTATAAATGTGTTTTAATTCTCATAATAATCCCATAGCAATGCTGAGCATGAAAATAGGCTAGAAAGCGTACTTCATGGAAAGTCAGTAGTAAAGATAATTATACTTCAAAGATGATGGTGAGAAGAGAGGTTAGAGGAACTTTTCCGATGTCACACGGCTCATCCAGAGCGAAGCCAATCCTCTATCCCAAGAACACTGTTCCAGGATGAACAGTAACGTTAAGAGCAATGGACACGCGCTGAAGCACTCCTGGCAAGCACAGAGATGAGAACTCGGGTTTTCTCCCAAACTCCCCAGGATTGCCCTGTTAGGCACAGACTATTGGGAGCAAATAAAGAAGGCTGAAGTTTAGCAGGTCTCGACATCTACAGTTGTTATATTAGTCAGGGTTCTCAAAAGGAACTAATATAATCAATACATACTTATGTGTATGTGTGTGCGTACACACACACACACACACACACACACACACACACACTGGGCTGACTTATAGGCTGTGGTCTTAGTAGTCCAAAGTGGCCATCTCCTGACTGGAAGGCCAAAGATCTGGCAGTTGTTCAATCTATATGTCTCAGTAGTCCCAATCTGGTGTAGAGTCCATTCTTCAGTCTATGCTGGGTCCTGAAGAAGGAGGTTCTTACACCAGAGGAGGGATGCCTCAGCCACAGGGTGGATAAACTTGCCAGTGAGAGCGAGGGCGAGCAGGCGAAAGCAAACGTTTCTTTTTTCCATGTGCTCTTATATAGGCTGCCACCAGAATGTGTGGCCAAGATTTAGGGTTGGTCTTCTCTCCTGAAATGATCCAATAAGGGAAATCACTCACACACATGCCCAGGTGCTCGGGTTCTAGTTGAGTCCAGGTGTAGTCAAGATGACAACCAAGATCAGCCATCATGAGTTGTAGAACCCAAACCCAGCACCCTCAATCATGGGGCCTGTACAGCTCAGATGAGAAGCCTGGAAGAGGAGGAGATTTCCTGATGGGACGATCTGAACCTGCAGGAAGAAAATGCTGTTGCTTTCAGTGGTGGTAGAAGTGGTAGCAGAGGGAGAGGAGTGAAGGGAGGAGGAGGAGGAAGAGGAGGAGGAGGAAGAGGAGGAGGAGGAGGCAGGGAAAGAGAGTTCTCCCCTTCATCCCAATTAACATTTTATCTGCACTCTTCTCTCTTGTCTACGCATCTCACATCTCAGCTCTCAGACTTGATCAGTGTACTCTGGTTTTCTGTTTGCTTTTGGTTACAGCATGTTTGGCAGACTTGTGGCTTTTCATTTTGTTTTGTAGAGTTGATGCTGGAGACATATTCAGTAATATGCCTCCTCGGGCATCATATATTCTATTCTAAAAGTGGAACAGTACGAAGAAAATTAGCATGGTCGCTGTGGAAATGGCTTGCGGATTTGTGAAGTGACCTGTATTTTGTGAAGTTCTTACAAAGACTGTCTGCTAAAAAATGATCCCAAGCAGAAACTAGCCTCAAGAACCAACAAATGGGATTGTGTAAAATTAAAAAAAGTTTCTACAAAGCAAAAGAAACTATCAGCCTGGCTGTTTAGGTAGCAGTTTCCTCTGATGTTGAAGCCTTCCATCTTGGAAGGAAACTTCTTAAGATGTAGGCTGTAAAGGGAAGTGAAGCAGCAGGATATTTTTGGGTAGGATGTTTACAAGAAGGTGAGACAGCATGATGTTCTAAGGTGGAGAAGAAACTCTCCATCCTCTGGGTAAGCCCCATTAAATGGTTTCAGGAAGTCCCTGAAACTGACTAGATTCACGAGGCTCCTCTCTTCTAAGTGTATATAGCAGTAGAGACTCTGAGAGTCACTCTCAGACAAGCCAAGTTGCAAAGACTCTGTGATCAGCCACACAACCTGGGAGAAGGAGAGGCCAGCTAAACTGTCTAGAAGAAACAGAGCAGCCAAGCTGCCTGCAAGAGGCTCAGACCAGCTGAGGCATCTGGAAGGACACTCTCCAGCCTGTTGAAGGCTGTGCAGTGTGGTCCCGAGTCCCAGGTTTGTGAGCTCTCATCCATGCTGGGGTGGGCTCTGGTGATGCAGCCCTGTCTGTGAGTCATCCCTGCTCCTGTAGGTAGCCCCATGCCCATATTCCTGTAAGTAACCCCAACAAAACTCATTGGTTCAACAAGTTGGACTTTGGTGGCTTCTGTACTTTGGTCTGTCATTGGTTCCCTCTCTGCGGTGAGTAGACGTTTATTCAAATGTCTCCAGGAGAAGTCTGTCACAGAACGAGAGCAAACAGGCTGCAGAATGGAAGAAAATCTTCACTAGCTATACTTCAGGTAGTGGGAGAACATCCAGGATTTATAAAGAGCTAAAAAATTAAACACCAAGGAAACAAAACAGTTACTAAGTAAATGGACTGATAGTTCAATAGGCTGACAGTTCTCAAAATAAGAAATACAAAGGCTAATAAGTGTTTTTAAAAGTGTTTGGCTTCCCTATGCATGATGAAAACTGGAATTACTTTGAGATTCCACTTTGAGGGAAGAGGAGTCAGATAGAGCTCTGCTAGGCAGATAGATGGAAAGAAGCTCTAGGCAGATTAATGTACTTTTCACTTAAATATTTAAGATGGCTGACTTCCTGCATGCCCCTGCCCCCTGCCCCAACACACATACCTGAAACAAAGACTTGGTGGGATGCTGTGGAATATTATTTTAAGATGTGTTACATTCATTTATTCTGTGGAATATTTGGTTAATGATGTAAAGATGTGTTGCATTTTTTATGTTGCATTTGTTTACCTCTGTGAAGCTGTGTTACTTTGCCTCTCTAAAACACCTGATTGGTCCAATAAAGAGCTGAATGGCCAATAGCTAAGCAGGAGAGGGATAGGCAGGGCTGCCAGCAGAGAAAATAAATAGAAGGAGAGGAAGAGAGGAGGAGAGAGAAAAGGAGAAGGAGAGAGGACACCAGGGGTCGGCTACCTGGCCACCCAACCACCCAGCCATACAGCCGCTCTACCAGCCATGGAATAAGAAGGAAAGAAAGCAATATAGAAAAGAAAAAAGTAAAAGCCCAGAGGCAAAAGGTAGATGGAATAATTTAAGTTAGAAAAAACTGTCTAGAAACAAGTCAAGCTAAGGCCAGGCATTCATAAATAAGGATAGGTCTTCATGTATTTATTTGGGAGCTGGGTAGTGGCCCCAAGAGTCAAAGAGCAAAGAATAAAGAGTATAAAATAAACTGCAGTGGGATTTCACCCCACCTTCCACCGTGCCCAAGGGTGCTATTCAAAAGGACTTTCCAATCTCCTACTGGAGTGAGTCTGTGTTGGGAACCTGTCTTTTTTTGATTATCCAATTCCCTATCTTGGCCAAATGAGCCAATGCCAAAGGAGAAAGGGAACTCATCCCATTCCAAAACAAACAAACAAACAAACAAACAAACAAACCTCGAACCAAAAACCACCATTTCTTCTGAGCAGACTGAACTCTGTACCTGAATCCCCTCATAACTGAGAACTTTTCTCTTCTCTCTCTCCCTCCCCCTCCCCCTCCTCTTTCCCCTCCCCTCCCCTCCCTCCCCCTCCCTCTCCCTCTCTCTCTGTGTACTTTTGTTTTCAATAAAATATGACTAAGTGCTGACACCTTGCTTTTCTTGCCTTTTTATTCATTAATTTTGTAGAGAAAGGAATTTATTCCTGCAACCCTAGACAATATATGACATTACCCCAGCCAGAATGGCTGTCATCAAGAAATCTGACAGCAAATGCTTTCAAAAGACATGGGGGGGGGGGAGAGGAATCCTTATTCACTGCTGGAGAAGTGTAAACTAGTATAGTCATTATGGAAATCAAATGGAGAGTTTTCAAAAATTAAAAATAGAACTGCTGTACAACCCAGATGTAACTAACATTTGGGACATATACCCAGAAAATTCTATACCCCACTACAGGAACACTTGTACATTCGTGTTTATAGATGCTCTATTTATGATATCAAGAAAATGTAGCCAGTCTAGATGGCCATCAGTAGATGAATGGGTGATGAGAATGTGATGCATATGTAATGGAACTTTATTCAGGTATAAAGAAAAATATTAAATTTGCATGAAAATAAATGTATCTGGGAGGTGTGTCACCATATACACCTTTTGGCCTCTGCCTCTACTATTAAATGGGGGTTCTTAACTCTGTGTGTCATGAAGTTTCTGCCACATTAGTGACACTCACACATCCTACTCAGATAATGTTTCTAAATACACACAAGAGATAAGAAGCCAATATGTTAAACACAGCTATCGGAATATAAAGATAAGGTTCTGTGTTTTGTTCCTACACGAACATTTAGCAGCATTGGTAAGCACTGACAAGGATGAATGATAGTTCCAGATGTCTGCATTATAATGACATTATAAGGTACAAAGTTTTGTGTTCTGCCAGCGCTGTGGTGACTGGCATTTGATGTCTGTCACTGAAGAAAATGGTCATGCTTGATTGAAGGCTGGTGCAAAGATGACATTTCTTCCCATCCACCTTCTCCAAGGTTAGGAACTCGGTGTTAGATGAGCTCCCAGGACCCTTTCTTGCCCACTTAGGTAGGATTTAGCCTGATCTAGCCCCGGTGACTGCACATGGGAGATTTTCCCTGCTCGCTTATGAAATCAAAAAGAAAATAATGGTGCAAATCCTGAGTCTTCTGGGTGAGGAAATGGAGTTTAAATTTCCCCTGGATTCTTGTACCTGACAAGGGAGGACCTTTGGAAAGCCTCACAGCCTGCAGGTGGAGTTGTGGGAGGGGTTAGGCAACTCTGGGGGCTGAGTGATGTCAGAAGGAGGATCTGTGCAGGTAGAAAGGGAGGTAGCAAACTGAACTGGTGGAATGCAGGAGGGTATAAAGACGCAGGAAGCAGAGATGACATCATTCGTGATGGCAGTGGGAGGGCAGGGAAGGGAAAGTGCACTTCTGGCTGAATTAGACGCTTCACTCATCCCCACCCTGCCTGTCTTCCTGAGAGTCTGCAGCAAAATTCCCAGCATGCAGGCAAGGGAGTGGCAGAGGCGTTGTCCACCTGCTTGGCACCCCGTGAGCTGGGAGTCTTCCTCCAGACCCAGGGACCTGTGTGTTTCTCTGCAAAGTGATGCAACTGGGCAGGAAGCCCAGGTGTCGGCAGTTGTGACATCACGGACCAGGAAAAAGCTTAGTTGAGACCTCAGGACCCAGTGTGGGAGAAGGAATCTCCAGGCTTCCTTCTTGGTGTGTCTTCTCTCTGTTTGTTTCATAAGAGGGCATTTTCCCTCTTGTTCTCTGACGAGATGCTCACAGCCAGTTTTGGAACCCCATTCTCCCAAGTTGACTTGATGAGCAAATGAAATGCGAGTTAGGATAGAAGGACAGGAAAATTATGGATATGAAAAAGGAAAGGAGCCCCTCAGCCTGGCGACGGGCTGAAGCCTCTGTCAGCTGTCAATCAAGAATTCTAACGTAATTAACAACATTTGTTTAAGGTCTTTCCCCTTTCCTGCTATAATCCTACAGTTTCCTAGGAAGTAGAAATTCAATTTATAATAAAAGATATGTCCTAAACTCTCTGGGCAATGCTAGTGACCCCTGTTTTTTCCTTATCAGATTCTAGCCCTATGCAAGTCACCTCTGGATCCACTCTATAGTGTCACTTACCAAAAGGAGAGAAAGGGGGAAACTGAGTTCAGGGCAGAGGGTGGAGGTAAGGCCAGGGAAATCCTTTTTAGTTCAGCGTTTCTGCTCTCTGTGCAACTTACCTTTGCTCAGAAGGAACAGACAACCAGAGGAAGTCCTCTTTCTTATTCATAGCTATAACCAGCCACCCCCTCAGGCAGTACTTGGTGAGGAAGGTGTTGGCGCAGGCCAGGATGCAGTGAAGCGCCTTGGGACTTGAGGAAATGGGATGCCACTTGACAGGTCCCAAGGACTTTCCAGTCCTCTCCTCCACCAGCTCATTTCCTTCATGTGGCATATTTAAGTCACTGGGGAATCTCAGTCTGAGACAGACTCCTAGGAGACCAGAAGTAGCAGCCTTTCAACTCAGGTAAGAGACTTTCTCAAATGATTCTGGGGATGAGTCCAGTCCACCCCATCATTTATCCAGATATAGTGAGGGTCATGCCCAAAGGAACAATTTCCAGGAAGATGAAGTCTGTTAGGGGACCAGGAAGTTTCACTGTTATCTTTGTATCTGGTAGGCAATGGTAGCACTGCACTTAGAACAGAGGGTGTTTGATTGTTGAATTTATGATTGTGTTGAGGCAAAAATCACAGCTATCATCTTAAATGTTTATTAATTTATATATAGTTCAGCTTTAATAAAAACCTTACATTTAACAATTTTATATTAAGAATATTTTGAAGAAATCATATGAACTTTATGTTATTACTATATCATTATATATTATTAACACATATCAATTATATTATTAGTATATTAATATCAATATTTAAGATATATTAATAGACTATTATATAATTAACACATTGTGTTTATTATATAATGAGATGGAAACTATATAAGTATATAGTTATAATTTGTTTTTGAGTGAAATCCTTATCAAAATCTATAAATATAACATTAAGTTTTTATTTTAATGAAATCTTATGACTAATAAATGCTCTGTGTAAACAATTAGCATTTTAAGGTTTGTGAAACATATAGTATTCCCAGTGATATAATTTTAATAGGTTAAGGTCTCTAGAGAACTTGAATCTATAAAGTAGCACGTATTCATCAGGCCTTAAATGGATGATCATAACACTTAAATTTGTGAAGCCGCATATGCATTTTAATTGGGCATGCTAAAAAATAATTTTAGCACATAATAAAAAATGAATTCACAGAAAAGGAGAACTGAAGTGGCCATAGTTTGTTAAAACATCCTTTTGCCACGAATTTATGAAAACAACCAAAAACATTCTAAAACAATGATCACTGACATAGGTATAAGAATTAGGTGAACTCAGTTTAGAAGAAAAGGGTAGAAAGTTAATCTCTAGCCCTTGCAGATGTGAGAAAGGCTTATTGAGGCAGAAGAGCCAAAAGTGAACTCTCCTTCCCTCTCTCTCTCCCTCTTTCCCCCCTCTCCCTCCCTCCCTCCTTCCCTCCTTCCCTCCCTCCCTCCCTCCCTCCTTCCCTCCCTCTGTCCCTCCCTCCCCCCTTCCCTCCCTCTGTCCCTCCCTCCCTCCCTCCCTTCCTCTCTCCTAGGTGAATAGCTGACAATGGAGTGTCTTTTTTTTTTTTTTTTTTTAAATTGTGTCCCAGGCCACTTCCCAGGAGATAACTTGGAGGCCACAACTTTGCCACATCAGGTCAGGTCACCCTTCCTTAGTGGGCCAGTTAAAAGAACCAAATACAAAGTGGAAAGCAGGGAAAGAACATTTGTTCAATGTGGTCACATCAGGAAAGGGGGCAAAGAGACCCAGCAAACCCCTCAAGTCCACCTGGAGGGTGCTGAAGTGAGATCACAGTTTAAGTAGAGGGCCAAGATAACCTGCCCCTGAGCAGCCCAGGTTCAAGTGTGGTCACGTCATTACTGATTCATCATCACTTGGCTTCAGTCTCATCCTGGAAGGCCTTTTGACAGTTGTGAGAAGTGTTTGAAACCCTTTGGGAGAGACACATTTTCTCTCTTGCTTGTGCCCTTTCCTCTTCCAGGGGTCAGGTTTCTGGGAAGTTCCCATCTTTAGGGTCCATTATTTCGACAATCTGATAGTTTGACTGAGAGACACAAGTGTCTCTTTAGAATATCTTTATTTCTGCCAGACCGGTTACACGGTGTGTGTGTGTGTGTGTGTGTGTGTGTGTGTGTGTGTGTGTGTGAGAGAGAGAGAGAGAGAGAGAGAGAGAGAGAGAGAGAGAGAGAGAGAGAGAGAGAGGAGGGGGGAGAGGGAGGAAGGGGGAGAGAGAGGGGGGGGATAGGGAGGAAGGGGGGAGGGAGGGAGGGGGGAGAGGGAGGGAGGGGGGAGAGGCAGGGAGGGAGAGATTGGGCTTTACATTGATGTTCCCCAGATAAAGCCATTTGTTGTTACATATGACCCAGGAACAGAGTATGGAAGGCTCTAGAAAGCATCTATTTCTGGTGTCAGTGTTACTCACACATTTAGCGGGTTGGTGGTTAGGAAAACAGAAGCAAAGGCACACGGAAGCCATATTTAGCAGGACTGATGAGTCAAAGGACAGGTGGGGCGACTCAGCAACGACGCCCGAAGGGCCCTGTCTCAGGATAGACCTCAGAATGCTGGGGAGGGCTCAGTCACAGGCTAGCTCACTTGGTTAGCGTTAACAACCCCGGGAGCTCCTGTAAGGGCCTGAGACTTTGGCTTTGAGGCTGAATTTTAGGACAGGTTTGTATCCTAAAGACACTTTCATGTGAGCATGGGTGTTGAAAGGAAAACCATTGCTCAAGGGAAACTGTAGGATGGGAGGAGAGAGAGACAAGGCCAGAGAAAGGGGAGAGCGGGGAGCTATTTCAGAAGCCATCTTTAGTTTCAGTGTAAACATGTTGAAAGTTTTTATTATTTTACTTTAGCATCTAACTTAACTCACACGTAGTTTTCCCAAAGAGTTCTTTTTTATTATGAATGACCAATTTCATCAGTTTTGATTTGTTTGTTTTTTCAGATCATTTTACATTTAATTAAGGCAGGTTGCCTATTTTGATTCTTTCTTTTTAATTATTATTTTCAAATTTTATTTCATCACCTAGGACTTTGTCAAGGATGTAAGATGAACCAGTTTGGAGGAAGTACATGTTTCTCCTCATTTTTCCAAATATATATATTCCTTTTCACCTGAAAATTTGCCTGTCTGTCTATACTAGCTAGTGGATTTGTATTTTGAGTCAGTTTTATGAGCTGCTTTGGGGAATGACTTTCTCAGTTTTCATGCTGAGTTCATCTTCTCCCACTGGATCTTGGGATTATCCTTTGTGGTTACACAAACACCAGGGTGCTCAGTACCCTGGGTGACCAATCCTTCATACGTCTGCTCCAGGAATGGGGTATGTTTGTTGTTTTCCCTTATGGGGCCATTGCCTGTCATGGGATGTTCCTTCTGACACCTCCACACTTGTGGGAGTGAACGAGTGCCTCTGAAATTCCTATACTAACAGCTTGGCAACGGCAAGGTCACAGGAGAATCAGCAAAAACCACACAGAGTTATGCTTAGGCCAAATGATAATAAACCGAAGCATTTCAAAGACAAGGAAAACCAAGGCAAACAAAATAAAAACCGAAATGCTTTCAAAGTTCCAAAAGTGAACAAAATCTAAGTGCCTTTGGAGATCCAAAAGCAAGCAAACAAAAACACAAAACTAAACCAAAGGTTTAGCCCAAATGCTTTTATAGCTAACAAACTAGGTAACTTTAAACCCGTGGTTCTCAACCTTCCTAACGTGGAGACCCTTTAATATAGTTCCTCTCATTGTGGTGACCCCAACATACAACTATTTTCATTGCTATTTCATAACTGTAATTTTGCTACTGTTAGGAATCGTACTGCAAATATCTAATGTGAGGATATCTGATATGTGACCCCTGTGAAAGGGTTGTTCGAGCCCCAAACCCAAAGGAGTTGTGAGATGTCTATCAAATTAGGACAATTAACTATCTCAGAGTAAGGACAAAGGACCATGGACCAAATCAAGGGAGATCTGGAGCCCTGGAAAGAACTCTCCAACAACTCACCTGAGGAAGTAACACCAGATGGCCCGGGTTTAACGGGTCCATGTGGGTGTCTGGCTTCCAGTTAGGTGATTCTTTCGGTGAAAAGTCGATCATTCTCAGAGCCCCATATCAGAGCACAGCACTGTAACTGTTGATGTAAAATCCACAGCTCTTTTCTGAAAAGGGTAAGAAAGTTTCTTTTGGACTGTAGCCTGGGAACACAGATTTAGGTTATCCCAAATTCCAAATGGTGATGTCAAAGCCATTTCATGAACAATTTATAATTTTTACAGGAAAAAGGAAAGTCATAAATTGAGGCAAGTTTAAAATACATTGGTGGGTTCTCCAGAGAGGCAGGTACAGAATACTGGGGGAAACTTACTATAAGGCCAAGATGTACTCTGATGACATTCTTAGCTTTTGGGTTGGTGGAAGCTAGTGGTCTGCTAAGTTAATAGATTCCAAAAGGTGTCTATACATTAGTCACAAAATAGTTCAGACACAGAGGTGGCAGGGAATCACTCTTCTGGAGGGTTAGAACTGTCCCAGGATAAGGCAACTAGCCTCTAGGCCTGCAACATCCCACTCTCTCCCCAGTTCTGACATTCATCAGTCAGACCTGCAGACACAGCTTCTTTCCAGGAATTCTTTCTCACAATAGACTTATTATATACTCATGGTGTTTCAGGCAACAGTGTCAATCTCAACTTAAAATGAATCATCCTCTCCCTGTGTACTAAGTATATATACTGTATTTTATTTAAATACAAAATGAGTTTTGGAGTAAGTTTAATAATCACCCTTTTGGGGCTAAGAAAATGAATCCCAGAGAGATGAATTGACATACAGGTATAGGGTACCCAACTCATTCTGGTTTCCTTGGGAGTGTCCATTGAAAAATGTCTTGAGTTCAGTCTATGCCCTCAGTCTTGGGCAAACGTAGACAGCTGACAGGTGGGAACTTGTAGAGCAGAAATTTAGAATGGTTTTTCCTCCCCCCGCCAAGCCCACTAAAAGCAGCCAAACATATTGGAACATTAAATAAGCTTATTATACTGCTCAATGATTGTGTGTGGGGAGAGGACTGTGTGTTCGTGTATATGTGCACGTGGAGTGTGTATGTGTATCTGTAGGTGTATGTGTGCAGGGCTGGGTGGGTAGGGGTTGTGTTTGTGTGTGTGTGTGTGTACATGGAGTGTGTATGTGTATCTGTAGGTGTATGTGTGCAGGGGTGGGTGGGTAGGGGTTGTGTTTGTGTGTGTGTGTGTGTGTGTACATGGAGTGTGCATGTGTATCTGTAAGTGTATGTGGAGGGGTAGAGGCTGTGTGTTTGTGTGTACATGCATGTGGAATGTGTATGTGCGTGGGTCCTTCCTCAGTAGCCATCCATCTTGTTTTTGAGACATGGTTTCTCACTGGGACATGGAGTTTAGTGATTTGGCTAGGCTGGCGGGCCAGCAAGGCTGGGGATCTCCCGGTCTGTGCCGTGCCAGCCTTGTGACTGCAGGTATGCTCCAGCTCTTCACACAGGCTGTGTGTGTGTGTGTGTGTGTGTGTGTGTGTGTGTGTGTGTGTGTGTGTCAGAATACCGGTCCTCCTGCCTGTGTGACAAGCGCTTTACTGGGTGAGCCATCCCCAGTCCCTCGTCAGCACTTGAAGTTCAAATATTTTACTTCAACTTCCCAGATTTTATTATAATTTTACCCGAATTGTTTTGAGGGAAGAACACCCATCCATAATATTTTCATCATATACTATTGAGAAAACTTATAAAAGTTATGAAAATACATGTGTAGGGGTGCATGTTTCTCCTTCTGTTTCAATGGCTCAGTATGACACTGTCAACTTCTGTTACTATTTAAGACTTTGATACTGTTTCCAACAGACAATTTCTTGTTTGATGTTGCATTAAAATATTCTGTCCCAATCCCAGGTTCACTGTCATGGCCAGCAGGTAAGGAGCAGCAGACACTAACAGTGAGTTGACCGAGAATGATATTCAAGAGAAATGTCAAGTGTGGAGTCGTTTTGTGGCCGAGGCAAGAGAGGGCCTTATTTTCCTTAGCCTAGGCTATTCTAATTTTATCTTAAAATTCAAGAAGCATTGCCTTCTTAACTGAATAGCCTCACCCCAAGAACACACGAACTGCTTCAAACGTGTCTCTGCTTTTTGGTGGGGCTCATTCTCTCTGCCTCAGGCCTAAGATACAAGGCCAGAGAAAAAACATATTGTTATTGGATCCACCCCAGGCACGACTGACTGTGTTTCCCCTGCAGAGGGCGCTGTGGAGCCCCAGGAGCCTCTAAAGGGAGGCTGTAAGTCGGGGCCCTATCAGCTGCCCATCAGTTCTTGCCTTTCACTGGCTGTAGGGCTGTTATGAAATAATTGACTTTGGTTTTTGGCTTCAGAGCGGCAATGCATCTATTATGCTCGGTTCAGCTCTCTGATCTCAGACCAGTGCCAGATAGGTCCAGGCTCTTCTGCCCTGTGGGTGTCTACAGAATCTAGACAATTTTCCCCCAGGTAGTTTGGCATGGTCACAGCTTCTGTGAAACTGTTTTCCCCTGTAGGTCTAAGGGGGACCACAGAAGGAGTCTCTGTGGCTTTCTGGAAGGGGAGGGTGTCTACGCCAATTCTCTCAAACAAGTTTTGACATTTCTTCTGAAATGCCATCCTCTGTTGATTCCCTGCAAGTGTTGGCTGCTCCAGGCCTTCCCCTGCTGGCAATGACTGTGGAACGGGGAAGGTGGCATAATAAAGGAGCCATGACCCTGAAGGTCGGGGAGGCTCCTGTCGGAAGCAGCTTTTCTTAGTAAGTTGTGTGAGCACATACCACTGCTCGCGCCCAGGGAAGGCTGTCTAGTTCCCACCCAGTGGACACCTGCTGCTGGACTATTCTTGCTGGCCTGACTGGAGAAATCAGTAGTCCTGATCTCTTTGAATTTCCACCTCTGCTCTCCAGGATCCAGGTATAAGATGAAAGCTTTCGGTTTTGCCTTTGGTCTGTTCTTCGCTGTGGGTTTTCTCCTCTGGACTCCTTTGACTGGGCTCAAGACTCTGCATTTGGGAAGCTGTGTGATCACTTCAAACCTCCAGGCAATACAAAAGGAATTTTCTGACATTCGGGATAGTGTGGTATGTAAAGGAGGGATCCAGCTTTCCTCTCTGTCTGTCCTCTTCTCCTTCTGTCTGTCTGTCTTCCCAAGGTATCCCTGATAGCATGTTAATGAAAACAGGCCAGATGGAGAGAGGCTCCAGTCCTGGATAGTGCATTTCCAAGAGATGCCTATACTGAATACTTTAGATATGCCTCTCATTGGACCCTAGTGGGGAAGAGATCAAAGGTGGCTGCCACCCTGGTGGCAGTCAATGACTTGTCTTTTCTTGACCCTTTTCCTGTTTAGCAAGCTGAAGATGAAAACATAGACATCAGAATCTTAAGGACAACTGAGTCTCTGCAAGACACAAAGGTATGGACTTAATCTGGGGGAGCTCTGGGAGGGCAAAGCCAGAGCTTCTCCATCAGGCCTGGTCTTGTCTTCCCTTTTCCCATGAATACACTTGTCATATCTTTTTTTTGCAGCATTCGGAGAGGTGCTGTTTGCTCCGACATTTAGTGAGACTCTATCTGGACAGGGTATTCAAATTCTACCAGACCCCTGACCACCGCATCCTCCGAAAGACCAGCAGCCTCGCCAATTCTTTTCTTCTCATCAAGAAGGAACTCTCGATCTGTGTGAGTAAAGGTCTTGGGGACATAGCTTGAGCCACTTAGCAACCAAGCTCCTTTTCCTATTCTATTGACTGGGTAGAGAAATCGAATTTAACATTACTAAACCAAACAAAACACAAACAAAACCAGTGTTGAACTATGTAACTATTTAGCAATACTTTGCTTCTTTGAATATACGCTCCATTCAAAAAGCATTTTAAAAAGTTTGAAGAAATATAAAATGCTGGCTGTTTGATGTTTAGGATTATTATTTAGTATCTATGGAACTAGGTTTCTTTTTTTCCTGTGGTAATGCACTCTACAACCTTACTAGGGCATCTTGTGCTCAGGTGGTCAGTCATCAGGCCATTGGACTTGATCTTGGGTTGTGACAGGACCTTAGAATTGCGTTCTTCCCATGGAGCTTAGGTTTGCTCTGGAGCCTCCTAGACAGGAGCTCGCATAGGAAGTCAGTGGAGCTCAGGAACTAGAAATTCCTTCAGCACTACCTCTTTCTAAAAAGATTCAGATATTTGAAACTGAAAAGCTGGCCTATTTGCCTATTTGATGGTTAGTTAAATGATCCCAAATGATGAACCATGAAAAGACTTTCCTACAGAAATGTAGGAAGTGACTATTCACAGGATTATAGGTAAAACAGATTTTTATGCCAAGCCAGGACCGAAAAGTCAAATTTTTAAATAAAATTACAACCGGAGAGATGGCTCAGTAGTTAAAGAGTACTGGGTACTCTTGCAGAGGACCTAAGCTTGGTTCCCACCAACCACATGGTAGCTTACAATGTTCTGTTAACTCCAGTCCCACATCTGACGCCCTCTTCTGGTCTCCATTGGCACTGCATGAATGTGGCACACATACACACATGCAGGCAAAATTCTATATACACTAAAAGGTAAAAGTAAAACTTACCATCCTTTGGGTCTTTTCCAGCATTCCCGTATGGCATGCCATTGTGGGGAAGAAGCAATGAAGAAATACAACCAGATTCTGAGTCACTTCACAGAGGTAGGTACTATTTTTGTATGGATTGTGGTAGTTGTGTTTTTGGAACTGAGACTGTAGATAAGTGGGAGGTATATTCATGTTGGAAAAATCAGGTTAATAGTTCTCTATGGTCCCAGGGACCATCCCAGGTTCTAGAAGGATACTTTCTCTACATGGCCTACCAGTGAAGAAAGAATCTCTATCCAGAGACACCTGGATCTTCCAAGGGGCATAGATGAGAAACAATAGTTTTCCAGTGTACACACACATGCATACCTTCAAAAGCGCTCACCTGCAATATCATACATACCCATCTATGCATTCCTCACATTGATACTTTTACACACCTGCCAAGGAATTTTGAGTCAACTCCTTGCTGACTTCCTCCTCCTCCAGGATTCAGCCTAGGCATCACCTCCAGGAAGGTAGCAGATGCTTCTCCCAGAGTTGTCTACCTCTTGCCATAATGTGGGGACTCCTATCCTTTATTCATCATCTTGCATTTCAGTTGCTATTCCTGCCCATCTCCCTTCCCCAACCAAGAATTCCTTATGGGCAAGGATTGTCCATTCACTTCTGAACTGGTCCAGTGCTTGACTTGACATGTCAATATTTATTAGATCTAAGTATACATAGTAGGGAACACACACACACACACACACACACACACACACACACACACACACACAGAGAGAGAGAGAGAGAGAGAGAGAGAGAGAGAGAGAGAGAGAGAGAGAGAGACACGCAGAGAGACATACACATACATGTACAATTCTTGAGGAAAACAGTGTATTTTCATCTGTGTGAGTCAAGTTCTCTCTGGGCCTCCATTGCCTGGGTAGTAAGTCCAGGGTAGTGGACTCAGTAGTTTTCCTTCCTCCTGTGGATATTTGAGATGCTGTCACCTCTCTACATCTCTTCATTTGAAAAGAACGCTCTCGTCAGTATCCCGGCTGAGCTGCCAACAGGAGGGAGGACTGTCCCTCCCTGGGCAGGTGTCTCTGACCCCATGTACCTACTCTTCTTTCAGCTTGAACTTCAGGCAGCGGCAGTAAAGGCGCTGGGGGAACTCGGCATTCTCCTGAGGTGGATGGAGGAGATGATGTAGATGAAAGTGATGAGGCTGCTGAGAACACTCCTACCCAAGAGTCCCAGTCCTCAGCACTGCGAAGACCTGACCCCAGAGGCCACTGAGAGCATTGCTACCCAAGAGTGTCTGTCCTTAGTACCATGAAGACATGACCTCAAACCACCACCTCTTTGTCATATAATTTAGTGCTGGTCACAGTGTATATTATTAATGTATTATTGATTTCCTTACATGGGTTTCTTTGTGTGTCCCCAGTATTACTTTACACTGTTCATTTTGTAAAATTTTCTGTAATGTCTTTTCTAATGAGAGCTATATTTATTAATTAATATATGTATTTATTTTCTACTGCACTTCTATTTATTTTATATTTAAACACGAGACCTTAAAAATATTATATTTATGACCTGTCAGGAACAGGTGATGTATTTTCATATAATAAATAAATAAACAAGACCTTTAAATTCCAGAAGAGTGGCTACAGGAGTTAGTGTTTAATTAAGGGCAGGCATACTTACTACTGAAGCCCAAGGAGACACGTGAGCCAATGGCTTCTTGGTATGAGTTTTGAAAGAATACAGCAGATAGGACAGATTTAGGTGTCTTACAATTACTGAACATTCCAACCCAACTTCCCAGTCTCGTATCTATCTTCTGGCTCTGAAGTCCGTGGCCCATATGTATTTCTACAAATAAAGTTTTCTTTGTGTAATATCTGCCTGAAGTTGAAAGTACTCCTAGAAAGGAACACTGTTGAGGGTGAGCTTGAATCTCAGTTTCACGCAGGATCCTCTGGATCCCTGGGAAGGAAGGGGAGTGAGAATCTGGGCTTCTTACTCTTGTGATCCATCTCCAGCTCCATGTCTTAATTCACTGCCACCTCCAACCTTGTGATTGACCTCAGTGAATGACAGGCGGAGTGAGGGGCTCGAACCTTCCTGGTCTCAGCTCACTGGCTCTGAGCACTGTTCTCTCGGCACTTCTGTTTTCTTTCTTAACTTGGTTCATTACACTCTTGTACCAGGCGCTTTAAATGTGGCAGTGATTGTAGTGGGCACAGGTTCTATGGTGTTGCTCCAGAGTCTTCCCACGGAAGGGTGTGAGCCATCTCCTGAGGCCCTCCCATTTGGATTTTCTCCAGTCATGTAGGCTAATTTGTTGCTGGATCAAGTCTTTGTCTTTCTGTCTTTGTTTAACCAAAATGTTTTCTTTCCAGGTACTCTTTCCTGGTCCCAGGAGCTGGCTTCTGACCTGGCATGGTCCCGTCTTCCTTTCCCCTCCATCAGAACGATGTCCCCTAGATTTGTACTGTTCAGTTTCCCCAGCCAGCTCGGCTCCTTTACCATTGCCTTTTTTTATTGCCCCTAATTTCTGCATTGACAGACTTTTAAGAATTAAAAATTTTAATATAAGTAACTACAGGTGTAATTCTGAATGGTTTTATTAAATAAGAAACACAGAGCCAAATGCAGAGTTAAAAGCCTAAGAGGTCAGAGCAGCAGCCAAGAGCTAAGACCAAGACTGCCTTCTTACCCCTCGCTGTTGCTGTCGTCCTTCCCCTCAGAAAGAGACCTACTTCCTGTGTGTTTGTCTTTTTACTGGCTTTCTGTTCTGCCTTCTCATTGGTTGTAACCCCAACCACATGACCTCCTCGTCACTGCCTGTCTATATAGACCTCCAGGTCTCTATGGTTGGTATTGAGATTACAGGCATGTGTCTCCATGCTGGCTGTATCCTTGAACACACAGAGATCTGCCTGTCATGTGATCAGGATTAAGGGCGTGTGCTACCACTGCCAGACTTCTGATATGGCTTGCTATTAGCTCTGACCCCCAGGCACTTTTATTTATTAACATACAAATGAAATCACATTTCAGCACAAATAAAATATCACCATAAGTAAGAACCACCCAATAGAGAAAAATTGGAAAAATAGAGCTAAGTATGAAGAAGAAAATTAAAATCACCCTTCTCACAACCATAGAAAACAAGTTTTAAATATTCAGTCTCTCTTGCTCCCCATCCCTGCCCCCTCTCCCTCTTCTTCCCTTTCTTGATTGAGTTTAAACCAAGACTGAATCTTCATTCTTGAGGGACCCACTGTCTTCTTCACCAGGTTCTTCAAATGGTTGTGCTTGACTTACATGGTACAAATGAGGAATTCAGCAATGGGTAATCCAACCACACCAGGGCTTGAGGGAGAACTCCGGGAAGGTGGGTTCCTGGAGGATGTATACTAATGAAGGGTCCACTGTGGTTCTCTACAGCTGCAAACGAGCAATCAGTACCCCAACCCCCCCCTCCCCCCCCCCCCCCCCCCCCCCCGCCCTTATTCTCAGTTCTTCTTTCTGCTGTTTCAGATGAGAGCAACCATGGTCTGAAAACATTAGGTTGCAAATTCTAAAAGCAAATGATCTGTAACTTTAAAATGACTTTTATTATAATGTGTTGCTACTGCTGCTAGTCTTTTATGGTGCCCACTATATACGTTAAGCTTTATCATAGGTGGGTATTTGTGGGTATATATGTATGTATGTATAGAGGAAAATGTAATGTCACAAGTCTTCTGTGTCTGAGGGTTTTGTACATGCAGATTCAGCCAGTTGTGGATAAAAAAATTTTTGAAAAAAAATCACATCTGTATTGAACCTGCATAGACTTTTTTCATCTTCGTTTTTTTAATAGTCCAGTCTCCCAGCTGTGCCATGGTTTTTATATCATATTAAATATCACAAGTAACTGAAGATGGCTGAGGTCCACAGGAGGATGTGCAGGTTGTGTGCAAGTGCTATGCCATTTTATATATAAAGGGAATTGAACATCCATGGAGTTGAAGGTCCTTGGGGAGAGAGGGCAGCCTGGAAAACAGTCTCCCATGAAAACTGAAGCGCTGTATAAAGGTCATAATAGCCGGGCAGTGGTGGTGCATGCCTTTAATCCCAGCACTTGGGAGGCAGAGGCAGGCGCATCTCTGGGAGTTCAAGGCCAGCCTGGTCTACAAAGTGAGTTCCAGGACAGGCACCAAAACTACACACACAGAAACCCTGTCTCGAAAAAAACAAGCCGGGCGGTGGTGGCGCACGCCTTTAATCCCAGCACTTGGGAGGCAGAGGCAGGCGGATCTCTGTGAGTTCGAGGCAAGCCTGGACTACAAAGCGAGTTCCAGGAAAGGCGCAAAGCTACACAGAGAAACCCTGTCTCGAAAAACCAAAAAATCAAAAACAAAAACAAAAACAAACAAACAAACAAAAAGGGTCATAATAATTGTAGCTTCAGTCATCCAACAGAGGGTTTAGAATTTGTTCCCCAAGAATAGAGGGAGGGAGCAACTCTAACTAAAGTGAGTGTTGTCATTAAGTACTTATGACATGGGAGGCACTGTACTGGGAAATTCACATACATTGTGTTACTTACACCTTAGAGTAGGCTGGTGAGGAAGGCAGTCAGTCTCATTACCATCTACAAGTGAAGATGCCTCCAGAGATGCTCACAGGCGGCAGAACCAACGCTTGTATAGGCAGCCTGATTCCTGCAGCTCAAGTTCACACTGCCACTGGGGTGGGGGTAAAGTATGGCTGCAGGCAGGAGGTAGAGAACCACCTCACTTGGGCAGACGGACGGAAAGACAGGGCTTAGACAGCCCTTGACCACATGGTGGCTCTCAGCACTCAGAAAGTGCTGAGCCTTTCTAACAAAGTGTGGAACTACCCATTGATTTCCTGGTGAAACGTATGTCTACAACATCTGTGTCGAATTTCAATCTCCTCTACCTCTAAACGTGCCTCCTCAACAAACAGAATCGAAATGGGTTTCTCTGTAGATCTCAGGAGGAAGATGCTCATCTCAGAATGACCTACCAGCTCTGGTTACAATTAGCTACTAGACTGCAGACGAACCACATCCCCTCTCTGTTTTAGTCTCTGGTGAGAAATTGACATACAAATGGCAAGCAGACCATACATAAAAACAGAACTCTGACCCATAGTCTGCAGTAGCCACCCCTGGAAACCAGCTCGGTGTCTACAATCCCCAGCCTGAGGAGCCAGCCTACGGTTAACTTTTAGTCAGATTTGCTGCTATCTAGATTGCTTGCCCTCTCCATCAATAAGTTCAGGAAACAATGGCTCTTGTAAGCAATTGGCTCCAAATGCCCAATTTATTAATAACTGACCAAGAAATCCCAATACACAATCCCTAATCAGCCTCACAGGATGCCCTAGTTAGGCCTAGATCCCTATACCTTCCCTGGGCCAACTACCTCAAACCAGAGTGCATCTGATGGCGTCCATTTTGTCCACAACAAACCTTACCACACCTCTGCCCGCTCTGGATTCTCTGCTAAAACTCAGGTGACGGGAGCCAGCTTGCCCTGTCTTCACCTGGAAGTTCGCTTTGTGGTTGTTGGAAATATTTCTACCTTGCTTTCTTAAAGTGAAAGTAGTAATAATATAGGTGATTCTGGGTTTGTTTCCAGACACTGGATCCTACCACGTCTCAGGGCATCGGAAGAGTCTGCTGCCATGGCTCCCTTTCATAGCCCAAAGGAATCTGTCTGGTTCAGCACAGTGAGTGCATATGATCAGGCAGATCAAAGGGATGACCCATTCTCTGGATGCCCGGAAGCCTGGACTAGCTTTCCCTCTGGTGAGTGATGGGCTTTTTTTTTTTTTTTTCAGGAAGCATGGTATCCCATGCCTAGGAATGAGGGCCAGAGATTGGAGACACGAACAATAGAAAGGACCTGCTCTGTGCTTTGTTTCCACCCTGACTTTGGGGCAGCCCGAATACCTCTATTTTCAGAGTCAGGCCTTTCCGGCATAATTCACTCTGACTTGTGTGTGTCCTTCTCCATGTAGACGGACAAGGTTTTCATTTCCTCACTGGCACCTTCAGTTCCTCGCGAGGCAGACTGTGTGTTTTCTCCTCAGGTGTTGAATCTTCCCCTCTCCACGCACCTTAGCACACCTCAATCCTGTACTGTCAACCACCATTGAATCCTAAAGTAAGAGGGGGACAGGGTTGGAATAAAAAATTAAGATGTCAAAAAGAACCCCCAATTCAGCGGTGTTTTGTTTGTGGACTGGCTTGATCTCTGCTAGAAAGCCCACTTGGCTCCGCAGACAGGGTTTCGCTCATGGCCGGCTGGTGTCAGCTGCTCCCTGTTTCATTGGAAGGCCAGGAGAGCGCAGGCGGCACACTCACCCCAACCCTCAAGGTAGCAGTGAGTCAACACTTAACAGGAAAAGGAAGAGGCAGCGCTCAGAGGTCAGGAGGCCATGAGTCAGGAGAGCCCTAATACCTCTCAGAGCATGTTCTCTGTCTTATTAAACATCAGGACTCATCGCGGAGAACGTGCAGATCAGTTCAGAGAGCAGCTGAGTTTCAGAGAGGGAAAGTGACCTGTCCATGGTTGCACAGTAAGTTGTGGCAGAGCTGGCGCTAAAATTAAAGTCCTTCTGCTTCCAGTAAACTTAACTGCAACTCATTCAAGGACGAATTAAAGTCATCCTGAGTGGAAACAAAGATTCTCTGCATTTGTAGAGGACAGTCTCTTCTAGGTTGAACTGGCCAATGAAATCCATCAAAAGTGGCTAGTGTAAGAAGTCTTGGTAAGATGGCTGAATATATAAAAGCACATACACAACCCAACTATATTTTCCCATTTCAACAACACATTAATGAAAACCGAAACTTAAAAAAAAAATTACTAATTGCAATAATACGAAAACTTGAAATAGTTGAAGATAAGTTAGAGATTTGAAAGAACAGGGCTAGAGTGACAGCCCAGTGGTTAAGAATACATGCCGCTCTTGCAGAGGACCAGGTTCAATTCCTGGAGTGTGAGTTGGGTGGGGTGGCTCATGAGTGCCTGTAACTCTAGCATCAGGGCGTCTGCTGCCCTCTTCTGATCTCTTTGGGCACTGCACTCAGGGTTGTACAAATATTCACACACACACATACACACACACACACACACATACACACACACACACACTAAAATTAAATTAAAATTAAAACAATGGGGCTGGAGAGAAAGCCCAGTGGTTTAGAGTGCTTACTATTCTTGTAGAGGACCTGGGATCAGTTCCCAGCACCCACCTGGGAGCTCACAACCACCTGCAACCCCAATTCCAAGGGATCTGATGCCTTCTTCTGGCCCTCAAGGGCTCCTGCACACATGTGGTACACATAAACTTACACAGGCAAATATATGCACATAAAATAAATAATAAATAAATAAATCTTTAAAGAACTTTTAAGTTTGAAGGATCTATTTTTTTTTCATTTTTCTATGTGTGGTATACATGCTTGTGAGTGTGCGTGTCTGCATGTATGTGGGCTCATATATGTGGGGGTGTGTTTGCACGTGTGTGGAGACCCCAGGCTGATGTTGGGAATCTTCCTCATTTGCTCTTCACCTTGTTCTTTGAGGCAAGGTCTCTCAGTTAAACTGGAACTTGCTGGTTTGGTGGCTTGTCTCACTAGCCAGCTTACTCTGGGGATCCCGTGTCTACCTTCCCAGGCTGGAATTATAGATAGGAAGCCACACCCACCAGGCATTTTGTGGGTTCTGGGGATCTGAACTCCAGTCCTCAAGCTTTTATGGCAAATGCTTCAGCTGCTGAGCTCTCTTTCAAGCACTAAAAAATTGTACTGAAATCTGGAAACAATTGTGGGGAAGAAACAGAAATGCAGAGTAATGGAGAACTGTGCCATGTTCATGAGTGAAAGACTCAGTATCATTAAGATGTCAAAAAATCCCAGGTAAGCTGGGCGGTGGTGGCACACGCCTTTAATCTCAGCACTTGGGAGGCAGAGCCAGGCGGATCTCTGTGAGTTTGAGGCCAGCCTGGTCTACAGAGCAAGATCCAGGAAAGGTGCAAAGCTACACAGAGAAACCCTGTCTCGAAAAACCACACACAAAAAAAAAATTCCCAGGTTGACTTATACAGTTCAATACAGTTACAGTAAAAATTCGGGAAGTCTCCTTTAGATAGAATGAAAAAAGCAGCCAGGTAGTGGTGGCACACGCCTTTAATCCCAGCACTTGGGAGGCAGAGGCAGAGGCAGCCTGGGCTACAGGCAAGTTCTAGGACATCTTGGCTACACAGAGAAACCCTGTCTCAAAAACAAACAAACAAACAAACAAACAAACAAAAACCAGAAAACTTGCTATGAAACAAAACAGAACAGATCATAATTGTATGAAATATTGGAATTTGAAAAGAAGAAAATGATATGATTAATACTCTCTGACCTCTAACTTACGCAAACTGCTAACAAATGAGACAATGTGAAACTAGTGAGAGGCTAGACAGACAGAGCATGAGGACAGACCAGACAGTCAGGAAAAGGCCTGTACATGGACAGACAATTTTCAACAAATATATGGAGGCATAGAGTAGCCATCTTAAGAAATGGTGATACAATAATGGTGGCATAGGCCTTTCATCCCAGTATTTGAAGCAAGAGGTTAACCAGTTCAACCTGACCTGATCTATGGCATGAGACCCTGTTTAAAAAAATTAGATAGATGATAGATAGATAGAGAGATAGATAGATAGACAGGTAGATAGACAGATAGACAGGTAGATAGTCTATCCCAAGTGTCTAGAGGCTGTGGAAGAGCAGACATGACCCTGCTGCTATAGGGGGTGTGAAGGGGACAACCGACTATCCATACAGAAAAAAAATTAGATTTCTATTTCATTCATTAAAACTTCAGTCACAATGGACTATAGCTCTTAAGTGTACAACCTACAACTGTAAACCTTGTTAAATGAGATGTGGTTGTTTTGAAAACCTTCGTGGACTTTGAATTACTTAGATATGCTTAGATATGTCAGCTAAAGCACAAGCCAGGAAAGAACACGTCTGTAATCTGGACGGCATCAAAGGTTTTCTTAAAAGGGCTGCTCATTATTAATATAATAATAAATCTTAAGAAAATAAAAAGAAAATCCATTGTCCGGAAAGCATATTTGAAAGCACCTCTATTTGAAAGAACTTACATCCTAGAAATACAGAATAGTCAAAACTCGATGATAAGAAAACAGTGCAATAAAAACTAGGTGAAAGATTTGAACAAAACCCAAAAGAGATAGATAGATGCCAGAAGGGCGCACGCAAGAGGCATTCGACATTGTTACCATTTGCGTAAATGCAAAGTTAAACCACGGTGAGAAAGCAGAGACTGTTACTCCCATAAAACAGAGTTAAAATGATTGTCTAAACTGGGTACAGTGCCATAGGCCTGCAATCCCAGCATCTGAAGGTTGAGGTAAGAGGGCAGCCAGGTCACCCTAGCATGAGCTACAGTGTGAGACCCTGTGTAAGAGAGACGGAAGGGAGGGAGGGAGGGAGGGAGGGAGGGAGGGAGGGAGGGAGGGAGAGAGGGAGGGAGGGGGGAGGGAGGGAGCAAGGAAGAATATTCAAGCATATTAAATTTATTAAGTATGGAGTAAGCAAAAGTAAAAGTATAATTAACAAATAGCAGATAGAAAGAAGCAATAGACAAGGAAACATTATCCAATTCATAGCTTACAACATTCAACAGAGAAACTGGAGTAGCCCAAGTGAGGGGGCCAACAAAAGGTAAGTGGGAGATTTCCAAACATCCAGAACCAGGAGGAGAGTCTGAGAGTCCCTGTGAAGAGAGTTCTGGGTAGGGGTCCTCTCTGGCTTCCTGCTTCTAGTTCCCCCTGTGGGGACAAACCTTAGTAACCCCTGATGGCAGCATTTTACCTTTGAGCAGTTCTCAGGGACACAGTGTTTTCACCCTAAGGCTGTTTGAACTTTTCTCTTCTCTCCTTGTAACAGAGTTGTGGGGCCAGCCTGCCCCAGGACATCACTCAAAGTAAAGATGCTGGAGTCTGGGACAAAGGGGCCCTCCTCACTCCTGGAGTCTGTATTCAACAAGCGTAGACAGCAGGTGATGAGCTACCAGTATAGTGCACATTACAGGCACTTTCTTAAAAGTCAAGCAAACCTCTTCCACATGACCAAGCACCCACTTTCTAGGTATTTATCCAAGAGAAAACAGAGTGAGCCAGGTGGATCTCTGTGAGTTCGAGGCCAGCCTGGTCTACAGAGTGAGATCCAGGACAGGCAGGACAGGCACCAAAAACTACATAGAGAAATCCTGTCTTGAAAAACCAAAAAAAAAAAAAAAAAAAAGATCTGAGTTCAAAACTCACATGGTAGAAGGAGAGAAACAACTCCTATAAGCTGTCCTCTGACCTCCACACACATGTCAGTATGTGTACACACATTAAATTAAAAAATATATATCTATGTCTATATCTGTCTATACATACATCTCTATCTTTATATCTATCTATCTATCTATCTATCTATCTATCTATCTATCTATCTATCTATCTATCTATCTATCTATCTTTGAGACTTTCCAGATATGAAGAGTGGATCTCCAATAGGGATAACCAATATACTATGAGATAAAAATAGTGTGATTAAAAGAAGAGGTGGAAAAAACATGGAGAGAGTATAGTTATCAGATATATAATCTTCAAAGGAACTGTAATGAATATGTACAAGGAAATGAAAGACAAGTTTGTTTCATAGAATAATCTAGAACTACAAAAATGAACCGACCGAAAACCTAGAATTAAAATAATTCAAAACCTTAAAGTTCAGTGGATGAAACTGAACTGCAGATTAGGTATAAATATAGACAAAATAAATGGACAAGGACATAGGTTGAAGAAAATATCTAGAAAGGAGCAGAAAACAGAAAAAAAATCATATCAAAGACTTCATCTTTGAAGATTAAGGTTGTCCTGGGCTCCTCCATGCTTCCATCAGCCACTTCTGTGGGTAAAGCACATACCCCCAGTGAACCAGTCATATACCACATGACAGAGGTCCCTGAAGGAAAGACGAGAGAGTCTGTGGAAGAAGCAACATTTCTAGAGATGATGAACCAATAATTCCAAAAGCTGCCTAAAGGCATATATTAGCATTGCAATGTGAACCCCCTCTTTATCCTCCCCCCCCCCCACATAGGCTCATGTGAAATGTTCGGTCCAGCTGTTGGCACTGTTGTTTGGAGAGCTGGTGGGGGGTTTAGGAGGTGGGGCCTACCTACAGGAGGTAGACCACTGGGGTAGGTCTTTAGCCCCACCGTGTGACCCTCTCTGACTTACCATAGCTAGTAACTTGGAGAACCAGGAATTCAGTCACAGTGCAACTTCATGGTCTGTGTGTTTTCCATGCCCTTGTACCGTCTCCTCTATGCCTGAGACCATATGGATTCATTCCAGGTGGTTCCTGTTTTAGCTCTGAGTTTAGGATAGTAACTCAACCTTGCTTTGACTTCTGAATCCAAACAGACAGAGATAATTTATCTGAGCCATCTCCCAGGGCTTCAGTGACTATCACATTATAGAGGTATTTTGTCAAGTGTTTCATAACTGCTGGCTTATTGGAGTAGAGCAGAGAGTCCCACCCAACTTCCTAACCTTGCCAGGGGAGGAAGGCAACACTGACTGAGACGGTCACTTACTTCCACTGAGTCATGATGCAACCAAAGAACTTGAACTCTGTCCTACCTAGAGTTCAGACACCTGCAGACACAGACACAGCTCATAGAGTGAAAGGGGCTTAATGAGAGCCTTCATCCTCAAAGATGTATTACTGTGAAAGAGAAATGAGTCAGGCATGGTGGTCTTGATCCAGTAATAGGAACCAATGCCATGGATACTGCCTGTCTCAGTCACTGCTCCATTGCTGTGAAGGGAGACATCATGATAAAGGCAACTCTTAGGAAGGAAAGTGTAGTCAGAAGGTTTCTCCATTCCTGCCTGGCCCTGAGGCCCACAGCTGCTCATAAAGTAATCATTCAGAGGCTTATACTAGTTACCAATTGTATAGTCTATGGCAGGCTTCTTGCTAGCTAGCTTTTATAACTTAACCCATTTCTATTAGTCTATAAGCTGCCACATGGCCATGGCATTACTGGTCTCCTGGCATCTTGCTGCTCCTTCCATGGAGGCAGCTGGCGTCTCCCCTTCCTCTCCTTTCTTCTCTCCATATATCTGCTTGGATTTCTGCCTGCCTCTAAGCTGCCCTGCCATAGGCCAATGCAGCTTTATTTATCAACCAATCAGAGCAACACATATTCACAGCATATAGAAAGATATCCCACAGCAGGAAAGCATTTAAATTGGGGGCTTGCTTACAATTTCGGAGGCTTAGACCATTATCATCATGATAGGGAGCGTGGTAGCATGCATGGCACTGAGTAGTAGCTGAGAGCTAAGTCTTGGTCTATAGGCAAAGAAGAAGAAGAAGAAGAAGAAGAAGAAGAAGAGAGAGAGAGAGAGAGAGAGAGAGAGAGAGAGAGAGAGAGAGAGAGAGAGAGAGCGCCAGAGGGTATGGGCTTTTGAAAACCACAATCCCCCCCACAGTGACACATTTCCTCCAACAAGGCCATACTTCCTATCCCTTCTAATTCTATCAAAGAGTTCACTCCCTAGTGACTAAGCATTCAAATATATGAGCCTAAGGGGAGGCCATTCTTATTCAAACCACCACACCAGTCCCAACCCCATGCCACCACATGTGGGTGCTGAGTATAAATGGGGAAAGCTGGTTCACTGACCTCTGAAACACATTATTTTATGAGCCCACATTAGGTGTGAGTGTGACTTTGTGACATTTTAGAGGAGGAGCAGGTGAGAAGCTGGAGAGTGCAGCTCCATTTGCACCATCACTGGAGCAGCGAATGGAACTTGCAATAGCTGGTTGCATTGGCCCTGAAGCACAGGCAGGCTCATGGATGTATGAGGGTCACACTTTTGGGAATTCTCCAGGAAATTCTGCATGAGCCTGCAGTGTTTAAAAGAATAGATAGGTAGGACCACAGAAACTGAAAAATTTTCATCTCTCTCTCTCTCTCTCTCTCTCTCTCTCTCTCTCTCTCTCTCTCTGTGTGTGTGTGTGTGTGTGTGTGTGTGTGTTGACAGAGCTAAGCCTTTATTATCATCCAAGGCCTCTTCAAGTAGGTCCCTTTTGTTACTCTCAGCATGAACAAAAGGCATCTTCTGTGTATCAGCTTGCAGTCTTCCTTCCTTCGTATGCTGTGAAGCTGTTGTACTCACTGTGCGACCCTGACTGAACAGCACAGGCAATTGCTAGACTCCAAAGCAGTCAGCCTCATGTTATGTGATCTCAAGCTGTTGAATGTATCACTAGGCACTGTGATCCAGGAGAAATCAGTGCTTGCCATTAAAGGAAGAATTGAGAATCTCTGATGCTGGTGGCCATGTCAGAGGAGCAGCATGTGGCAATTGAAGTTCAAGGTGTCAGCACATCAGGAGGAGACTCTCTGAAGGGTCAACCTCGGTTAGGCAAGGCCCTGAGACTGCAGACCCTGGAATGTCTTTTGCTTCTGCTGTGCCTTTACATGTTTGGTGTGGCTATCTTTCTCTGGTAGCTGGCATGGTGTGACTGGGTGTGGCGAGATCCCCACTGCCTGTGATGTAGTGTGTTTATCTCATGTAAACATCCTGTTCTACTGGACATTTTTACCTGTGGATTAGGAAGATGATTTCTTCCTAAACTGTACTGTCTAATTGATAACAATAATGTTATAATGTTAGTTTATACAGAGTTTTTTTTTTTTTTTTTTTTTTTTTTTTTCCGAGACAGGGTTTCTCTGTGTAGCTTTGCGCCTTTCCTGGGACTCACTTGGTAGCCCAGGCTGGCCTCAAACTCACAGAGATCCGCCTGGCTCTGCCTCCCGAGTGCTGGGATTAAAGGCGTGCGCCACCACCACCCGGCTCAGAGTTTTGATGAATAAAAATAAATACAAGGAAGTGTCACACAGCTACAACACATGAGTTTCTATTGAGGAGCCTTGTAGACTGTAGTTCAGGTTAATGATTAAGAAGAACAATTGTGTTCCAGTAGCCCAGCTAGCTTAAATTCTTTTAACCTTAATGTTGGGAGATGTATTCACAGGTTTCGGGGTGCATCACAGCTGAAATAAAGTTTTGAAAATAACTTAAAGTTAGACTAAGATGTTTTTGTCAAATAGCTTTAAAGTTAAAAAAACACATCAAGATAATCTAAAGTTTTAGAAAGGCACATAGTTGAATGTGAAACTCTTTAAAGTCAGGGAACAAGAACAAAGCAGCCCAATTATTACTAGCTGATGCACCTTTCTTGCTAGGATTGGCTGATGACCAAACGTAAAGATTAATTCCTTATACTCATTTTTGCTCACAATCTCCTGATATAGAAACTACTGATGAGTAGGTATGTACCCTAAAGATTTAAAGTAGAGCTGACTGATTCTTTTTCATATCTAAAAATTTAGGTTTGTGGTTCCTTTAAGATTCCTTGTAAGATTGCCTTTCAAGATAAGTAATAAAGTAATTGGCCCTTTCTTTGTAACTGCAAAATACAGCCTGTTGGTAAAAGACCTGACTGAGAAGAATACCTTGCTTGCTCACACACACATAGTTAATCTCTAACAAGTTGCCTGGGTATGAATGTATGTGGGTTCTTGGAATAATTTGTTTTTCACTTGTAGTAAGTAAAATGTTTAGTCATATAAGGGAGATTGAAAAACAGAATGTAACCACATTGTAATTCCTATATTGCCTGAAAGATTTTTGCTGGTGTCTATAAGCTGTAAGAGAAAGAATAGAGATAGAGTTAGAGAGAGTTAAAATGGACAAGAAGGAAAACACCAAGAATGAGAGAGTTAAAATGCGTTAGAAGGAAAATATCAAGAATAAGAGCATTAGAAGGACCTAGAAGGGAATCATCAAGAGTCAAGATAGAGTTAGAAGAGAAACATCAAGAATGGGAGAAGGAAATCATCTGGAGAATAAAGAATAGAGAATGCAAAAGAAGAATAAATGAAAGGTCTGAAGGAAACCATAGAGAGAGAGTGTGTGTCATTTTCCCTTACCCCCTCAGATAAAAGACGTCTCGTATGCGCCAGTGCCATGGATTCCCTTCAAGCCCTGGGCTGTCTGAAGGCTGGTCCCCCAGGCAGCAATACTCTGACTCACAACAATTTATGTTAATAGCATACAGAAATACAGGTTTACCTACAACAGACGCCCAATCCACTGTCTGAGCAGTCTATTGCATTGTCTATAGCAATCTGAATTATTATTATTATTATTATTTGGTTTTTCGAGACAGGGTTTCTCTGTTTAGCTTTGAGCCTTTCCTGGATCTCGCTCTGTAGACCAGGCTGGCCTTGAACTCACAGATATCCACCTGGCTCTGCCTCCCGGGTGCTGGGATTAAAGGCATGTGATACCACCTCCCGGCTGCAATCTGAATTCTTTTCCCAATGGCCGAGTTGAAATCCATCTAGATGCTTTAGAAGTGTTTCTGTCCTTTTCCTCTCTGACATCCCTTCTGCATTAGTTAGTTTAGGGCAGCTTTTCTCTGCAGAAGCTATCCCTAACCTTGTTAAGTAGCTTATTCCAACAAAGCCATGTCTTATTTTTCTTATCCATGTGACAGATATCAGCACGGGAGGCTGGCTTGTTTTGAATACTCAGGACTCAGGATGAGAAAGTACAGGATACCAACTCAGTAAGAGCAGGGATGAGACATCAGGGGACTTGTGCATTGGCTCCAGCTGGAATGGTACACATTTCCAGTATTTCATTGGTCTCATTGTCATGCTGCCATATCTAACTTCAGTGAAAAAAAATGATGGTGCATAGTTTTTCCTGCCCATCTAAAAAGAGGAAATGGGGTGGGGGAAGGAACGGAGGAGAGGAGGAAGGGGAAACTATGGTCGGTATGTAAAAATAAATGAAAAAAATGTTATTTAAATAACATAAAGTAAAAAGAGGAAATATGTGAACATGTGGGAAGGAGTGCAGTGTCTATCACACATTCATGTGGATAAGAAATCTTAAAATGCATCCTTTAAAATGTTGATTTAGTTAAGATTTGAGACACAGTTGTACTAAGTTTCCCGGGCTGACTGGGAACTCAGCAACACGTCATTCCCCACAGCCACTGCTGGGCACCTCCACAGTCTCCTCTTTGTTTTCTAGCGCACTCTGCTTCACTATAAGGATGGAGAGCAGGCATGAGAAGACCACTCAACAGATCCTTACTGCTGAGCCGGATGTTGCAACCTCAGGAGCAGCACAGGATAGCTTCCACTGCTTGGAAAAGTGAGCAACTCAGAGGAAAGGGAGTTCATTGTGTGTCACAGTTCAAGGGTACTGTCCATCATGGTGGGGAAGTCCAGCGGCAGGAGGTTGAAGCGGCTGCTCATGTCACAGCCACAATCAGGAAGCAGAGACCAGTGAATGCTGGGACACAGCTAGTTTTCTCCTTTTTTATGCAGTCTGGGACTCAGGCCCAGGAAATGGTGCTGACCTCTTCCAGCATGGATTGTCCCACCTTAGTATACCCAGACAAGATACTCTCTCACAAGTGTGTCCAGAGGTTAACTCATCCCTCACAGGTTCCAGGAGGCTGGCCTCCTCAGTGACTAGTGGTCCTGTCAGGTAGACAGTGAGTACTAACCTTCGAGAGATAGTCTCTCTGATGGGTAAGGGGCATGGGGAGGTGTCATCGCCACTTCAGATGCCATTTGCAAGTCTAGGCTACCACTCTGCTTCTGAGCAAACAACTGAAGATTGGAGGTTCTCATTATGACCTCTGTGATCTTCTGGAATCACCCATAGGAATCAGGAAAACCGTTCATGTACTACATCACCAGTTTGTAATTCTGTAACTGCTAAGTGGAAGAAATATTTGGGGAGGAGGCATGTGGGAAGGTGTGCAGAGCCTTCGCAACCTGCCCGAGCAACTGCCTTCTGGTGCCCTCAGATCTTTAACACCAGGTAATTCTCTGAACTCTGCTCCTCGGGGTTTCCACGGGAGCTTCATTGCATAGGCATGAAGTGTTGCCATCTGAGGTCTTGGATGGGTTTGTTTTCTCTGCCAGTTAAACAACTAAAAGGCAGGTAGCAGCAGAGAAAATCTCACAAGGCAAGCAGGAGCAAAGAGAATCAGCAGTTGAAGAAAAATATTTACTGGTGGTGAGGAAATATATGCATCCAGCAGACACACAGAGGAAAAGACCCTCCATAAAAGCACATGGAGGGCTGGGGAAGTAAAAAAAAATGCAGCCTCTTCTCCAGGGCTGGGGTTATAATATTCTCAGAAGAGTCTTCCTCCCCTAATTTTCAATTTGAAGAAAGCCAGGTGCTGTGGAATAATCCTCTTGTATACTGTAAAGATTTGTCACTGGAATTGGTTTAATAAAATGATGATTGGCCAACAGCCAGGCAGAAAGTATAGGCAAGGTGACCAAGCTAAGGATGGTGGGAAGAAGGGCAGAGTGAGGAGACACCAGCCAGCTGCCCAGGAAGCAACACATGCTAGAGGGCAGGTAAAGCCACGAGCCACATGGTAATACATAGATCAATAGAAATGGGTCAGTTTAAGTTGTAAGAACTAGTCAGTAACAGGTCTGAGTTATTGACCAAGCACTTATAATTAATATAAGCCTCTGTGTGGTAATTTGGGAAGCGGTTGCTGGGTATTTGGGAACAGGTGGTTGGGACAGAAAATGTCTGATTACATATGGCAGCCCAATTTGGGCCAGGAATCTCCACATAAGACCTGAGAAAGCTTAAAAAGGTTCTAAATGCACCCAAACAGAGCCACATTGGGCTTCCTAGTCTCTCATGCTGGCCTTGGTGCAGAGAAACATCTCTGGACAGCTGCCTGTGAGCTAAGCAGCATGGTGTCTTTCCACAGTCTCTCACATGAGCTGTAATACAGAGAGGCTTCTCCCAGCCTCTGCCTTTGGGCTTGAGCTGCAAGTGCTAGCACACTGCATGGTGGGTTTAGGGTTTTTGCTCATGCAGATGGAAAAGGCACAGATATACAGTAAAGACAGATTCAGACAGAAAAAAACCTCTAAACAGTTTACAGTGTATTAAAAAACATACAAAGGCTTGAGAGAGAAAAGAGAAGGTATAAACAGTCATAAAAAAGAAATATATAGCTTTAAAATAATAAAGCCCTTAAAAAGGGAGTAAAGTAATATAAAGAAAGCCACATACAAATGGAAAATACACAGAGAGTCTGGATACTGTACATTGTTGTGTTGTCTTTGAATTGTTTGAGAAAGGAGCAACAGCTGCTAAGAGACATTTGATTATAAATGTTGCTGGATTAATCCACCCTATATATTTTTAAAAAAATCTTGACATTAAAATTTAAGTCAAGAGGTATGTTACTTTGGGGGAGAGGTTTTGCTTTTTTTGTTGTTGTTGTTGTTGACCTTGAAGTTTATTTTAATATTAATCATTTTAATATCAGGCCTAACAGAGCAGCCTAGGTAGGCCACAGATTTGTATGAAGACAGGAATTGAAAAGGAAAGAACCAAAATAGAAAAATAAATTTATACAGTATTTATTAAGAGAATACTGCCACAGCTGAGGCAACATACACTGAGGTGGCTAAGCCAAGAAAATAAAATTATATGTGTGAAAAAGAAAAGAAAAACATATACACAAAGGGAGTCATCACATAAATAGAATTTGGTCATGTTTGTGCTCATGTGTTGCTGGGCCTCTGGGGAGGAGGCTGGCTGTTCTTCATGCACACACATGAAGCAACAGGGCATTGGCCATTTCTGCCTTCGAGGTTTTGCTTTTATTTCCACAGGAAATGAAAGGCTGTAGATTCATTCAAAGTTAAAGACATTCAGATTTCATTGAGGAAATCCTGATTAAACCCCCTAAAATCCTGACTACAGACATAAAAAAATAAACCTAAAAGAACTACAAGACACATGATATATATTTTACCTGCTCAAACATATAACAAAAATCATCTTTGGCTGACCTATGCACAGTCTATACTTGTACTAATACAGATATGTATATTACCTTTAAAAGTTTGTCTGGATGATCCAACATCCAGAACAGCTTCAAGGCTGCTGACTGAGATTATCCAGCCTCACAGGATACTCCAGTCAGGACTTGACCATAATCCTGAATTTTCTCAGGGTCCCTTCCCCCAAAGATTACCATCACCCTCAGTCATCATGAAGCAGTCTAGAGAACTATGCCCACATTTCCAAAAAATGGGTCATGAATATTTATTATCATTTAAGGGAGTTAGTTACAAGTTGTTATGGATAATTGTCAGGAAAAAAGCTAATCAAAGAAGATTAGATTCAGGAATCTTGTTCTGAAAAGAAAAAGGAAGAATACAGAAATGATAGGATAAAAGAATAGACTTTTGAATCTACTTTAATCCAAAAAACAACTATTAATCTTACATATTTTACATTGGTATGGATTTTAGTTTATTGATACAAATTTAAAGTTAATTTTGTTAATTTTGTATATTTCTACTCTTTTTAAGATGTTATGTTTATTACAAATCATTTAAAAATATAATGCATAATTAAAAATACAGATTAAATTCATCTATAATAGTCAAACTTATAGTCATGTTAGTTAGGTTTTTCTAGATGTACAGAAATATATAGGTATCTATATATTTCAGATAGTTAGATAATCTTCAGATACTTCAGAGACATACATATGGAATTTAAAATGTTTTAATAACTTAGACTTTTCATGACAGTGAGACATGTCTGCTCCTGGCAACACCAATGTACTCCAGAGAAGATGATGGGCATCGAAGAAACTTCATATGGAGTTTGTTTTCTTTATGGCAAAAGCTAGTCATATGGACAAAGAAACTGCCCTTGCCTCAGTTGCTGACAGTTACTGTCCAAACTGGACCAGCAGGACACACAAAAAAGCAACTGCCAAACTTTGCCAAGACAAGGTAGGACAGTCCTTCAAAATTCCCTGCTTCACAGGAAAGTCTGTCAGATATGCTAGGCCTGTAGGCCAAAGATGGATGCCCCAATGTTGCAGAGAAACTTTGGTTGACTGTCAAAGTAGCCTGGTGTCCCTGTCATTAGGTAACATTTCATCCTTCTGGGGTCCTTCATGGAGTTGAAGACTAGATAGTTATAGTTCTCTTTAGTTGTGATAAAAGATAAATTAGGGTACAAAACTTTGGACTCACAAAGATAAGATAGATAATAGAATATTTTCTCTAATTTTGCCAAATATAAATAAGCTGGATATTGTAACTGTGATTCTTACATGATAACTGTTGTTATTGTATATAATCTTATTATGTTAAAATTAAAACCTTCCTTTTTAATTAGACTAAAAGGTGGAAATGCTGTGGAATAAACCTCTTGTACACTGTAAAGATTTGCTACTGGAATTGGTTTAATAAAATGATGTTTGGCCAGTAGCCAGGTAGGAAGTGGGTGACCAAACTAAGGATGATGGGAAGGAGAAGGGCAGAGTGAAGAAATGCCAGCCAGCTACCCAGGAAGCAACACATGCTAGAGGGCAGGTAAAGCCACGAGCCACATAGCAATACATAGATCAATAGAAATGGGTTAAGTTGTAAGAACTAGTCAGTAACAAGCCTGAGCTATTGGACAAGCATTTATAATTAATGTAAGCCTCTGTGTGATAATTTGGAAAGCAGCTGCCGGGTATTTGGGAACAGGCAGTCAGGACAGGAAATGTCTGCTTACAGTCAGGAGAGCTTATTGGCTCACAACAGTTGTGAGAACATATCTTGGTCGGGCCTTGAACTTGTTGAACTAATCCATCAGAAGTGGCCTGCTGGTAGAAGAAAAAGCCCACAAGGACTTTGTTTTAAGCTGCCAGGCTTTTTGTCTCAGGTCAGGAGAGTGAGGAAGAAGCCAGCCACCTTGGAAGTTTGCCACCTCTACAACCTAGCCATGGCCTCTCTCTCTGTCTGCCTACCAGTGACTGTGCTAAACTGAGTCCCTCAGAAGGACTGAGTCATGGGCCCTCAGTGAGGAACTCAATTGTCAGCCTCTCTTCGTACCTAGAGGTGTATGCATAGGGCAGGGCACTGGCCTTCAACTCTCTAATGACCCGGTTGGTTCCACAGCAAGCAGCCTCCATCCCAAAGCCTGTCTTAGCAGCATCAAAAAGATGAGTGTCATTTCAGGGATTTTAAGAGTTGTGTGCCAGAGAAGAGAAGGAATGATGTCACACCAGCCATAGGACATTCCTTTACCCAACAGTGCTGACTAAACTCCTGGCTGAACTCCTGTTAAGTACAGGAAAGGAATTCAGTGATGGATAAAAATCAGGGCTTGGCACCGATGATCCAAAAACGAACAGCTGTGGCCCACGGGGCACATGAGAAGGGAAAGTAATGCTTCCTGTGAGTCTAGAAGGCAACTTGTGGGTGGGGAGAATGGATGGGACACAAGGAAAAGGGTGGCTTTTGGACTGACCCTAGTGACTGTGAGAACGAGATACATCTCATTTCCATTGATGCCTCCTCTTTCCCCTCCCTGCCTTTCCCCTCTCTCCCTCCTTCCCTCCCTCCCTCCCTCCCTCCCTCCCTCCCTCCCTCCCTCCCTCCCTCTCTCCTTTCATTCCTATTGTTTAGAAAAAGCAAGCTTGAAGGTGACCCCTGTGGTTGCCTGTTACAGGTAGGATTTGATAGCTTTAAGATGTATTTAGAGAACGACCCTTTCACAGGAGTTCCCTAAGACCACCTGTCTATCAGATATTTACATTATGATTCAAGACAGTAGCAAATGGACAGTTATGAAGTAGCAATGAAATAATTTTATGGTTGAGGGGTCACCGCAGCAGGAGGAACTGTGTCAAAGGGTCGTGGCATTAGAAAGGCTGAGAACCTTTGCTTTAGAACGTTTTGGATTCCCCAACGTAAACAGAGTGCTCCTCCGAGTTCGCTCCCGTTCCCCACACCCACTCTACCTCGGTCCTCAGCCATGCAGATTTGTCTTTTCTGAACCTTTCGCATAACTGGATTGTAGAAATTCTGGCATTTGGGAACCTGAGGCAGAAACATCAACAGTTTATGGCCAGTCTGGGGAACTTAGTGAAGCTCTATTTAGAAAGAGAGGAGAGGAGCAGAGAGGAGGGAGGAAGGGGAGAGGGGAGGGGCTGAACTAAAATTCAGAAGACTGGCCCTCTCTCGCTGGTTGCAGGAAGTGCCCAGGTATCCCACATCCATTACCACATGGGGTTTCCCGTCAGTGGGGAGATAAACATCTGTCTTGAAGATTATGCTCAATTCATTGGAAGAAAAGTGATGTCATGACTCTCTCCTATCTTTTGGCTTTCAGTTAACATGTTTATTACTTCTCTCTTTGCTGGGCATTTTTTTCCCCACCCCTTGGGAAGGGGCAATTCAGGTTTAGTGAGCTCTTGATTGCCTCCTGAAGCAGAGAAGAACTCAGCTCCATGGTGGTGGCTGAGTCCTTTTCTCCTTCTCTGTTGGTTCAGAGGAACTCAGAGAGGGAATGAAATTCCAGTAGACCTGTTTTCTGAGTGTGGAATCCGGCCTCTGCAGAGCTCTACGGGACAGCACTGTTGATGAGTTGGGTGACGCAATTCTCCCTGGAGAGGGCAGAGATGTGCACTGCAGGAGCTCATTCACACTCCCAATCCAGCCCCACTACATGTCAGTAGTGCCCACCAGTCAGGACAACCAAAATCCTTCCCTAACATTGCCCGCAGGACCCTGGTGACAAAACCATCCACCGAGAACACCTGCGTTAGCTCCTTCCCCCTTAACTTGGACCCCTTGGCCCTAAATGTTTGCCATGTGGAGGGCCCTGGGACAAGCCCTTCAGATGCTTTATGGATGCACGTCTCACAATGTACTGAGAACCACCTTAGGCATCTCTTGCAATGAGAATCTTCTGATTCAGTAGCTTTGGGAAAGGCTTGGCACTGTGCAGTTCAGTCAACAGATGTTGGTGCTTGCTCAGGGACCACTCTCTGGGGCAGGACTAAGTGCCACTCTGTCCCCATGGCCCACTGGGGCCTCTGTTATGAAAATGAAGACTGAGGGAGGATCTGAACGGCTCACACAGGAAGCCAGGTCTGCTACTGCTGGAGTCTGCAGTCAGAATCAGGGGGTTTGGGCTGGGGTCTCTGTTTTCTCTCCTCATCTTCCTTTTTTTTTTTTTTTCTCATCTTCCTTTTTAGGAAACAGTATGATGACAGGCTCACCTGAGACTGGACTCTCAGCGTGACAACCCCCCTTCCTCAGACAGAGCCATGTCACTGTCCTACAGCCTTCTGCTACTGTTCCAGCCTGGTTCATCAACCAGCCCTCAGTCCATCAGCAGCTCTGTAGCTGGAAGTTTCTCCGGTCCCGCTTGGCCCTGAAGTCCAGATGAATCTCTCCCACCGCAGTCCTGTAGCCGCTTATAAAATAATTACTCAGAGGCTCAATATTAATTACAAACTGTTTGGCCTATGGCTCAGGCTTCTTGCTAGCTGGCTCATTCATCTTAAATCAACCCATTTCTATTCATGGATGCTTTGCCGAGTGGCCGCTGGCATGTTGCTCCTTGAGTGTCAGGCAGGTATCTCTCCCATCCCGCCTACCTCTTTTCTGTATCTCTGCTTGGATTTCCCGCTTGCCTCTGCACTGCCTTGCCATAGGCCAAAGCAGTTTATTTATTACTGCTTCATTTATTTACAAACCAATGGGAACAACATACATTCACAGCGGACAGAAAGACATCCCCCCCCCCCCCAGATGGTTAGAGCGGCAGCTAGCCTGAGGCTCCCTGGCTTCTCAGCCTCCCGCCTCCACTGTCTAGTTGCTCCCCCAGACTCCATTTTGTCGACTGCTCTACTTCTTAACCTGATTTCTTCCAAGAGTGGAAGCGGGTTTTAGGAATGATGTAGGGAGGGATGGAAAGGTAACTCCCGGCTATCACAACTAGGGCGTAATTACTGAATTCTTTTGACAGGAGGGAGACCGGCATCCTGAAGGGGGAAGAAAAGAGTGTGCCGAGTCTCGAGTCTCTGCTTTTGGTGACACTCACCGTCCTCAGCAACAAGAGGACGCAAGCTGGGAGCAGCAAGAGTGGGGCTTGTGTGTGAAGAGAAGGGCGCTGCTGTCCCAGCAGGATGACATGCGCAGCTCTGCCATCAATCAGTGCCAAGTCCCGCCCCCTCCCCCCAGCTGGGCGGCGTGACCCCACCTCCTGTCTCCTTACTTGGCTCCCCATGCCTCCGCCCCTGCTGCGTAACCTCAGCTGCCACGCCAAAGCAGCCGGATAAGGTGTGGCGGTGTGGCGGTGTCCTGCTAACACGTATTTAAAATCTGAATTTCACTTTTTTCAACTGTCACAAAATACCGTTTTTTCTTCCGATTTTTCCTCTCCGTTTATTTAAAAATTTAAAGCTATTTTTAAGACACAGGATGTTTGTAGCTGGGCAGTGACATGTTGGATCTGGCCTCAGCCCGTAGTTTGCCAACCTTTGACTTCATAACCCACTGTTTCCCAAAGCGCATTCCTCCAGGACATGGGCAAATGCTTACAGGAAGTGTGGCAGTGTTAAACCAAGTTAATCACTGCTGCCTCCCCCCCATCCCCCGCCCTGCCCCCAGACCCTATCCATGGGCCTCCTCAGTTCATATAGCTCTCCAGAACAGTATCCGTTCCCATGAGGGGCTAGTATTCCATCATGCAGCCTAGGCCTAGGTTAGGGTACCGAGGTCCTCATGTTTGTGTGCCTGTCCATTATTATTTTTCCCAGTGCTTAAGGAGAAATATACTTAGGGCGATTGTAATCCCAGAGACTATGGGTGGTTGCAAGTCAGGAAACTCCTAAAATTCCTGGCCCTGACGATTAAAGGAAGGTGTTTATGGGCTAGCTTGGTTTCTGGGCTATCGCTCCATCATGAATAAAGCATAAATATTGAATGAATTTGATAGTGTACAGTATATATCAAATAGATAGTGTATAGTAATGGTATGTTTGCATGTTACATGTGTAGGGATTACAGAGTACTTCTGTATTGCTTCTCTGTTTTCTCCTTATACCTTTTCTCTGGGAAAAGTAAATTGGACCTTTTTTTAAAACAAACAAACAAACAAACAAAAAACCTAGGAGATCATGTAATTCAGGTAGGTCTTGAACTGACTCCGTAGCCAAGAAGGACCATTTTGAACTTCTGATCCTCCTGCCTCTACCTCCCAAGTGCTGGGATGACAGGCATGTGACACTGGGCATGATTTTGAATGTTTAAAAATAAAATTTTGTAGATGTAGGAACTGCAGTTCAGAGAGGCTTGGGAAGTGATTCCCTTTGCTCACAGACAGTGGGAACGTGCCGAAATTAGTCTCTCAGGTGAGAGGAGACCTGGGGCTGACTTCTTTATGAGCAAAGTGTGACTAGGCAGTGAAGTCATTCCCTGGGGAAAGCATCTCCTCTCCCCACATTCCTCTCTTTCTCGGCCCCTCCCTGCCAGACCCCCCTATATACAGTGCTCCAAACCTCGCTTCCACAACTGAGACGGGAACTTTCTACCCACAAGGATCTCCTCTGCCAGTGAATGCTGAGGGAGCTTGCTCAACGTTCCCCGTCACAGAAAAAACCAGCCACTTTCTAACAGCGGCCTCCAGCATCACTTCAGAACCTGAGGTGGGTGGTGGGGCTTCCCCAGCCTTTGCTCTGAGGCTTTAGGCTGTGGCCTTGTTTGGGAAAGCAGGTTTTAAGGGCGGATTGGCATACATCAACCTTTTCTATAAGGAAATAACTGAATGAAGAGTTGCTTACTACAACTTAACACCAAGGAGAACTGGGGTTGGATGGGAGGAAGGCCAGGGGGATAATAGACCCAGATATGAACTTCAAGAGAAGCTGGGAAGCCTGTAGCACTTAAAAGAAGAGAACGGGAAGAATTTTGATGATGGCCTCTGGCCTTAGGCACCTGTTCCCTACCCCAGGCTTCTCTGCCCTCTCTGCCCTGCTGGGGTTGGAAGACAGTTTCTTCAGGTGTGAGGAGAGTGTGCAAATAAGAAGGCTATGTCTGATAAGGTTGAAAAAAATGGGGCGGAGGAGTTAAGGGGAAGGAGAGAAGAAAAGCAAAGAGCAGGGAGGCCCAGAAAACAGTCTGCTGTCTGTGGCAGTCACCGAGGCTCGGGGCCGACTCCTGCTTGAGGGCCCGTCACACGGTCCTTCCCAATTGGCACTTCAGAGAAGCGGTTTAAAAATGACTCACCTGGAACTCCTACCCCTCCTTCTGGTTTCGCTTACTGGAAAGATCAATTCTTAGCGTCAGGAGTGGGTCTGCCCACTGAGATGGCAGGGCTGAATGTGGGACCCAGACTTGCCTTCCGTGTGTCTCCCTGTGGGCCTCGGTGGACCCTGGGCTTCCTTGTATTGATGCGTGAGGGCCGCTTGCCTTCTGGCAGGAGAAATAGATCCACGTAGGTCATCCCGGTGACTCAAAGGCGGGTCCTCGAAGTCAAAGGAGGAAGCTCCCTCCCTCCAGTAGTCCACACATGCGTGGATTCATTCAAGAAGGCAAAGATGGGAGCGCCTCGTCCCCTCTTAAAGGCTCTACCTCTACATGCCTTATCACAGGAGGCAGGGAATTTAAACAGGAGTTTCGATGGAGACATTTAAACTACAGCATTTCTCTAGCCCCAGGCATCCCATCTGTGTGCTCCTAATGGTGGCTTGAATCAGCTCCTGGAACATTATTTGGGCATGTCAAGTTCCGAGGCAGAAGTTGGCTCCAGGCTAAAGTCTGCTTTCCTTCAGCAGAAGCACCTGTCCGTTCTTGGACGCAGATGAGCTCCAAATTACAGACGCTCTCTTGCCTGAGCCTTATCCTTCTTGTCTGGAACCAAGTGCCAGGGCTCCAGGGTCATGAGTTCCGATTTGGGCCTTGCCGAGTGGAAGGGGTGGTTCTCTCAGAACTGTGGGAGGCCTTCTCGGCTATGAAGAGCACTGTGGTGAGTAGAGGCTCGCCCTGGATCCTTTCATGGTGCTTCCCTTATGGGGGAGCGGGTAGGGTATTTTTTCAGGACCGTGGATCCCTTTCCAACTTTCTCCGTCAGTTCCATACACAAGGACCCGGATGAGGTCAGGAGGCTCCATATGGCCAGTACTACACACGGGGAAAACTGAGGCTCAGTCATGTGTGGCCAGTAAAAGAAGCAGAGCCCAAGGGGAGGAAGGGGGACCCTGAGTGGCTCAGCTTCATCCTGGGTGGGTTCTGGCCCCCAGTATAAGGAGTAGGATGAGAGGCTGGGCTTTGGAGAGTCCTCTGAGAGCAAGAGGCAGCTCCTAGGTGCAGCCACATGCTCCCATCTGCTCCCCATGTGAACTGTGGAGATGAACCTTACCCTTTGTGGCTCCTAAAGCTGAAAAGCTTATTTCCTTGTGTCTCATATGGTCAAAGGAAGCAAAGGTCCCTTTTCAAGTCTGTGATCAGGGGGTCCTTGTGCCCCTTTGGGATGAGTAAGCTTAGTGGTTTTCTGTAGACGGGACTCACACCTCCTCCCCAGGAGCTAGTTCATTAGGACCCTTCCTGGGTCCTCCTCTGGTCCCTCTGGTCTCCAAAGTCTCCCAGATGGGATAGTGTTTGGAGTTGGGGGGACAGTATTTCAGCAAGATTGGCTCCTACGAAGATCCCTAACCTGGAGACATCTTTTCTTTCTGTTCCCAAAGCAAACTCAGGATGACATCACAAGTGTCCGGCTGTTGAAGTCGCAGGTTCTTCACAATGTCTCGGTAATCAAATAGTAGAGAATGGGATAGCTCTCCAAAGGGGCTGATGGGAGCTCCTCCTTTCTGTTCTGAGGTGACCCTACACAGGACCATATGTATAGACCAGAGGGTCTCAACCTGTGGGTCGTGATCACTTTGGGGGCCAAATGGACCTTTAACAGGGGTCATCTAAGACCATCAGAAAACACAGATATTTAATTACAATTAGTAATAGTAGCAAAATTACCATCATGAATCAGCAATGATGATTTTATGGTTGGGGGTCACCACAACATGAGGAACTGTATTAAAGGGTTGCAGCATTAGGAAGTTTGAGAACCCTTGGCCTAGATAGACTGTGAGCATGAACAGACTGATTCCTGAAGGGCGCCAAGCTTCCTGGGCAGAAAGGGTCAGGTAGCACTTGTATTCAAGGGCATCAGTTTTCTCACTCTTCTCCTTCCTGCCATTTTCCTTCTAATTCTCAATCACAAAGTCCAAGTTCAAATGCTGTTCAGGATCCATCATGTTAATGAGGCCATGCAGTAGAGAAGAAAGGGAATCTCATCTGGGTGGTGATCCGGGAGTCCTGGGAGCCAGGCTAGCATCGGGGGTGGCTGGGTTACCTTGGGTGGGTAACTTCTTTCTGGGGTCTGGGCTCCCGCTGTAAATCTCAAGTTGTTCCACAAAGACTCATGCTGTCCCTTCAGATCTATCTAGTGCCACCATCATTCCCAAAGAGACCCTATGGTGCCCATCTTACCTTGAGTGGTACACAGGGTTTTCCCTTGAGGGTCAGGGTTAGCAGAGGCCTCAATGATTTGCTTCTTCCCCAGGATGCAGAGAGCTGTTACCTTGTCCACAGTCTGCTGAAATTCTACTTGAACACTGTTTTCAAAAACTACCCCAGCAAAGTAGCCAAGTTCAAGATCTCGAAGTCCTTCTCCACTCTGGCCAACAATTTTTTTGTCATTTTGTCAAAACTGCAGCCCAGTGTGAGTAGATCATGGCTGGAGCCTGGGAAAGGATGTGCTGGAGAATCTGCCCCTCCCTCCATTCAGACCCAGCTTCCATTCTCAACAGAGTCCTGGGTGTCATGAAAAAGGGTTATAGGTTCAGGTCTCTATTTGCCCTGATCAGCTAGGGAACCCTTGTATGGTGCTCAACTTCTCTGGGCTTCAGTTTTGTCATCTGTAAAATGGGGGTGACATTTCTACCTATAGAGAGTGCTGTGAAGGAAGATAGAGCCCTGCCATATGCTGTGAATCTGGCTCTGGCTTCCCTGACAGTGTGGAACTCAGTGCAGTCCTCACAGGATCTGGGAGTTCTGCCCTGGTATCACCAGGAAGAGCAGGAGGGGTGAACCTCCTGCCTGATCTGGAGGGGCTAACCTCCACTCTGGTCTAACTTTAGGAACATTTTTTTTTCTGATATGCAGAAGGACAAGGACATGCTTTCCATTAGTGAGAGTGCACACCGGCGGTTTTTGCTGTTCTGCAAAGCATTCAAACAGGTAAGAGCTGGGAGCCTGCCTCCCCAACAGAAGCAGGCTAGCTTGAACTGCCACAGGGGAGTGCCCCATAGACCTTGCAAATGGAAATGCTATTGTATTTCCTTACAAGATAGTTCACTGTTGAGGACTTTCCCTAAGAGAAAGTTTTACAGGCACCTAATGTCAGAATTGAGAAAGAAGGTGGGTAACTCACCTTCCAACACACCAGCATCATTTCTGCAATATTCAAATGGTCTCATTTTGAATAAAAGATACAGAAGATCATATTACATCTTTCTAAATTAACACACCAAAGAAAATCCAAATCTCAACCCTAGTACCCTCACCTTCAAAGGAAGCATCCTTGGTTTTGATCGCTTTGTGGAAGAACAGATATACCAGTCTACCAATATATGGTGGAATGCAATGTGGGCTCATTTCTTATCTGCCCAATGAGTTAACCACATCTTCCCTGGGTTGTATCCCATGGTTCTTATGTTCCAGGAGCCGTGTTCTTCTCTGGCCCTCTACCTCCTACTCAATAGTCCCCTTTCCTCACCCTGGAAACATATAAACATAATGGGGTACAAGTGATGGGCGGATCTATTTATCAGAGGTCGTTCCCCAGGGGATTCAGCTAATTTGGAGTCAGGTCCCTGTCAGGCAGGCCAGGTTGGAATGAAGCTATTCTCAGTCACCATACCTGACTCCTAACTCTTGATTCGCTGCAGATGGACACAGAAGCGGCTTTGGTGAAAGCCTTTGGGGAAGTGGACATTCTCCTGACCTGGATGCAGAACTTCTACCATCTCTGACTGTCTGTCAGGATAACTTCCTATTTGTTCTCCACACCATTTCAAGCCATTGTTAACACCCAGGCTGTCCTCAGGACACTTCAGACTCTTGGCCATGGACTGACTCCGTTGCTGGCTCAGGATTCTCCTCAGACTTCATTCTCCAGCAGTCCAAATGACAGTCATGGCAGGCACCTTGGAATGCTGTGGTGAACTCCTAAAGTGGACTTGTGTATTTATTACACCTTTATTTAACCATTGTCACTGTTTCAGTGGAAACTGTATTTATTTGTGAGACTGGAAGTTCCAGGAAAGCAGCAGAACATAGTGTCCCGTGCTTCCGCCTTATTTCCTGTGCTCTGGCTACGACGTGGGGACAGTGGATGGTTGCTCAGGAAATATATTTAAACTGCGTTGTTTTTATTTATTGTTGTGTCTTGTGGATTATTGGGGAACAATGAGTGATGGGTTATGAAGCTAAACTTCAGTGCTTAGAAATCATGCAGGGACAGAATGCTGGGGCATGGAGGGCACTGATTTGAGATTTTGTTTATTTTTGTGTGTATGGGTGTTTTGCCTACCTATATGTCTGTGCACTTCATGCATGGCATGCAGTACCCTTGGAGGCCAGATGAGGGCGTCGGATCCCCTGGGACTAGAGTTAGAGGCAGTTGTGAGCTGCCCTGTGGGTGCTGAGGATCCAACCCAGGTCTTCGGGAAGAGCAGCCAGTGCTCTTAACCTCTGGTTTGTTGCTCCACCAAAGGACACTGATTTGAAGAATAAACGATGAAAACTACCATGTGGGCTAAAATAAGGCAGATTCATCCCAGACACTTCACCTTTTCCTTGATTTCCCCACCCATCCCACTCCCCGATTTCTCTGAGCACCCCTCTTTTCTTATGATACCATTCTTTCCTTGTTTAATACGATGTATCAAGCGGATAGTAACATTGGACCTGGATGCACTGTTCAATCTGTGATGACATTCCTCGCTAAGAAAGGCAACTCGACTCAGGTAGCCACTCCATTCTATTTCAAGAAAAGTGTCCAGGGAGCTTATGTTGGGTATCTGGGAAAGACCTTCTTCTCAAAGGCAAGATCTGGCATTCTCTTGCCTTATGCTGTGGCTGCACTCTGCAGCTGATGTCAATTCAAGAAGTGTCTGACTCTAACCTTGATCTAAAAATTGTGTGCAGAAGTGGGATGTCTCTTCTTCCACGCCAGAAGGGCTAGTGCAAATCCCCTGACCTTATGGGATCCCCCAGGGTGTGTTTCTCCCATGTCTTGCCATGAGTTGTCTGGAATTGACAAGGGAGGTGATGCTTCGGCTAAAATCAAAGTGAAAGTATTAAAATGTAGAAGAAGGTAGGGAGATAACCAAGACTTTCTAAAAGGAGAGAGATGCTGGAGTCTGGTTATCTGTACCAAGGGATGGTGAGTTAAAGAGGATTCATGTGGGCGTATATCCCTAACACAAACAAAAGGTTAGTTCTAAAAATTTAGATATAAGTCATCATATCAAATAAGTTGCCCTTGCCATGGGACTCAAGAAAAGTAGCTCATTATGCACTTTGGATCTGGGCCTGGAGATGTCAGCCAGGCTTATGTTCCAGCCTGATGCCACATGAGCTAGGGGTGGGGCAGCGAAGACCATGTGCCCAAAGGTAGTGATGAAACACCTCATAGGCCCCACAGCTGTCAGCTGGTACAGACAGGGCAGGTGCCATCATGACTAACGAATGCTCTGCGTGTCCAGAGCTCTCTCAATGAATGCAGGGGGCTTCAATGGGGTGGTGGTGGTGAAATTAGCTTGTAACAGGACCATTCTCAAGGCACTCAGACAGTCGGGTGAGACTCAGGTTGGGGTAGGGGACATGGGAGGTGACAGGGATCCTATAACAAATGGAAAAGGTGCTGGAAATCAGCCGACAGGCAGGACTCATTGGCACGAAGGTCTGGGCCCTGGGAGACAGCTGGGGAGATGATGTGGGCCAGGAATATTGATGTAATCATCTGAATCAGTGTCTCCCACGTTGACAGCAGGCTGGTGGCACAAGGTCACGTATTCACAGCTTGTCTTCAGAGGCGGGGTGTGAGGCCAGGGGGCCTCCAGTACCTGGGAACAACCAAAGGAGTGTCACTAGCTCTGGCTGGGGGGTTTTAACACCTGTTTAGGTGGATTTCCATTGCAGGAAATGGACGAACATGGACATGGTGGCTGAGTTCCAGATGGCAATGATGCAAAATTAGCTGAACTTCATTAAGCGGGCCAGCCCCGGGGTTTTTCAGGGTGCAGTCTCACACCTCCAAATAACTGGAAACTGCCTCATTCTAATGCCGGAGGGATGCTTTACATGGGTTCAGACTGCAACCATAGGGCTGAGCACAAGTGTGAAGGAGGCCCAACTGAAGAAGTCTCCCCTTGGGGATAAAGGGATATGACTTGTAAGGAAAATATGCATCTTTTCCATCAACTATTCAGAGGTAGGGTGAGTCATTTCTTACACCTCTGTAAGGACACGGAGAGGCCATGGCATGGCATCAGAATGCATTCCAGAAAAGGGCTAGGTAGCTGAGGAAGGAAGATTGCGGGTCATGTGGGCACTAGGGTCAGACAGAAGCGTCAGGACTCCCCCTCCATGGCAGCTAGTTCTCGGAAGACAAGGTTATGCCAAGACTCCAACATGGTACACGTACTGCACTAGCCACAGAAGAACGCCACGGCAGACACTGTGATCAGTCATCTGAAGTTCTAAGAACCAGGAGCACAGTCCTTTGAATGCAGGAAGCGTCTGTTAAAAAGAACTTCTACATTGTATATTTTACCAAAAAAGAGACACAGGCAGAAGCTTGCTTCAAAACCACATCTCCCACTGTAATGTCGACTTATTTGGTTTAGACGGTAAAAATGTTCACTATGGGCCTGGAGAGATGATGGCTCAGAGATTAAGAGCACTGGCTGCTCTTTCAAAGGACCCAGGTTCAATTCCCATCACCCACATGGTAGCTCACAACAGTCTGTAATCCAATTCTAGGGAATCTGACACTCTTCTACAGATATAAGCAGGCAAACCACCAATACACTAAAAATAAATTTAAAAAATTATTCACTATGAAGACTGAAATAAGTCATTGAGCACATGTATAAATTTGTTCTGTCGGGATTTTTTCCACCCTAATTGAGAGAAGGAGGGTCTCACAGAGGGAGGCAGGATCATAGGGCAGGTCCACAGGAAAGGACTAGCTTTGGGAAAGGGCAGGCAGGCTCTGCTGGGCCATTCATTCCCAAGCCTTGAGGACTATTTTGGGGGGTCACATGGGTGAGAGAACACATTCAAGACACTGGAGGTGACTACAGGGCTTCTTCCCTTTTTAGCCAGACACATCATCATTTAATCAATATATTACCAACCAGGCATGACACTCATTGTAGCTGGAGAATTTCTCTCCAGCTCCCGCCATGTCTCGCCAGTCCTGGAGCCCACTTATAAAATAAACACACAGGCTCTTATATTATTTAAACTGCTCTGCTATTAGCTCAGGCCTCCCATTGTCTAGCTCTTACTCTTATACTAAGCCCATTTTTGTTAATCTATGTGTTGCTACCTGTTCCGTGGCTTTACCTGTTGCCTCTACATACTGCTCCCAGAGCGGCAGCTGGTGTCTCCTCCCCTCTGCCTTCCTCTCTTTTTGCTCTCTCCTCTCTGCTAGTCCCGCCTATACTTCCTGTCTGGCTACTGGCCAGTCAGTGTTTTATTTATACAGAGCGATATCCACAGCAACTCATACCCTCCCTTGAAGGCAGATGTGCTTGCAAGACAGCTAATGAGAGGCAAGTGGATGTGGGTTATGAAAATTCAGGGTCATGGTCATAAAGAAGCTAGTTTTCCCTCTGGGTAGAAATAAGAACTTGGTCTGGTGGCTGAATACTGGCCATGGACATGGAAGTTTGTTGGAGTTTTTTAAGAGCAAAATGTCACTGGATGATGGCATGGATTAAGCCAGTTCTTCCTATCTCTCTGGTTTGAACCTTGACTTCAGAGGAAAATTGGCTTCCATGTCCTGAGCTCTGCATTTTTGGGTCTGTTATATTTAATTAATTAAACAGTAATTACACACACACACACACACACACACACACACACACACACACACGGAACCCTTATTAATATTTTTCTGACTACAAAATCCAATGTTTTGGACGTTGAGAATAAAGAATATTTTCTTAATTTAGAAAACAAAAGGACATACCTGTAGTGTTGAATGCCCAGTCACTTTGCATAAAGCCTAATGATCACGTTACTATGACTTCATCTCATTTTAAGAGTTGTCTCGAATGTTCTCCCTCACACTGAGGTAAAACTATCCTGGTAGCTTCCACCTTCTCTAGCCTTCTAGAAACCTATGTGTCCCTTTTACATCATGGTCACTGCAGAGATACACACCTTTTATCATTCTCTATTAGACTAAAGCCATGGCATCCATTCATCCCAAAAGAAATGCTTGGCCAGTAGGTAAAAGTAACCACAGTTCTTGCGGAGTCACCCTCCGGAGGGCTTAAACCTAGGAACTGGATATAACCGGTTGGGGGACCCGGACCAGAGGAGCGGGCTGGGGCGGGTGGAGCTTACCTGTACCTGCGGCGGGGAGGGAGATGCTGAGCCTGGGGCACTGAGGAGCGGAGCCTCTGCTGGACCTAGAGGGCAGAAGAAAGCGGTGAGGGCCGGGCCTCTGCAGGCCTGGCCGCCACCTGTCCCCTGCACCCCGCTGGATCCCGTCTCCACGCTTCACTCGCGCGTGTGCTCACCCACTCGGTCGGGGATCGGTGCACGCCGCGGGCAGGCGCTGTAGACGTTGTTCTGCGAGCGCGGCCTCTGCGGGGCACCCCGGCGCTGTGCCGGGAACGGGCGGGACGCCCCCTGGCCTCGAATCCTCATGGCCACCCGGCCCATGCGCCTGGAGAAGGCTTCAGGAAGTCACCGGGAAGAGAGAAGGACATGTCATCAGACAGTGCGTCTCCTTCCCCCAAATTGTGGGCTACACACTTCTCTGAGGTCTAGCAACGCATGGTCTGAGCATAGATGCCCAGGGTGCAGAGCGAAGGAGGAAGTGCAAAGCCCTCCCGGGCACCATCTCCCATCCACGTTCCCTGGGAGTTCAAGCTGGATCTGAATGCTCTGGGCTCTTTGGGTATCTCAGCTCTCCCAACCCAAGCCTAGAGCCTCAAGCTGCTCACCTTTCCTCCGTTGAATGGCTCTTTTTACCATCAGCCCCAAAAGAACCAGCAAGAGAAAGGCCAGGAAGGTCGGGATCAGAATGTGAAATTCCAGAATGGGGATGTGAAGCGCCCGGTCTTCTCTCCCATGCTGTGGGCTGTGGTGGAGTGTCCTTGGCCGGAAAAGAGAGGGAGACAGAGAAGGTAAATGAGGAAAGGAAATTTAAAGACTCATCTTTGTGTGGCCACCTATTTTTGGAGATGACTCAGAGTTGACTCTTTGTGAACAGAATTTCCTCCATTACCCCCCAAAGCGATTTGTTTATGGGGTCAGGAGTCTTGGATTCAAATTCAAGTTCTGTATTTTACTGGTTATGTGGTCTTGAGCGAGTCTTAATTCCCCTGAGCTGTATTTCCTTATAAACGGGAACCATAAAACCTGCCACGGAACTGTCAGGGCTGTGACAAAGGAGGCATAAAGAATTGAAGGTGCCTGGCCCATAGCAGTTTCTAAATCGGCTCCTGCTCCCGCCGCTGGAAACCCTTCCCCAGGCCGGCCTGCATCAATCAGACCTGGACATTGCATGTCTTTATCTTGTAAACATCTTAAAGACACTGCACGGCGCCCGCCGCACAGTTGGCATTAAGAAAATGTTTATTACATGCATTTCTGAAATAGGAATCAAGAGTACTGTTTTCATGGTAACCACTTAGATTTCATTGCCCCAGTTCCCTCACTTAAAGGATCCAAACGATTCTGGGAGTCTTTTTTCCTCGCTCACAATTTTATATTTCGCTCAGGCTATAAAATTCTTGTGTGCTTTCCTCAGCATTTGCTGTAATGCTGCCCCCTAGTGGTTCATTTAGGTCCGATATTTAGGACAATGCTAAGCAACAGAAACATTTGTCACTTATGGAATTAAAATTCTGTTAGCAGCATTAAAAAGAAAAAGAAAAAAGATGAGAGTAATTTTAACACTTACTAATTAGTAATTAATTACTTTAAATTAATTAAAAGTTCTTCTCATTTAGTTATTCATTACGACAGACCTGAATGAAGCTGTATGGTTGAAAGATCCAAGTCTTTCTATAAGGTCAGAAATGGCTGTTGGCAAGTGTATTCTTTGTTGAGGAGACTAATGCATTTATATAGCACACTCAGAAACAGAGCAATTCTCTGTAGACTCTTGGAGACAAAGCTGAGAAGTGGACAGGCCGACTTCACCGCTCTTAGCTCTAAACACAGAGACCCTTACCTTTGCCTAAACACAGAGACCCTCACCTTTGCCGGTGAAATCTGGTGTGGTGGCTGTAGCTGGCCCCTAGGGACCCGAGTGCTTGCTGAGCTGAGGTCTTTGGGGGTGTGGTAGCTGGCAGGAGGGCTGGGGACTTGGCAGCTGTCACTGAAGATGTTCTGGAAACTCTGGGATGGTGGGTGACTGGATTGGTGCTGGAGGGCTGGTCAGCTGGAGAGGCCTCAGTCTTTGGGGCTGGTGTGGTAACTTCAAGAGAGAGAAGGAAAAGGTTACATTAGTGATACTGGGTGCTCTCCAGTCTCCAGAAAGAGTGGCCTCTTCTTCTCTCGATCATTTCTTCCCTTTTGCCCGTACATACTACCTTTGTTCTTGCAGTCCTCATGGCCTGAAATGCCTTTATAGCATGCCATCTGCACAGACACTTTTCATGCATGCTTCCTTCAAATTTTCTCAGCTTCCTTCCAATTGACCTCAGCTCAGCAAGCACTGGGGTCCCTAGGGGCCAGCCACAGCCACCACACCAGATTTCACCGGCAAAGGTAAGGCTCTGCATTTAGGGCCTGTGTGCTAAGAGCCCTGAAGTCAGCCTGCCCCTTCTCAGCTTTTTTCCCAGCATGCCTTTCCTGACTTCACAGGCCTGGTACTGTGCATGGGAATGGGGGGGTGGGGTGGGGTGTGTGTCTTACTTTTCTGTGCTCATCTATTCTCCCCCCATCCCATCCCTGTCAGTCACGCTCATGGATCTCTGATCTGCCCAGTTACACTGTTTCTCTTGGCCCCAGCAGGGTCTCCTGGTGTAACAATGCTGTTCACTTAGTGTGTCTAACTTATCTGATGTATGTTAAGATACAATGGAAATGCTAGCATGACAGTCATCTTTTCATTGCCAAATGGAGCTGTTAAAACCACTAGTGACCAGCAGCCAGAAGACACCCCGGCAGGTAGCAGGAAACATAATGACCTCCAGCTGGGAACCGGCTGCTGCCCGCTTCCTGTCATTCAAACAGGAGCTGGCATTTGTAAACTGGTCACTTTGTTACTTGTGGTGCCACCTGGTGGTGACATGGGACTCCTCCAACCAGAGCCTCGCGTCCTAGTGGTAGGATGAAGCCCTCTCTTAGGGCAAAGACAAAGCACAGGGAAACCCATGTCTGCTTTGCCAGCCACCCTTGGAGCTGAAAAACAAAACAAAACAAAACTCTCCCTCTTCTGCTGATCTTGATTTGATGGACTGACCTTCGACTATGAATTCAGGACTGGCATGTTCATCCTCAATGAGCCAGCTGGGAATCTGCTCCCACGGAAACCTATGAAACCATGGTGGAGGCTCAGGAGTCGGTTCGTCTTCCCAGAATGGCTCATACTCTGTTGGAGGCAAGAGGGATATACTGGTGATCATGAAGAGATAGGACTGGGGGATCAGGTAGAAGCTGACTCAGCCAAGGCCATGAGGAGATAAGTACCCCTAAGACAAGCAGTAAGGGAACTGGGCATCCCCTCCCCGCCACTTCCCGCCGGCACATCCAGCATTCCCTACAAGACTATCAGGCTATTGGGATTATAAACTGCTGAACCAGTCCTGCGTGTGTTAGGAAGCCACTGAAAAGAGGAAACGTCAGGGGTCAGAAGAAATGAAGGTCCCGACCATACAGTAACAAATTTGGACTAGATATGGCTTGATCACTGAGTCTTTCTCCTTTTCATTCACCCGAGACTTCTCATGACATAGGACAGTCAGGGTCCTTCTGGTTTCCTCTGCCTCAAAGCCTCTCCTCAGGCTAACGTCTATCTCTCCACTCACACCGGGTAGGATGGGCAACGCACAACATCCGCCTTATTCCTTTCATCCCCTGTGGTAGAAGGTTCTAGGCTGGGGTGTTAGTCTTGAGCTCTGTTGAACCGCATTGTTACTGGGCTGCCTGACACGGTAGTGGCACAGAGCAGTTACAATGAGAAGATTGCCTCCGTTTTCCCAACTGGGAATGTTTCCTAAGCACCCACCACTGTGGACGTTCAGGGTGATTTTCTGGGTCTTGCCCCGGTCCGTGTAATGACCCACACCACAGGCATAGACTCCACTGTCACTTTCGGTCAGGTGTGTCATCTCCACTAGGAAGAGCTTCTCATCCAAGCATGGCGTTAGGGTGACGCGTCTTTCATACTCCTTCTTGACAAAGCTGCTGGATACCACAGTGGCACATATGCCATGGTCAGCCATCTCCCGGCAGAGATACATCCTCACAGGTGTTTGAGGGAGTGGGCACGTGATAGTAATGGATCCACCCCACTCTACATCCAGCTTTACTTCTGGGAGGACCTTCAGGGTCCTAGACACTGCAAGGAGAAGAAATTAATGCAGAAGAAGCTCCATACTCAGTTGTATCTCAACTTCAGCCACATCCTCAACCTCAAGCATCTCCCCAAACCTAGAGCTGATCCCAGACCACCCACACACCCACCCCTAGATCTAGCCACATTCCTGTCACTAGTCCAGCCTCGTCCCTATGATGATTTCTGCCTGTTGACTCATGCTCAGTTTCTTCAAGGTCCTATTTGCATTCAGGCTTAGTCTGTGCCCACCCCGTGTCCTCAGCCTCAGCCTCAGCCTCATAATTAAACCTGAAATTGTAAGAATTTAGACACAACTACAGTGCTTATTCCAACGAGAAATAGTGTGCCTGGAATGACCCCCAATGACACACAACCCCCAAGTGAATTCATTGTGGGGGTGAGAAGGGTGACACGTTCTTTCAGGACATTTCTGTTCCAAGTTCTTTTTTCCCTCAAATGTTCTCATCTACCCAGTCCTCTTTCAACTCTATTAAACCATTCAACCAACACACATTGGATGCCTTTCGTGTGCATCCCTCCCTCATACGATAAAGCATGTGGTGAATTATCCCAACAGACAGCTACTGCAGCACAATGGAATAGAGTCCACGAGACGGACAGCTCAGCGTTCCCTGAAAGGAGCAAACAGGAGTGCCTGATTCAGGCTACCAAGGGGATGGTGTCCCAGGAGGAGGGCTTTTGAGAGAAGCGATGTCCATGCTGTACCCTGAACCAATGGGCATGAAGAGCAACTGAGAAGGTGATCTTAGTCACTAGTGTAGAGAACTCACGGGAGGGAAAGCAGGCATGTATGAGTGTGAGTGCACATGTGTGGGGATGAGCACACATATGTCTGGAGGGCGAAGACCAGGGAGGAGTAGAAGTTGTGTGCCCACCCCCTCAAATACATGTGAGGATGTATCTGTGGTCACAACTAGCAGGAGGAGAAAAGGATAGTATAATTTGACCTGCTACAGAAGAGGGTAAAGCCCCATATGAAAATGTGAGTCCCAGCAAGTGTCCATATACAGAGAAGAGGGTTGTCTTAGGTACTTTTCTATTGCTGTCACAAAACACCATGACCAAGGCAAATTATAAAAGAGAGCGTTTACTTTGGGGCTCACACTTTCAGAAGGTTAGAGCTGGTGAATAATCACAGAGGTGCCAGGGGTGGGGCATGGCAGCAGGCAGGCAGGAATGGTGTTGGAGCAGTAGCTGAGAGCTTATGTCTTGATCCGAGAGAGAGAGAGAGAGAGAGAGAGAGAGAGAGAGAGAGAGAGAGAGAGAGAGAGAGAGACACACAGAGAGACAGAGACAGAGAGAGAGAACAAGCTGGAATGGTGTGGGGTTTTGAAATTCCAAAGCCCACTCCCAGTGGCACACCTCTTCAACAAGGCCACACCTCCTAATCCTTCCCAAACAGTTCCACCTGGACCAAGCATTCAAATATATGAACCTATGGGGGCCATTCTTATTTAAACCATCAAAAGGACTGATAGGGCAAAGTGTGCGTGTTCAGGTGATTCTGGATGGCTAAAGCAGAGGAGAAAGGGGCCTTTCAGATGACGAGAACCAGCTGCATCAAGATGGGGATGTGAGAAAGAACATGGCAGGGAGATCTGCCAGCCTACTGATGTTTATCTACAGACTGTACATTCTGAATAGCTCCAATGATTTAGTCAGATGAAAGTTTAAAAAAACTAGAATATCCATGGGTTTGAGGCTTCTATGTTAGGATATTTCTGGTAGAGGGGAGCATTGAGGGGTAGGAAGGTGGGGAAAGTGGACTAGAGAGAGATATGGGGGTTAGGAGAGGGTGAGGGACTAAAAAACACCCACAGGAAATGTTGAGATGGAAAAGTGAAGCTATGTTTTTTGTTTTGTTTTGTTTTTAAGACAGGGGTTCTCTGTGTAGCTTTGGAGCCTGTCCTGGAACTTGCTCTATAGGCCAGGCTGGTGCCTATGAGGTAGTCTTATCCTTGGGTGTGGCCATTCTCTCTGTCTAGGCTAGTGTAGGGCCCGCTTTTTAAAGGAACATTCCAGATGCAATCCTTGGCCACTGAAAAGCGATTCTTGGGAAGAACAGGGAGATGGGAGAAGGTATCTAAAGGACCCACTGATGTGATATTAATGTTGTAGCAGCAGTTAAGTGACATCTAGTTTTCAGTCTCTAATTTGGTGACTAAATAGCTGGTAATAGCAGAAGGAGTGATGTAGTTTGAAAAGTCATTGTCGATATAGAGTCGTGTGAAAACACATGTCTGAGATGTGAATGATGCCCGATAGCCTTTTCCTAGGGCAAAATACGGTGAAAGAAGGTAAGGCTGTGAGGGCCGAGGCCACTCTAGAGATTGTCCAGGTGGGAGTGGGATTCAACCCAATCAGGAGCAGAATGCTCCAAAGGATGGAGACAACTGCTTGACATTTGTATGTTTATCAAAAGAGTTGTAGCTTATGAGCGTGTGTTTGTGGGGCAGGCGTTCTTTTTACCTGGACCTGTAGCTCACCCATTCACCAGCAATCGTGGGTGTCTGTTTGTCTCTGCCTCCCCAGCTCTGGGCTCACAGGTGTGTGTCACTGAACCTGGCTTTTTCTTTTCTTTCCTTCCTTCCTTTCTTTCTCTCTTTCTTTCTTTCTTTCTTTCTTTCTTTCTTTCTTTCTTTCTTTCTTTCTTTCTTTCTTTCTTTCTTTCTTTTTTAATGTGGTGGCTCTGAACTCAGGTTCTCATGTTTTTGTGGAAAGCATTTTACCTACCTACTCAGCCCCTGACTGTAAAATTCTAAGTTCCTTTAAAAAGGATGAGAGAGCTGGTGAGATGGCATGTGCTGACAATCCGGGTGATTTTGATTTCCAGTGCCCACGTGATAGAGAAAGAGAACTTACTCCTTCAAATTGTCCTCTGACTCCATATGCATGCTGTGGCACATGCCCCAAAATAAACAAACAAATGTAATAAAAAAAAAAATGTAAAAGCACGAGAACTTCCCACCCAGCATCCCATCTCCATCTATAGTCGCCTGACATTAGTTCTGCAACAGAAACCGGTCCTGTTTCCTCTCGCAGGGCACTCCCTCTCTGCAGCCCGAGTCCACCCTTCTCTCATTTCAGAATGTCCGTCTGCACCGACCCCCCCTTTCTGCAGCATCACTGGCTTCATATTCTCGTCAGCACTGCAGCAGCTCACACACAAGCCCTGATGTCGGCGCTTTTAAAACCCCTCGGAGGGTGTTTGCCTCTTCTCCGCTCCTCTCTGTTCTCTCTCTCAAGTGTCTCATCAAATTCCTATCCGCTCCTCCAATTTCTCTTTGATCATATCCAAGCAAAATCTTGTCTCTAAAAGTCCACCCAAACTGCTCTCATCCGAGTCGACACAACTGCCGTCGCTGTCCCTGTGGACCACTTGTTTGTCCCCATCTTACTGGCCCCCTTGGCAGCATTTGACTCAACTGAGTCCTCCCTCCTGGGACCACTTCCTGTGCTCCCCCTGATGCTGTTCTGCCGTGGCTGTTCCCGTGACGGCTCCTCTCTCACTTGTCCATCTACATCCACCCCTCCACTGGGCTGGCACACAGCTGGGTATCCGACCTTCTCTTCCTGTGTCTTCCTTCTCTTTCCACACTAACTCATTTGCTCTAGGGCCTTTTAAATACAGGTGCTGATAGACTGGGTTTTAACTAAACATATGTTTGTTTTTCATCTTGTCATTTCCTCTGAGCTCCCGACTGGCTCTGGCCCCTGGACTCCATGGGATATTTAAGATGATATCGAACAACAGCCAGCAGAGAGCTCTTCTTAAACCTGCTCACTCACAAAAGAGTTTTCTATGTTGGGAAATAACGCTACCACCCAAGTGATGAAGGCCAAACTCATCCTCATGCTAATGAATCAAGAAGAAATTGCTGGAGGTCCAGGGAGATGGCTCAACAATCCAAGCTCTGTCCTTGGAACCCAAACATGTATACATGTCTAAAATCCCAGGCATGTATCTGTAATGTCCTTACTCCCATGGTAAGATAGGAAGCGGAGAAAGGAGAATCGCCTGGAAGTTCATAGGCCAGCTACCTTAAAGTCTGTAGCAGACCGGTAGGAAGGAGGTACGAAGTGACCCCCCAAAGTTACCCTCTGATCCCCACAATGTGCTGTGGCATGCACACAATAAATTTTTTAAAGGAATAAATGAATATTCTCTCTCTCTTGAGTACATGTCTCACATGCGCGTGCTAAGTCATAATATGTATATGTATTCTTATTGGTGGTCTAGGGAAAGAGGTTTGAAGCCCACAGCCTATGGTACTGTCTTGGTTTATGAGGGACCCTCCCATAGGGCTCAATGTCTATAGTTGTACTGAGCTCTAGGGACAGGCCTACCCCAATATTTACAGGCCTGAGGGCAGTATTAACAAATACTATCATACATCTAGCTTTCAAAGTTATTACCAAGGGCTGGGCATGTGGCTTGGTTACTACAGAGCTAGCCTAGCACGCACAGAACCCTGAACTTGAGCCCCAGGCCTATGTAGCCAGGGATGGTGGCCCATGCCTATAATTCTAGCTCTTGAGATCCTCTGCAAGAGGATCAGGAATTCAAGGTCATCTTCATCTACAGAGCTCATTAGAAGTCAGCCTGGGATACAGGAGACCCTGTCTTTAAAAAAAAAAAAAAAGATTAACAATAGACTATTGATTAAAGTATTTTGTATGTTCTAATCATGTTAAATCTATATATTCCTGCTCTGTTGCTTATGGCACATGTGACCTCCCTCTGGGCGGGCTCCCCTTGGTCCCTCAGCTTTCCTCAGTGATGTAATTTCTCCACATTTCTGGCACCTCCCATGTCCTGGGGTCTCCATTGCTTCACCTTCACAGCTTCATGCAGTGACACCTTGGGGTCTTTTGTACAGACAATCCAACCCTGCACCCTTTGCCTAGCCTCGGAAGCTGTTTGAAACCTCGGTGCTGGCCTTCACGACCCCTTTACCCTTGTATGTTGCACATCTGCAAAGGCAGCTGTGTGTGGACAGGCCGGGTTCTGCTATAGGCTTGAGATGCAGCATGGCCCCTTGGACCACAACTAGAACAGGATCTGTATGTCTTTGAGGACAAAGACTTTCCAAGGTGGCGGTATTCTAGCATCACGCCCTGAAGAGTCTCTGTAGTTAAGCTCTCTTTTTTCAAATGAAAATTTGTGAAGTGGGTTCGCATCACTACACTCTCTAGTTTGAGAGGTGGAATTTTGTGCTCAAGACATCTTTCCTATTGTTCCATTGCAAAGTCCGAGGTTTCCCCTTGTGCTGGATAGTTTTATGTCTCAATGAAGAAGACCCTTTAATAAAGATTGGCTTTCAGGCAAGCCCGTGGGGGCATTTTCTTAATTAGTGATTGACGGGGTAGGGCTCAGCCCATTGTGGGTGGGACTGTCCCTGGGCTGATGGTCCTGGATTCTATAAAAAAGCAGGCTAAGCAAGTCATGAAGAACACGCCAGTAAGCAGCAGCCCTCCATGGCCTCTGCATCAGCTCTTGCCTCCAGATTCCTGCCCAGATTTCCTTCAGTGATGGACAGTGATGTGGAAGTGTAAGCCAAATAAGCCCTCTCCTCCCCAACTTGCTTTTGGTCATGGTGTTTCATTGCAGCCACAGAAACCCTAACTAAGACACTCCCTAATTGTACTAATCTCTTAAAGAACCATAGTTCTTTGTCTGAATCCATTTTGTCTGATCTATTTGCATCTCTCAAGCCCTTTTCTCTGCCAGGCAGAGCGTTTTCCACACATTCTGTTCTTTCTCGCTGTGACTCTGGGCACACGCAGTGAGCCGTAACTGTGCCATGGCATGAATGCTACATTTACAGCACTTCTGTCAAAACAACTTAGTTCACGTGACCTCAGCATCATTCAGCTTACGGAGGCCCAAACAGAACACAAGCAGATTCTTTGCCAGGTTATAACACCAATGACTCCTACTCCAAGTTCTGATAGAGTCCTTGTTCTCCCGTGAGCACAGTCTTTACAGTGGCCCCCTTTTTTTTGGGGGGGGGGTGTCATTCTGTTCTTATGTGCTCTTACCAGTATGGCCCAATTAACTTCCACTTATAGCATTCTAGATCCTCTCTACATCATCCGTGTTTCAAAATGCCTCCTGAAAACTAATTCTGAAGGCCTATAAAGCCCAAGGTCAGATTTCTCACAGCAGGAACCCCACTTCCTGGTATAAATTTCCAATTATTAGTTACTTTTTCTCATTGTTGCAACAAAACACCCAACAAGAAGAAACTTCAGTAAGAAAAGGCCTATTTGGGTCCACAGTTTGAGGGTCTAGACCAGTAAGTGGTTTTTAACCCCTTTGGGGGTTGAACGACCCATTCACAGTGGCCACCTAAGGGCATCAGAAAACACAGATATATACATTGTGATTCATATCAGTAACAAAATTACAGTTATGAAGTAGCAACGAAAATAATGTTATGGTTGGGGGGGGGTGGACACAGTGTGAGAACAGTACTAAAGGGTCGCAGCATCAGGAGGGTTGAGAACTGGTCTAGACTATCATGGTGTCAATACTGTGGTAGCAGAAGCATGAAGCTGCTTGATTTTATCTCAGGGTGGGATCAGCAAGGAAGGTGAATTCCAGCGCTCAGCAGGCTTTCTCTCTTCCCTGTTTTGATTCTGTCTGTCATCTCAGCCCATTGTACAATCCGAAGTCGAGGTGGGTCTTCTCCCCCAGGTGATGTTCTCTGGAAACATCTCACAATCATACCCAGAGGTAAGCCTCACGAACACCTCAGCATTTCCTAATCCGATCAAATCTTGAACGAAGCTGAACCACCGCAAAGGAGGTATTATTGACAAACTAAGTAAGATAAGCACACTGAGCCAAAATATGGTGTGAGTGTTAATGGATTCAGAAGGTGCTCAAGAATGAGATACAGTAAGTGGGTTTGAGAAGAACCAGTGATTGGAAAATGGGGAGGAATGATGTTCCCATATCAAGAACAGCCTGAGAGAGGGTGTGGTAGCAGGGATCTGTAGCATTTGTTCAAAGAAGAGCCTGTTTGGCTGGAAGAAGATACAGGGAAGTGCAGTACATTTGGAGTAGAAGAGAGGAGAGGATATTTAAGTAAGTAGTGGGAGCCATCGAATGACATTCTAATGTTAGAGACAGGATAGATGGAATAGCTGGTTTATACGGTGGACCTGTGAAGTATCTCAGGCAGGGCATTAGGCACATTGAGTTCCAGATCTTGGTGATCATTCAAGTGAGGTGCCAGATAGGCATTCGTAAACCGAGATATGAAGTTTAGGGGCTAGGTTAGGGAGTCTTCATTTGAACTTGAGGGTTGCCAGTTCAAGAGTGAAAAAGAAAGATCTAAAGAAAGAGAAAATAGAAATAAGAAGAACAAACCTTAGAGACACTCACTTTTAGATCGCATACATATAAGTGAATAGTTAGGATACGTGACACCTCCAACCTTTAAGACTCTAAGGGTTGCCCTGGATGGAGGTCTGGAAGAATGCTGCATGAGTCAGGAGGGGCCAGCACTTCAGGGGTCCCCATCCTGATCCTCCCTGGCTGCAACTCAATCTCTCAATCTGTGCAGAAACGGTAGAGCTGGAGATGGCTGCCAATTGATGACCTCTGCCTACCTCAAACCTGCTGGCTAGCCTGGAGTGTTTCCCCATAGCACTCACCTGGCAGGAAGTAAAGTAACCAGAGCCAAAGGCACATGGTTCCTTCAAGGCCAGATCCTATCCAAGAGCCCCTGGAGTGCGGCGGAGACACAGTGATCACCTGGGAGCCTTCTACAGTTGGGCGCTTGAAAGAGATTCTGGCCCCCCTGAGGGGTAAGGGCTTAAAAATGAGGAAATGATAATCTGTCTTGTTTGCTAACTAGTCTTTGTCTAAAAAAGAAAACAGCAGCAAACCACAGCGGAAATCAAGTGTTGAGAAAACATGTGTTACATGAAGATGGGTGGCTAGGGTTCAAAGGGCCTCTAAGAAACTCAGGACTCCCAGATGCTACCAGGTTCCGGGACCTTTCTCAGAGGGGCTCAGGATTTGTGTGCATTGATTGGCTTCCGAGTTAAAGGCATTTATTGTCTCTCTGACTTCAGGACAACACAACCTCCTCACCAACCCTCCCCCAACCACAAAGGCTTTGTGGACCAAAGCTTGGCTGCTTGAAGTCTTAATGAGTCGTCAGTTAATTCCTCCGATGAATACTTGTGAACACCTGCTATTCGCAGTGATATTAACCATGGATTTTCAGCAATTCACTATTTTCTTCTCTGAACTTTATCTAGAGGATAAATGAAGGTGAGACACACAGCCTCTGGCACCCCACCATGCAAATGATCATTTCCGGGGTCTGAGCCTCAGCTTGCCCAGCACCCCAGCCATGCTTCGGCTCTCATTCTCCCACAGTGGTCTCCAAACAGGGGCTCCCCTCTCACAGAGGCATTGATAGGGAGAAGAGAGAAGCCAAGGCCCAGCGAGCACATGAAAACAACGTTGGTTTCAAGGCAGAGGGTTTGTCCAGGTTTGACACCTTTTAGCCTTGGGCGAGCTTCCCTGAGCCCGTGTTCTCACTGATCATTTGGGGACAGCAGAAATCACTGATGAGGCCAATACTGTGCAAAGCCGTAACTAATCAGAGGATTCCCAGGCTTTCCTTCAGAGGTCCCCTAGTCTAGGCATTCCAGCCCCTCGTGCCCACCCTATTTCAGGCTCCTTGGTGGCTGGCTGACTGCACACACCACTCCCCACTCACGCCCACACACCACATTTGTCACATGCTCTCCAAAACACAACTGGACACTTTCCTCAGCCCCGGAGGTTGAATGCGAGTGAGTTCAGAGCAGGTGCAGAGGAAGAGGAAAGAGGAAACGTGTGGGTGTCAGCAGCCTGCCCTGCTCTGCCCTGCCCATCTCCCTCCAGGTCTCTACTAGCTCAGAGCAACTGGCGTGGGATGTCCTCCAGCTAGCAAACAGGCCAAGAGGTCTGGGCGCAGCCTCGGGGCTTCTGGTTAGAGTGGCTAACCGAGGCCACTTTCAGCCAGGATCAGTGTTTACACTTCCTCCTTACAGAGCGTTTTCCCGGGGCCTCCATCTCCCACACAGCTAGCGGGGCTCTCCATTGGCTGGGATTGCCTTCGTGTCCTGGGTGGGTGAGAGGAACCTAAGGAGAGAGGGAAGGAAGGGAGGAGGATATGAGTGAATATACAAAGGACGATGGTGGCTGTGAGAGAGTGTGGGTTGTCAGTGTATTGTGAGTGTGTGAGAGCAGTGTCCTGTGCCGGTGTGCAGCAAGCCATGTAAATGGGTGTTGTGTGGTGGGTAAGCATGTGATGGGTGTTCTGTGACACACGACCATGGTATGTGACGTCTGAGCATATGATGTGGCTGTGAGTGTGTATCATGTATATTTGGTGTGTAATGTCTGCATATCTACGAAGTTCTGGCATTTGCCATGTGGCCGAGCCTGCCAGTCAGGGCTACAGACATGCGGATGAGAGAACACTTAACAGGTGCAGCCTACACAGATTCCTTTTGCAAATTCATATGAGGGGGAAAACAAGAATTAGTGTGTGTTGGAGGGGTGGAGGGGTGACCATCTGCAAACCTTTCCATCTACTGTGGTGACCTGCCTGCATGATAGACTGGGGTGATAGTGTCACAAATAATGTGGGAGTGGCCAACCAGTATCTGATTGGAATTGAGGCCCATTTCATGGGACGGAACCTGTACCTGCCGCTGCTCTGGTGCCGAGGACCTGAGACTAGATTGGACATGGACCTAGGGGAGAAACAAGTACTATTGTTCTACTAAAGGAACATTGTAATTAAATGACTCCTAACAACGTTCTTCTATGAGACTAAATTGAACACAGACCTAGGGGAGAAACAAATACTATCCTTCTACTAAAGGAACCTTGTAATTAAATGACTCCTAACAACGTTCTTCTATACATACAGATCTTGCTCAGCCTTCATCAGAGAAGTTTCTTCTTGTTAGTAACGTAAACTAACACAGAGACCCACAAATGTACAATGTGCAGAGTGAGAGACTTTGGAGCACTCAGTCCTAAATGGGATGTCTCCATCAAAGCCCTCTCCCTAGGGTTCAGGAACCTATGCAGAAGGTGGGAAGGTTGCAAGGGCCAGAGGTGATGGATGACTCCCAGGAAACAGTATCTTCTGGATACAACAGGCGAAGGACCAAGCCATATAAAATAAAAATAGATAAATCTTAAAAAAAAGAAGTACAAGTCTAAGCTATGAGAGGTAGGAATGACTGGAGAGATCAAAAGTCTTAGACCTGAGTCTGGCCAAATGGAGGGCCTCCACTTCAGGCAGTCCTCCTCCTGACTCATTGTCCTTTCCACAGTGACGCACAAGTCAACCAACCAATCAATAGTAGCCATTGGCTGAAGCTATGGCTCAGTAGTAGAGTGATTCCCTTGAATGCACAAAGTCATGGGGTTCAATCTCCAACACCACAAAGATACCACCAATCCACTCTCACTGTTAGATGGGAATGTTACAGATATGTGTTAAATGTAGTTCATCTATAGTGTACTTTAGCTATGAAATTTCTCTGTTAATTTTTAGTTTGGAAGATATAGCTAAAGATGAGAATAGAGTATTGGAGTGCTCTCTATTAGTATACCAGGCCCATCTGACTTTTCATGTCCTTTAGTGTTCGTTTTATGAAATTACAAGCCCTAACAAACATCTGTATATGTCTTTATGTTTTATATCTTCTCATGGGTTATTAGCTTTATTAACATAGAGTGCAGTGATTCTCCACCTTTCTAACGCTTCATCCCTTTAACACAGTTCCTCATGTTGTGGTGACCCCCAACCATAAAATTATTTTGTTACTACTTTATAACTGTAATTTTGCTACTGTTATGAACCATAATGTAAATATCTGATGTGTAGGATATCAGATATATGTGACTCCCAAGTGGGTTGCAACTCACAGGTTGAGAAATCACTGATATAATGATATAGTGACTTTCTTTATCTCTTCCCTGGACAAATTTTGGGTTGAGGCCAACTTCAGTAGCTATCACAATAGCCGAGGAAGCTGCTTTACAGCTCCCATTGGCTTCATAGGTTGACTCTGATATTTTGATCTCACCGTGAGTATGTTTCTTGGAGACAGCAGATAGTTGCGTTTTGCTTTTTAATACATTCAGATTGTCTGAATCTTTAAATGGGGCACTGAGGCCATTTGTGTCAAAGGTTGATTTTGAGAGATGTTTGTTAGTGTCTGTGACTAGATGTTGTTCTGGTTGGTTGGACTATTGTTCTTTGTCTCTTGTTAATGTTAGAGGATTCCTGGCTTACTATGTTGGACATGATATCTTTCCTAGCTCTCCTTTGTTAATCTATTCAGTTCATAAAAGTCATTCTTTTTTTTTTTATGAATAAGATTTTCTTTTAGTGTGCTACTTTTAAAGTATTTTCTCTTTTGAGGATCTAAAAAGTTATCAATGTATATATGTGTGTGAGAGTATACACCATATGTGTGGAGGCCAGAAGAGGGTGTCCGACACCCTGGAGCTAGAGTTATAGGCAGCTGTAAGCTGCTAGCTGTGTGTGATGAGTAATGAGCTTAGATCCTTTGGAAGAGCAGGACACACTCGACAGCTGGGCCATCTCCTTAAGTATTTCCTACAGTGCTGGCATGGTGATCATGAACTACTTTAGCTTGCAAATGTCCTTATTTCTTCCTCAATGTCAAGAGATGACTTTGCTGGACGCAGCCATCTTGATTGGCTGGTGTGCACTTTCAGCTTGCCATATCTCCATAGCTTTCTAGCTTTTAGTGCTGCTGATAATAGACCTGATGTTATTCGGGTGTGTTTGCCTCTGTAGGTGGGGTTGCATTTCTCCTTACAGTTTTCATACAGTTTCTTCGTTTTGAAGGGTTGACACCTTGACTATGATATGTTCTTCCTATTCGGGGCTCTAAATGCCTCTTGTATTTGTATGTCCATTTCTTTTTATAGGACTGAGAAAATTCCTACTGTACTTTCATTGAAGAAACTACTTATGCCTTTAGATTTTACCTCAACTTTTTCTTCTTTCTTCAGGATTCTTGGGTTTGGTCTCTTGAACATGTCATGGGTTTTGGTCATACTAACCAACTTTTCTTTTGTATATCTGAATAGATTATTGTCTTTAATTTGTCCATTCCTTGAGAATCTTGTTTTCTTTCCTGTGTAGCATGGTTTTGTTTGCTAATACCTTCCACTGTGTTTTTTCATTTGATCGATCGCCTCTTTGAATCCTAGCATTTCTGTTTGGCTCATTGGAATCTGGAGCTGAAGTTTCCCTGTTTTTCTACGTTTGTTATCCACGTTGTTCACCTGTTCATCTATTTCCTTCTCTTTCTATTCTAGGTCCTGCATTGATCCCCTCACTTCATTCATCTGCTGGTTTGAGTCTTCTGTGTAGGTATTAATTCTTGACAAAGTAGGACTCTGATGCATGGATTCCAGCATTTCATCTATCACGGCCTTTCGTTTCTAGTTTTGGGGAACTGTGGTCTTGTGGCCGTTTTCTTATGTTTGCTGTTCCTTTGTTGTGTTTTGCACTTCTGTCAGGATAGTTGTGGTCCTGGTTTTTATTTCTTCACGTTTCCAACTCTTTTTTCTTTGATTTTTTTTGCAAGTCCCTTGGGTGAGCTTGTTTTTGCTTGTGTTTATGTTTCCTGAACTCTTTAGAAGGGATGCTGGCTACAGCAACAAATGTTAAGACTTGGCGGAAGTCCTGGTGTGAATTTGTAGTAGTGGATACTCGGTCCTTCACTTGTGTTCTCAGTAGGGTTCGGAGGCAGTGGCACTAGGGTACTGACTTGGAAAGACGTAGTTAGTAGGTTTTTAGAGCTGAGAAAATTAATAGAAATAAACAGAGGAGGAAGTAAATAATTAAGAAGTAAAAGGAATAGAAAAGGAAAAATATAGCTAAGTTTCAAAAAGAGGGTAAGCATGGGTTGGGGTGATAAGAAATAATGGAGACAATGTTCTAGAATAGGTGCAGAAAAGAAGAAAAGAAAGAACAGCTGTAAAAGCCTGTTTAGATGAGACAGAAGCTAAAACAGAGAACTAAACAACTAAAGTACTTACCGAAGCAAATATTAAAGTGAAAATGAAAATGCGCCAGCGTAGACTAGCAGTCCTTGTTTCCCGCTGGTTGGGATGGACACCGTTTTGCCTGTCCCCTTGGTCATCTCTCACGGCAGTCTGTGCGGGTGGGATGAGGGCTTTAAGCAAAGCAGACCTGTTTGTCTTCCCTGCTGAAAGGGGACTGTCTGGGATTCTCCTTTCTTCAGCCCCTCGCCCACTGGCTGCAGCTTCATCTCTGGTGCGCATGCGGGGCTTTCTGTGAGGGGGCGTGCTAGGCACACCCACACTTGTGTTCGCCATTGCTGCTGGGCGCCCTCTTTCCTTCTGCCTTCTGCCCGTCCTTGTTCCTCTTCTCTGACAGCTCTTGTCTAAGGATTCTTGTGGTCAGTGGTGGGATCACGAAGCGCACTGTTCGAATTCCGGCCTTCTCGCTCGCCCGGGCAGTGGCAGAGGAGCTGTCCTCCTCAGGTCCCTCTGGATGCCTGCGGGGAGCCTCAGCTTAAGACTCTGGTGCAGCGTGCTTACCACAGTCCCCATAGTTGTGCAGCGCTCTGGCTGTCTTTCTGTCCAGAGTGTGCCTAACGTCTGACTGCAACTCTGAAGTCCATCCAGTCTCTCTTTAGTTGTCAGTCCTACGGTGACTGGGCTCAGCCAGCTGCAGCGCCTCCCTGGCGGCTACCACTGACTCCAGCCTGGTGTGAGCACCGTAAAGTGGCTGTGTGCCATCTGACTGCTCCATGCCGTTTCTCCATGATGACACTGTAGATGTCGCCATGGCTTGTTTGTTTGTTTGTTTTCTTGTCACCCATCTTTGTTTGCCCACTGTCCTGTGTGTGTTGCTGATGTTCTTCTGGTATTTCTCTCACTGGAATTCCGGTCCCTTTCATCTTGATTCTTCTCCTTCACTAGGTCACATAGCGGCCTTGTCTGTCACCATACCTAGAAATCCTGATTGTTTATTTTTGAGACAGAGTCTTGCTATGTAGTATAGGTTGGCCTGGCACTCACAGGATTCTGGCCTCAGCCTCCTTCATGCTGTGATTACAGGTGTGTGACATTACACCTACCTGCCTTGGAAGAGACTCTCTGGAGCCCCTTGGCTCATTGGCTCATTTTTTCCCAATTCCCGCTTTAGCTTCATGGCCAACTTGGCGCCATTGGCCTCCGTCTTAAATCTTTTATCTAGTGTACCCTTTCTCCACTTAGATAGTTTTGTTTCTGAGATAACCCTTCAGTATTATTTTTTATGGTCCAGGCTCCTCAGCACAGTTAAGTATTTTGGGGGAGCTTGGGTGGGGGTACACTACAGATTTCTTTGCCTTGGGGTCCAGCTTCATAGTCATCAGCATAAACGGTTGGTCTCCAACTTCATATTAATTATTAATGTCTAGTGTTCTTAGAAGAGTTGTCCAGTCTTGAGTCTAGAAAAGTCTTAAATGGTTAGAGATTATTTCAGTTTACAAAGTAAAATCAACTGTCTCGGAACTGCTAGGTGGGCCTTGTTAATGCATAGTCAGACTGTTATGTAACAGCCTTTCGAAGGATAATTCTTAAAACACAGGAAGGTTTCCTTGTCATCAGATGTTTACCTCCCTGAATGGTTGATGGCCATTGCTGATTGGTTTATCATCATCAGGCTCACAACTGTTATTCTTTTGTATGGGGCTGAATGACGTCCTAACAAAGTTCAGGTCCACCTGTGACCCAGCTTCCTTCTTGTAAGGAACTTCCTCAGGACGAGACTATGTGGTGCACTTGCCATCACCTATTGATAATATAATACATTGCCTGTGGCTTTGGTGACATTTTTTTGGCCTGTGAGTGCAGGGATTGGGATAGGTTGTGTGATAAACCCAGGCTCAGACTTCCGGTTACTGACATTAATGCAATGTCTCAATCTCCTGTCGCAGGCAGAGCCCTTGACTGACACTGCAAACAGTGTGGGGAAGCATATGGAATGAGGATGTATAACGTCTAAGAACAAGTGACGCGGCTTACAGTTAATTATACCTCTTCTGGGCTGACTTTCTATCATCACCAGAGAAGTAGATCTGCATCCACATCACAAAGAAAAGGACCTACCCCCAATACCCTTGCATCCCTGGACAGGTAGGACTCATTATTGAGTCTTATCATTGGTACTTGTGAAGGGGGGAATGTGAAAAGGCCTCAAAATAGCTTGACCACACAGCTGCCATGACAGGCTTAGGGGCCTAGACACAGCTTCTGTGACAAGCTTACTGGCAGGCAGCACCCAGACCCAGGAAAAGCCTTAAGCTGACCCCACCCAGGGATCCACCCAGGGGTGAGGAAGTACCTGACACCCCAAACATTCCAAAAATTAGATAAGGTGGCCAGATGTCCTTGAGTCTAGCACACACCTATTTTTTGTTTTACAGATACACCTAGACAATTGTCAGCCAATCAGGGTCCTGGACCCTTGGAAATCCCCTCAACCCAACCTCTGCTATGATAAAGACTCTGCCCCACCTGAGCTCGGGGCTCTCTGCTCTCACCCCTGTGTTGGCCAGACAGAGAGATCAAGCTCTGGAGCTTGAAATAAAGGCTCTTTGCTTTTCCATGGGGTCTGTGTGTGGGGGGGAAGGACCTACCATTCCCCATCTTTTTCTCTGCCTCTTTCTGCCTGGGATGGAGTCAAAGACTTTGATGTAGGCCAGGGCCAGGGAATTAAGTCGTGCAGTTGATAGCCCAAGAGGAGAGCAGAGGAGAACTGAGCTCAAGGAACCGCAGGTTGGCTCGTCTGTCTCCAAGACATTATGCTCAAGACCCCTTCAGCTCAGCCTTTGTAGAGGCTGAGTTTGTTGGTTGGGACACATATTCTGAGGCACCTGAAGGTGTGGGGGACAAACACAGCCCAAGCCTCCTTGGTAGTAATCATAGACTTTAATTATTAATTGACATTTCTGATTTGTTGGTTTCAGCCTGTAGGTGCTGGTTGAAGTGCAGAGCTCAGAGAGAAACAGTTTTTTTTTTTAATGTGACCCTTAGAAGAGCAGCTGCTCCCAGGCTCAATCTTCTTCCTGTCCGCTCAAAACTCTCCACATACAAGAGGGTGAGAATTCCCTTATCTGAGGTCCACATGAGCAACAGGAAGGGGAAAGGTGATACTGAGGAAAGACTCATTTGTGTTATTTCATCTCCTTCTCCTCCTTCTTCTTCTCCTTCTCTTTCCTCCTCCTCCTCCTTCTCTTTCTCCTCCTCCTCCTTCTCTTTCTCCTCCTCCTCGTCCTTCTCCTTCTCTTTCTCCTCCTCCTTCTCCTTCCTCCTCCTCTTCCTCGTGCTTTGAAAATAAGGTCTTCATGTATCCCAGGCTGGCCTCAAACTCCCTACGTAGCCAAGGATGACCTCGACCTTCTGATCCTATTTCTACCTCTTGAATGCTGGGATTGCACGTGTATACCACCATGCTTCACGTTACTCATTTCCTCTCACTTTCCTCACGTCAAAGTTCACCCTCTAATAAGGGCACAGGTCTCGAAGACAGACCCCAGGCCTACAGCCAGGAGTTGCCAAATCTGGTTTGACACCAGCTTATCTCATGGGTGCCCTAGAGCAAGTCTCTTCCATCTGAAAACCGTGGTGCCCTTACGACTTAGGTATGCTGTAGGCTGCAGGAATTCCTTATGCTGCCCTATAAGGTGCAGAGGCTGGAGGTATGCCTGGTAATGATGCCTTTTCTTAGTGAAAAAGATACAATCTGGGAGGAGATGGGGTCTCTTTCAGTGATGTTTATAGAAAGGTTGTGGCCTGGGTCTCAGCACTTAGTAGGCACCTGAATTCTAGTAAGTTTTCAGGTGTGTCTTTTGAATGGAGAAGACAGGAGGAAGGGAGAGGTGGGGGGGAGAAGAGTTACATTGACTTCCCATCATATGGTATAAGAGGCTTCAAATGGCTCTCCCTCCTGAGGTGAGCCCGAACCCCAAACCCTCTTCTCACAGAAATGTCTCTCAGGTTTGACTCCTTATTTCCACCTTAATTAACCTTTTAACAGAGAAAAGCTGCAGGTCGGAACTCCTCACACCTTCCAAACAGGCACAGGGAGGCCAGGCTTTGATGGCTGAGCAAGGGACCAGGACACCTCTGAGGTCAGGAGGGAAAAGCCCAGGAGACAGTGCAGGCTGTGAGTGGATCAGTGTGATTCTCGAGTTGATTGTCACAGGCAGGGGTAGGCGGTCAGCACTGCCTAGACTTCCTTGGGAACATCGTGGACCTGTGCAGCTATGTTGCTGGATTGGATCAGGAATGCTGAGTAGGCCAGGTCAGCTTCCTCCTTGGATGACTGGAGAGCAACAGGAGAGAGAGGCATCAGTTGATGGGCAAGAAGAAGGACATACACGTGAAGTTCTGTGTATCCCATCTCTGCTGGCACAGCACCCGCTTCTGAGACCTTGCTCTCAGTCCAGCCCCCATGCTCAGGAGGAAGAGCTAAATTTTGAGAAATGGAAAGTTGTAGCCTCTAAAAATATCTCCCACTGTCTCACTACCCCCTTATGCAAAGCGGAGTGGAACACCTGTCGGCGGGGGCCGTCCCCAGAAGTTATGCTCTTGTCGTCCACAGGTGAGGTGACCTAGGTTGTTGTCGGCCAAGATGTCCAGCATTTTCTCTTTCTACCACCCCGGAGAGGTAGCTTTTTTTTTTGTTGTTAACACTGTCCAGGTGGCAGGGACTCATTTCTAGGACTAACTCCACATCCTGACTATGCTAAATGCAGGCTCTCTGGTAGTATGAGGGGAAGCAGATATAGTAAAAAAAAAATTATATATATATATATATATATATATATATATATATATATATATATATCAGTACTCCATGATTAGAAAAAACAGGGCATCATAAGGAGCCTTGGGAAGACAAGAAAGGAGGGTAATTTGCAACCCAATGGTAGGAGTTGCCTCTTCTGGGGTTTCAGGATACTGGTTGAGGTGGGCAAGGGTGTGATGATCAAGATGCCCACTGTGAATAAATGTCTTCCAGCCTCCGGCCAAAGGATAGGCCAGAGGAAGCTTTCAAAGGGGGATGTGTGGTCCACGGAAAGGCCCTGAGGTCCTGTAGCTCAGGAAGACCACCCACTCACTCAGTCGTCACTGTTAACATGTGACCCTCTGCCTGTGACCACATCTTCTGCAGTTCACAGCCTACAACTGAGTTCCTGTCCCTCTGAAGCTTCACACGGAAGGATTTGTCCCCTTCTCAGAAAGTCCTCTCGAAGAGTCTCCCGATGGGGGTGATTTTGCCCTGACGTCTAACTGTAGTCCAAATCCCCTGCCATGCAATGGGATGCCCTTCTTCCTTACCCGCTTTGCTTTCTTGGATTCTTCTGGCTCTGTGGCAATCTCAGTGGTAGTCATGATTTCTGCATGGAGAGAGAGAGAGAGTGTCCTTAGCCCTAACCATCTCTGTTCCCTCCCAGATGGGAGCAGGTCCAGTTTTGCTATCCCAAGGGCTGTGCATTCTCAAATTACATACCATCTTTCCTTTCCAGGACTGTCTCCTGATTGTCTGGAGAGGCTCCCATGTTGTCATTGCCTCCAAAATCCCTGGAGTTCTTGAAGTCTGACATGCTAATGTCTGTCCTGTAACTGCTGATTGACATCCGGTCTGTTGGGCAGAGGAGTTGGTGTGAGGGTAGGACCATGGGTGAGGAGAGCAGCGTGTGTTGCTCTCCCTGAGAGGACCTACCACACGCCACAGCCCAAGGAACACCAAGGAGTGGTGTCTTTTGATGCTTACCTCCAAATCAAAGTGAGAATAGTCTGACTCCCTTTCTTGGGTAGTCAAGACACTAGGACCTTTGCTAATCTGTGACTCAGTTTACAGCACTCCATTCTAGCTTAAATCAGCCTCGTGAAAGGTAGTTATTGCCTTGTCTTGAGCCACAAGGAAAAGGAGGATAGAATGGGTTATAGCAGAGTCACATGGCTGATCAGCTGAACTGGAGGTGGGATGGGGAGCATTCTGGGTACTCACCTACATTCTTCCGGTGACGGGCTCTTGCCACCCACACAGCCACAGCACCCACTGCCAGCACCAGACCCAGGGGCACCAGGGTGGCGAACAGCACTTTGGAGCTTCCCGTTGGTGCATCAGCACTGCAAGAAGTATTAAGTGAGCCCCACCACTGAGGGAGATCCTCAGAATGTGCTGGAAGGCTGTCCCAGCTAGAGGTCCCCCAACCCCACCCCATCTACCTACTCTATTTGATGGAGTTCTCAACTCTGCTTTGCTAAGGACCACCCCGTGCCCTGAACCAGCAATGCAAGGACCTGGCCTCCTCCACATTCCAGGCTTGAGATATTGAACTGGACTGCTCCAGCTACTGGAGAAGGGGTGTGCACCCTCCCCTTCCCTGACAAGCATGAGCCAAGGCTGTGAGAGCTACGGGTCTCCTTTCACACTCTGCTACTTGGTTCTAGTGGCCCAGACTTGGGGCTTGGCCTCTGGAGCGGTAGAGTGGGCGATCTACTCACCTGCCAGCATTCACAGATGCTCTGTTCTCCTGAGCTTGGTCTCCTACGCTCTCTATCCCTTTTTCCTCTGCCAGAAGCTTGGGGTTCAGAACGGGTCTATTCTCATTCTCACTGACACTGGATTCAACTGCCTTTTCTGGAGCAACATCCGCATGTGCGTTTGCATCTGGTGGGTTGACATGGCGTGACCCTGCAGCAGAGCAAAACAAAGCTGGTTATGGTTTTTCCTCTGTGTTCGTGTGCCTTGTGGGTTAGGGAGAAATCACAGGGCGAGACCTCAGAGCTACTGGGGCGGGCTCTGGACTGGCACTAAGCTTGGTAGTGAAGACCTGTTCTAGATCCCAGACATTATATCTACTCCTACTGTCCCCACACCATGACTACCTCTGTCCAATCCTCTGGTCTTACCAAGCTCATTTCCCTTGTCAAGGATCTATGTAACAGATCCACCTGTGACAACAGGCAGACAGAGAGATTGTCACAGCGTCCAAATCCTGTCCTAGGGCTGCCTCCAGGCAGCAGCACCACAATGGCTTCTAGTGAGCTAGTCTTGCTGGACTCAGACTTCCTGAGCTATCCAAGGCTAAAAGGCCCATATCATACAAGATGGCATCTTATATGACTTTTTCTTTTCTTTTTTCTCTCTTTCCTTTCTTTTTCTCTTTTTCTTTTTTTGAGACAGGTTTCTCTGTGTAACAGCTTTCACTGTCCTGGAACTCACTCTGTAGACCAGGCTAGCCTTGAACTGACAGAGATCTACCTGCCTGTGCCTCCCAAGTGCTGGGATTAAAGATGTGCACCACTATCACCTGGCTTATATGATATTTTAATCAGAGGCTGGGAATACCAACTTGCCAGATGAGCTTGCATTAATTGTTTTCTTCCTCCCTTTATTCTTTTGGTGTCAGGAATTGAACCCAGGGCACCGCACATGCTAAGCACATGCTCTAATCCAAGCTACACTCGCACCCTGTGCCTTCGTGTTCTTGGTCAAGATGTTGGCACCCAACCATCTTCGGAGAACTGTCTCGCACAGACTGGATGGAGGAGGACGGGTGTGCCGACGTGACTGTGACTATGAAATTGCTATGTAGGACTTCTGGACGGAGAGGGGCCTTCACTCTGGTGTGAGAGGCACCTGTGAGACTTGTCTTGTGACTGAGATTAAACAGAAAAGCTCCTACTATTTGCTTCCTTACTCTTATAGCAAAACCCGGGGTTACCCTGATGGAGAAGCTTCTAGTCAGGGGCCTTTGATAAGCCCTGCCACGGGGTGCTGTGGGGTGCAGGCACTGACCGCCCTTGGAGACTCACCCCCTGTCCCCTCTTCAACCGCTACGTAGATGGCTGTAGTTTCTCCATAGGTCTGGCCTTGCTTCACCCCACACCAGTACCAGCCTTCGTCTTCCTTCTTGACGGGGTTCAGGGTCATGGAGATGAGCTGGTTGCTGGGGTCACAGCTCACAGAGGGCTGGCGGGCCCCTTCGTCACGGCTAGGCAGGACGTGGCAACCCTTGTTGCTCCACTTGCACCAGTATTTCTCTTGGGAGTAGAGCTTGCAGGGATAGTGGCAGGAGAGCGTGAAGGTCTCTCCCAGCACAGCCGTCGCATTCTGGGGTGTCACCTCGAGGTCGGGCTTCCCTGGAGCTGGCAAACAGACACAGAAACTGAGACTTGGAGGTGTGACCGGGGAAGGAAAGTGGTGGTTTTGGCGTGCCGTGTGCATTTCCCCTGAAGATATCATTGGGATATATTAGTTTGCATGTAATAAGAAACAGAAGGCATGCTAATACAGTGACTATTGATGACCACCAGATCAGCCCAGACTTTAGTACAGAACATACAGCCTTGCTCGCTGGCTTCTCTTTGCTTCTTTTACTTGCCTTTACTTACTTAGTTTTTTTCTAGGCTTAGTACAAAGAGCATGTTCAATATTCTACTTCAGGGGACATCTGTCTGCAGCAAAGGAGGCCAATATTTGATATCAGGAAGTGTTGCAAGTGATGATTGAAGGAATATGCGGTGCTGGTCATGGGTCTGGAAATGTGACCTCTGGACAAGTAGGTCCTTCCTGCACCAACATGGAGATGGCACAGCAGGGAAGAGGTCTAGGGGGCGGATGAAACCGCTGCTGTTGGAATAGTCCTCAGCCTCCTGCCTCCACCTGCTCCAGGTCAGCTCTCACCTTCAGCAACCTGGAGTTCTATGGTGGTTCTCCAGCGAGAGTCGCCATTGGTGAGACACCAGTAGGAGCCGGCATCCTGGGTGGTGAGCTGGTTGAGGATGACAGTGTAGGAGCCATTGCCTGGCTGGTCATACAGGGCCAGTCGGCCCTCATAGTCTTCTTGCACCACCCCCTGGCTCTCCACAAGAATCGGGCAGTGGCCATTTCCATCCCCTTCCCAGCGACACCAGTACTTGAGGCTGTTGCTTTCCTTGGGGTTGTAGGGACAGACCATGGCCACAGAGCCTCCTGTGACACCCTTCACCACAGAGCGACTAGGGGGAATTGTAGACTCTGGAAGTACAGATGGGATAGTGTGAAAGAACAGGAAATACTCAAATGGCAACTTTTCTTCCCATGACATCACCACGGAGAGAGGAAAGTTTAGACGAATCACCTTCCACTCCTCAGAAAATGAAAAACATTTTATTTATGTCTGAGTCTGTAGCCAGAGTCTGGGGGCCAGACACCAGTGACTTTGGTGTGGGTATCTTGTCTCTCTCTCCCCATCGTGAATGAACGGCATTTAAGAGAGAACATTGGCCCCCTTCCTTTGGCTTCTTATAAAATCTCCCTCTAGATAAGCTTCTAATCTGTTTCTTAGCATATCCGGGAAAAAAAATGGCTTGATGTATTGTACCTAAATTACAAAAATGTATTTGGAATAGCTATACTTTAAAATAGAAACTAAAACAATGTGGTATGATTTTAGGAAAGTCCCCAAGAGTCATCTTCAAGAACACAGAAGCTAATGCAGAGGTCCAGAGGGAACCCATGATGACTGAAGATGTCAGGGATGTTAATGAAGACCCAGAGTTGGGAATAGGAAAACAGTGTCAGGAACATAGTCTCCTTAAAGAAAAACCATAAGGACGGGTACTTTGAACTTCAACTACTGGCTTGCTGCTTCTCATGAGGGCGATTCCTTGTGTGAGGGTGAGAAGGAGCATGGGCTGAATCATTCTGCCTTGCTGATAGCACATGGAGGTGTAGCTGTTGAGGCAGATTGTGCCAAATAACAAATAACCCTTAGAGCTGTGGGAGTGGAACATTCAGATGCTGGGGCATTGCCTTTTCTAGAAGCTTTAAGGTCATGGTATGCCAATGTTCTCCCATCTGAGTGTCAGGGTTGTGGTGTACAACTTGCTCCTGAGTTGAGTGGGTTGGGAAAGGGACATGGGCCTACCATGGTACTGAATGCCATCTACTAGTCATGTCTCCAGCAGGGGCTCTACTTTCCTTGTTCTTGTTACCCAGGGATAACCACCAACAGCCCCTCGATAATGCAGAAGAGTAATTGGGAACTAGCATAAGGCAGAGGTTGCATTTTCTAGCTCTCCTGAACTGCCTCCCACTTAGTTCAAGACTTACCAGTGAGTAGATACTGATGACTAACATGAACATCAATGAATATATCAGGGAGTTAAGCTCCCTGATATACAAGTCTCATCTGCCATCCCATGCCACCCCATCTTGCTTGCCTTTTGGAGGGTCTCACCTTCATTGACAAAGAGTTGCCACGCCTGAATGGGCCAGCTTTCTTGAGGCAGATCAGAACTGTGGACTCCACACAGGTAGTGCCCTGCGTCTTCCTTCCTCACGCCTGTGATCAAGACGCTGAAACGGCCGTTATTGTCCTTTGGGGTTAGCAGGATCCTGCCGTCAAAGGCTGGATCCCTCTTCCCCAGGGTGTTGATGACCACATCACAAGTTTCCTTGTTCATCCGGCACAGATATTTGGCTTCATTTGCTACCTCACGACCCAAAGCGCAGTCAAGAGTCACTGAGGATCTCAGATCTGCATAAACCAGCTCTGGCTCAGGCTTTAGCACCTGGAGGTCAACATTCTTTTTATTGGCACTAGACCCTTCCCCAGCCTGGCAAACATACAGCCCAGCATCATTGAGTCTTAGGTGATCAATGCTGACACCGAATATTTCTCCGCTGGTCCCTTTCATGAAAAGTTCTACTCTGCCCTTATAGTTGGGGTTCACTTTTCCAGTAGAGTCAATGACAAGTTCGCAGGTCTGACCTATCTTCTTACACAAGGATTTCTTGCTATGAGAGTTCTCCTTTTGGAAAGGGCATTCGAAGGTCACACTTCTGCCCATGTCCTCAGTGTAGACATGAGTGTCCTCTGGGAACTCAGGAGCTGAGAAATGAAGGACAGGGGTAAATTATAATCTTTGTTTTATAACCTAGGGCCATTTGCTGCTCCTAGTGAGGGCTCTGGGTGGGCCAATGACCTAGAATGCCCTCCTCTCTAGAGGAACATTGTCAGAATTTTTCTGTTGGAACTTATACAATGACACACCAGGACAAAGGCCGCCAAAGCAAGGTTTTATTTTTGCTTTCTCCTGCCCTTTTATTTTTCACGCCATTATTCCCAAGGGCAAGCCATGGAAACCAGAATTCCTTTTCTCTAAGACAGACCATAGAAACCATAACCCCTTTATCCTAATGCTACCCATAAACCCTAAAAACATTACTTTGACCTTCTCATTTTTCTTTGTGACAATGAGGTAGAAAGAAGCTCCTGACCTACCATTCCGTCTATCAAGATCTTCACTGCCGAGTCTGCCTCACACCTCAAAAGAAGAACTACAGCTGGAGTACCCGGAAGAATTTGAACAGATGAGCCTTGCTGGGTTTTCCACTCAGTCTACTAGCATGGGCTCACACCTGTTTTGTCCTGTCTCATCTCTGTATGGCCACCCGTGCTTCATGGAACTCCATATAAAGGTTCCATAGGAACCAGATCTTTGCATGGTCATTGTGAAGGTTGCTATGATTGCAAAACTTCAATAAATGGGGGCTGGAGAGATGGATCGGCAGTTAAGAACACTGGCTGCTCTTCCAGAGGACCAGGGTTCGATTCCCAGCACCCACATAGTGGCTCACAAGTGTCTGGAACTCCAGTCCCACCCACGGGATCTGACACCTCTTCTGGCCTCTGAGGGCACCAGGAACGCACATGGTGCACAGAAATATATGCAGACAAAATGCTCACACACATAAAATAAATAACTAAAATTTAAAGGCCAACTTGGTTAAGTGTTCTCTGGTTACCCTGCCTTTTGTTGTGGAGGTGTTGGCTATGACTTTTAAGAGTGAAGTCAGCAGTCACCCATCCATCTCCTCCCTCTTCCAGGACCCAGCCTGACTTCCATCTCCTCAGGAAGGGTTTCCCTAAGCTTGCACTAATTTCTCCCTTCTCTGTGTCCTCCTGAACATCTTCGTCAGTCATCACATCCAGTCTAGGCTCTACCTCTACAGACTGGGGAGACATTTCCTGCACATTTTCCCTCTGCTGTGACTGGCACAACATCTATTTTTGGCAGGTGCTAAATTAACATGTGCAGAAACAAACAGAATTGAACATGAATTGTCTAAAAATAATATCCCAAATCTTCTGGGTGGCCTTAAGCAGCAGAGTCTGGTATTAAAAGTGTTTAATTCCCAGCATCTGCAGTACCCTTCTAGATATCTAGATGGGGTCAACTGTGAAAAAGCCTCATCTCTTAGGGATCTGTGGTGTTATGACTCTCCATGAGCATAGGAACAACCTTCTTATTTAGGATGCAGTTAATGGCAGGCACATCCCAAAGAGCAATGCATATCCTCAGAGCCCCTGTGAATTTCCTCCCTTGAGTTTTCTCTTTTAATCCCCCTTGGATGATCAGAAAACCTCTTTTTTTTTTCTCCTTCTGATCTTTCATTTATAGTGGGTTTGTTTAGTGGCCAACCTCTGCAGGGGCCTAGACTTCAGTTAAAAAAAAAAAAAAAAGCTAATTCATGTTGATAGTTCTAATGGAACTATCTATGGTTAAGCGGAAGGTTTGAATTGTAGATATGAGGGAGAGTATAGCCAGAGGCATCTGGAAGAGTCCAGAGCATGGAGAGAACGTGGTAGACTGCACATGGCCAGCAGACACAAGAGAGAATCGGGAGCATGGTAAGGGTTGGGGGGAGCAAAGGAAGTGTGGGCCAAAAGGAAGGTGTGGAGTCCAAATAGCAGGGTAGAAGGAGAAATGAGGAGCTGGGGGAGGGGCGGGGGAAGGAAGCCCATGAGCTGTAGAAGTTTAGGATAGGGGAGGGCCAGGATGCCAGCATGGGCTTTGAATATATAACAGGTACTTGTGATCCTGAGGGAGCCTGGATGCCAACATGGGCTTTGGTATGCTAATAGGCACCACAGATAGTCATTTGTCCTTTCTGTCAGTTCTAAGGGAAATGGCTCCTTTAGTAGAAGGGCACTGGCTTCACAAGTTCCCAAGGAATGATGGCTTTCGTCTATCCTCCAGAATTTGGGGGAAAGGAGTTTCCTTTGGACCTGACAGACATCATGTCTCAACTCTATCAAATCAACAAAAGCTGTCCTCCTGGCACCCATTCAAGCCACTTAAGATGCTTGTTAGAGATCCAGAAGACATAGAAAGTTTCCCCCATTTCCCCCAGATATCTCATCTGTCTTGATATTCTATTATGGAAAAAAAAAAAAAAGGCTTTGCCTCAGGAGGGAGGAGACTCATGTCAGGATACCCCTCTGCAGGAGGTATCTTCCTGGGGCAAACGCTGTCATTGGCCCTGAATTGATTGAAACTATTTTCCCCAGGAGCCCAGGGAGCTGGATTCTTACCCTGGCTGACCTCCAGGCTGACGTCAAAGAACAGAGGTCGGTTACTGGTGCCCAGACCACACTTGTAGCTCCCAGAGTCATCCTGGGTGAGGTTTGCAATGTTAACCACAAACGTGTTATTCTCTGGGAAGTTGATGATGTTGGCTCTGCCTGCATACTCCTTGGAGACGTAGCCGTTTGAAGAGATGAGGGTTGTGCACAGGCTGTTGGCTCCCTTCCGGCACCAGTACTTCCGGGAGTGTCGGTTGACGGAGGTGGCTGGGTAGTAGCATGTGATGGACACTGGGTTACCTACCACACTGCTCACCTCCTGGGGACCAAATATGGGGCTTTTTGTGGAGGCCGCTGTGGGAACAGAAGACAAGAGAGTTTTAAGAACGGAGAGAGGTCAAGTGGGCTGAAGCGATCCACATAGCTCATCTGGAGGAATGCCATTTTCTAATTAATGTGTATTCCCTAGTTATTTACATGACACGACAGCCATACAGCACTGTATAAAACAAAATGGTTACTTAATAATAATTTGGTTCCATTTTAATTGTAATGTAATAGGTAAGTAAATTCCTATTTTGTACCAGGCATCCACTTTATCAGCTGTTGGCCTCTGACCTCAATTCCTAAAAGCTCTGACCCCTTGTCTCCTCCCCTAAATTGTATAACTGTTGTGAAATGATTAACAGCTTGTTCTGGCTTCTGTAAACACGCTTATCGCTGTGCCATGGGGAATGGCAGTTTCTCCTGTAGCTATAAATTCTACAGAAGTGGAGTAATTGTGGTGCTCACCTTTCAAATCCTTTCCCCCATCTGTTCAGGTGTGGCACATTTCTGATCTGTCTTAGAGTTACCTGCCCAGCTAGCACAAATAATAATTTTGGCAAATTATATCTGTAATTGAGTTTGTAGTCTTTTCCCAGCAGTCTCAAACGCCACAAGATTCTTGGAGGCCCCAGCGAGATCCTGGGGGGACCTCAGACTCAAGGCCAGGGATCCAAGATAAGCCCCAAGTAAGGGCAAGTCTAAGGCAGACTTGGAAACTCAGGGGCATCGGACACCATGGCTGCCGAAAATTAAAGAGTCACTAGTCAGAGTCAGGCCCCAGTTGAGGACAAGTACCCAAACTGGGAGCTCCAGATGGGGGCAAGTACTTTTGTGGACTTGGAGGCCCGGGGATGTCCAGACTGTGACCACTGCAAATTTGCAAACTGAAACAAAATGGAAGTAAGAACTGCTGGCTGCTGTGTACTCAAGACAATATCCATCAGTGAGCTGTTCTGAGGAGTCCTGATCTCTGGAGACACATGGAGAAGGAGGAGGAGGAGGAGGAGTGCGGGGCGTTTACCCACCAACCCCACAGCTCCCCAGAGTTTTCTTGAGTATGAGCAGCAGGAAATATTAGATAGAAGGATTTATTGTGGAGAATATCTCGGAGATAAACAGATAGAAAATAAGGGATAGTCTCGAGAGGGCCTGGAACCTATTCCAACAGCCTGTCTCTGCCCCAGGGTTTTTATAGAGATGCCAAGGGGTGGAGCAAAAGACCTCCTCCTGCAGCACAGCCAAGTGCAGACCATCTCAGACACCAGCACTCAGGCCCGTGATCCTAATCATCCTCTATGTGGACCTGCTGGGTAAAGCCACGAGGAACCTGAGGATGGGCTCCCACAGAAGAGATTTAATGTGATTGTAGACTCAGTCTCCAGGGATAGAAGTGTTGTCCTCCTGTACCCCGGGGGTTTGGGTATGTAAGTGAAGGTGGCCAATGTATGTCTGTGTCTGACTCCTCTAACTATGTGAATGTTTTGTCTTTTTACATTGTTTGCATTTGGTGGATTTGTGTTTTCTGCTATGCTTAATAAGTTTTGTTGCAGAAAGGAGAAACTGACAGAACATAGCCAAGTCTCCCTTGAGCTGCATGCTGCAATACTTCCAGAAGTTCCATAAGGCCGAGTATGGAGTTAAGATGTCATCTAGAAAGCTCTGTACTCTCTGTGAACTAGAATGTCCCTCTTTTCATGTGGGATGGCCAGATGCAGGGCCCTTCAACCCCCAAATTTCCAAGAGAGTCTGTCAAGTGGCCCCAGGGAACCCTAGCCACCCAGACCAGGTTCCTCATATTGACTGCTGGTTCTCCCTCCTCTTTGAGTCCCCCCGTGGCTGGAATGTTGTACCCTCAAACAAGGTTCCTCGGTTTTAGTTACCAAGTCAATAAAATCAAAGGCTCAGTAGAAACCTAAGTAAAATGCCTGGACTCTTTGTACTGGCCCCTGTGAAGGAGGGGGTTCTTCTCCACTTTACAACTGCATCCAGCCAGTCCAGGATCCGACTGTATCTGAGTGGGGGCTCTCCCGATAATCTATCCTGACCAGCCCTCACTTTCACACACTTGGGGTTGCCTGGTTCATGCTCCACGCCAGCTAAGCAAGGCTCCAGCTCTTCTCCTTCTTAGAGAGGCAACCCTCAGTGGGCTCCCACTCCCACCAGCACAAAAGGCTTATGAGGAGGAGAGGCCCAGAGCCTCTCTAGATTTTGTTCCTTTCTTGACCCTGTGTAACAGCAAGACTTAGAATCTTCCTTTCTCTGGGATGCCCCCAGGCCCTCATCAGCCCGTTGGAAACTACTTTCTTTACCCACCAACCCATTTGGGATGATTGTTAGCAGCTTCTAGGTACCCTTTTTACTGCTGAGAAGAGGGATATAGTTATGACAGGAAGGCAGTGATGGGTTCTGTGGTAACCACAGCAAAAGCAGAAGAAAGAGCTGAGCGAATATTACCCTCAGCTTTACCAAACTGGGATCCCAACACTGACCAAGGTTTAAGGCAGCACTAGACACCTATTACCAGGCCGTGGTGACCGGAATGAGAGCAGCGACCCCTTTAATCTCTCAAAGGTATCTGAGTAATGCAGGGAAATCAGGAACTATTCATGCCCTCAAAACCTTCTAATTTCTATAACTTCCTGTGAATATTTGGGGATGGCTCATGACAAAAGCGGCATTACTAACCTGCTGGATTTCTGGGGCATCTAGACCTATGGAGGTAAATTCCCAGGAAGCCTCCCAGAGGTGCTCCAGGAATCCAGCAGGAGATTCCTGTGTCATCCTGTTTAATCTTAAGGGGAGTAAATAAGAGAGTAGAAACCCGCCCCCCAGACAATACCAAATCCTTATACTTTGCTCAGCCTATTGGCTCAAGGATAAACTGTACACACTGTCTTAGACCTGAAGCATGCCTTTTTCTCTCTGTCTCTGGCACCTGTGAGACAAACTATATTTGCCTTTGGACAGACCCTGAGTCAGGGTTCAGTGGCCAATCAATCTGGACCAGACTACCCACAGGGGTTTAAGAACTCCCCTACTTTTTAGAGAAGCTCTTAGTGTGGACCTGTTTGAGTACCTCCAAGGACACCTGAATGTCACCCTCTTGCAGTATGTGGATTATCTCATTGATGGACGAGCCCTGGAGGAGGGCCAAAAAGCTGCAGAGGAACTTCTCGAGACTCCTCAGCCGCCGCGCTGCTGTGTGTCTGCTAAAAAGGCCCAATTGTGCTCCTATAAGATGACTTAATTTGGGTAACTTGCTTTCGGGGTGGCAATAGGAGAACCCTGTCCGTAAGCAGGATCCAATCTCTTCTGAATATCCCTGAGCCGCGAGATAAAAGGCAGGTGAGAGAATTCTTGGGCACAGTTGGCTACTGCAGACTGTGGATATCCAACTCTGCAGAAATAGCAAAACTGTTCATATCAGTGCCTAGGAGGAAATGGCCCCGTGAGCTGGGAGGGCAAAGAAAAAAGGAGGCATTCCCAAAGCTCAAGGAAGACTTGGTGTCAGTCCCGGCGCTCGGCGACCAGACCCTGATGGGTCCTTCCACTTGTTGTGGATGACAACATGGGGTGGTGAAATGGGTACCGATTCAACCTCCGGGACCCTAGAAACGGCCTGTGGCCTGTTTGTCTAAATGCCTAGACCCTGTCGCCGCAGGATGGACAACTTGCATCTGGGCCACTGCTGCCCCAGCACTATTGACAAAGGAAACTGATCAATCAACCGTGGGACGGGAAGGAGCTGGTTGTCACCAATCCCCATTCCGTCGAGGTGGTCCTCCGAGGAGCCTCTGAGCACGGGATGGCAACCACCACACACCTCACCCGTTATCAGGTTCTCCTTTTAGACGTACCCAGGATCAAATCCTCACCATCTGCTGCGTTAAACCCAGAATCCCTCCTGCCTGGCCCTGAAGAACAGCCGGTCCATGCCTGCCTGTGCCCGGGTCATTGACCACCTGCAATATGGACAACTGGACCTCTGAGACCAGCCCCTTGGGAAGGCAGATGTGACCTTATTCACCTAAGGAGGCAGTTATGTACAAGACAGTTTCAGGCATGCGGGAGAGGCTGGAGTGCCACTCACAGAGGTCATCTGGTACAATCTCTGCCTCAAAGGACATCAACCCCCGAGGCAGAACCCATAGCCTTGACTCAGGCACTAAGATGGGGAAATAGTTGAGCCATCAACATCTATGCCAACAGCCAACATGCCTTTGCCAATGCACGGGGCCTTGTACCCGGAACAGAACCTGCTGACCTCTACCGAAAAGACGATCAAAAAAAGAGGAGGTCTCTCCTCTCCGAACAGCTTTCAGGTTGCTAGAGAAGCTTGCTATTGCCCATTGTGTGGGACACCAAAAAGGGGATTTGGCAGAACCCTAAGCTAACAGATTTGCTGATGGCACAGCGAGGAGAACAGCCATGGAGCCAGTGCAAGCGTTTGGCCCGCCACATACATACACCTGCGAGGAAGAAAATTGGGCTGTACAGTGGGGGCCTGCCCGGACAGAGGACTGGTGGATGCTTCCAGACTGATGCCCCATCCTACCGGAAGCCTTGGGGTCGACCCCTTCTCTCACAAATCCATCAGAGGGACCTGAGATCGACCAAATTAAAAGAATTGACCAGGGACAGGTGCTTTCTAGGCCACCTAGATGAAAGAGTTGAGCAAGTGACCTGCCGCTATGCCATCCGCCCCCAGGTGAACCCCAGAGGAGGAAAACCCGTACCTGTGGGTGTTCGAGGAAGGGGCTTGGTCCCAGAGAACACTGGGAATTGTACTGAAGTTACTCCGACAACATTTGGTTACCTGTATTTGCTAGCTTTTATAGATGCCTTTTTAGGATAGAAGCCTTTCCCACAAGGTCAGAAAGAGCAAACATAGTTACTAAAAAGTTGCTGATGGAGATTCTTCCCAGATTTGACTTCCTCTCCTCTTTGGGGTCTGACAATGGGCTGACCTTCATGGACAAAGTCTCTCAGCAAGCAGCTAAAATGCTAGGGATACATTGGAAATTATGTTGTGCCTATAGGTCCCAGAGCTCAGGACAGGTAGAAAGAGCTAATGGGACTATTAAAGAGATACTAACTAAATTCTGGGCAGAAACTGGCAAGGAGTGGATAGAGCTGCTCATCATTCTTTTTTGGAACAGGTGCGCCCCCTACCAGGACAAGCTACACCATTAAAAATAATGTTTTGCAGCAGCCCCACTTATTTCTGCAATGGGAAGGCCACGGGCCATTGAAATATCTAATGATTCCTTCCTCAAGTCCCAGGCGCATTGCAGCAGACCATCTGAGACATCCAGAGTTGTCTATCACCCTGCCCACCCACGCTGCTTTTGACTGAACAGAAGCACAGGTTCCAACCTAGTGACTTGGTGTAGGTCCGTCGCCTGCCCAGCAAAACCCTGGAACTTTCCCGGAAGGGGATGTACCCAGTGATCCTGACAACACCCATGGTCATCAAGGTAGCAGTGACTGAGGTTTGGATCCACCACTTCCATTTTAAGGAGGACATAATTAGCCAAAACAAAGGTGAGAAATGGAGAGTACTGAGAGATCACCAGCTCCCCCTAAAGGTGTGGTTCATCAGCACCTCGGACTCAGACACACTAATGTTGGGAATCCTATCAGGTACCTTTTAGGCTTAACTCACTGAAAATGTTAAGGTTTGGGACTGGGAGTTGCCATGGGAACCACACATCTTACAGTCATGGTCAGATAGCAGAAAAATAATGTGTTCTACAAAATGATGCCTCCCAGCCTATGTTTAGATTTGATCTAAGTGACCTCTTCAAGGATTCTCTAGTCCAGGCTGACAAAAAAGACGGGGATTGCTGACTTCTAAGATACAGTATATTGGAGGCAATGCCATGGCCATTCCCAGGATGTGATAAGAATATACTAAATGAAACTCTTTTCCATATATGTCCAGCTGATGGGCCAACAAATTGCCATCAGCAAAAAACGAGATTATCATTGTTCTGATCCAAACTGTGAGACTGAGTTTGTCTGAGAAAGGGATATTGGGCACCTAGACCCATACATCCTTTTTGAGTGAGAAATCTCTTCCCCGAGGGTGCACCTATGGGAAATAGAGCACTTCCACTCTGTCATGACCTGGAATGAATGAGAACACAGCCTTGGCTTAAAAGCTGGTCCTGGGGTTTCTGGCTTGATATCAAGAGTTTCCGTTTTAAAAGTGCTGTGGAGTTCTCTATGCAAGAAAGAGTTAGGGTTAATCCCAATCCCAAATTAGCCCTACAGGCCCAGGTAAAAGCTGGATGCCTTAACCAAAGACTAGGGTAAGTTCCCTTCCTGTCCTCCCTCCTCCGAGCACTCTCTACCCATGATAATAAATCAGTCTTCAATCTCAACCAACGGGTATATGATAATAGACGCAACCTACGCCCTAATACAAAAAGACATGAAATAACATCTTCCCGATGATGTCTCTGAGCATGAGAGCTTAAGGTTACTACACAACTTGATTAAATCATACCCTCTCTAACCTGGGAAATTAATGTTGGCTTTGTCTTGGCTCTAGGCCTCCTTTTTATGTGGGGTTAGGGGTCAATCTCTCTATTACCCCAACTACTACCCCATCTGAGAATTTTAATTGTGAACCAGAGGAAAGTAAGCTCACCCTAGAAGATCTCCAAGGAACAGGTACTTGTTTAATCTCTTCAGCTAATAATTACTCAGATTGCCCTTATGGCCGATCCTGTAGTACTCACATGTATACCAATAGGTTTGAATATATTAGAATGTACTTTCCAGTTCCTTTAGGGACACGGTGGGCCTGCACATTTGGTCTCGCTAGATATGTAACAGTGGAACACCAGAATTCAGGACATGGGAAGGAAATCTCTGTATTCTAACCTATAGTCTTCCCCAAGAACATATGTATACTAGAGAGGAGAGTAGAAACAATTGCCTGTATATAAAGGACACTCCCGCTGTGAGTGCCAGGGCCTAGTTAGAAGAAAAAGAATAGTAGCTCAGCTGTAGTTATATCCCCTCCTAGTGACAGCAGGGATCACAGACTCGGCTGCCTTGGGAACGTCAGCTTAATTATCCAAGATCAGACTTTCCAAACTCTAAATGATAGAGTAGACCAGGTCATACAACACCTCAATGATTCTATAGGACAACTTGAAAAGCTGATTCCCTAGCAGAAATGGCTTTTATAAAACCATCAGCGATGAGATTTGTGCTGTCTGATGTGAAAAATGCTGTTTTTATGCCAACAACTAGGGAGTTATCTGAGAAACATTAAACATGGTCCAGAAACATTTAGATGCAAGAGCAGAGTGTGATGAGGCCTCTAGTTGGTATCCATCCATTTTCTCTTCCCATGGCTTACCATTCTTTGACTGCCTTAGCTGGACCTATCCTTTTACCGATCCTTGGCATTATGATCAGCCTTCAAATTTTAAATTGCTTGATAACATACATTAAAAAAAGAATCAACTCCGTTAAAAAATCAATTCAGCAGGAATCAATGATTTGATTCATATGATCTAAAGCCAGTGGGGGATGTTGTGGCTAAGAAAATTCCATTTGTTACCAGGTACCCAGTTTTGTAGCTGTTGACCTCTATCCTAAAGTCCTAAAAGCTTTGACCCCTTGTCCCTCCCCTAAACTATGTAACTGTTTTGAAATGATTAACAGCTTGTTCTGGCTTCTGTAAACATGCTTATCGCTGTGGGCAGGGGGAATGGCAATTTCTCATGTAGCTGTGGCTTTGGGGAGTGAAGCAGTTCCTTATGTCCAGGAGAGAGGGGCAATTCTCCATGTAGTTGTAAATTCCGCAGAAGTGGAGCGATTGTGGCGTTTGCCTTTAAAAACTGTTCGCCCATCTGCTCGAGTCCGGCACATTTCTGATTTGGCTTAGAGACAGCCACCCTGCTAGCAGAAATAATAAATTTGGGTAATTGTAAACTGAATTGAGTCTGTAGTCTTCTCCCTGTGGTCTCAAATTCCACAATAGCATCTCATTAACAATAATTTTAAGGACAATGAATGACAAAGTAATGGTGTCTTAACACTACTCTTAGGACGATATGGTTTTTTGTATTTACTATATAATTTCCCTTGGTAGATTCTTTCTTTCTTTCTTTCTTTCTTTCTTTCTTTCTTTCTTTCTTTCTTTCTTTCTTTCTTTCTTTCTTTCTTTCTTTCCACTAAAAACATTAAGGGCCAGGAAAATTAGTCCATTTAGTTAATTTCCCCCAAATCACACAATTCAGAAAAGATGTTGGGTTTGAGGTCAAGGTCATTTTTTTTTTTCTTTCTCTTTAGTCTCCAGAGAGGATTCTCTGTAAGACTCCTTGTCTTCAAATTAGGAGTTGTCATTCTTGTCTCTGGTTTCCAGTGCTATCAAAACCCACTTTTAGACATGCCTTTTCTGCATTGCCTCTGTGTGTCTGTGTCTCACGGGGATACACATCTTGTGAGGGACATAGCTGGGCATGACTGATGTCAGTGTCCCATGAAGTTGGGATTCTAGAAACAAGGAGTCTAGAAACAAAGAGTTTGAGCTGGGGAGTTGGGACAACAGACCCACCTGAGAAGACAGCCAGCAGGACGGTGACTAAGAAGAGCCTCATAGCTGGTGGCTTCCAAGGGGGTTGTGCCATTCAGGTTGGCTTCTTATGTGAGATGCTGAAAGACAATAACCAAACAAGATGAAGTTCCTCTGCAGAAATGGTTGTAAATTCTGTTGAATGAATGAATGAATGAATTCATGAATGCATGAATGGGGCTTCCTCATTGTTAACAATTCCCAGTCCTCCCATCCCTCATCTCTTCTCTCTCTCTCTCTCTCTCTCTCTCTCTCTCTCTCTCTCTCTCTCTCTCTCTCACACACACACACACACACACAGAGACATACACACACACCTACAATAAAAACATTCCTCTTAACCATACCATGGAGCAGCCATGTTTCAATTTATATGAAAAATATCAAAGACAATCTTTGACAAGTGATAGGTGTTCTTAATTGCTCGTCAGTAGTTATAAGTACCTTTGTCTTCTTACCTAAGCTTCATGTTTCTTTGGGATAGTGATGTTGGTGACATTTCTTTGTCATCATCCAGGACACAGTTGGGTACACCGTAACAAGGCCCCGTCCTTCTGTGTCAGTTACCCTCCCTACATCCCTAAAGGTAGAGGAGGCTGACGTGTCTTCAGTGGTTGTTGGGTAAACTGACAGGAAGAAGTAGTTTAGCAAGTATGGTGTTTGTAAAGGCAACAAAGGCTTGCAAATGCCACACAAGGGTTGACTGTGGGATAGGCAGAGTGAATTGGGGGAAATCTGAACCCTGCCTTGTCTACGCTCTTAATCTCTCTGCTGCATCAAGACTCTGATAGTATGCTTATACTGGATGCTAGAATGCCTATTGTTTGTCAAAGACTGCCTTTGATATTATTTGTATAAACTAACAACATGACTGCTGCATGGTTTGGTTAAGAAGGTCTTATTGTTTGTTTGATTGATTTTTGTTTTTACTTGTTTGTTTGTTTGTTTGTTTGTTTGTTTGTTTGAAACAGGTTTCTCTGTGTAGCCCTGTTTTCCCTGGAACTCACTCTGTAGACCAGGATGGCCTCAAACTCACAGAGATCTGCCTGCCTCTGCCTCTGAGTGCTGTAATTAAAGGAATGCCTAGCTAAGAAGAAGATTTTTTTAATATTATTATTGTAAATATGAGAATGAGAAGGGGTATTGGTAGGGGTGGGGTTCAGATAGATTCATCTGGAAGAGTCCAGAGCAGAGAGAGAAAAAAGTGGACTGGACATGGCCAGCAGTCTGGACATGGTCAGACCTATCTGTGAGAGAGAGGAGAATAGCAGGGGGGAGAGAATAGAGAAAACATAGGGAGAGAAGCAGGAGCAGAGAGCTGCAGAAAGATAGAAAATTTAAAATATAGCAAGAATAGCAGGGTTATAAGGAGAAACAGTAGCTGGGGGGATGAAGCCTGTAAGCTGGAGGGAGTGTAGGGTAGGGAAGGAGATGAGGAGGGCTAGGATGGACTTTGAAATGTCTAACAGGTACTTGTGATACTGAAGGAGCCTGGAGGCCAGCGTGTGCTTTGATATGCTAATAGGCACCACAAGTGGCCACATGTCCCTTCTGCCAGAGGTCCCTTCCTTTTGGTAGAGGGGAACCAGCTTCACAAATTCCTGAGGAATGCTGGCTTTTATTTAACCACTAGAAACCCACCTATAGTCCAGATTGAACTCATTTCTAGACATTTGGACTATCTTTTCCAGTTTGGGGAACTGGAGTTCCCTTTGGACCTGGCATTATTCATTTGAGTTTTCCAAGTGCCCTTGAAATAAGACAGATAGGCAGACACATAATCACAAGGAAATTAAGAGCTGGAGATGATGAGTTATGCCCAAGGTTTCCTGTGATTCCATTCTGGGGTCGGAGACAAAACAGCAGGTGAGTTCTGGCAAAGAAGGAGAATGCAAGCAACCCATGTGGACTTCTCCGCAGTCCAAACCTGGAGAGGATTGAGGTTCTGGCCCATGCTAGGCTGTGCTATCACAAGGACCCAAATGATACCCTAGATTCTAGAGCCTAGAGGAAGAGAGAAGAAAGGAGAGGGTAGTACCCGCTTCCAACAGACCTGGAGGACTTTGCCTGGCTTTAAACTTTGGAATGGATTTGATGGAGCTTTTAAAGGAGAAGGACAATGATAATAGGCCCTCCGCACTAATGAGTCCCCATAAAGATAAGGAAGCTGTAAGCCGGAGGTATTATCTTTTCTCCCTGCTGGTCCTTAACTCCTGGTTCCCAGAGACTTCCTTCACTAGCTGAGCCAAAGGCAATAAGTTTGTTTATCTTGGTTATTTCTTTTCCTTGGAGGGAATTTCCCAGCAAGAAACCCTTTTATTTCCTTGTGGAGATAAAGGTATTCTGTTTCTCTAGTTCTTTGGAAGAGTGAGGGCAGGGGGTGGGGACAGACAAGGGCGTCAGGTGGCTACTAAAGGCTTTTTTTTTTTTTTTACTGGGGTTCATGGCCTGTGCTTTCTTACCAAGTCAATGATAAACTCCTGGAGTGGAGTTTTAGCCAAACTCAGGCTAATTTGGACGTGATCAGGTGCCCATGGGTCACCTGAGTGGCAAGAAGCTCCTAGGCAAGAACAGCTGTGAGGCCTATCTTCTCTGTAACAGTTGGGATGGGTGGTGCCAAGTCCCTTGGGACCTAGCACCTGCCCCCTGTGCTGGTCCTGGGTGCAGTCACAGGTGGGAAGGCCAAATATTATCAGCTCTTAAGAACTCAAATTAGTGGCGACCATCTTTTATTGTCACTCTTGTCCTTGACTCTAGACCAGCAAGCTTCTAATAGTCATGAGGCAGGACCTGGTCTTCTTTTCATAGGCTTGGCTGGGGTCCTACCTTCCTCTGGAGGGTGACTTTCCCTTTGTTTCTGAGGTGGGAGCTTTCCATGGTGGGGGACCTGACTTCTAGCCCAGGCTGCCAATCATTTTATGATACCTTTTAGATGGCTAGGTCAATCAGCTGGGAAGTGGGGAGATGTATGTATACCTTCAACTTTGTGTGTAGCTCAAAGTCAGGTGTGAGAGAATCAGGTATGCATATCTGGAAGAAAAAACCTAGGAGGGGGTCACCTTTGCAAGGAAGTCAAGAGTCTGCTCCCAGGGCAGATGATGGGCAGGAGACATTTTCTCTCTCTTTCTTTCTTTCTTTCTTTCTTTCTTTCTTTCTTTCTTTCTTTCTTTCTTTCTTTCTTTCTTTCTTTCTTTCTTTCTCTCTTTCTCTCTCTCTCTCTCTCTCTCTCTCTCTCTCTCTCTCTCTCTCTCTCTCTCTCTCTCTCTCTTTCTTCCTCTCCTTTTTTTTGGTTTTTTCGAGACAGGGTTTTTCTGTGTAGCTTTGCGCCTTTCTTGGATCTCAATCTGTAGACCAGGCTGGCTGCGAACTCACAAAGATCCGCCTGGCTCTGCCTCCCGAGTGCTGGGATTAAAAGCGTGTGCCGCGGCTGCCAACATCACCAACTCCACCGCCACCACTACCACCCGGCGAGACATTTTCAAAAACAGGAATTCTTCCTTGCCTAGAGCTAAAATTTGGAGCTGTTTCTCTGGTAGCAGCTGAAAGGACCCTGTATTTAAGACATATTTATCTCAGTCAGACTTTCCCCAAAGCCCAGGCAACCGAGAGCTCAGGGAAGCCCCAACAGCAGGGCAACTCGAGATGGATTTAAGAAGGGAAAGAAAGAGTGAAGCACTGACTTGCCCCACCCCCAACCCTAGATGCTTTGCTAGGATTCTCTTCTACATGATCTAATGCATTGCCGCAGGAACCCCAGGCATAGACGCGCTATTACCTTATTGCAGCAGATCAGAGACCTAAGGACCAGGGATCCTTGACCCCAAGATGTATTTCAGAATTGGACCGGGGACCATGAATCTATTACTGCTTCCTGCATGAGCCCAGAGATCAGTTCTATGGGGTTATAAATATGTTAGTGACCAGCTTAAGAAAGGTCAGCTTGCCCTGACTCCTAACCTCCCCCACTTAGGAGCCACATTTGCCTCTCAATAAATAGTTTTCCTCTCCTCTTGACCAAGTGTTTTACAGCACCAAGAGGACCGGCCATCTACGCTGAGAAAGGGTCCTGATATTGTTTCCTCTAGAGCAGTGGTTCTCAGGCTTCCCAACCCTGCAGCCCTTTAATACAGTTCCTCGGGTTGTGATGACCTCCAACCCTACAAACTGTTTTCATTGCTATATCCGAACCGTAATTTTGCTAGTTATGAATCGCAATGTAAATATCTGCATTTTCTGATGGTCTCAGGTGACCCCTGTGAAAGGGTCGTTCAACCCCCACAAGGGTCTTGACCCATAGGTAGAGAATTGTTGCTCTGAAAGTATGACCTTGTGTGATGTTTTACAAGATCAAAGGTTACATTGTAAAGACCGGTAGCCGAGCCGGGCGTGGTGGCGCACGCCTTTAATCCCAGCACTCGGGAGGCAGAGGCAGGCGGATCTTTGTGAGTTCGAGGCCAGCCTGGGCTACCAAGTGAGCTCCAGGAAAGGCGCAAAGCTACACAGAGAAACCCTGTCTCGAAAAAACCAAAAAAAAAAAAAAAAAAAAAAAAAAAAAAAAAAAAAAAAAAAAAAAAAAAGACCGGTAGCCAACACCAGGTATGATGCATATACAACCTTTTGACTTTAAAAACCTTACCCTCCTTTATCTGGGTACCAAGAGTCTTTTCCCATGCAAGGGCCTACTCAAGGACTCATTATACTCTTAACTGGCTTAATAAAGCCAAAGTGTGGTGATCTATAACTTCCTATGTGGATTGTTCAATAGTATCCTTGCACTTAAGCTAAGATTGTGCTGTTTTTTTTCACTGATGAGGCCAAGATGTTCCACACTGTTTGAAGTTTACTGTTAGTTTCCCAGTATGTTTATAACATATATCCCCAAGATTGTAGGTTGGGGTAAAAGTATGGGCCACATGGAAGAATTGAGTTGGTCTCCCTATGAACTAATTTAGTTCCCCTTTGGTTAAAGTGACAACTTTTCAGCTTTCAGGACAAATCTTTGTTCATCTGATATCATCTGATATCCCTCTTCTGAGGAAGGGAAACCTGGGCCTGGGTCTTAGCTTGGCTAGTAAGCTATCTATTCTTGTATCTCTGAAGCAACCTAAAACCTTTACCTCCCAAGAGAAGGTAAGGTGAGTTTCTCAAAGCTCCAGGGGCTTCAGAGGGGACAGAGAATGTGAGTTAAGAAGACCAGAAGCCAAGTGACAGTTTCTGAAAATCCAGAAGTATGAACTTGAAGGAGTAAGATGCTCTGGAGTTAATAATAGGGAGAGGATGACTTGGCTGCATAGGCTTTCTTTTCATTTCTTCCTTCACCTGAGCTGAATAGTCCCTTCTACTCCAGGAGAAGCATTGCCTAAGTCCATTTGGGAATATCACTTTCAGCTCACACAGACCAAGAGTTGAGCACAGGGTAGGTAGCATGAGCTTGGAAACTGTCATGTGAAGAAGGGTGTCAAGGATGGAAGAGAACCTCGGAGTCTGTACTCCATACTATCATGGGTATAAGGAGCGTTCTATCACTTGGGTAAAATATACTGACTTTCATTGTTAAAATAAGTATAGGAGTTTCTGACTCTTCTAACTTGAAAGGGGAATGCCTTGGGATGGGAGGACATGGGGAAAGATGGAAGAATAATATATAAGGACACATTTTTAATGACATTGAGTGCTCCTCAACTGAAAGCAGCTACAATTACTCTAAAGGGCAGGAGGGTGGGTGGTGTCTGATCTTCATGGTAGCTATGCATTGGGCTGAGTGGCAAAACCACTTATTGTCCACTTGGCTTTCTACTCTCTCACTTGGGGGCTGTGTGGATTTTTAAACTGAGCCTATAGGTCCCCATCTGTAAACTGGAGGTGACTCTACATTGTAGAGAGTTGTTATACAGATCAAATGACAAAATCCTTAGCAGAGTGATGGGATTGGAAGTGTTAACTCATCCACATCTCCTATCTAAAGTCAATGCAGTCTTCTCTTTCTTTTGGTCAAACCATGAAAGGGGACTGGAAGGCTGTTGGCTGGGCATCCTATCAAGATGACTCAGAGAGAGCTGTTTAGATTGAACTCTGTGACTCCCAGAGGCAAACACTGTGACCTGGGTTAGAAGAAACACATACAGAATTCTTTCCAAGACCTTTACTGATGTTAACTTTTTAATTTGTGCAGCTACCCCAGGAAGCAGGGTATAAGGCACAAATGGGTAAGAAAGTTGCCCAAGGGTACGTGCCCAAGTGAAAATGATAGAGAAACACACCCAGCAGAGATTCTCTGACCTCCATATGCATAGGCATAGGCTGTGCGCTTACACACACACACACACACACACACACACACACACACACACACACACGCCTCACACACACACAAGCATGTATACCATATACACACAAACACCACATACATGCTAAAATAATAAAAATAAATTCTATAGAAACCATAGGAGCTTAGTCACTCTGGTGTGCTGGAGAGTGTCTTGCTGTTAGAGGAATCAGTAGGAAGAGGAAGGAGCAGGAAGGCCAACCTTAGAGAGGGAGTAAAATTATTCTCCCCTCCCCACCTTTCACAGAAAAGGCAATTCTCATGAAGAGTCCCTTGGACCTAGAGGTGGTGCCAAGTTCTTCCTGAAATCACTAGCTGTTATTTATTGAGCACTGGGCATGGACGAGGAGTGGTACTTTTGTTTCCTGAATCTGGGTGCATCCATGCCAAAGCTTTGTCACTCCTGCCATGCTGCGTCAATGCCAGTGACTCTGGAACCCAAGCTTCCTTGTGCCCAGAGTCAGAGAAAGGAGGATGTGGATCGTGTCCCAATGCACTGATTACGTAGGTTGAGTGCCCCTTATCAAAAAATGGTTAGGATCAGAAGTGGGCTCCATTTGAAGTTTTGGAATATTTCCGATATGTGGTATGATGTCTTGGGAATAGGACCCAAGTCTAAGCACATCCTGAAGATCACTTGATATATTTTTAGTGTGCCTCTGTTTTTTGATTGACACCCCTTACCTGAGGTCTGGTGTAAACTTCTGCTTGTGTGGTGTTGGCTCTTGAAATGTCTAGGTTGAGAGCATTTCAGTTTTGAAAATTGCAGATTCAGGAATCCTCACCTGTGGTTGATTGATTTATTTATTTTTAAGAGTCTCTCTATGTAGCTGCCATCCAACGCACAATCCCTCCGTCTTCCCACGTTAGCCCCACAAGTGCTAAGATTGTAGGTGTGTTCCAGTTGCACATATATTTTTAGTTAAGTGGTTTGTTTTCATATGTGATATCAAAGTGTCTTTAAAACCATACCAGAAAGGATGCACCAGCCCACTGTTCAGCCTTGCTGGGTGACTTGACATTATTCACGCTACCTCATGAAGTCTTAGTTGTCTCAGTGGTAAGATGGGATTGTGGTGTCTACCCTTCCTAGCTCCTTGGCGTTTGGGGAGGGACATGAGATGAATCTAGGAAGTCTCAGGGCAAGTGGACTTACTGAATGGAAGCTGAAGGAACTGGGCTTTTTGTGAATAAACCCCACAGATGTAGAGGTGTGCTAAGAAGCAGGTAATGGTCATAGAGCTTGGTGTTCTCCTGACTCCTGGTTCAGGTCACTGGGCTATGTACAACACCACATTCAGGACAGGCAGAAGCATGACTGGAAAGTTCTGTATGTGGCTCAGAGCCGAGCCCCTACGTTCAGTCACTGGATGGATGCCTCTACCCAAATCCCTGAAAGTGGTGCACACCCCACTTTGTATATTAAGAAATCTCTAAGTCCCTTAGCAGCAGGGGAAAGTGTTAACGGAAACTATCACACACATTGCGTGTGTCCTGTCCTGGGTGGCTCCAAGTACAGAGGCAGTTGTAGAGATGGAGCTGGTGCAGAAGATGAAGCTAAGCTGTCACTGTCCTTCTGTACGGGCTTAGGACTATTGTCAGGATGGACAAAGCTGAGGAGGTTGTCTGATGGGTGCATGTTAGGGGGTGCATCAGGGCATAGGGCTAATGCCTGCACCTAGAAGGTGGCTCTGCCCCTCCCTCCCCCCTGCCATCCTTAGTCTATTACTCCACAAAGACACTGTTATGCCCATTTAGAGCAGGGCAGAGTGACACCACAATGCATATTTGTTTCTAGTGGCGTGAATACGTGGGGGCAAGTCTGGATTGCAATTGGAAATGATTTCGGAGCCTCACAGAAGCCCAGAAAAAGCAATCGCGTGTGTCCCCCTCGGAAAGGTAGCTGACACTGTGTGCATTATTGTATGATCTGAATTCAGAGCTATCTGCCTGCCCCTCAATTAATTCTTGAGTAACTGAACTAAATTATGACTCACCAAACCATTGTCATATACTTCACACTTATTTTCTCAGGTGAACCCACTTTGACCAGCAGTGATAGCCGTTATTTTTAAATTCCCATCTTAAAGATTGAGACTGAGGCTCAGAAAGATTAGGCGCTGTGTAAGTTAGTAACGGAAGGAGAATAGGGGAATTTGGGGACTAAGAGTAATGGGTAAGTTGGCAACAGAACTACTTCCTTCTTACCCCTGATATTTTGCAGAAAAGGCATGCCCATACACATGTCTGACGTTCTTCATATCACTGGAATATGCCCCTAAAATCCCTTGTGATGTGCAGGCATACAGTCTGCCCTGTCCTCCTCACCCTCTCTGTGAGCTTGGTGAGAGAGAGTCAGAGGGCCATCTGAACCAAGATCCCAAGGAGCATCCTATCCCAGGATCCCAGGCAGCACACTTACTTTTAGCCACTTCCTTCTCTCCCGTTGATCCAGTTTCGGGGCGCAGCCTGTCAGCCAGTATGGACCCCTGCCTTTCTAGAAGCTTCCAGCAAGGCACTGGTTACTGCTGCCAAAACTGAAACTGTGCTCTGTGCTTGACCCGCACCTGGCTCTTAAAGGGCCGCTGTCCCAGTAGGCAAAGTAGCCAGCCGGAGCACGTGACTCCCACAGATCCTAGCTTCCCTGGCAGAGCCTGGCTGGCTCCATTTGTTCTCTCCTGTAGGTGAGGAGACGATGTCGTGTGTGGCTCTTCCATTGTTGCAGCTTCAGGATATGGAACAGAATGTTCCTTAGGGTTTGGCCTCACACCCCCAAGTCGCTAAGGATTGCCCCTGCTCCCATGACCCCCCAGCACATGGAGCCTGAAATGCCACCCTGTAAGCATCATCTGCGAAGTCTCGCTTTTCAGCCTAGAGCCTTTGGGAACTATGCTTCTTCCCCTTTTCACCCTGACTCTCCCTGTGCTCCCTGAAGCTGGGCTGAATGGGGAGCTGTGGTAGGGCCCCGGACCTGGCTACACACAGAAGAAGACTCCCACCAGCTGAGTTGAGGGAGCAGCCTCCTTCCTCACCGCAATTAGTCCGTGGAACTTTCCCAGGTCATGACCCGTTTGGGCCTCCTAGGTATCCTCCAGACAATCATAGCCATCCTGGGCCACACAAAGAAGCCCATTGTCCAACACACCCCATACCCTCACAAGCTCCCCCTCCCCTTGAAGTGCTACACACTGTACCTGTGCAGGGCTCACCCGTCACTGGTTCTTCCTCAAGAGTCCCAAGCAAACTCCCAGAAGGGGAAGGGGAAACAGGGCTAGAGAAACAGGAGGGTCAGACGTGCATGTGAGCTCACTTGTGTGCACTAACCCACAACACAATCGCAGATTTTGATGGCAAGAAAAGAAATTGCTTTTTTTTTTTTTTTTTTTTTTTTTTACTATGGAGCTTCATGGGAGACCGTAAATCCACAATCTGATTGATGCATGAAAAATAAAAAAAAAAAAAATAGCTATAGTCACTTCCAGGAAAGCTCAGCCCAATGCAATGGTATTTCAGATTGGATTTCTTTTTCCCTCTCTCTTCCTTTCCCTCCTCTGGGCGGCAACACAGCTCCCGGGGGGCAGCGAGGAGAGACCTGGTTTTGGTGTCGGTCTGGGGTGCTGCCGTGTGTCTCGTTCTTCCAAACAAAAAAAGTGATTCTGTGAACCAAGATAGAACTCGTCCTACCTCGTCAGTGGGACCGTTGATCCTTGCTCATTCCGAGGGCTCGGGAGCTGCCTCGTCTGTACTTTCTGGTCACTACTGCTGCTCAGTTCCTTCAGTAGGACTTGAGGGCTTCTCAGCCCTCCTTAGCCCTTCTCATGGCTGCAGAGTGGATTGACCAATCTATAGCTCTAATGCGTATGTATCCTTTAAACTCATGCAGTTGGAGGGGCAATGGGTAATGGTGAGACTGTGGGCCACGGTTAGTTTAGAGAGGACCGTCAGTATTGCAGCCCCTTGACTCTGGAATTTCTTTTTTTTTTTTTTTTTTGGACCTGAGGATCGAACCCAGGGCCTTGTGCTTGCTAAGCAAGCGCCCTACCACTGAGCTAAATCCACAACCCTAGACTCTGGAATTTCTAAACGGTCTAGATATCTTTGTTACTCTCCTCTCTTCTACTGAAGCTCAGGCTCGGAGCCTTGGTGACTGGCGGGAGGGTCACAGAGGCACATTAGTAACTAACTTCTTTTTTCTTCCTCATTAGCAATTTCCTCCTCCCCATTCTGGGGCAGAAGGTTAGTGGGAGATGTGCTGGGAGAGGGAGATGTATGGGGATGGAGAGGGCACGAGCCTCTCTGCCATCCGAGAGCTCTTTGGATGGCTTTCTGTCCCTGCCTCCTTCTATGTAAATGCAATGGTCATGATACCTGCAGGATATGATTGCTTCCCTTAGAGCACGGAGTCGCTTGTGTCTAGTTGTCTGGGATGTAATAGGTATGAAGGAAGGCCCCTGAGTACTAGCACAGGCACTTGATGAAGGAAGATTTGAGAGAAGGAAAGGAAGTATATCAACTATGCCATCACTTCTTTCGCTACCTGGAGGTCGGGGCTGGTCTCCTTACCTTCTCCCACAACTCCAAGATGATGGGTGGCTCTGTAAATCACCTACTGGTAACACATGCTCCCAGTGGTATCCAGAAGTGCTTTAGCAGACATATTAAACACATGCATCCACAGAGAAATATGTTAGGTGTGTTCCCCGCCGACCCAAAGACCTTCTCTTGCCCTTAGAGAACCAGCTTTGGGGAAGAGGAAATCTAAAAGTAGAACCCAGTGGTTAATCAGGAAGTAAAATTCTTGTGGCCAGGTTTGACCTCAGCCACAAGCTGGTGGTGTGAGTACAGTGATTAGCATCTCTCTTCATACTGCAGTTTCCCTTTCTAGAATCCAATGAGTGACCCCTGTTTTCAGCTCTGAGGGAGGAGGGATGGGCCCACAGCTAGGGGATGTGTCTAGTGTTCGACTTAGTGGTGATGCTGACAATGATGCTTTCCAAAACTTACTTCATTTTCTCAAGCTAATCCTCTCCTAATAGCAAGAAAATATGACCTAGATCTCATCCAGTGTGGGGAGGATCAGATCCACTGGGCCTGAGTCAACACACCTGTATGCTAGCCTTGGCTCTGCCTCTACCTTGCTGAGTGACCTTTGCCAAATCACTTCCTCCTTTTGGTCTGTGGACTTTTTTCATCTATAAAATGAAAGAGCAGGGCCAACTGGTTTGCAAAGCCTTCCGGTTTTAGGTCTGTGTGTGTCGGTCGAGCACTGTGCAAGTTTGTTGTGATTGTAACAACCGCAATCTTAGTGCTGTTAAGCAACAGAAATATGTTCCTCTTCGGTCCTGAAGAACAGAAATCCAGGACCAAGGTGGCAGCAGGGCCACCCTCCGTACGAAGTCTCAAGAGGAGGATTTGATTCTTGCCTCTTTCCATGTCCAGCTTCTGCTACCGTTCCTTGATACCCTATGATGGACAACGGAACCTTCCAGGCTCTGTCTCAAGAGTCACTTCGTGTTCAGTGCACGTTTCCAGTACCTGCTGTTCTTACCATGACACTTGTGATAGCACCGAGGGGCCGATCCCACAATCTGGGATGATTTGTTTGTCTGATCATCCTGATCTTAATCCTGTTTACCAAGACCCATTTCCTAAGCAAGGCCACGTTTACAGGCTTCTGGGATTAGGGTGTCGATATAGCTTGGAGACTGGGTCTACTACTGGCATCTACTCTGAGCATGATCAGTTAGAGATCCAGGGAAGCTGGAACTATGCAGATGCGTGTATTGTTGTTTCCTCAGAGTTATAGCTGTCACTCACACACAACACTGCCCTGCACAAGCCAGGAGGAAACAGGCATGCCGTGCTGAGGCAGTACAGCCTGTGAGAAGGGAGAGGCTCTGTACCTAGCCTGTCCTGGATTCATACCCAGGTCTTTCTGTCTGCTAACTGGGAAGGCTTGGACGAGTGACTGAATGTCTTTGCTTATCCTAAATCCATAAAGGTGCTACAAAAGTTAATATGTATAATAGCTGGAACTTAGCAGGTGTTTATCATTCATGTTTGACCAACATGGCACAGAGCAGGAACTCAGAACTATGAGTAAATCTGCACTGAAGATCCATGAGCACAGATGTGAAATGATGCCCCAGTGTATTTAGAAAGGAAGTGGCAGAGACAGGCATATACGCAGGAACTTCCTGCACTGGATACCTGCCACCCCACCCCGCCCCTCTGCTTTTTTCACACAGGGGATGAGTATTTTGAGTTATATTTCCATGGACGGCAGGGGGTTCTATTTAACCCTTGGTTGATCGAGTGGGTTGTAGAAGGTCAAGGCCCACACAGACCCAACCTCGGCTTGTCATTAGCTTGATGCTCTAAGACTATGGACTGACCCAATAATCCATGATAGAGGATTTCCTCAGACTATATATCTCTTCCTCACTTTGCACTGCCCATCTCTTACCAGCCTGGAATTTCCATCTGGTTCATTTTTCTCTGCCAGTTAAAGAATTAAAAAAAAAAAAAGGCAGGCAAAAGTCTCAGACACAGCAGACAGAGTCAACTAGTGAAGAAAGGCTTTTATTAGGGGTGAGGAGATACACACAGAGAGAAAGACACCCTGCAGACTGGAGAGGGGACTTGGTACCCGAAATTCAGTCTCTTTTTGAGGGCTCTGGGTTTTAAGCATCTTAGAAGGGTCTTCCTCCTCTAATTTAGGGTTGGTCAGTTTAAACAAAGACAGAGAAGCAGCTAGGCCCACAGTTTGGGGGATAAATATGTTGTAATCTAGCTTGAACTTGCTGGGCCCATACAAAGGCAGATGGCCTTGCTGATGGTAGAAAAAGGCCACCAGGCCTTCAGGGATCAGAAGTGTGAGGGAGAAGCTAGACATTTGCCATCTTTATTATCTTTTGGTGGCCCTTCTTTTCAAATGTCCACCTATAGGACTCTGTCTAACTTCTAGGCCTTTACATCTGGCAGGGGATGGTGCCTGTGGTTGTTGCTTTGCAAGGGGAATGAAATAAGACCAACAGATGAAGTGTTGTTTACTGTCAGCTCTGTTCCCAACAGTAGGTAAGGAGCTAAGTCAATGTTTAACCCTTGTCCTAGAGTCAATGTTTAATCTCACACAGCCAGTTGTATAATCCAGCATTCTCTATCAAGTTGAGAGTATAGTCAATTTACTATCAATCACTGAAAAATAGCTTTGAGACAGCGAATCTGCCAAGGCTAAATTGCATCCTCTCCACCTTTGAAAGGGGTATCAGCTGTTTAGAATCATTCACTCCACAGTAGCCCATCAGCAGATAACGATACAGCTTTCTGATCTCAGCTGCTTATATTAGTGGACACACACAACTCCTTGTTCCAGTTCTGCCTGGGACTAGTGGAGACGAGCATGGGGTGGGATGATTGCCTTTGTTTGCCCAGCTGGCAACCAGAGAGCTCCTCGCTAGCAACAGACTAAGTGTACTCCTTGTTTTGAATCCCACTAAAAGAGATGGAACTGGAAAAGCCCAGTTGACTAATATTGGGCAAGTTTGCTGAAACTTGCTGAGCCTAGACTGAGGCCTAATTTTTCCCCCACAGGCAAGTCTTCCTTTTAAAGGGCAGGTAAAAAGAAGGGAGATGGATTATAAGCATCCCCTATTTTCCTGAATATTGGGTGATGCATAAACTGAGGACATGACTGCTCCAAGGTATGGTTGAGAAGATTTTTATTGTAGATATGAGAGAGTGCACAGCCAGAGGCATCTGGAAGAGTCTGGAGCAGGGAGAGAAAGTAGTAGACTGCACATGGCCAATAGACTGAATGGGGCCATGAGGAGGGGTAGGGGGGATAAGAGAGGACAGGAGAGGAGAGGAGAGGAGAGGAGAGGAGAGGAGAGGAGAGGAGAGGAGAGGAGAGGAGAGGAGAGGAGAGAGAGACAGAGTCAGAAACAGAGACACAGAGAGAGGGCAAAGAAGGCTAAGAGAGAGCAAACCAAGAGCCAAAATGGCAGGGTTATACAGGAATAGATATACAGGTTATACAGGAATATAGGTACATGTTATACAGGAATATATACACAGGTTATACAGGAATATAGGTACAGGTTATACAGGAATATATATATATACAGGTTATACAGGAATATATGTACAGGTTATACAGGAATATATGTACAGGTTATACAGGAATATATGTACATGTTATACAGGAATATATGTACATGTTATACAGGAATATATGTACATGTTATACAGGAATATATGTACATGTTATACAGGAATATAGGTACAGGTTATACAGGAATATATATATACATGTTATACAGGAATGAGAAGCTGGGGGAGGGAAGCCCGTGAGCTGGAGAGGTTTGGGTAAGGGTCAGGTTGAGAAGAGCCGAGAGGAGCTCGGATGAGAGCATGGACTCTGTAACAGGTATTTTCGATGTTGAGAGCCTGAAGGCCAGCATGTGCTTTGATATACTACTGGGCACCACAGTTAGCCACCAGTCCCCAGTTTTGTTTGGGCCTGGCAGGTAATTCTCTAGTGGCCCTGTGAGCGCTGAAGGTCTCGAGGCATGGAGTCTGCCATCTGGCAGTATCACCCCAAGGAGGGAAAGGAGGCTGGCAAGCAAAGAAGCGTAGTGTAGGGGAGTTAAGTAAGGGAAGAGGGCTGCTGGCAGGTTAGCGGCTCTTACAAGAGTCACTTACGGGCCAAACACGCATTCCAGCCTTAGGGTTTTCCTTCTGCCCAGACAAACACTCCGAGTTACCTGCTCCATGACCACCTGCCTGCTGTGTCGTTACAGACATTCAGTCCTTCATTGTTTGCCCAGCGCTGTTGACTCCTGACAGCCAATCAGAGCGTGAATGTAACTTCTGCCCCCCCCCCTTCCCGGGATGGCAGCATTATGGAACCCTTTATCAGTCTGGCTGAGGAAGAAGTAAATGAAGAGATTGTGGCAAAGCTCCTGAGGCAGGGTGTTGAGGGGAGCCAGGCTGTCGAGGGGAGCCAGGCTGTTGAGGGGAGCCAGGCAGTGGGCACACCTTTAATTCCAGCACTCCAGAGTCAGAGGCAGGAGGATCTCTATGAGTTGGAGGCCAGCCTTGTCTATGGAGCGAGTTCCAGGACAGCCAGGGCTACACAGAGAAGCCCTATCAAAAAAAAAAAAAAAAAAAAAAGTAGAAATGGAAAGTTGGCTGTGACCCAACAAGGTCTCAGTTTCTGTTTCGGGATCTCCCAGGCTCTGAGGAGCTTTGCGTCTACTATTCCTGTTGTCAGGGACAGACGAACAAGTCTTTTCTGAGGTTACAAAACCACTCTCCTTCCCCCTCTCGCCCCTACACTTGGCCAGGGAGCAGGAGGAAGTTTTGAGTAGACACCCAAAGTCAACAGGTGAGTGCCAGGTGACAGGGCCCAGCCCCTCTCGTAAGCCACTTCAGGGTCCCCCTGAAGATTGTCTGTTTCCTTGTTCCTGGTCCGGGACAGACCTGTTGCCCGACATGTGCCAGGTAGGCAGAGGCTGGAAAAACAGCTCCTGTAACGCCCTGCAGTCCACCTGAGCCTCGGGGCTCCCAACTACCAAAGGAGAGTCTTTCTTTCAGGTGTTGAATAGTGTCAGTAATGTCTAGCTGTCTGTCTATGCTGCACTGTGGTGGTCGGGAACTGGTTGCATCTTCTAACCAATCTACCTTTCTTGTGCTAGGCTCTAAAGAAGCAAATTTTCTATCCTTTGGTTTGTTTTATTGTTGTGTGTGTGTGTGTGTGTGTGTGTGTGTGTGTGTGTGTGTGTCTTTTGAGGCCGGGTCTCACTGTGGAGCCCAGAATTTGCTGCACAGCACAAACTGACTTTGAATTTGCGGCACCTCTCCATCCTCTGCCTCCCGTATCCTGGGATTACAGGCAAGGGTCACCAGGTCCATCCACCTTTGCCTGAACTCTTCCCCAAAGTGTCTCTCCTCCTCGTCTCTACAATACTCTGTGTTGGGTGGCACGAATTTGCAGCTCAGAGAAAGAAGTGATCCTACTTGACAAGTGTGTGTCGGCCTTGGTGCTTCAGAATTATAATTCTCACATGTCTCTGGGGTCGGGGTGGAGTCCTCTTGTGGATGCTTCCAGACTCGCTGCTGGGTCTGAGTTGTGCTTATCTTCCTGCTGAGTAAGAGGAGCAGAAGGCCAGTGCCTGAAGTCAAGCTATGGCACTTGATGAAGAATGGAGAGTGTGGCCATCCTGGATGCCACACACAGGGTCACTCACAGAGTGCATTTCCAGTCTCCAAGGCATGTTTGTCAAGCTGTCAGCCCTGGGGTATCTCCCCAGGGGAGGATGGTCAGAAACTTCTCATCTGTTTGGCCCATGCATCCTAGTGTGTCTTTCAGTGGAATCTTCTCTCAGGCAGCTACTACAAGGATTCAGTATTTCTCAGACCCTCCTCTCGGAGGCAAAGGACCAACCTCTGAAATGTCAGTAGTGATGCAGTCTAGAGGTCTTGAGATTATACCATCTAGGGGGCCCGGATCAGGTTAGTTTTCTCTGCCAGTTAAAGTATTGACAGGCAGGAAAAAAAAATCTGGAATGGCACCAGGTAGCAGCAGAGAAACCTCAATCACCACAGACAAAGTTGACACTTGAAAAAAAGGCATTTATTGGGGGTGAGGAAATACATGTGCAGCAGACACAGAGAAAACGACCCTGAGCAAAGCAGGGGGCGGGGTTCGGAAAGCCGGAAACTCCAGCCTCTTCTGAGGGCTGGGGGTTTTAAACCCTCCAGAGTTTTCCTCCCTTAAGTTGGGTTTGGTCGGTTTGACTAAAACAAGGGCTGCTGATCGGCCTGGAACTGTGGTGACATGTCCCGAGCAGGCCTTGAACTTGTGGAGCCCTGTCCACCAGCAAGCAGCCTGCTGGCGGACGACTGAAGCTCACAAGGCCTTTGTCTGAAGCTGCCAGGCTTTCGTCTCCAGTCAGGAGGGGGAGGAAGAAGCCGGCCTTCTTGGAACTTGCCACCTTTATTACCCAGCCATGGCCCCTCTCCCTAGCTGTCTGCCTGCCAGAGAGTCTGTCTCGCTCCTAGCCTCTCAGGAGGGTGCAGTGAGGAACATTCATACTGAGTGACCTGGGGTACATGGACACTCTTACACATCTTTGACATTTGAGCTCCGTTTGTCCAAACATCAGCAAGTCCCTCAGGGCTGAAGTTTCAGCTCTCAGTCTGCCTTCATGAACTCCCCCACCCCGCATCCCACTAAGCCCAGACAAGAATAAGCTAGTTAGTGATCAAAGAGATCCAGTGACTGGAAGGGATTGTGTAACTTCCCACACACGAGTCTCAAGGAGAGAAACAAGCAACCCCTGAAACTTTAAGCAGGGAAAGGCCTGACCGGAAGACAAGATTATTGTTAGGCAAAGGAACCTCCAGTTCCCCAAACCCCAGAAGGCAGTGCAGGTGTCCAGAAGTGACAGTCTTGGCTCAGCTGAAGGATTCTGTCAGCATTCCTCAGGAACCCCTGAGAGGGTTTCTGTCAACCAGAAAGAGGCACACCCCTATGTCCCCTTCCACGGGTGGATGAGGCATCCTTATTGACAGGTACCTATGGTGAGTACCAAAGTCTGTGCTGACTCCAGGCTTTAGTCCTTACTCACATACAATGTTACGCATTTCAAAGTCTATGCTCACCTCCTGGTCCTTCTCACCTCTCCACCCCCTCCACTGCGCTAGCTCCAAGGCTGCTGCAGCTCACAAGCGTCCCTCCTCCCCGTAACTGTTTGTCCAGTGTACAACGGCAAGGTTTCCCCCGACCCCAGCTCCAAGCATGTTATCGTCACTAATCTCGATTGTTCCTCTCTGCTATCCCTGCTTCCTTAGCCCTGCCCATGTCCTGTCTGCTTCTTTTCTCTCTGCTCTGGACTCTTCCTCAGGGTGTTATCTCTCCTCTATCCACGATTAAAAATAAAAAACCTCCCCCAAATCATGAAAACAGCCATTCCAGTGGTTTCTTTGCTGCATCCTCGATTACAGCCATCAATAAAGACAATCATGATGGGGGAGGGGCAACATAGCAGTGATCAAGGATAGAGGCTGCTGGAGGGCCACGTGTCCCAGCTTACTGTTCCCTTGGAAGTGTGAGATGTTTCCTCTGACTGTCGATTTCCTCATCCATAAAATGGGACTGGCCATAACTAACTACCTTTCAGAACTGTTGGATCTAGTGCACCCAGAATGAGCTGCGGAGAGACATGTGAATGAGAAGTTAGCTAACTTCATTAATAAGTAGAAGGAGAAAGAGCATTAGAGGGGCTGTGCCCAGCTGTTTCACCTTGTAAAAATCGGTGGCATCCCTGAACTGCCTCTGATTTTAGCCTAGTGAGGAAGTGTTCTCTGCCCCTCACTTCAGGGGCAGGGGCATGGTGCTAGTGGAGCTGGCCTGCTCCGTGTGGTTTGTCTCTGGCCCTTTAAGCACAGTCCACCCTGTTCCTGAATCCGTTGGACCATAAAGGAGAGCTGTAAACCGGGGCTGTCCCTCTTCCTTCTCTGTGGCATCCACCCAGATCTTATCCCGCCTCCCTCCAAACACTAGGGCCTGAGATTGATCTGCTGCAGCTCCTCCTGGTAGACCTCAGGTTCCTCTAACCTCCTGTCCTCCTGGAAGCTTCCCTGACCCCAGCACCTGACTGCAGGGGCCCCTTCCCTCCTATTCCCTCTCTTCTACTAAAATGAGCAGCCAGACAGGACACCATAGCTGCCCAGTTCAGGACAAAGAGGATCAGAGCAGTTCAGAGGAAGGGGCGGCAGGAAGTTCCTGAGCAGACAGGTCTGATCTTTCAGGTCAGGTATCTACGTTTCTAAGAGTCCCCTGTAGTCTTATGACTTCATGGAGGCATTGCAAATTATGGTTAAAGGACAGATGCAGCTTCCTGCTTCTGTGAGAGTTTTGCTGGAATGTAGGATTAGCCTGTGGTTTGTGTACCCTCTGTGGCTACAGAGGTGCAGCTGAAGTGCCAAATCTCAGAGGCTTCTGAGTTGCCAAATCTAAGATAGTTGCTATGCGGCCTTTGGAGGAAAAGTCGCTCACGTCTTGGTTTAGCGTATTGGCGTCCAGAATGAGCAATCTGAGGAGAGCCGGTTCAATGGGAATGCTTTGCCAAGTACAGCAGTCCAGCGCACACCATGTCCTTACTCTCAGTTATTGACCATGTTCCCCTGGATAGTTAAAGCTCTGAGAAATCCTGCGTATAAGACTCTGCTGATCAACCTAGCATTTCCCACACTTCTTTGAGCTACAGCTTCACTTCCTCTGACCACCTCTTACCATCCCAAGAAGCTGATGGCCTATGGATAAGCCTGGTAAAGACCGATTGGTTAGACAGACCAAACAACCTGCAGTTTTGACCCCTCGCAGCCATCCATAAACTGAATGGTCTTGGCTGAATTGTGTGCCTGTCAAGAACTGCTTGTTCGTTGGTGGCATGGGGCAACAGTGGCTTTTCTGTCTCTCTTCCTGGTTTCTGAGGCGGGCTGACATAGCAGGCAGAAAGTAGTCTGAAGGGATGGTTGTGGTGTGGTGCACTTTTGACAAGTCCTGCTTCGTTAACATGGCAGTGGTGAGGTGTAGACATTAAGCCAAGGTCATGCACTCTCTAGTCTTCACTTGGATTTTGCTAGCTTGGTTACCTGGTGACTTGGTGACTTCAAACAAGTGACTTCTTCTACTGGGCCTTAGATTCCCTCTAGAGCAGTGGTTCTCAACCTTCCCAATGCTTCGACCCTTTAATACAGTTCCTCATATGTGGTGACCCCCCAACTGTAAAATCTTTGTTGTTGCTACTTCATAATTGTCATTTTGATATTGTGATGAATTATAATGTAAATATCTGATATGTAGGGTATCTGATATGCAACTCCTGTGAAAGGGTCCTTTAACCCCCCAGGTTGAGAACCACTGCTCTAGATTAAGTATCTGTAACTCCAAAGTTCTGTGTTTCCACTTGGCTAGCTGCATTCAACCTGCCTCCTTCCCCCAAGACAAGCGTCTCAGAAGCCCTGAGGGTATCTCTCTTGGCTTTCTTGGTACAATATTTGGAGTCATGACCAGATATACAGAGGTGTTTCCAAAGGACTTTGATGCCACTGACAGCTTAGAAGGCAAGACTGAGACTTCTGGAAATGTCAAGGTCACAGTTCTTAAATTGGTGTTGGAACCTTTCTTCCCCACATGGCTCAATGCCTGTACTGTCCACATACAGAGTACAGACCCCTTGCTAACTAACACACCCAGCAAAGGAAAAGAGCAGATATGATTCCTGAAAAGATGGTAGGGTCAACAGTGGGACAAAAGTTCCCAAACAGATACGGTTATAAGGCGGAATCCACACAAAATTCCTTTCATTTGTCCCTCTTTTCTTCTTTCCCAAACCACTTCCAACTTTGTTCACAGCCTTTGATATCAAAGATTTATAAACAGAGGAACAAGAGGAGATTGGTAAAGAAGGTGAAAACCTCATGAAAAGTACCCTCTTCTTCCATTATTTAGGAAAATCCCAGAAAATCTTGACCTGGTCAAAAGATCTACAGTGTGGTAAGGACAGGGTCCAGTGGAGAGAGAGAGATGGTCAGGTGAATGGCTGTTTTTCCCTCCCATCCCACATACAAACCACCCACTGATGTGGTCATCTAATGCTCTCCCAACCAAAAGTGACGGAGGCTCTTGGGGATTCAGACCTCTTGCCCAGGTGGATCCCCAGAGTCCACCAAACCCATGCCATCCCCAGCCAAACAGGCATGGACATTTAACTGGCTGGGATCCCACTCAGTTTGCAAGTTCACTGGAGATGTAGTGAAATGGATGAAACACAATTACTGCCCTTAAGGAGCTACGGTTGTGCCTGCTCAAGTGAGCCTGGTATATGAGAATGCCGCTGAGCGTGAGCAGCAGGCTTAGTGCTAACAGGCATAGAGGAAGAAGGGAGCCCAGAGAGGCTGCAGCAACAGCATGGAGCTTCACATTTTCCACACCACCAGGAATGGAGAGATTCTGTATATCTATCTATCTATCTATCTATCTATCTATCTATCTATCTATCTATCTATCTATCTATCTATCTATCTATCTATCTATCTACTTATCTATCTATCTTCTAACATCTCTCATATCTCTCTCTCTCTCTCTTTCTCTCTCTCTCTCTCTCTCTCTCTCTCTCTCTCTCTTTCTCTCTCTCTCTCTCTCTCTCAGAAAAAAAGCTTGTAAGGGGCACCAGACTAGGCAGTTGAAAACAACCAGATCACAAGCCCTTTCTGGAAGCCTTCTTTGAATCATTGTACCTTTGGCTGTGGAGAGTGCCTGACCCCCGTGTCCCCAGATAGAGGCTGAGCTCAGTAAAGCTAGTCTTCATGCGGGTGAAGGTGAGAAGGGGATGAAGAAGCCGTGGAGATATTTGGTCTTGGTCCTCCCATGGTGACTGAGCTGTTTATCTTTGCATGCTCAGGGTCCTGGGTCCTTCTCCAGGACAGTCAGGCTGGCTTGGACAGAAGGAAGGTCACCTTGCTGCAAGTTCTTTCCCACAGCAGGGAGCTTGTCTGGTAGGAAATGTGTCATCTGAATTAGAGTGATCCTTGGTGGCCTTTCTGCCTCCTGAGCTGTAGAGACACAGAGAAGGCTGTGAGTATTCTGGGGCAGACATACAGATTTGCCTTCCTAAGAACGAGAGCCAAGTTTCTGGGAATTTCTAAGACAGAAGTCTGGTAGCTGGGCCCATTAGAATAGTGACAATTGGTCCAGATGATTTGATCCCTGTCCCTGGGAATCTCAGCTTCTCCTGCTGCCTCCCGGAAAGTGTCAACCTCTTTTCACCAAGACCACATACCCTGCAGCACTCACGTGGAGCACTTACATTAGGAGTCTGCATCCCTGGAACATTACAATGAGAACTGTGCAGAAAGTTTGCCAGTGTGGCTCCATACCTATGGTTAATCGTTCTTGTCATCCCGCAGTGATCTCCTTAAGCCCAGGAACGCCTCTGAGGCACAAGGGTAGAGGGAATTTTAAAAAGCCACAACGAAGCATAGTTCAATGGTTCAGAGTAGAATTTACCTTTTCTACTCTGGACACTCACTCTAACGGGACCCAGCCCTGAGGGTATCAGGTGGAAAGGACCACTCCTCTCCCCAGCTTTGGGGTTACTTAGGCTCAACTCACAGGCCCTCTCTCTCCAGGGTCTCCTTTTCAGTAGGACCAGAGCCGCAAGCAGAACCAGGGCCAGCACAGTGGAGACTGGAGTCAGGATCCAAGAGTTGCTTTCTCCTCCTGTAAGAGCACTGAAGGTGGGAGGAGTCATGGTCAGGGCGAGGAGAGCACGGACCAGGGAGGTCGGAGCTAGATGACGATCAAGACTGGTACCCCCCCCCTCTCATTTCACAGGTGGACGAGCGGAGTCCCAGGCCACCCTTGTCCCTGTAACTGGCTCCCAGCAGATCTGCTTTCTTCAGCTCCTCAGTCCTAGGCTTCCCTCCACCCTCTCATGCACGGGCCACCACGTGCCATACTGAGAAAGAGGGTGAGTGAGAGCCGGGAGGTTGGCCTTGGCATTCGGCCCTGTCACAACTTTTCTGTGGGTCTTCAGCAAGTTACTTCCCTTCTCTGGAGTTCTGGTCCTCTCATGAAATAGAGAGTTCCAAGGGCTTCAGCCTAAAGATTTATTTCATCACATCATTTAGGTTTTTGCTTGCGGACCACCAGAAAGCATCCAGATAGCGTTATCACAGTGTGGGCACTGAAGTGTGGAGATGGATGGCAGCTGGGGCTTATGTGTCCCATTCCTTCCTTTATGATTTGTAGATACAAAGGGAGAGAGGGCCACAGAAGGAAGGGCTGGCCAGGAAACAAGGCAGACTTGGGGCTCCAGGTCAGAGGAGGGGCCCAACGCTTACCTCTTCATGGATGACCCTTGGCCAGGGGCCCACCTAGGGCCTCCTGATGAAAGCTGGCTTGGTGTTGGGGGGCTATTTTCTCCATCAGTGTTTTCTAGATTCCCATCAGTGTTTCCAGATGGCAATGGCACATGCGTAGTATTCAACATCCATGCACTTGGAGCGGGGGATGACTCTTCCACAGAGTACTGTGCTTGTTGCTTAGAATCCTCTCTTGCTTCATGGAGAGCTTCCCAGGTCACATGCTCTGAGATCAGGACTGATGGCCCGGTGGTTCCTGTGGTCTTCCTGAGTGCTCCTGGAGACACGCTGATCTCTGTTTCCTCCTGAGGCCCATCAGCCTCTGGAGTCGGACCCTTCCCCCAGCCCTCACTGGTGCTAGCACTAGTTGTTTGAGTTTCTGAGTTTCTGGTACCCCATAGCCTAACACCCGGTGTTGTGCTGAACATGCTTCTTGATTTTGAAGCTGGGCTCTCTGGAGTGGGGACTGCTGTCTTGATAGAGCCCTCTTCTCTGCTGCGTGTCCTCGGAACCGTCGTCCTGGCTGTTCTTGGGGTTTGTCTCCCATTGGGTGAAGCTGTAGTTCTCCTTATTCTTGAAGTTAGAGCTGTTCTGTCCCACTGTGAGCCTTGCGCTTCTAGAATCAGGGTGACTTCTGGGGTCCATCTATTGGCTGTAGTTGGAGCTGTTCTGTTCCATTCTGACCCTTGGCCTTCTGGAATTGGGGTGACTTCCGGGGTCCATCTATTGGCTGTAGCTGTAGCTGTTCTGTCCCATTCTGACCCTTGACCTTGTAGAATCGGGGTGACTCCTGGGGTCCATCTGTTGGCTGTAGTTGGAGCTGTTCTGTCCCATTCTGACCCTTGGCCATCTGGAATTGGGGAGCCTCCTGGGGTCTGTCTGTTGGCTGTAGTTGGAGCTGTTCTGTCCCATTCTGACCCTTGGCCTTCTGGAATTGGGGTAACTCCTGGGGTCCATCTGTTGGCTGTAGTTCGAGTTGTTCTGTTCCATTCTGACCCTTGGCCTTCTGGAATTGGGGTGACTTCTGGGGTCTGTCTGTTGGCTGTAGTTGGAGCTATTCTGTCCCATTCTGACCCTTGGCCTTCTGGAATTGGAGTGGCTCCCGGGGTCCATCTGTTGGCTGCTGTAGATGTTATCCCAGGAGATGCTGTGATGAGCTCACCAGAAGCTGGAGATGCTACATAGGTGGTGTTGGAAGGACCTGTGTGGACACACCCAGAGAGAGGCTATGCAGGAAGGCTATCTAGACTAACTACTGGATTCAGCAAAGGACCATTTGATCAAAATGCTTGTTAAGTAGGATGCACCTCACTAAGAGATGCAATCTTCTGCCAATATGTCAGACAAAATTAGAAGGTGAGGATCTCAATGCTCTTCTATGGTTTTGCAAACATTCACATTTTACATTCCTATTTCCTTCCCTCAGGCCTGCATACTCCTATCCAGGCAGCTAGGAGCCTGGGCGACTATTCAACAAAGGAGTAAATCAGCCTCCAATTGCAGCAGGCAGGTGAACTGCATCATTCAAGGGGATTTATATGTTCACCAGAAAGATCAATTCTGACTGGGTGTTCTGCAGAGCAGCCTTTAGGGAGTGTGCATCTGTGCACACACAAACACACAGACCCAGACCCAGACCCAGACCCCCCCCCCACACACACACACATAGTGGGTAGCCATTCCAGCTTTGATCTGGAAGTTCCAACCCCCATTGAGGCTTTGGTAATTGTCACCCCTACAAGACGGGGCCAAGGGAGGACCCTGAAGACCCGAGATCTAGATGCATGGGCTCTCTTGGCTCCTGGACCCTGGGCACTAGAGGTAGACCGAGCAGAGTTCTCCAGAGAACACCGCCAGACTGCCACGCCTTTCCAGACTCTGTAAACTATCCATTCACTTGTAAGTTACGCCACAAAATAAACCTCCCTTTTAACTACGTGGAGTGGCCTTAATAATTTCACCAATACACACACACACACACACACACACACACACACACACACACACACACACCACTTTAGACTTCTATGCCTGAATCTGGATCCAGCCTTTGGAACAGAGCCTTGGAGCTGTCAGATGTCTTTGAGGGACTCAGCTAGGTGCTCCTCTAGGGAAGCCTAGCCCCAGACCTTCTGTCCTTTCATGCAGGCATCACCAGTGCTACCTCATCTCTGCATGTCTGAACACCAAGTTTTCTGGAATCAGAGAAGTCACAGCATCTTTGGACCTCATTTCAAACATTCATTCTGCAACATTCAGGATAGAAAGAACCAGGTGGGTGACCTTATATATACTCCATTGGGCACTCTTCCCTAGTATCTACCTTCTTAAGGATAACTTCTATCTAAACTGAAAGCATACCTCTCAGAGCCTTCCTCCCATTCCCCTATTATTTATTGAGAAAGGCTCAAGGCTTTCTTGGGCTTCTGAGCCATCTCTTGTACCCATTTCTTCTGAACTTTGGCTTTACAAAAAATTGGCCTATCAGCCATCAATCAGCTCATACCTGCAGACACAATCAGATTCATCCTGAAGAACAGCATGTCATTTCGGTCTCCGATGCCACAGCGATAAAGTCCCGTGTCATTCAGTGACAGTCGGGACAGCTTCACCGTGAACAAACTGCTCTGTGGCAAGTCAGTGAGAGCCACACGCCCTCTGTAGTCACGGTGAGTGTAGTGGTTGGTGGACACGATGGTGGAGCAGATCCACAACGGAGGCCCCAGGCGGCACCAGTATTTTCTTTGGTGCCTGTTGACCGAGGAGGGGGCATAATGGCAATGGATGGTGACAGCTCCTCCAGCCTCCCCAGACACCAGCCTTGGGCCTCTCAATGCATTTGCACCTGCAGGCAGAGAAAATTGTCAAAGGGAAGGGAATAGTGCATGCAACCACTGTTAGGGAGTCAGTCATGAACTCTGCTTGTCAGAAAACACACTGGGAAGGTGGCATGTAGAACCGAAGAGCTTTGCCGCTGAGGACGTAGGCCTTGGCCAAAGTACGGAAGGGAGCTGAATTCAAGGCCTCCTCTGAGAGACTCTGACCCAGTGCTTAGCGAACACTTATGGATTTGCTGTGCTCGTGCAAGTCTGTCCAGAGCCTGCATTCATCTCACTAAACTCCATCCACACGCTTGTGAGAAGGAGGAGGAGGCAACTCCAGGCAGAGCGCTCTGGTTTACACAGCATGTAAAGGAGAAGTGCTGCTAGTGTGGACATAATTGTAACGCGAATTGCTGAAATAGCATATCCCCATATATATTGATTGGTGTGTTTTCCTCTGAAGAGAAGCACGTTCTGCTCCGTTTGGCTTGTGCATCTTCCAGGTCAATGGCTGACACTCTCCCACACTAGCCACTTCTCTCTGGAACAGAGCACTGAGCATCCACAGCCCACAGCTGGTACAAGAGCACAGGCAAGAAGTGTTATGGGTATACCTGCTTTGGCAATGCTGAGCTGAACTGGGGTATATATAAGGCAGTGTGCAGGAAGAATTTAATTTGATAAGGTGGAAACAGAAACAAAGTGTGTGTGTGTGTGTGTGTGTGAGAGAGAGAGAGAGAGAGAGAGAGAGAGAGAGAGAGAGAGAGAGAGAGAGAGAGAGAGAGAGAGTTTTGAGACAGGGTTTCTCTGTGTAATTTTGGTGCCTGTCCTGGATCTCACTTTGTAGACCAGGCTGGCCTCCAACTCACAGAGATCTACCTGGCTCTGCCTCCCAAGTGCTGGGATTAAAGGCGTGCGCCGCCGCTGCCACCACCACCCGGCTCAAAGTTTATTCTTTCACTGACTTTTTTACACTATCTCTGAACTCTCTGCTCCTTAATGAGATACCGGGCATAATCTGTGTACGGTAGATTTCATTGTCTCTTCAGGCACACACTGTCTAGTCTAGCCTGAAATTATACATCCAGCCCCATGTGATAACAGACTGAAGCGGAGTGTCTCATCTAGCTGAAGGCTTTCTCTCTGTTCTCGCTAGGCTCTGAGACTGCCAAGGAGGAGATGTACAGGTTGGGTCTCTCGCTTTGCTTTCTTCGGCTACTCAGAGCTGAGGCCTGGGGACCTTCCAGGACTGGCACAGAGAAGGGGGTGGGGTGCATAAGACAATCTTTCCATGCCTGGCTAATGTCCAAAGTCATCTCTTCTTTATTTGCCTTCCAGCTGTCTTTTTGGTGGCTCCTGTCTCTAGTTTCCCCCTTGCAAGAATGGCTTCTTATTTTGCTGGCCTTTTATGGCTGCCAGCAACAGCCCTGTGACTTGTGGCTATTTGCACCTCTTTTTGTGGCCACAGTCTCCTGTAGATGTCTCTCTTCGAGAGGACCCTAAACTAGGTCAAAGGAAGCACATTTTGTCTTAAGAAACCTGGAGGATAATGACAATTTTATTTGGTCACTCTCTAGACATTCCTTCTCTCACATGGCTTAGAGCAAGATGAAATGGCCCCTCTCTATCCAAAACAATTCTTACACCAAGCTCTTCAGTCCTTCTAGAGTTCTTTGCCCTCCCTGAGAAGCCAAGATGGCTGCCTGTTGGTCTATTGTTGAGACCAGTTTCATCATTTTCTTCCCACAGAAAGGCCGCCAAACATTCAACTTGGGATATGAGTACCTGGTTTGCTGTGTGTCTTTATGGCTTCTGAACCCATGAAACTTCTGACCAGTATTCTCTTACCGGGAACAATTAAAGAACTTGTGGATCCTGGTACAGGGGGAAAGTACAAGACTCCTTGTTCAAATTACCATGTTTCAAGAAGAGGTTGAGTATGATAACACATGCTGCAATCTCATCAAGAGGCAGAGGCAGGAAGGGTTTTGAGTTTAGTGCCAGCCCAAGCTACATAGTGAGACTTGTCTCAAAAAAAGAGCAATACCCACCTGGCTCACAGGGATGCAAACAGACTCATCTGGGCATCAGCACCTGGATTAACTGTGCTACCTGGGCAAAGGCTGTGGAAACCACCAGAGAAGTGATTTTCCCACCCACCCACCCCCGACTCTACAGCAACAGCTGAATGAACAAGAACTGGATGCTTAACAGAGCCAAAGAAGTTGACTAGGTGCCCGAGAACCTTTGAATTTTTCAAAAAAATTTGAAAGGGACGCCAATCCAGATCTAGGAGACATTTAGAACACCAAACAGATGAGACTGGAAAAGAATTCCTCCTGTCATATTATAATTCAACTACTAAGTATACGGAACAAAGAAAATACATTGAAAATGCCCAAGAAGCCTCTAGTCACATACAAAGGCAGGCCTGTCAGAATAACAGATTTCTCCATAGGAACTTTAAAAGCCAGGAGAGCTTGTAATAATATATTTCAAGTCTTAAAAGGTATCTACTGCCAACACAGACTGTGATCCCCATCAAAGTCACCTGTCATTGAAGGAGAAATAAAAACTTTCCACTATTAAAATATGCTAAAGGAATTCATGACTATTAACTCAGCTTAACAGAAAATACTTGAAGAAATCCCTCAGATTGGAGAGAAAGCCAAATATATCCACGGGGCCACAGGAAAGAATCAACTTCTTGAATGATAACAGTTAAGCAAGACAGGAATAAGAAAGCACCAAATGCAACAAAATCAACAAAATTTGCCAGGAATTAGTGCACACTTCTCGATTTCCCATAAAAGACGGATTAATGCTATTTTAGGGCAACACCACGGGAAGAGGTGTTCTAAGTGAATTCATCTTTGAAACAAGCAAGTGTCATTTTTCCCCCTAATATCATCAAAATAGATTCAGAGGCCATTTCCCAATGATTGAGGGAGCAATCCTCAAGAGGACATTTCAATTCTGAACTGCACAGAACACAGGGACGCCCAGATATACTAGATACAAAGGCATAGATTAATCCTAATACAGCCAGAGTGGGTGACATTAATACCCCACACAATAGACAGTCACCCTAACAAAAACAAAGCATCTGAGTAAGATGGCACATAGATCAAATGGGTCAGTGGATCTGGCAGATAGCTATGGGACATTCCATCTGAACCTAGCAGATAGACTTTCTTCCCAGTAGCCTAGTGGGTCATATGTTAGAACACAAAACAAATCTTAATACATATAGGAAAACTGGAAAAATTCGTTGTTTTCTATATGGATACAATAGAATAAAATTAAAATTCAATAGCTAAAGAAACTACAAAATAAACACAAACTCTTGGAAATTAACTAGCATACCACTGAATAATGAATGGATCAGAGAAGAAATCAATAAGAAAATTAAAAAGATCTTAGAATTAAAATGAAGATACAACATAGCAACACTTGTGGGATACAATGAAAGCAGTTCTAAGAGGACAATTTATATACATGGAAAAACCACTGGCACCTCAATATACCTTAGGTTTTTAGAAAAATAAAAACAAACCAAACCCAAAATCAGTAGATAGGAAGAAATAATTAAGATCATGACAGAAATTAGTGCAATAGAAATTAAAAAAAATTTTCATTGTAACAAAATTTTCATTATAATAATAAGATTTTATAAACAGAGAGTTGGTTCTTTGAGAAGATAAACAAGATTGACCAACTCTTAGTCAAACTAATGAAAAGAAAGAGGAGACCAAATCAACATTTAGAAATGAAAGGGAAGTGTTAACAAATACTAATGAAATGCAATAAGTTATTAGTACACACCTTAAAAACATATTCCACTGAACTGGAATCCAAAAGAAGTGAATGAATATGGATGTATATGACCTATCAAAAACTAAACCAAAAGGAGATAAACAATCCAATCTATCTGTAATAAGCAGTGAGAATGAAGAAGGGATAAACATTTTTCCTGGCCCCGATGGATTCACAGGTAGATTCTCCCAGACCTTCAGAGAATTAACACCAATACTTCCCAAACTATTTCATGGTACAGGAAAGAAAGGGACACCATTAAATTCTCTCTACAAAACCAGTATTATCTTGATATCAAAACCAGACAGAGACATAACAAAAAAGAAAACTATAAGTCAGTCTTCCTGATGAACACAGACCCGTGAATTCACAGTCACTGTGATTGCCTTCGCAAGACTGACACAAGATCTGGTCTGCCAATATTCTAGTAAGGACATGAGAGGGGCTCAAGAGGCCCCACCCCTCCATGAGGACTTAAAGGGAGTTAATGCCTGCTGGGGGGTGCTCCTGAGGGACCCTTCTCTGAGGATCTATGGGTAGTTAATGGTTGTTGGTGTAGACACTGGCAAGCTGACCATATCTCTGTAGACAACTCTTTATCCATGCTTCTGTAAGCAACCCTAATTAAAGTAATTCACACACACACACACACACACACACACACACACACACACACACACACACGAAAGTTGAAGGTGACTGCTTAGAAAGAGGACAGGGATCTGCTAGGATGGAAGTTGGGCAAGAGAGGATAGTGGGGTGAATATGATCAAAACACACATACATACATGAAGTATCATAATGAAGTCCATTGTTATATATAATTCATATGTACTAATATAAATAAAACTAAAAAATTAGGCCAAGAAGACAAAAACAAACCAACAATAGCCACAAAAGAATTTTAAGATAGTGACAGCAGAGCATAAACTCAGCTGCCTTCTGAGTACTTGTTAGTGGCTTGTCTCTTATGTCTAAGGTCTAATTACAGGACAGCAGCAATCATAAATGCTTTGATAGTAGCAATACCACTGAAGGCTTATTTAAACAACATAACCCAAACCACACCACTCATGATAAAGGTTACTCCTATTACATTTTAAAATTAAAAAGCGAGAATATTAGTCACCATTAAAATATTATTATTATAATGTACACACCCTAGATTCTAGGAATTCTTGTGTCCTAGAGCTGCCACATTTAAAAGGATCACTGTATCATTAGTCAGGAGGATGGGACAGTCTAGCTTTGCTGATTGAGAATCTTTGATTGACTCTTGCCATGCACATAGCTTTTCATGAATACCAGAATTAAGAACCAGCATCTCAAGTGATGAGCTACTAACCGGTAGCTCTTGGCTTCTGTAATAATTAAAGGTTTGAATTTTGTGTTAGTCAACTGTGAGAATTAGAGAACGAGCTGGCATTTAGGATTAATGCACCTGGAGACCCTGTTGCTGTTCTCTGCTTCTTGGTGGATGTGGGGGACCCGGAGTCTCACTCATCTCTATCATTACTGAGAGTAGGGGGTTACTATGACTTCCACTGGGGTCAGGGGTACGGGTGCCAGTGATGCTTGCAGTTGAGACAGACCTTACACTGGGACAGGACTTGGTTTAACAAAGGAGCTCTTTTTGGTCAGACAGAGGGAGAGGCGGGGCTGTACCTGTCAGGGAGTTCCTCCAGCAGCAAGGGGGTGTGGAAGCCGTGTGTGCTTCCATAGTGCAGAGATGGGTCCTGGAAGGGGGAGAGCCAACCTGTAGTCCTCTGGAATGGGGTCGTCTGTGTGGAGGGGTCATGGACGAACCTGGGCAAAGGGAGAAGCCAAGCCATCAGGGGGCACCAAATGCCTACAAAGCCATTCTCAGGAAATAAGTGTGATGTCAACTCTAATTTCTGCCCCACATCCGGTGGACTAAGAGAGCAAGTCCTCACACTGCTCCTGCTGGCTCTGATCCTGCTGGGTATTACGTGGCAGAGCAGAGGTTGGGGGCAGCCAGAGACTACACACCTTAACATTCACAGTCCCTGTGAGGATGCAGGGACGTGTCCCTGGATGAGGATTAAAGTACTGACCAAAATATTTAATGGAATCCTTAGAACAATCAAGTTTAGAATACACGAGACATGAAGAGGACTGTTACCTCTATGTGAACAGAGAGGTCTCATGCCTTCCTGAGGGGCAGCCAGAGATTAGAAGTTCTACATCACACACGGGACAGCATTGACTCTTGCTTTACTCTGATTTGTTGACGAGCCAAACATGGTTAATCCATTTTTAGTGTTATCATAATATTTTCACACATTAATGAATTCAATAACGATTTGTAAGACACCTCTCTGGGTTAGAGTCTAAGTAACGCCCCCCCCCCCACATTCTTCCGTGGCTCACCATTACCATCATAATAAAAGTTACACAGCACTGCAAGGGGAAAGAATCATTTTTACCCTCTTGCCTGGTCTGTTCCTGGTCTGCCTCAGCACACGAGGCTGCAAATACTGTTAGGACTGGATTCTATCTATCATCCAGTTGTCCTCAGCTCCTGGCCCACACTAAACTCTTAATGACTACCATTAAACAAATGACTAAATGCATTTAAATTTTTCATCGTATAATTTCTTTTTTTTTTTTTTTTTTTTTTTTGGTTTTTTTTTTTCGAGACAGGGTTTCTCTGTGTAGCTTTGCGCCTTTCCTGGAACTCGCTTTGGAGACCAGGCTGGCCTCGAACTCACAGAGATCCGCCTGCCTCTGCCTCCCGAGTGCTGGGATTAAAGGCGTGCACCACCACCGCCCGGCGTATAATTTCTTTGTATACTGACTTCTTTACATGTAGGCTATGGTTTCCATTTTTATATTGCTAATGCTGGGCCTGGCACTTAAGTGTTTGTAAAATGAAGGGAAATGAAGCCTGTAACATTTGTGTTTTGCATACCTTGGAACCTTGGAACACCTTGTAAACAGCTAATTCTCAAGCCATCCACTTAAATGGAAGAGAGGGGTGTGTGTGTGTGTGTGTGTGTGTGTGTGTGTGTGTGTGTGTGTGTGTTGGGGGTTGTCTAAACAAAGGCTATTCTAGATATAATGAGCCGGGCATATGCAGTCTCCGGTGAACTCTCGTGGCCTTCATTCCCCCGAGCCCATATCCACAGCACAATCGTGTTGGATCCCAGGGGAGAAGGCGATAGATCTGCCTGGTTGGTCTGAATTCCATTCCCAGGTCTCCAGCAGTCTCTGAAGCCTGACTCTGGGCTGTGTTGGTGGACTCACCATGGAGCAGGCAGAGTATGAGGAGGAGTATTTTCCACCTTGTTCTCTGGTGGGAGACCTGCAACCAAAGACAAGAGGCCCGGGGGAGACATATGAGAAGCTAGAGTGAGTGGCAGGGGGTCCTAGGCACTGCGGCTGTGGAATCTCACGTTGCTCCAGCAGTTGAGTGCTCTACTTGAAAGGCGGGGCCAGAGAACTGCCTGTCTGGGCAAGTGGGACTCTACAGAGTAGTGCAGGGTGGAAAGCTCCCATTTAAAGCTAGAGCACAGTTTGTGATGCTTGGAAAGGGCATTCTCAGGGATCTGGCTCTTCTCCGTGAAAATATGGCGGTTTTGAGCCACTGATGGACACTGTGTGTTGGGGGGTGGGGGGTGGGGCGGTACCACATTCCTGGGATGCAGGATATCCCTCTGCTTTCTCTTTTCATCCTTTCTCCTTGCCGTGGGGAGTTATTTCTTCAGGGGGAGCCTTGTGTCTCACTGTTCGTGAGCGACTGAGTTAACACTAAACTTTCACCCTGCTGGCACTAGGGCGCCATTCTGTTTCTTCTCCATAGTCTCTAGAAAGCTCTCTCGGTCCCTCCTTGTGTCCATCTGACCTTCGGTTCTGCATTCTTCCGCTGGCCTTGGGAACTCACTGAAAGCAGAGCCTTGTGTCACATCCTTTTACTTTTAGACTCCAAAACCAGATGGAGCACTGTGTGAGCCCCGTGGGCAGCTATGGGGATCAGGAGTCCCGTGCTCCGTCAGGGAACCCCATAAGGGTCACTTCTCAGGGATCAGAAAGACTGAGATTGTACCTCATACACATCGTCTGTGTTCTCTGAGGATTTTCAGGGTGCCTGGCTGCGGTTCTCTGGACCCACAGGTGCCATTGTTTTGTTTTGTTTTTTTAATGTGAACGTATACTTTACCAGTCTTAAAAATGATCAGTGTGCCAACTTTAAGGCACACAGGCAAGGAACCCTCTTGACTCTCAACTATACCCAGTTGTGCGGGAACGCATCCAAGGAGGAGAAAAAGGAATAGAAGGGGACAGAGAGAAAGTAGGAGAAAGGAAGAGTAAAGGGGGCATAGGAAAGAGGAGGAGGGACAAGAAAGGAAGACGGGAAAACCTAAAGACTCTAGAGTAGGCTGCCAGCAGCCGCTTGTGCCCTGGCTTGGCTCTACTCAGCCATGTCTTCTAGAGCCTTGGGCTGCCCTACTGTCTAGGGCCCCAGAGTTGCTTGTTTGAAAAGATCCAGGTTTCTCCCATCTTCCAGCTCCCTCCACCGCTCCCTTGGGCACTGTCAAGGGCAATCCCCTCCCTTCGCCTGCCTTACCCCCTCCTCTCCAGGCTCTCCCAGGGTGTGGCTGCACCTAGTCCCTAGTTTGATTAATATTCACCAAATCCAGGTTCCCTGCGTGCTCGGTACTCTGACTTCCCCAGGCTACCGTTTCCAAAGTGCCAAGTCCTAATACAGTTCACGTAAAGGCCAACATCACCAGGCGGCCCTGCTCTTCTGGAGCCCAATGGTGTGGCAGTATCTCAGCTTCAGGAGCAAAGCTGCCTCCGTGGGGCAATGAGGAAGCATTGTGTGTGATAAAATAAAATGTCCCTAGCTACTTATCAGTCTTGATTGGGGGCTGGAAGGATATCGTTCCATGGAATGTCTCCAGTCACCCTCCCTGCCAATGACCTTCAGGAATCCTTTCTGCAGGACACTGGGACTCCCAGGCCTTTGTTACCCTGCACCACATTTAGAGTTTAGAGTCCTGTGCCCCCCAAGTCCTGCCGGGAACCACAGCCACCTCATTTTCATTACAGGCTGGTGTGTGGCTTCCCTTAGCTCCCCCTTACCCCTCCCTGAATCCCACTTCTCGTCCACCTTCATCCCCATTCTGTGGGGTGATCTGGCATGTGCAGAGAGAAGAGGACAGCATCACCAGGCTTGGCTTGGCTGGAGGCTGCTGTGTTGACCCAGCTGCTTCTCGTCCACTACAAAAGAAGAGCCTTGCCTGGGCATCTATGTGTTCTGCATCTAATGTGTGCTGCTTCTGTCCTTCCCCGGGTTTCAGACTCAGCATACTTTGCTGGGGCTGAGAAGAGGGTACAGAAAGGAAATGCTGGGGCCTGAACTCCTAAAGTCTTCTCTGGCCTCTGGGAAGAGCCTGTCTGCTCTGAGGTAGGCCCTAGAGTCACATTTGCTGCTGCAAACTACTACTGAGAGTGAGACCCAGACCTCCAAGAGAAAGCCATGTTACCTTTTGTTCTCTGGGCTTAGCTGGGGCGTCTTGGTCCATCTTAGTCCGGAACAAAATCGACTTGGACTTTTTCTTTTATCCAAGGAGAGGCTCGTGTTTCGGTGTCTGCCGGTTACTTTCTCTAGATCTGGAGACGGAGAAGGCAGGGTGATGTGTTGATAGTAGTGGGAGCTGGAGCTGGAAGATTGGGGCAAAAGGGGGAGCCCGGCTACTCACCTCGGACCAGTTGTATCAGGGTCCCTTCTCTTGAGTTTTACTGATGAAAGTCAGTTCTGGCCTCTTGGCCTCACTGTCACTTTGGAACCTTCTCCAGGGCTGGTGACAGTAACTTCAGGGAAGCACATTGGTCCCTAGCTTCCCTTCTCTTATACTCTGTTGGAGATCCCAGACTTTTAGGGTGCCCCATCTCAGAAGCCCCCTTAGGAACCTCCAGAACCAGTGATGCAATGGCTGAGCCGGGGAGAAGGGGATTTCAGGGTTCAGGAAAGGAATTCCCCCGAAAGCTGGCCACCAACTGCTGCCCCACTGCTGACCTGGACACATCAGCTTCTGTGAAGAAGGCATTTGAGCGGTTTGGTTCAGTGGCCTTCCATTTAAATTCATGCTCTGCTGCTCATCGACTCGTGTCCTGAACAAAGAACAATAAACTAATGAGATGGTCTTCACAGAAAGAGAACACGGGCAACAGGGGCCTGAGTAGATGTTGCCCTTGAAAAGCACCACCGGAATTCCCCTTGGGAAACTGTCTATAGAGGCTCTTCTCTTTGCAAAAGATACAGTGTTCCTACCCCTCTTTAGTCTTGAACTGATACAACCCAAGCACTCAAAACAACTGTGCTCAGAGGAGGAAGGATGCTATAGCTGGTGGTTAAGGACCCTTTCCAGGATCCCTCATAGATAATGACAACCTTGGGCCAGATCAAGGTTGGGCCAGACCCTTCTTCCTTAGAATGAATTCAGTTGGTGCTTTGTTACACAACATGAACCACCAGGGGCGGTTGTGGATATTATCCAATGCTTCCCCAGGTGTGAAGACATTGAAGTAGAAGGGGGATTCTTGGAGTATGACTAGGACATTCTCTCTCTCTCTCTCTCTCTCTCTCTCTCTCTCTCTCTCTCTCTCTCTCTCTCTCTCTCTCTCTCTCTGTGTGTGTGTGTGTGTGTGTATTCGAGTGTGTGCATGTGTACTGGTGACTGTGAGAGTCATGTCTACTGCTATGCCAGGACTTGGCCAGCATAGGTTTCCACTGGGTTCCTATTCCAGAGCTCCTGGTCTTCATCCCCACCAATAGCCTCTTGAATAAGTTAGAATGCACCAGCACTGTGAGAGGCATCCTCTTAGAAGTGTACAATATGAAGAATTAACTGCGTATGGCCCTGCCCTCAGAGACTGATCCCCAGAACTAATAATCCTCATGCAGGTGGTAGAGAGGTGGCTAAGGAAGGCCTGGCTTCCCCTTCTCTGCTCCTTGGGAAATAATATCACACTGTGTTGGATCACATAGACTTTGAAGCCAGGCTTCCCTTCACTTCAGGTTTTTGTGGGAAAGTAATATGGGCCAGATTATTTATTCTCTTTAAACCTCGTTTTCCTAATGTTTAGGAAACCTCGCTTTCCTATGTTAATCAAGAAATAACAGCTCTCGTTCCATAAAGGTAGCATGTAAAATAAATGCAAAAAAAGTTGCAATAAATTCCCAGGAAACGTTAGCCATTGATGATATCCTTATCTTAGTTTATAGCAAGAGGAAGCAGGTGTCTTACATTAACCAAATGCTAAAACAACAACAACAAAATCCTTTGCAAGTTTTCATCTGTCCATGAATTTCCCCCTCCATTCTTTCCTTCTCCCCCTCCTTCCTTCCTTTACCCCTCTCATTTTGGTATTTGAAAGACTAAAATTAAAGTGTTTTAGGATGATACTGAATTAAAATTCATATGTTAAAGTCTTTCACTTTATAAATAATGCATATTAAGGTGTGCCTTCAGAATTTAATCGACTTCCCAACCGTTTGAAGACTTTGAAGCCACTGAAGGCACAGATGGTTCCATCACACTGGGCTACTTTTCAAAGCACAGACTCAGAGCCACGACACTCTGCTTCTGAAATTTTATGGAGAGAAAACTTTGTACTGCCTCCTGTTGTACTGGCTCCTACTTGGATGAGGGCGTAACTGGATTTCCTTGCCCAGAACAAAGTCTGGACTGGTTCTTTTACATAAGCTTTTGCTGTGTCATATACTGGGATCCCCCTGAGTTCAGAATCAGGTTAAATAATCTTGTGGCTATACATCATTAGCCCCTTCCTACCTGTCCCTGCATCCCCCAAGCTCCCAGCCCCAGTTTTAGCAAATGGCCTCATTTACCGAACATGTTCACAAAACTACGAATAGCAAACAGTAAGCTCGGCTCTGAACCCCACATCGGAGAGCAAAGAATGGAGGGCGCTTTGGGCAGATTCCCCAGAGCTCTTCCCTACTCCTTATACCTGGTGCTTTGAAGCCCTTTCCCCTGCCTCTGTTATCTGCTGGAAAGATACGCTTTCCCTTCATGTCAGCAGATCAAGGATTGGAAAAAACACCCCAGCAGTACACGTCCTGATCACTCTCAGAAATCCACAAAGGAAGTTGAACTCTGAGACTTTGTCACCACTCCAAATAACAACGGAGAAAGCTGTTTGAATAGCGCAAGTAATCATTTTATAATGGCATTTGGCAGATTTTTTTTACAACTGCAACCATCGTTTAGCTGATAGTAGGGCTTGTGATCCAGCAATGCTCAATGCCGAAACCCAGGCGGCATGCTAAAGGCAGTTAGGAGAATGTTGAGAGACTTTTGAGTTCCTGTAGAGTTTGCCCACAGAGGTGGAACAAAGGATCCCGGGAGAACCCTTCAGGAGTGGAAGCAAGCTACTTGAAAACTTCCTCTGTAGTTCACACCAGAAAGTTTGGTGTGGGTCGCTGTAAGAAACAATCCACAGCTCTTACTGCCCTCTTTCCGGAGGGACTGGAATCGGGGAAGTGAGAAGGATGTTCATACTGGTTGGGATAATTTGGTTAAGATCATAGATTTTGCCCTATGAACCAAAAGGAGCTCTAAGTAGTTGATCTGCTACTAAGGAAGCTGATGGCTTTCCTGGGGGAATGGAGCTATACCGGCGATTTGATGTTCAGCTCTGTTGCTGGGATACCATAGGACCGGGCTTACAACTGGGTGTTCAAGCACTTACCTAACCCCAACGTGCACTAGGGCACTGGGTTCCATTCTCAGTACTGACAAACAGACAGATAACAGTTGCTGACTTAGTAAAGAGCTGTGCTGTTAGTTAGGGCCACAAACAGACACCACCAGAGGGTGCTATCCCCAGGTGCCAGCGCCGAGTTGCTAATATCTTAAGATGGCTGAGGTTACACGGCCAAGCCACTGTGTCCACTTGGGAGCTCGGTGTGTCTTTCTATGTGGGTTCTATACGGTGAGCATTGACCTGCGCACATTTAGCCCACTCTCTGTACACCCGCATGCCTCTCTACCCCATCTCCCACTCCTTTATGCATGTAGGCTTCTGTGCATCTCTTCATATGAAGCAGGGGCCGGAGCAGGACATCAGATCCTCTGGAACTGGAGTTACAGTCAGTTGCGAGCCACCTGGTGGAATAGCCTAGAACTAAACTCAGTCCTCTCCAAATCAGCGAGTATTCTTGACCGCTGAGCAATCTCTTTAGCTCTTATTAAGCTGTCTTTTGTTTCATGAAAATTAGGTAACTGGCCACTCTATCTAGAGCTTGATCCCGTGAAAGGACTTTCTCTGCCATTGCCCTCAAGGCCTCTTCTTGTAGGATGCTTATGGTTCCTTTTCAGCTTGACCAAACTAGCTCATCTCTGCGCTAAGCCTAGGATTTCTATCTGTTCTACCATCTTTGTTAAAAAAGGTGTCCTCCATGTGTTATGAAAACAGAGGGGAGGCACAGTGGGGATGGAGAAGTTGAAGTGGGGATAACAGGTAGAAGATGGAGAAGAAAGGGTATGGAAAGAGGATTAAGGAGGATTAGCCAAGACTAGAGGTGATTGAAAAAGCCATATGGAAATCTACTTGCTTGTAAACAAATTAAACTACATGATGATAAGGAAGCGTATAAATGGCAGTGTTCTGTGTGAGTGAACAATGCTGCTCCGAGAAGCCATAGGTTATTATACTAAAATATCAGTGCACTTTTGATCAGGGAGACCCCAGGGATATCCCCCTCCCCAATACAGGTTATTTGCTATTGCTCTTGGTTGTATAACAGAAATGGATGGTAATACTGTTGCTGAAGACACCACATACTTCGATCATAACTTATGAAGGAAACAAGCAGTAATTGAACCGGATGTTTCCTCCCTGGTAGCTAGCTTTGATGATGCCAGAAGGTGCTTGTGCAGGCTGTTAGAGGAGAAAAGTCATCAATGGCCATATCTCCAGTGGACCCTGCATGTTACAATACTGACCTGCCAAGCAAGATGTGCCTGCGGGTGCAGTAGTGGTACAAGTGTTATGGGAGTTACCAACTGTGTTTGCTTGCATTTGAGGCCCATTCCCTAGGAATTCATGTCTGGTACTGTAAATATAGTCAAAAGTTCATGGTGTGTATGGGGGAGCGGTGGATCATAGGCCCTAGAGGATCATAGGCCCTAGAGGAGGCAGCTATTAATGCTGTCTTGCTAAATAGACACATTGCCAAACTGCCTTCTAAATATTTGTATTTATACCTAAAGATAGTGTTGCTCTCAACCTTAGCCAGAGAAGCTTCTCTGCAGTGTGCAATGGTTAATATATAGACTCATAATTGGTCAAAGCACTGAGAATGAGTGACTGTTAAGAGTCCATCCTTAAGCAGAACATCTGTATCACTCCCTCCAAGGCTCAGGGAACACTGTAGAAGAGAGGGTGGAATGGAGAAGAGTGCTGTGAAGCATTGTCTTCTGAATATGATGTGGAGAGAAACTTGTTGGAGAGAAAAAAGGGATACAGCAGGAATGGGAAGGGGATGAAAGTGTGTGTGTATGTGTGTGTGTGTGTGTGTGTGTGTGTGTGTGTGTGTGTGTTCTAGTCAGAATTCTTTGGACCACCAGCTCCTAAATAATAACATGAAGACTTCTTATTAATTATAAAAGCTTGACCTTAGCTTTGGCTGATTTCTAACTAGCTCCTAAAACTTAAAATTAATCTGTTTATATTAATCTATGTTCTGCCACATGGCTCATTGACTCTCCTCCATACTGTTCATCCAACTTGCTCAGCACCTTGCTGGCAAATCCTGCATGCCTCACTCCTTCCCAGAGTTCCCATCTCTGCTTGGAAGTGATGCCTTTCCTTTCCTGCCCAGCTATCGGCTGTTCAGCTCTTTATTAAATCAATTAGGAGGTGCTTTGGCAGAGACACATCTTCACAACACACAAAAAGATCATCCTACGACATTCTCCCCTTTTTGTCTAAATAAAAAGGAAAGGCTTTAACTCTAACACAGTAACACTATATATAATAAGAACAGTTATCAGATAAGAATTACATTTACGCCGGGTAGTGGTGGCGGACGTCTTTAATGCCAGCACTCGGGAAGCAGAGGCAGGTGGATCTCTGTGAGTTCAAGGTCAGCCTGGGCTACAGAGTGAGTTCCAGGACAGGGTCCAAAGCTACACAGAGAAACCCTGTCTCGAAAAACAAAAACAACAAACAAACAACAACAAAAAAATAATTACATTTACAATGTCCAGTTCACTTGTACTTGGCAAATTTAGAGAAAGTACTCTATTATTTATCCTATCTTGGAGAGTCCAAAGTTTTATATCTAAAACACTTTTTATCATAACTTGTATTACCAGCCTAAAAATATCCTTTTAGACCTGAAAACATTTTCTTAGATAAACAACTTAAGCTTTTATGTCTCTCAACCTTTATGAACTACATTTCTTTTGTTCGTTTATTTTTAATTTGGTAACAAGAAAAACTATAAGACTATAACTATCTAGTCTTCAGCCCCATCAGAGACCTTAAAAACAAAATATTACCTGAAGTGCAGAACAAGCAACTTCTGAAACTATAGAGATGACAGAGACAGCTGGCTCCCTGAACAATCATTCAAGATTCCTCTGTGATGTTGGGGCATCCATCTTTGGCCTACAGGCCAAGAATATCTGACAGATTTTTCTGTGAAGCAGGAATTTTGAAGGACTGTCCTGCCTTGTCTTGGCAAATTTCAGCAATTGACTTCCTTTGTATCTTGCTTGCCCAATTTGGACAGCAAACTGTCAGTAGTCCAGGAAAGACAGTTTCTTGTCCAGTACCTAGCTTTGCCACATTTAAAGTAAACTCCATATGGAGGTTCTTTGATGTTCTCTGAAGTAGATTTGTGCTGGGAGAAGCAGATGTATCTTACTGTCATAAAAAGCCTTGTATTATTAAATTATTTCAAATGCCATATTCTGTAGATATCTGAAGTGTTTTAAGTCCACCTATTTATCTAAAATATATCTGTTTAATCTTGAAAACATACCTAATGAGACTACAAGTTCAATTGTTGTAGATGAACAACTACTAATCTGCATTTTTTAAATATCCTAAATAGTTTGTAATAATAGCTCTCAAGGACTAGAACTTTACATTGCATTTCTAAATGGCCTGCATAGGTATAATACCTTAAACAAGATTAGAAACAGATACACAGTATGTTTTAACAAAAATAACCTTAAATTTGTATCAATATACAAAAGTCTATATCAATGTAAAATATTTGAAACTAGTAACTACTTTTTAGTAGATTCAATAATCTACCCTTTTATCCTATCATTCCTATATACTCCCTTTTCTTTCTTTTCATCCCCTACTCCATTTTTTTCAATGCTAAATAGAAGAGAAAGAAGGATAGAGGAAAGAAATCTCTTAATCTAACCTCCTTTGTTTAGCTTTCTCCCTGACTATGATCAATAACAACTAGCAACTAACCCCCCTAAACAATGACAAACATCCATAAACCCCCAAACGACCAAAAACCATTCACCTCACCTTTTGGGAATGTGGGCATCATGTTCTTAAAATTACCTCCTGTTGTCTGGGGGAAACAGCATCTTTAGAGGATCATGAGAAAATTGGGATAATGGTCAAATCCTGGGAGAGCTAGCTCTATCATTTGTTGTCCAGTTCTGTGGGATAGGAAAGTGCAGGACTTAAATGAAGTCCTGGCTGGAGTGGTCTGTGAGGCTGGACCATCTCAGCTGGCAGCTTTGAAGTTGTCCTGAATGGAGATTTTTAAGGAAATGCCAGCAGGGGCATTCTGAAAGGCTGGATCACGTGTCTTCATTGGTGTTTGGCTCTTTTTTTTTTTTTCTGAAAACACACAAACTTTTAAAGCTAACATACATATCTGCATTAATGTAAGTATGGAATGTGTGGTGGGCACAAATCAGCCAAAGATGATTTTTTGCTCTGTTTGAGGTAAAAGACATCGGTCAACTGGAAGAGGAAGGTAAGTGGGTGTTGTGGTAGAGTTGGAACTACTATTTGGTTGAGTTGGTGGTGGTGTTGAGAGTTCACCTAGTTTCTTTAGGGAATAATTGTAGAATTTAATGGTGACGTTGTGGGAGCTATTACTTTTGGGTCTTTTAGAACTCCCATGAGATCGTGGTCTGTATTTACTAAAGATGGGGTACTTTCAAGGACTTGATCTGGCTCCACTACAGGTCTTAATCACAAGCCTAGGACCCACTGATCCAGCTAACAGCTGTATCAATTCCGATCATACCTTCATTCCACAACTAGACCCAGCTGGACCTTGGCCAAAACTTTATTTCCTAACCCCCATAGGAATCCTGATGTCCTTCTCACTAGTTCATCCCTTTCTTCTTATTTTGAAATGTTATACATTTTTTCTTTGACAAATGCATAAGTGTATACAATGTATCTTGATTACATCCACCCCCAAGTCCATCCTCTTTTCACTAACATGTGTCCCTCCCACTCTTATATCCTCCTCTTCTGTTTTGTTGTTGTTGTTGCTTGTTTGTTTTTTTAATAACCAACTGAAACTGGTTAGTGCCACCTGCATAAATGTGGATAATCTACCAGTGTCTATACTCTTTTTAAAAAAAATGACCCCCATTCCCCAGCAGCCATCAACTGCCAACAGCTCTTCTGCCAGGCCTGGGACTTCATGGGCCCATACCCTCCCTTCCCCTGCTGTCGTCTTGACTGGCTTGATTTGGTGCAGGTCTTGCACGGGTGACCACAGTTGCTAGGAGTTGATGAGCACAGTAGCCATGGTCATGTCCAGAAGAGAGCATTTCACCGCGCTCCTTCCATTTTCTTGTTCTGACATTCTCTTCTGTGATGCTCTTTGTGTTTGTGAAGGTTGATATAGATGCTTCATTTGAGAGGATCACTTATTCTTAGTCACTTATTCTTAGCACTTGGACCAATCACGAGTCTCTGATTTAACTACTGCTGACTGCAAAAAGAAGCTTCCCTAAGTAAGACTGAGAGCTGCCCTATTCCATCTTCAGAAAGGGGTAGGCAACATGTATGTTTAGAAAAATAAAACAGTGATAGGATCCCCCTAGAGGGCCTCTGACCTACCCAACCATGAACTTCGGGTGTGGGGGGTATGAGTGTTGCATGTATGTCTGTGCACTGTGTGTGTCTTAGTTAGGGTTTTTATTGCTGTGAAGAGACACCGTGACCACGGCAACTCTTATGAAGAAAACATGAATTGGGGTGGCTCACTTACAGTTTCAGAGGTTCAGTACATTATCATGATGAAGGGGAGCAGGGCAGCAGGCAGGCAGATGTGATACTGGAGCTGAGAGCGCTAGATCTTGCAGGCAACAGGAAGTCAACTGACTGTCACACTGAGAGGAGCGTGAGCAAAAGAGACCTCAAAGCCTTCCCCCACAGTGTCACACGTCCTCCAACAAGCCCACACCTCTTAATAACGCCACCCTCTTTGGGGGCCATTTTCTTTCAACCCCCCCCCCACAATGTGCATACTTGGTGGCCATGGAGACCAGAAGGGGGAGTCAGATACCCCAGAACTGTTAAAGAAGTCGTAGAGTTATAGAAGGTTGAGAGTTGCTTGTAGGCACTGGGAATCAAATCTGAATTCTCTGCAAGCTCTTAACTGCTGAGATACCTCTCTAGTCCCACCCAACCATGAGATTTTGACTAGGTTGACGGTAACAGTGTGAAATACTTCCTGTGGAATCATCCTTAAATCCAAACACAACGTGGTTGGTTATTCCCATAGGGCCATGCCACTGCTGTATCAGTGGGCACACCTTGCCTGGCAAGTGAATATTGTGTGGCATTCAGGGTCCACTGCTGGGTAAGTTCACTGATAATTTTTCTCCCCCAGCAGCCTGCACAGTTACATCATCAAAGTTAGCTAGCAGAGAAGACGCTTCCAGGTTAATTCCAGCTTGGTTTCTCTATGTGCTATGACCAAAGTGTGGTGTATTTAGTAATAGGTTTTTACCGTTCAGCTATGGTGAGCAACCAAGTCATTAGCTCATTTCTTTGAGCTTTTATGAATTGTGTATTTCCTGGGCTCTTTCATGGAAAAGAATCAGCTGGTAGGTCTTGTGAACTCTTGGTCCCAGAAACAAAACAAAGCAAACAATAAAAAAAAATTATGATGAACATTTTATAAAGCTAATTGGTTAGAATTTTATTTAATTATGGAGGATTGAAAAGTTACAGATCCAGAGTCAAAGTATTTTGACTATCATTAACCCCTTAATAGCCATTCATTTCCCATCCCTGTGTCTTCTCTAATATTCTTGTGACTATTATGTAAAATCTTTGGGGATGCATTAACAGACGATTTTCTCCTACTAACCCACATGCCAAGAATGTAGTCAAATAGCATCTCAAACCTATAGGAGAGATCTCCTTGCTTTGCTGTAGCTTCCAATCTGATTTTTCCACCAAAGTGTTTGAAAAATGCCTTGATTTATGACTTTTATACTATACTGTAAACTCATTGCCACATTAGAACGTTTAATGGAGCAACTGAAACCCATACTTCTGGACCATGGTCACTCATAGTTGGCTCAAAAATAAGCTATGTCTTACTCCTTTTGAAATGAGAACTGTGCTTTGGGTGGACAGTCTTCTAGCTTTATAGTATATCTGCTCTTGCTCCTCATGTCCCTAATGATTTTCTTTCCTTCTTCTGGGCCCTGCTGGATTGTACTGGCATTTCAACTCCATCTCGTTTGGTCCCTTACTTACCCTTCTAGGAGAAATTGGAATCATTCTGTCACATCATCTTCTAGGTCCTTGCTGGTGTTATCCATCTTGGCTCTATGGGCAATGCTGCCCAATCAGTAATTTTCTCCTGTCCTATTTTGTGATCTAGACTGCTCAAGATCCATCCCCACACAATTTCCTCTGACTCCGCTGGATTATAGTAGTTAGGTCTTGCTGCTCACTTGGTGTCTAAAGTACCTTTCTTCCCCTTTCAAACATGACAAGTACACTATTGGGTTATGCGATTATTTAATCTTAGCTCTGAAGAGCACAACGGTGGGAGAAGCCACTGTATTGTCTTCAAACAGTATAGAAGCAGAAGTGTTGGGAAAGCAGAGAGCAGTTAGCTCTTCCATAGGCCCAGATTTGGAGAACTTGTGCATTCAGAATTTGAGAGGATCACCCACCCAGATGTACCTGACAAACTGCAGCATCCCATTTCTCCCTAATGTTTCCATTCTCCTTGGTCTCCAAGCTGTGTGTTCTATGGACTAGAATGGGCAAAGCCAACTGTCCTACACAGATGTCCTAGCTGGCTTCTTGTTGCTGTGATAAAACACTGACCAGAACCAACTTGAGGGAAGAAAGGGCTTATTTGGCTTATACTTCCAGGTCACAGTTCATCCTTGAAGGGAGTAAGGGCAGGAACTCAAGCAGGAGCCTAACATGGAGGCAGGAACTGAAGCAAAGACCATGGAGGAATGTGTTTTATTGTTTTTCTGTCCCTGTAGGCTCAGCTACCTTTCTAATAATTCCCACACCCTGAGGCCCACCTGCCCAGTGACAGCTGCATGGCACCGCCCATGGTGGGCTGGGCTCTCCTACATCAATTAGTAACCAAGAACCAGGGACTAGATAACCCAAAGACCTAAAAACCAAATGCTACTGGTCTAAAAAATAAATAAATAAAAGGATTCCTAGTGATAGTCTACCGTATTCATAGATCAGTGTCTTATTCGGCCTTCATCAGAGAAGCTTCCTCCAGTAGCATGTGGAAACAGATGCAGAGACCCCCAGCCAGACATTATGTAGAGAGAGAGTCTAAGTGGGCTGTCTTTATCAAATTCCTCACCTCAGCGCTCAGGGCACCCCTCAGAAGAGGAGGCAGGAAGAGTATAAGAGCGAGAGGGGATGCAGGACACCAGGAAAACAAGTCCCCCTGAATCAACTAAGCAAGGCTCATAGGAACTCAGAGACTGAAGCAGCAAGCACAGGGCCTGCATGGGTCTGCACCAGGTCCTCTGTTTATATACTGTAGCTTTCAGCTTAGTGTGTTTTATGGGACATGTGAGTGTGTAAATGAGTATGTCTCTGATGCTTGTGCCTGCTCTTGGGGCTCTTTTCATTTTGTTGGGTTGCCTTGTCCAGGCTCGATGTGATGTTTTTTGCTTAATCTTTTTATATTTTGTTTTATCATGTTTGGTTGTTATCTCTTAGAAGCCTGTTCTTTTCTAATTAAAGACAGAAATGGAGTTGACCTGGAAGGAAAGGGAGGTGGAGACGAACTGGTAGGAGTAGAAGGAGAGAAAACTATAGTCAGGATATATTGTATGAGAAAAGATTCTGTTTTCAATAAAAGGAAAAAATGGAAAGAAGAGGAGGAGGAGGAGGAGGAGGAGGAGGAGGAGGAGGAGGAGGGAAAAAAATCCCCCAAAGACATACCCACAGACAAATCTGATGGAAGTAGTTCCTCAACTGAGGCTTCCTCTTCCTAGGTGTGTTGTGGTGATACTGTGTTCCCCAAAAATATTGTGCGCCCTAATAAACTTATCTGGGGTCAGAGAACAGAACAGCCACTAGATATAGAGGCCAGAAAATGGTGGCACACATGCCTTTAATCCTAGCATTCCAAAGGCAGAGAGAGATCTGTCTGGATCTTTCTGAGTTCAAAGCCACACTGGAAACAGCCAGGCAAAGTGACACACGCCTTTAATCCCAGGAAGTGGTGGCAGAAAGCAGAAAGGTATTTAAGGCATGAGGACCAGGAACTAGAGCCTGGTTAAGCTTTTAGGCTTTTAGCAGCAGTTCAGCTGAGATACATTTGGATGAGGACTGAGAGGCTTCCAGTTTGAGGAAATAGCATCAGCTGAGGAACTGTCGAGGTGAGGTGGCTGTAGCTTGTTCTGCTTCTCTGATCTTCCAGTGTTGACCCCAGTACCTGGCTCCAGGTTTGTTTTTATTAATAAGACCTATTAAGATTCGTGCTACAGTGTGTCAAGTTGACAACCAAGAATATCTAACACAGGGAGGCTGTTAATGATTTGACAATTTGTTTGAAATATCACTCAGTTGGAGCAATCGCTAAAAGATGTCAAGGACTGTTCCTCTACCAGTATCAAAACAAGTAAATGTACTTTGTCTCCAGTTTGTTGCAATGTGTCAGCCTCCACAGTGATGGGGAATTTCATTAATATTTAAATTCTAAACAATGGTGATTTTTCCCACTGTCACCTTTGTCAGTTAGGGTTACTATTGCTGTGAAGAGACACTAGGACCATGGCAACTCTTGTAAAGGAAAACATTTAATTGGATGGCTTGCTTACAGTTTCAGAGATTCAGTCCATTATTGTCATGACCAGGAGCATGGAGACATGTAGGCAGACATGGTGCGGGCTACATCTTGATCAGAAGGCAATGGGAAGTCAACCAAGACACTGGGAAGTATCCTGAGCATAGGGAAACTCAAAGACTGCCCTCACAATGACACAATTCCTCCAACAAGGCAATGCATACTCCAACAAAGCCACACCTAATAGTGCCGTTCCCAATGAGATTATGGGGTCCAATTACATCCAAACTACCACATTCCACTCCCTGGCCCCTGTAAGCTTGTAACAGTATCATAATGCAAAATGCATTTAGTCCAATTTCTTAAGTCCCTGTAATCTATCACGATCCTGACAATGTTTAATAGTCCAAAGTTCAAAGTCTTTTTTGAGATTCATGCAATCTCTTAACTGTAATCCCTTATAAAATCAAAATAAAAAAGCAGATCACATACTTCCAACAAATAATGGCACAGAATATATATTACCATTCCAAAAGCAGGGAGGGGAGCATAGTGAGGACATACTGGACCAAAGCAAGCCTGAAAAACAACTGGGCAAACTTCAAACTCTGCATCTCCATGTCTGGTGTTAAAGCGCTCTTCAGATCTCCAACTCCATTCAGCTTTGCTGATTGCAACACACTTCTTTCTTTTGAACTGTTTCCACTCCCTGTTAGCAGCTCTCCTGGGCAGGTATCTCACACCTTTGGCATCTCTAACATCTTGGGTTCTCCAAGGCAATCCAGGATTCAACTTCATAGTTTCAGACAATGGTCTCTCTACTAGGTCTCCATTCAGGGATACTCCTGACACATGCCTGACCTCAGTGGCTTTCTTTAGGTGCAGAGGTAAATTCCATAATCCATTTCTACTATCCTTAATTCTAATGCCAGAACTATGTGACTGAAGTTGCCAAGTTTTGCTGCTTCCTGGGACTGGAACATGGGACCCCTTGTTCAATTACATTTTCACCAATTTTCTATCCTTTACTGCTTAAGCTTGGCTGTTCTGAAACTGGATCTCTAGACTAGCCTGGCCTCAAACTCAGAGAACTGCCAGCATCTGCCTTCTCAGTGCTGGGATTAAAGGTGTGTACCACCACACACGGCTCTCAGCTTTTCTTTAGTTCCTTTTCACAAGTGGAAACTTAGCTGGATGGGATCTTCCCCTGAGGTCACCACTCCCTGTATTCCATTTATTAATCCATTTATCTCCTTGAACATAGGATTCAGCTCTATTCCACTTCCTGGTGCTCTTTTTCTCCTCAAAATTTACAGTTTGTAATTTACCCTGCTCAGCTTGCTCCTTTTCATTATAAATCTTTATAAGCATGAACACTAGTAACCACTTAACAGTCTGTACTAGGCTGTTTTGAGATTTCTTCTGCCTTTGGAATTAATCCACAACTCTTCACTTTAGCCTCAGACAGACTTTTCAGACAAGGGCACTATCTTCACCAAAATATCACAAGAATAATCTAACATTGTTAGGCAACATACTAAAATTCTTCTCCTCTGAAACCTCTTGAGTGAGCCCCCAACAGTTTAAATAACTCTTAGCACCTCGGTCTTCCATGCTCCTACTAGTTTGGCCCATTAAGCAGTGCTTAAAGCATTCCACTGCTTTCATAACCCAAAGAAACAATGTCCAAATTCCTCCAAACAAAAACATGGTCAGGCCTATCACAACAATACCTCAATCCCTGGTACCAACTTCTGTCTTAGTTAGGGTTTTTGTTGCTGTGAAGAGACATCATGACCATGGCAATTCTTATAAAGAAAACATTTAATTGGGGTGGCTCACTTACAGTTTTGAGGTTCAGTGCATTATGATCATGACGAGGAACATGGCAGTGTGCTGGCAGACATGGTGCTGGAGTGGCTGAGAGTCCTACATCTTGCAGGCAACAGGAAGTTGATTGAGACACTGGGTGATATTCTGAGTATAGGAAACCTCAAATCCCACCCCCACAGTAACACACTCCCTCCAACAAGGACATACCCATTCCAACAAGGCTACATCTCCTAATAGTGCCACTCCCTATGAGAGTATGGGGGCCAATTACATTCAAACTACCACAACCTTCAAGCTCTACACTGACAGAATTACTTAACCCGAGGAGGCAAAATAGTATTATAAATTGCTACTCCTAAATATTCATTTACCCACGTTTTTCTTTCTCATTTTAACCACCTAATCATAGAATGGATAATGAAAACACACAGTTTACTTCAGCATTTACATATTCTTAAAAAAAAAAAAGGGACTCCTGAAAGATGAAAATAATGCAATGGTCCAGAGTGGTTAGGAAAGAAATTTCAATGGCTCATAGATTGTTAAGGAATTTTAAAATAGGAATCCTGCCTTCATCCCCGTTCTGTGCTGCATGAGGTAAAAGTGAAATTGGAGTTTGATGTTGGCCCAGGAGTGTTAAGGAAAGGAAGTTGGTGACCTCAAAAAGGGAGGTGGAAGGGTTGGGGGGAAATGTTGTGGGAATAGACAGCACAGTTATTTTCTTAGGCCAAAGAGAACCCCAGAGACGTGTGTCAACAGAATGTGGTATGCTTACAGTGAGACCTCTCTGGTGGCCCAGAGTGCGTAATAACTAACTCTCCAGCTAGCTCCACAGCAGCCAGGAGCTCTCCCATCACCCTATATGGTTTCATTCATTTCCTTTCCACAACAACTAAATAGAAAGTTACCAGAAGAACTTTATTTTACAGGTGTGGAAACTGAGGCACAGAGGATGATTTACCTACATTTATGTAGTTCACAAGTGGCCAAGAGCAGAACCTATAGTCCTGTCATCATCCAAATGCCCCAACAGATCTCTGTGCTCCAGTGTAATTTCAGGGTGATTAGTATGTACATGGCTCAGCTAATTTTTTCTACTAAAATATACGCATATATGTATATTTATTATATATTATAAATACATTGTGTGCTTATATAATTTACTAAATTATATATAAATATTTTATATTACAGTCCTCCTCCCAGCAACCTCTATCTCCTAGGGACTTGGCCTTTTGTTGTGGACCCAGGGTCCTCCTAATTAGTTTCTATTGCCTTTTTCTTTCTAGACCATCTCTATTCCTTTGTAACTCCTGCTGAACCACAGAAACACTCTCTACTAGGGACCCTCAGCTGGCACCATTGCCTAAGACCCAAGCAGGTGACATTTGTCCACCTTTGTATTTTCCATTCTGGTACCAGACCTACCCTTAGTCCTGCTGCAGCTTGCCCCATGGGATTTGGCCTCTCAGTGCAGACCCAAGGTCTCCTGAGTTCTTCCCCACTATCTCATTCAGTCTTTCCTTTCATCTTGTACCTTCTTCCTTCCTTCCTTCCTTCCTTCCTTCCTTCCTTCCTTCCTTCCTTTCTTTTCTTTTTTTCTTTTTTTTTTTTTTGGTTTTTTTTGAGACAAGGTTTCTCTGTGTAGCTTTGGTGCTTGTCTTGGATCTTGCTCTGTAGACCAGGCTGACCTCGAGCTCACAGAGATCCGCCTGCCTCTGCCTCCTGAGTGCTGGGATTAAAGGCGTGCACCACCACTGCCCAGCTCTTGTACCCTCTCTCTTTTGGACTCCCCACTAACACACAGAACAGATCTCTACCAGGCACCCCACACTTGGCTGGGACTCAGAGTAGGGCAATAGCAACCAAAGAATGAAACACCCACCCAACAAAGATAAAAATCAGACATCTAGGGCTGGAGAGATGGCTCAGAGGTTAAGAGCACTGACTGCTCTTCCAGAGGTCCTGAGTTCAATTCCCAGCAACCACATGGTGGCTCACAGCCATCTGTAATGGGATCTGGTGCCCTCTTCTGGCCTGTATTCATACATGCTGTATATACAATAAATAAATAAATCTTAAAAAAATAAATAAATAAATAAGAAAGAGACCTGGCATCTACCTGGGTGTCTGCTGGTCCTATCAGGGACGCATTAAAAAAAAAATCAGACATCTATACCAAGAAACGCTTCATAACCACAGATGCCTATATCCCATGCAAAAACATAAACATGAACATCTGTATATAACAATATATACCTCTTTGAGAAGTCAGAAACCCTATAGTGATAGGCCTCAAGAAAAACAATTTAGCTGAAGCATGAGACAAGGACTTTAAAAATAGCAATTATGAACATATTTAAGAACCTTGAAGAGAACCAGACAGTGGTGGTGCACTCCTTTAATCCCAGCCCTTGGGAGGCAGAGGCAGGTGGATCTCTGAGTTTGAGGCCTACAGAGTTAGTTCCAAGACAGCCAGAGCTACACAAAGAAACCCTGTCTCAAAAAGAACCAAGACCAAACCAAAACAACAACAAAAAGAACCTTAAAGAGAATATGAACAAATGGGGGTTTTTTGTTTGTTTTGTTTTGTTTTTTTTGAGACAGGGTTTCTCTGTGTAGCTTTGCGCCTTTCCTGGATCTCTCTCTGTAGACCAGTCTGACCTTGAACTCACAGAGATCTGCCTAGCTCTGCCTCCTGAGTGCTGGGATTAAAGGCGTGCGCTGCTGCTGCTGCTGCTGCTGCTGCTGCTGCCGCCGCCGCCGCCGCCGCCGCCGCCGCCTGGTGAACAAATGTTTTAATGAAGGCAGGGAAAATACAAACAGGTGAATGAAAATAGTTCAGGACATGAAAGCAGAATTTGAGAAGGAAATAGCACCACTAAAGAACTGAAATAAACCTGGAAATGAAAACCTCAGAGGTAAGCTTCACCAACATATTAAAAGGCATAGAAGAAATAACATCAGATCTTGAAGACAGATTGAAGAAATGGGAAGTCAAGTCCAAAAAAAAAAAATGTTAAAGCTAAAAAATATTCAGGCATAAAACATCAAGGAAATCTTGGACACCATGAAAAAAACTAAACCTGTGACTAATAGCTGGTAGGCCTCAAAGGCTGTCCATATATTCAGAAAAGAGCTCAAATTGGATTATATGATTTCTGGCCATTGGGGGAAAAATAGTATTCCTCAGGAACTTGTGAAACTTGTTCCCTTATGCCAAAAGAAGTCATTTCCCTTGCCTCTGACAGAAGACACACATGACTCTCCATTGACATGTACTATGATTGCATATCAGAGCCAATGCTGGCCTCCAGGATCCCTCAGTCCCTACTCACAAGTACTTGTTATACATTTCAAAGTCTATGCTAGCCTCCCCAACCCCTATCCCTGCTATTCTCACTATTTTATCCTATCCTATTCCATCTATCTATCTATCTATCTATCTATCTATCTATCTATCTATCATCTATCTATCTATCATCTACGTTATCTCATCTCATCTTATCTATCTATCTTATCTATCAATTATCTATCTATCTATCTATCTATCTATCTATCTATCTATCTATCTATCTATCTATCTATCATCTCTTGCTATCCTCTAGTTCTCTCACTATGTGCTATTGTCCCTGCTATTCTCTCTTTTCTCACAGATAGCCCTGGCCATATCCAGTCTGCTGACTATGTCCACTCTGTTTTCTTTTCTCTCTATTCTGAATTCCTCCAGATGACAGGTATTTTCTTTCTCTATGCACAAGAAAAACCTTCCAACTATACTATGGAATGGTCATGGTGGCATCTTCTTTACCACACCCCTTTGTATACAATAGGTATAGAAGAAGAAACCCAGGTCAAAGCACAGAGAATATTTTAAACAAATCACTGAATAAAATCTCCCCAATCTAAAGAAAGAGACATCTATCAAGGTATAAGAGGCACAGAGATCATCAAATAGACAGGTCCAGAAAAGAAACTCTCTTTGATACATAATAATCATAATATTAAATGTACAGAACAAAGAAAGTATAGTAAAGCTGCAAGGGAAAAAAGATCAGGTTACACATAAAGGAAGGCCTGTTAGAGCAACACCTGACTTCTTGATGGAGACTCTGAAAGTCAGAAGGACCTGAATGGATGTTCTACAAGCTATGAGAGCCCACAGAGGCCAGCCCAGACTCAACTATCCAACAAAACTACCAATCACAATTGACAGAGAAAGGAAAACATTTCACAATTAAAAACAAATTTAATCAAATTTTGTCCACCAATACAACTCTATAGAAGGCACTAGAAAGAAAACTTCAGTCTAAAGAGGTTAACTAAATCCAAGAGGATACAAGGAATAAATAATTTAAGAACAGTTAACCAAAAGAGGAAAAAACCCACATCATCACAACAAAATAACAACAATCAACAAACACTGCTCATTAATAACTTGATATTAATGGTCTCAATTCCTCAATAAAAGAAACACAGACTAACAGATTGGATTAGAAAACACAATCTACATTTCTGCTATATCTAAGAAACACACCTCACCATCAAGAACAAATATCACCTTCTGATAAAAAGATAGAAAAAGGCATTCCAACCAAATGGACCCAAGAAGCAAGCAGGCATAGCTATTTTAATATCTGACAAAATAGACTTCAAAAAAAAAACTAATCAGAAGAGATAAGAAAAGACACTATATACTCATTAAAGGAAAATCCACCAAGAGAATATAATTCTAAATGTGTGTTCACCAAACACAAGGATACCTAAGTTCATAAAAGAAACACTAATGTAACAGAGCAAGATAGTTCAGAGGTTTCTCCATCTTGTATTCTTGCTGAGTCCATTCAAGGTTTAACTAGAATTTGGTCTCCTTGACAGAGAAACCTGTGGAAAATTGCCCAATTTTATTCTAGGAAACCAAGTTCAAGATGCCCCAGCTAACTTAGCTTCTGTTAAACTTCCTGTTGGTGCAGAACCTCTCCCAACAGCTGACTGCTAGCTTAGCTTCTGTTAAACTGCTTGCTTGCACAAAAGCTTCCCTGCAGCTGCAGAGCAAGATATCAGGATGTGGTTTTTGCCTTCAAAAATTTCTTACTGTAAATACTTGGTGCTACACTTGTATCCCAAATACCCAAGTGCAGTCCCAGATGGCTGGGATAAAGACTTTCAATTGGCTATAAACTGTATCTTAGTGGTCACCTCTGGTGGACTCTCTATAACACTACTACAGCTAAAAATCACATATTGACCCTAATGTAGTGACACAGTGATAGTGGGTGACTTTATTACTCTATTCTCATCAATAGACAGATCACAAAACAGAAATGCTGAAGCTAAATAATGACGGAAATCAAATGGACCTAACAGACATCTACAGAACATTCCACCCAAACATTAAAGAATATACTACCTTCTCATCAGCCTACTGACTTTTTTCCAAAATTGACCATATGTTGGGACACAAAGAAAATCTCAACAGATATAAGAAAATTGAAACAACACCCTGTATCCTAGCTGACCACCATGGATTAAAGTTGGATATCAATAACAATAAAATATCATAAAGTATACAAATTCACAGAAGCTGAACAATACACTATTGAATGAAAATTGGGTCAAGACAGAAATAAAGAACGAAATTCAAAACTTTTAGAGCTGGCTGAATATGAAAACATAGCATACTCAAACCTATGGGACTCAGTGAAGGCAAGTTCATAGCACTAAGTGTGTACATCAGAAAACTAGAAAATTGTCATATTAATAATTTAATGATGCATTAATAATTTGGAAGCTCTACAAAAACAGGAAGAAATAATCCTGCCCCCAAAGCAGACAGGACTACATAATGAAACCCAGGACTGAAATCAATGAAATAGAAACAAACCAACAAACAAAAAACAATAAAAAGAATCAACAAGATTGACAAATCTTTTGCTAAATTAATCAAAAGATATACATAGAAGATCAAAATCAATAAAATTAGAGGTGAAAAAGTGTTCACTGCAACAGACATTGGTGAAATTCAGAGAATCATAAGATACACTTTAAAAATACGTATTCCATTAAACTGGAACACCTAAAAGAAATTAATGAATTTCTTGATGTATATGACCTATCAAGGTTAAATCAAGATGAAATAAACAATATAAATAGTGTATTTATATTGTTTATTCTGTGGTTTCAACACAGAATTCTACCAGAACTTTAAAGAAGAATTAATGGTAATACTCCTAAAATTATTCCACAAAATAGAAACTGAAGGAACATTTTAAAATTCTTTTTATGAGGTCAATATTACCCACATATCAAAACCACACAAAGAACAAACACAAAAGAAAATTACAGACCAATATCCCCTATGAACATAGATGTAAATATTCTCAATAAAATCTTAACAAACTAAATTCAAGAAAATATTAAAAAGATGATTTACCATGATCAAGTTGGCTTCATCCTATGGATGCAGGGATGGCTCAATATATGTAAATCAATAAACATATAAACATAATCTATCACATAAACAGACTAAAACCACACAATCATCTTACTAGATGCTGAAAAGGCCTTTGTCAAAATCAACATCTCTTCATGATAACGTTTTGGAAAGACCAGGGATACAAGGGATTTATACCATACCCTCTGATGCTCAGGGAGCATTGGAGAAGGTACAGTGAGAAGAACGTAAGAGTCAGAAGAGATGAAGAAGGGCTGTGAAATATCACCCTATAGGCACAACACAGCCATCATGAACTCATAGCAACTGCGGATCCCTGCACTGGGTCTGCATAATAACAGGCCCATCATCAGTCCAACATGACTGGAACCAGGGTTTAGAGGGCCTTACCCTCACTCGTGAACTACTTTAGACAGATCCTGGGGGAGAGGGAGCGGCTGTCTTCAGCTTTGCACCCACTGCGGAGCCCACTAGGCTCCAACAGACCCATAGTCATTGAGACATCTCGGTTAACAGACAGGAATGTGAGAAACATTTGTGGGGACAAGAAAAAGTAGATGGGGGTAGGAGGGGGTTAAAAGAGGGTGGAACGTGAGAGTAATAAGCATGCATTGCATGCATAAATGAAATTGTCAACGAACACATTTAATTAATAAAAAGGAAGAGAAACACTAATGGAAGTCTGAAACATCTTTATACTCACAAATTTTTATATATATACATATGTGTGTATATATATATATATATATATATATATATATATATATATATAAAATCCAAGTTTACTTCTGAGTGATTTCAATTTAAAACATGTCTTGTTTTTCTTTGCACAAAGTGGAACAGATTACTTGTCTATTTCTATTTAGGGAAGGAAAATAATGACATGAGTGCAGTTTTACTGTGATGTACATTTTTTGTGTGTGTCAGGAAATTTGTTTTCAGAATTTTTTCATACTGCTGCTGTTGTGCTGTTAAATGATTCTCAGCCCACTACAATGTATACGGTTGTAACATGATGGATATGGAAATGTAAAATCCCTGTCCTGTCCTGTTTAGCTATGTGGAACATAAAAGAGAGAGAGAGGGAAAAACAGAAAATGAACGTTTTTCAATAAAAGTTCAAACTGCAGCTGGGCGGTGGTGGCGCACGCCTTTAATCCCAGCACTCAGGAGGCAGAGCTAGGCAGATCTCTGTGAGTTCAAGGCCAGCCTGGTCTACAGAGTTCCAGGACAGGCTCCAAAGCTACACAGAGAAACCCTGTCTGTGGGGTGAGGGGGAGCACTAGAGAGAGCAAGAAAGTTCTCCCCTCTGCCTGCAGCCTAAAGTGTTTTCCTGCAGTAGTTTGAGGTTTCGAGCTTTCTGAATCATTTCGAATTGATTTTTGTGTAGATGAGACAAAGGTGGCTCGGCTTTTCTTTACCACCATTTTTGCCGAGGGGAGAGGAAGGGAGGAAAGAGGCGTGTGTGTGTGTGTGTGTGTGTGTGTGTGTGTGTGTGTGTGTGTGTGTGCGTGCGCACGCATGTGAGGACATGGGGTGGAAGTTGAGGGGGATGGGTGTTGACAGGGTCTGACTTTCATCCAACTTTCTATCAGGGACAAAACTCCACCTCCTCTCACTATCCTCTCAATACACTTCCTAGTAGATCTTGCAAAGGTCCACAAGCTGCCACAGGGCTTCAACTGTGGGCTGCTGCCGCCGCCTTGTGTCAGATAGTCTCCATGGCCAGAGAGACTAGCAAGCCTGAGCTTGCTCTGTATGAGGAGCTGGCAATCCTTGTATTGGGGCAGCAGGACCGTCCAGGAAGTCCTCTAGGGACAAAGGAAGAAGAGAGTTTATTGTGGAATATTTGTTTAGACTGTGAAGACAGGTCTCTGCCAAGGTGCCTTCTGGTTGGTTTAATAAAGAGCTGAATGACCAATAGCTAGACAGGAAGAAGTTAGGTGGGACTTCCAGGGACAGAGAGGACTCTGGGAAGAAGAAAGGTGGCGTTGTCAGCCAGACACGTAGGAAGCAGCATGAGCAGAACGGAGAGATGAGGTAACAAGCCAGGCAACATAACGTAGACCAAAATAAATGGGTTAATTTAAATTATGAGAGCTAGTGGGACAAGTCTAAGCTAAGACCCAGCTTTCATAATTTATAATAAGTCTCTGTATCATTATTTGGGAACTGCCTGGCAGGACAGAAAAAGACTAATTGCATATGGCATCCCACCTGGGGACACTTACTTCCACATAGAATCTGAGAAAGCTTAAGAAAAAAAATTCCAAAAACACAAGCACAAGCCAGACACAGCTTCCTAGTCTTGCAGTCTCTCAGGCAGGCTGCAGCCTGCTGTGTGCACACAGACTCAGCTATGACGGCTGCCTGTAGGCTAGAGCCAGTCAGCACCGTGTGTTGAGCCATGGGGGGTTTAAGGCTTGACTCACACAGTCAGAGAAGGCTGCAGGCGTGCAGTAAAACAGTCCAAACTATAGACAGTCATAGAAAAAAGTAGTTTAAAAATAATAAAGTCTTTAAAGAAAAAAATAAAGTAACATAAAGATGGAAAATACACAGGGCATCTGGGTCCAGTATGGTGCTTTGCTGACTTTGAATTGTTAAATGCTAAATGTACAAAAAAACAATAGCTGCTGAGAGACATTGGATTATGGAAATCGCTAAGTTAAACCAATCTATATGTTTTAAGAATGTCTTAATTTCAAAATGGAAGTCAAGAAATCTGTTGTTTTGGCGGTGAGGTTATGCCTTTGTTTCCATAGGAAACAAAAAGTTATGGTTCTCTTCAAAATTAATGTAGATCAGATTTGATTTGGGGAGACCTCCTGAAAATCTTGGCTATAGACATGAGAAAAGAAACCAAGAAAGACTACAGGACAGATGATGTATATGCTGATCCCTCTACTATGGAAACAGCTCTGAGACTGGATGAGACATGATAAGTCTTGTTGGCTACAGAGTCCTCATGACTTATTATTACATGCCATCCTTTCATGTGGCATGGATAGAGGTTTGGTTATAAAGTCCAAACGGATTTATAGAGTTGAGAGATGCCTTTTACCTGCTCAAACACAGAACAAGAAAAGTCATCTTTAGCTGACTTGTGCACACTTCACATTCTATACTTGTGTTAATGCAGATATATATGTTACCTTTAAAAGTTTGTATGTTTTCAGAAAGAAAAAAAAAAAGCCAAACACCAATAAAGACATGTAGCCCAGGTGACCCAGCCTCTCAGAAAGCCTCTGTTGCAGTTTCCTCAAAATTCTGCATCTAGAACAACTTCAGAGCTGCTAGCTCTATGGTCCAGCCTCGCAGACCACATCTTTTGATAAGCTCTACACTTTCCCATCGGACAGAGGCTTGTTGTGTGATATTTTGTTTGTGTTCCGACAAATAAAGCTTGCCTGGAGATCAGAGGGTGGAGCTAGCCACTAGTTAACCATAGAGGTCTGGAGGTCTGTACAGACAGGAGACAAGTGACAAGGCTGGGTGGAGAGAGGAAGTAATAAAGTAGGATGGAGACAGGATCTCGGCCCTTTTTTGGTTGGAGGATTTGTAAAGGTAAGAAGTCTTTAGTGGCTGCTGCTCTGCTTCTCTGATCTTCAGCTTTCATCCCGATATCTGACTCTGAGTTTTTATTGGTAAGACTAATTAGGATCACACTTCAGAGACTAAACAAAACAATGATTCACCTAGCTCTCACAGGACTTGACCATTATCCCAATTTTCTCAGGGTCCCCTAAAGATGTCATCATCCCCAGCCAACAGGAAGCAGTCTAGAGAATACAATGCCCATGTTCTCAGGACACGGGGTGGGTGGTTTTTGGTCATTCTATGAATTATTGATGGTTATCACCATTTAGGGGGGTTGGTTACAAGTTGTTATTGGTAATGGTCAGAAAAAGCTGAACAGAGGAGATTAGATTCAGGGATTTCTTTCTGAAGGGAAAAAGCGGGGATAGTTGAGTCTACTTTTGAATAACCACTATTCTGAAATAGTTTATATTGGTATGGATTTTCATATATTAATACAAATTTAAGATTATTTTTATTATATTGAGTATGTTTCTATTCTTGTTTAATGTATTGTACCTATGCAGCTCATTTAAAAATGTAATGTAAATTTCTAGTTTTTGAAAGTTATTATTACAAACTATTTAGGATAATTAAGAAATATATGTTAGTAGTTAATCATCTAGCAGTTAATGGCTATGTTAGGTATGTTTTCAAGGTCAAACAGATATATTTTAGATAGACAGATGGTCTTCAAACACTTCAGAGATCTACAGAGTGTGGCATTTAAGATGTTTTAATAACCTAAGGCTTTTCATGACAGTGAGATAGTTCTGCTCCTGGCAGCACCAACTTACTTCAAAAGATGATGGGTATTGAAGAACCTCTATATGGAGTTTGCTTTCATTTGTGGCAAAGTTAGCCACTGGATGAAGAAACTGTCTTTGCCTTGACTGCTGTCAGTATGCTGTCCAAATTGGACAAACAGGACACAAATGCAAGTGACTGTTGAACTTTGCCAAGATAAGGTAGGACAGTTCTTCAAAATTCCTGCTTTCACATAAAAGTCTGCTAGATATGCTAGACCATAGGCCAAAGATGGATGCACCAAATTGCAGAGGAACCTTCGGTGACTGCCCAGGCAACCAGCTGTTTCTTTTATTTCTATAGCTTTGGAAGCTGTTTGCTCTGCACTTCCTGTTTACTTAGGCAATATTAGATCCTTCTCAGGTTTCTGATGGTGTTGAACACTAGATAGTTATAGTTACAGTTTTTCTTGTTGCCAAATTCAGAAAAGAAACTCACAAAAGAAGTATAAAATGTATAAGGTTGAGAGACATAAAAGCTTAAATTGTTTATCTAAGAAAATGTTTTGAGGTCTAAAAAGATAGTTTTGGGTTGGTAATATTAGTTAGGATTAAAAGTAAATTAGGTACAAAACTTTGGACTCACTAAGATAGGATAGATAATACAGTACTTTCTCTGATTTTGCCAAATATATATGGACTAAACATTGTGAATGTAATTCTTACCTGATAATTGTCCTTATTGTATATAGTCTTACTATGTTAGAGTTAAAACCTTTCCTTTTTATTTAGACAAAAGGGGAGAAATGTTATGGAATATTTGTTTACACTGTGAAGATGTGTCTTTGCCAAGGTGTCTTTTGATTGGTTTAATGAAGAGCTGAATGGCCAATTGCTAGATAAGAAGACATTATTAGGTGGGACTTCCGGGGACAGAGAGGACTCTGGGAAGAAGAAAGGTAGAGTTGCCAGCCAGACACAGAGGAAGCAGCATGAACAGTATGGAGAGATGAGACAACAAGCCATGCAACACAATGTAGATAAAAATAAATGGGTTAATTTAAGTTATAAGATCTAGTGGGACAAGTCTAAGCTAAGACCCAGCTTTCATAATTTATAATAAGTCTCTATGTCATTATTTGCAGATTGGTGGTCCTGATGAGAAAATATTACTACAAGCTGTAAGAGACACACTGCTTGTTTCAAATTCTTTCCCAGTTCAGCAGTTGAGGTACCAAGTATTCCATGTACTCATATACTAGGTCTCCATCTCATATTGATTCACATATTTTCCGTTCTTCCCTATGGAATGTCTGACCAGAGGGTGTCTTCCATTACTTCTAGAATGTATTCTTCCTTACTCCTTGATTCTTCCCACAGGGTTCAGGGTTTTGGATCCCAGGAAGGGCTCTGGAGCACAGACATAATCTGTATTCTCTTTTCCTCTTGCCACCCTAGGTATAAGAGATGGCAAGGCAGCACTTCCATTTCATCCTCTCCTCTGTCTAATTTCCCTTTGCTGGGGATGCTGTGAATGTGTTGCTCTGATTGATTAATTAAACAAACAAGCCAAAAAAGAAAAAAAAAACCCCGCTGATTGGCCAGTAGCCAGGCAGGAAGTATAGTATAGGTGGGATAAGGAGAGAGGAGAATTCTGGGAGGTGGAAGGCTGAGTCAGGAGACGCTGTCAGCCGCCGCCATGAGGAGCAGCATGTAAAGTACCGGTAAGCTACAAGCCACATGGCAAGGTATAGATTTATAGAAATGGGTTAATTTAAGTTATAAGAACTAGATGGCAAGAAGCCTGAGCTGTTAGGCAAACAGTTTCAACAATATAAGCGCCTGTGTGTTTATTTGAGTCTGAGTGGCTGCCGGCCTGGGTGGGACTGGAGATAACTCCAGCTCCATCCCTTCTTGGTTCGAGGCTCATGTGGAGGATGCTAGCCACATTTCCTTTCCCCACTGTGCTTCCTTCTCACTTACACATCTTATCACACATACCAGGGGCTGTGCAACCCCTGCCAACACCCTTGTCCTTTGTGTGGGACTCTCGGGGACTGTCACACTCGCTTTAAACCTTCAGCCCTTCTCAGGGCATGCCCATACTCATGGGACAGACCCCACTCAGCACGCAGACATACCACACCACACCACACAGAGGAAGATGGCCAACCTGTGATCTCTCCATGGACACGCCACTTCCCAAAGGTTCAGCTTTAGTTACAGATCTCATGATCCATAGCCAAGACTCATGTAACCACGGCCACAGCAAAAAGTGTAACTCTAGTGTAACACGAGTTGCTGAACAGTCTTACTAATTAAAAACAACAACAACAAAAAAAAACCCTCAGAGCCAGGTATTGGGGTTTAAGCTGAAAGATCAGAGAGCAAGCCAGCCATGCCTTACCTCTAGGAGATCTTCAGCCAAAGAGAGAGCTACTTCCTGTATACTCACGCCTAATATACCTTTCCATGCTTTGCCATCTTACTTCCTCTCTCTGCCCAGCTACATAATTTCCTCTCTCTTCCCAGCTACACCACTTCCTGTCTGTCTGTCCATACCTCCAGACCTCTATGGTTAGCTAGCACTGGGATTAAAGGCTTGTACCACCATGACTGGCTCTGTTCCCAGTGTGATCTTGAACCCACAGAGATCTGGATGGATCCCTGCCTCCCGAATGCTAGGATTTAAAGGCATGTGCTACTATTGCCTGACCTCTATGTTTAATATAGTGGCTGGCTTTTCCCTCTGATCCCCAGATAAACTTTATTGGGGTACACAAATAAAATATCACCACACTCTAGTGTACACTGGATAGGGAAAGATGGTCATACTGGGATTCTCCCTACAGGTGTTCCACCCTCAACGGCATGCCTTGTTATCTGTCAGGAACCATGCAGCCTAGTTTTGGATCAGCATATGACTTCACCTATCCAACAAGTTTCCTCAGGACAAGGCACCTGTAGAAATGGACTCTCACTTGGCAAGGACCAGTAGTCCACGGAACAGCATAGGAATTCGCAAAATTCGTGCAGCTTGCAGGCTCTCTTCTTTCTCATTATAGTGTTGATTCTTTGGGCAGTTTTTAGTTCTACTTTGTCAGTCACACATGCAACAGCTGTAATTTTTCCCTGAAAATTCTGTTCTTTCTTGAATATTTTCTCCTAAGATTCAGCAGAGAGCTAATGCTTCCAAAAATCTCTTATCTGGAATTACTAACTACAACTTCTAATCCTGGGAACTTTTCTGACTCAATAGAGACAGTTGGTACATATGAGAAAATAATACTTGGAACATTAACCATGTCTCACAGTTCTGAAAAGGAGGGTAAGGCATGCATATACAGAATAGGGAAAAAACCTTAGGAATACACATAATGCCAACTGTTAAGAGTAAGTTCCCTGGACACTAAGCATATAGAATCAATGCTAGAATCTAGTGTGATCCAATGAGGAAAAACGCAATATAAAATATGGGATGGAGAGATCCATCTTTACCATACACAGGAGCTTATATTGGTGGAAGAAGTATGATATGGTGAGATGGGAAAAGAATGCCTTTTACAGAGAGATTGAGACATGAGACCCTCTTTTAGAAAAGGGGACTGTATAAAAATATACCTTGCAGACATGAAAGAATTGTCTGGGTTTGAATACTGTAGTTCTTAAAGCATTGCCCCCATGTCTACTACTTTTTAACTCTGTAACCACAAGTAGCTGCCAGCTGATGTAAGTGCTCCAAGAGTAGGATGTGTCTGGCTAGATAGTTAGTTCAACTTGCAGAAATGCTGAATTCTATGTCTAGAATAAAGTTTTGTAGGGGGTGAGAAAGTATATTTGGGGAAGGATAAAGGGGAAAATGGGGGCTTTCATAATGATTGTATTTCTTTCCTTCCTTCCTTCCTTCCTTCCTTCCTTCCTTCCTTCCTTCCTTCCTTCCTTCCTTCCTTCCTTCCTTTCTTTTCATTCTTTTTTTTTTTTTTTTTGGTTTTTCGAGACAGGGTTTCTCTGTGTAGTTTTGGTGCCTGTCCTGGAACTCACTCTGTAGACCAGGCTGGCCTCGAACTCACAAAGATCCACCTGCCTCTGTCTCCTGAGTGCTGGGATTAAAGGCATGCACCACCACCACCCGGCTGTGATGTATTTCTTAAAAGTCAAAAATAGGAGCCAAAAATAAAGCTGTTCATGTAACCCTGGTAGGAAAAATTCTGTTTATGTATAAATAGATAAAGATGGCTTGAGCTATTGGGGCCATTTGAGTGCAATCCACTTGGTGGTCAGAATTTTTCCTTGTGCCAACACCCCTTTCCCATTTCAGGACCTGAATCTGAGCTGAGGCTGGACCCTGGTAGCTACTCATAGCCAGAACCATGCAATTCACTCCTCCCAAACTCATCTTCAGTTCTCTCAGTCCCTGTTTAGGTGTCAATTACGTTGTGTGCACTGTTCCTAGGGAGGCATGAGCACATGTCTATTCACCTCAGATAGGGAACCAATGACAGATCAAAGTCAGGCTACCACCAAAGTCAAACTTGGTGAACCAATGATTATTACTGGGGTTCATTACTGGAGGAGAAATGATTCAAAGATAGCTATATCACCAAAGGCTCACCCTAGCATGGGTGATGACACATGAAAGCTGGAAACCTGGAGCACGCTGTATGACCTTAGGGCAAGTAGGCAGGTTGTAGAGTATCTTTTCCAGGTTTCTCAGTCTGTCTGAGGCTCTTTCAGACAGCTTGGTTGGCCTGAAAGTATCACTTAGCAGTCCTTGGAGAGGGAGAGACCTGGTGAATCTGGTCAGTTTTAGGGATTTTCTGAAACTATTGAGTTGTTTCCTGAGCTTAAGGAACTTCCCTGCAGGGTGGAATGTTTCACCTTCCTTTAGAGCATCCAGTGTCTTAAAGAGCTTCTCTCCAAGATGGAATATTTTGTCTTGAAGGATGTTGCTGCTCAGCACCCACAACACCAATTTATCATTGCTCCAGTCTCTTTTGAGTTGGTCTGGTAAGTTGAACTGCATGAAACCTCTTCCTGAAAGAGTGGTTCATCCTCTGTCTGGCACTGCTCCTCCCCCCACCACCTCCCTGCAGCATGGAATTCCTGTGGAAACTTTAGTCTTTGGGGTCCATTATTTCAATACTGACAGTCAAAGGGAGGGCACAATACTGCTCTTTAAAATATCTTCTCTTCTGTTAGGATGGTTATATGAGTGTTCCCTGTGTGTGTGGATGAACTCATAGAACAGGTCAGTGATAGGAGACCTAGGGAATGGATATGGGGACCTTCGTAGCATGTTACAAAAGCACACTTGTACTTCATATTGTACAAAGGGATCTGCATGTGCACACTCAAGTAACTCAACAGGTACACTACAGAAGGTTGGTTTGTTCTGAGTTAACCTTTCACCTAGGTGTAACCAGAATGGCAAATTAGGAGAAATGTGAGACCCAATGGCCGTGGTGTACAAGGTCCCTCCCCCAACATGCAGATGATAAGGAAAGGAAAGTGTAGGTAGGCCTCCGGAAGAGGGAAGCGCCAACATTGTTGCTAGAGTTAGTTAGAACAAAGAAACCCAGTGACCATCTGGGAGTCTCTTCTTGGGGTCTTGATGTGAGGTTTCAGTTTAAGCAGACCTGAGTTATGCGTAGCTAAGCTGATCCAGAAAGTTATGGTCCAGCTCACATCATCATCTCTGCAAAGCGTTCTGACAAGTTGTCAGAACGGTGTGAAATCTCTTTCCCAGAGACAAACTTCCGCTCTAGCTGACACTGGACTTCAGCCTTGTCATCCTGGTGTGAGATTTCCAGGAAAAAAACTCCAATTTTTTGGTGATTACCATTTCAATAATCTGATAGACAAAGGGCAGGACACAAATGTCTTTAGCATATCCTTCTTCCTGCCATGAATCTCAGAGATTGAACTGACCACTTGACCAGGCAGACAAGATAAAATTTTTATTGCCATTGTTCTGGTTCCTGAGAAACCAGGCTAACACTTTCTCCCTCTGTAAGTAGTCCTCTGAGACTCAGATAATATCTTTGTCTTCCTCAGTAAAAACAGAAATGTTCATTACTTGTGGGGAGGGGGCTGTCCCCTGAAGGACAGGCATGCTGACTATTAGTAGGACAATGGCCACATGACCTGTGCTATCCCGCTTCCCACCCTCATCTTCTCTGGTTTTGATGTGGAATTTCCTCTTGACTTGTCTTGTAGGACCATTTTCCTGCTCTTCTCTTTATAGGGATAGCACCTCCCTCCGGTCCCACTCCTAAGAAACCCCATTTATTTCAAAACCAATTCCCAAAGACAGCTAGGCAGAGGACCAGAGCAAGCTACCGCTACAAAACAGGCTTCATGCTGAGCAAGGTGGTGTCACCCTGAAATTCCAGCACCTGAGTGATGGGAGCAGGAAGAAGGTGAGATCTAAGCCAGTGAGACCCTATCTAAAAAAATCATTATAAAAATAATAGCTTTGCAGTGATATATTTAGAATACACCAACAGCCGGAGAAAAGTTTGTCTATCTCTGTCATTTAAAGACACACCCTTTGAGCACTCAGGGTTAATTTGTCCTCCATGTTTTCCCACAAAATTGGAACGATCTGTAAAAATTCACTCCCATGTTTCCTACTGAGCCCAGATGCCTGGCCTCCCTCCTTCTATTCTTTCCACTGCCTCTAGGACCACTGCACAGCAACTTCCCACATCCTCTACGGTCTCCTGGGGGAGCGCAAAACTTGCCAGCAACATCAGAAGAAATCCTGCCATCCCGATGAAGGCAGTGGGGGACCATACAAAGAATAAATGATTGTTGATTCCCATCCATCAGTGGGGTGTCTGTGTTAACCCCCACTCCCCAAGGCATCAGGAATATCATGGAAGTGGGAGTGGAAGGAATATAAGAGCCAGAGGACGGTGAGACACACAGTGAAATGTTATCTTCTGTACGTGACTTGAACTCACGCAAGATCAACCCAACAAGCTCAGGCAACATTCCAGCAGGCAGCACGTAGTGAACACAGTGCTTACAAAATCAACAGGAGGCACAACGTGAGGGTGGAGGGAAGATTTGTGGAGCTGGGTTAGGTATGATCAATATACATTGTATACGTGTATGAAACTGTCAAATAATAAGATGTTGGGAGCCGTGAAGCCTAGTTTCGGACCAGTATATATATGAGTGCTTGTCCAATGGGTCTCCAGATGAGGCAAAAGCCCATAGGGACAGTCTCAAGTGGCAAGGACCAGTGGAGTTTGGGACAGTGCAGAACAATGCTAGAACCATGCAGCCTGCATGCTCTCCTCTCTCACAATACTAATCATTCTCTTGGCGGGTTTAGTGTCATTTTATCAACCATGCATGGGACAGGTGTGATCATTCCTGGAAACCCCATTTTTTCTCTAATATCTTCCCCTAAAATTCTTTGGGATGCTCCTCAGGTTTCTTGTCTGGGGACGCCAGCTGTCACTTCAGACCCTGGGAGCTGTTCTGATTCAGTGCTGACAGGATCGGAGGCAGATCACCCCTATTTCTGTAAATATGCTTTGAACGGGATTGTTGTTCTTGACAATGTGTGTCTCTGTCAGTCACCTTCTAGTTTTGTAAAGACAGGATGTACCTGGCTTGGTATTTGGCCAAGCTAGCAAAATGATAAGCATTGTTTTTGGTTTAAAAGATGTCTTGATTTAAAAGTTAGTTTGTCAACTTGGCAGTCTTGAATCACCTGGGAGGGATGTCTCAATGAGGGACTGTCTAGATCAGGCTGGCCTGTGGGCCTGTCTGTGGAGGGCTGTCATGATTACCTTAACTGATGTGTGAGGCAGTTCTGTTGTTTGGGGCCCTGGACTGGGTGAGGGTAGAGAGAGCTGAGTACCAAGCATGCATGCATTCTTCCGCTCCATTCTCTTAACCGAGGATGTGACCGGCTTCTTCAAGTTCCTGGTGCCTTCTCCTCCCTCAAGCTGCCTTTTATCAGGGTGCTTTATCACAGTAAGAGAGATGACGCTAAGACAGTGTTAATATACAAATCAACATAAAGATTGCCATTACAGGCTGCCATTGTCCCTACACAGCCCTGCTGTTTCAATTCTGCCTCCAAAGTCAGAAAGCACACCGACACCACCATGTAAGCTTCCCTGTTACTGGTTCTCAAGGTGGCTGAAATGGCATTACTTGTAGATTTGGTACTCTGATGATTATCCCCCCTCATGGCAAAATTTAAAGGAGGTTTATTTTTAGAAAGCTCTTATATTTTTGGTTGTGAGCCTAGACTTTAAAGGCTGAGCCATCTCTCCAGCGTATGCCCTTAATCCCAGCACTCGGGAGGCAGAGGCAGGCAGATCTCTGTGAGTTCGAGGCCAGCCTGGTCTACAGAGTGAGTTCCAGGAAAGGCGCAAAGCTACAGAGAAACCCTGACTCAAAAAAACAAAACAAAACAAAAAAATTCTTTTTTTATTTTGGATTGCTTTTTTAAAAATTGTTTTTCAGGGAAGCCCTGTTTATTTATTTTTTATTTTATAATTTAATTTAATTTTACATATCAGCCACAGATTCCCTTGTTCTCCCCCCTCCCACTCCCCCCACCTTCCCTTCATCTCATCCCCCATTCCCATCTCCTCCAGGGCAAAGACTCCCCTGAGGATTGAGTTCAACCTGGTAGATTCAGTCCCGGCAGGTCCAGTCCCCTCCTCCCAGGCCGAGCCTAGCGACCCTGCATAAGCCCCAGGTTTCAAACAGCCAACTCATGCACTGAGTACAGGACACGGTCCCACTGCCTGGATGCCTCCCAAACAGATCAAGCCAATCAACTGTCTCACCTATTCAGAGGACCTGATCCAGTTGGGGGCCCCTCAGCCATTGGCTCATAGTTCATGTGTTTCCATTTGTTTGGCTATTTGTCCCTATGCTTTATCCAACCTTGGTTTCAACAATTCTCACTTATATAAACCCTCCTCTTTCTCACCAATTGGACTCCTCGAGCTCCACCTGGGGCCTGGCTGTGGATCTTTGCATCCAGTTCCCTCAGTCATTGGATGGAGTTTGTAGCACAACAATTAGGGTGTTTGGCCATCTTATCACCAGAGTAGGTCAGTTCGGGCTGTCTCTCAGCCATTGCCAGTAGTCTATTGTGGGGGTATCATGGTATGTACTCACTCATAGGAGGATACTAGATGTAAAACAAAGATGACTAGACTGCTACTCACAACTCCAGGGAGGTTACCCCCAAGAAAGACTCAGGGACCACCCAATGACAGAGAAATGGATGAGATCTACATGAACAACATGGACGTGAGTGGGAGTAATGAAGGGCAAGGGTCGAGGGAAAGAGAGCTTAGGGGAGCGGGAGATCCCAGCTGGATCAAGAACAGAGAGGGAGAACAAGGAATAAAAGACCATGATAAATGAAGACCACATGAGAATAGGAAGAAGCAAAGTGCTGGAGGGGCCCACAGAAATCCACAAGGAAGCCCTGTTTAAATGAGATATGGAAGGCTTAACGTTGTATCTACTGTGTTTCCTTGTAAAGTGAGTTGCTTTGGCTAAATAACTTGAGTGAGCCACTAGGGGGCACCCAGCAGGCAGAAAGATTTTGACGTCTTTGCCAGGTGATAGAGGACAAAGGGCTTGTTCAGGCTGCTTTTCAGTTAGCATATAATTGGGTCAGCAGCTCACTGGCAAACTGGAACACTTCTAGAGAACGCGCATAGCTCAATACAATTATGATTGGAAGCGAGCCATCTCACAAATTCCAGACAGGTGAGTGACAGTTTTTATTTTCACTTTACGTATGAGTGTTTTGCCTGTGTGTGTGTAACTACACCTTGTGGGTGCCTGGGACCCATGGATGCCAGAAGAGGGGTGCCAGCTCCCCCCGGAACTGGAGTTACAGACAGCTACAGTAAGCTGCCATGTGGGTGCTGAGAACTGAACACAGGTCCTCTGCATGAGCAGTATTTTATTTTTAAAATTTTAGTATTACTTTTTTTTTTTTTTTTTTTTTTGGCGTGGGGTGGTGGTGGTGGTGGTTATTTTGCCTGCATGTGTATCTACACACCACGTGTGTTCACAGTGCTGACAGAAGCCAGAAGAGGGTCTTGGATCCCCTGTAACTGGATTTACAGATGGCTGTGAACCATTATGTGGGTTCTCAGAATCAAACTCAGGTCTTCTGGAAGAACAGCCAGTGCTCCTAAGCACTGAGCCATCTCTCCAACCCCTCATAGTTATTTTCAGTTGATCATTTAAGAGTCTTAGCTCTAATGTTGTGTGACTGTTGCTTATTTATACTATGTCAAAAGAATCCGTATCACAAAGCCGGCAGCATTATTAAATGCTCAGGTTACTCGAAAACCCTCGCTTTTAAACTTTGTTATCTATCATTGCCTCCTTTATTATTATTTGCAACACAGAGATCAAAACTGGGACCTTGTGCAGGCTGGCGAGTGCTCTCCAGCCCTTGCTGAGTGTTTCAGAGCGTGTTTCATGAACTGAAAACGGTCAAAGAAGAGTGGGAAAAATAGGCCCCAGTTTTATATGTACCATTCATTACACATATTCCCGCCACACCAGATCACCACTTTTATTTCTGGTATTAGACCTGAAAGTAAAATTTGACTGTTTGCTTCTGTGTTATATTATGCTACATTTCAAAAAGCATTCTAACTGGAGCCTGGCATGGTAATACGTATCTGTCATCCCAGCACTCAGGAGGCTGAGGCATGAGGATTTCAAATTCAAGGCTGGTATGAGACTCTGTTCCAAAACAAAACAAAACAAAACAAAAAATAAAATGAATGACCACAACATTACCTCAAAACGTTTTGTTAAACTGAGTGGAATGTTCAAATGAGCTGTAAGGCTTGTTCTAGAAACTGAAGTGTTTTCTTTCAAAAGTACTAGTAACACTGTGAATCGTAGTCCAAAGATTTGGAGACGTGTACTGTTTTCCTTTTCGTTTTAGATGGGGTCTTGATAGATAGCCCAGGCTGACCTGGAACTAATGATTCTCTTGCCTCTGCCTCCTTGTGTGGAGATGCAGATGTGCGCTGTGATCACTTTTATTTTGTCAATCTGCAGTGTGCTCCACGGTGAATTTCTTCCATATCAGCCTTTGAGATGCTATGTGGTGATTGACTTTGCAGTGGAGAATTATAGTAAGCCAATGCAGGTAGCAGTGGGTGGATAATGCCAACCCAGTTCACAAAATTATAAAATCAAGAAAAAATTGTCTTTATCCTCAAAGCTGGGAATTGTGAATTTTTGAGTAATACAGGTTTAGATATGGAAAAGATCACTTGTCCAGTTTTGTCTACCCAGTTTACTGAAAGAAAGAATTTATCTGTAGATATTTAAGGAAGGACCAAAATGTTTAATTTATTTATTTATTTATTTATTTTTTGGTTTTGGTTTTTTTGAGACAGGGTTTCTCTGTGTAGCTTTGCGCCTTTCCTGGAACTCACTTTGGAGACCAGGCTGGCCTCGAACTCACAGAGATCTGCCTGCCTCTGCCTCCCAAGTGCTGGGATTAAAGGCATGCACCACCACCGCCCGGCTTTTGTTTGTTTTTGATGCTTCCAATAATACGTATTTACTGTTTGTGCACTAAAAGTACTTGAAGGCTAGCAAGAGGGCTCAGTGTCTATAGTTCTTGTCACACAGACTTGACAACCTGAATTTGATAAACTCTCACAATCCACATAAAGGTGGAAAGAGAAAACTGACATTTTTTTTTAGAGCATTATTTATTTTATAGCATTCTTTTTGGTCTGAAAATCTTATTAAATCAATAGCTTACTACAAAGAGACCCTTTCTGCCAGACATTTATTTGTCACCAATTTGACTTGTTAATTGATTTCTTTGCCATCACCTCAGACAGTTGTGAAGCATTCCCCTATAGGACCAAACCACCAACGATTTGATCAGGCCCTAGCCATTAGCAATAAATCACTTTTGCTATTATAATAATTTCATCCAGTATCTGCATTGATCCACCTGTTTGTATCTTGCTCTGAGCTCTTCAAGTGTGCACCATGAAGGCCTGTGTATCCTCAAGTGTGCACTGTGAAGGCCTGTGTGTCCTCAAGTGTGCACTGTGAAGGCCTGTGTGTCCTCAAGTGTGCACTGTGAAGGCCTGTGTGTCCTCAAGTGTGCACCATGAAGGCCTATGTATCCTCAAGTGTGCACGGTGAAGGCCTGTGTGTCCTCAAGTGTGCACTGTGAAGACTTCTGCATCCTCAAGTGTGCACCGTGGAGGCCTCTGTGTGTCCTCAAGTGTGCACTGTGAAGGCCTGTGTGTCCTCAAGTGTGCACTGTGAAGGCCTGTGTGTCCTCAAGTGTGCACTGTGAAGGCCTCTATGTCCTCAAGTGTGCACTTTGAAGGTCTCTGTGCACTGTGAAGACTTCTGTGTGTCAAGTGTGCACTCTGAAGACCTGTGTCCTCAAATGTGCACTGTGAAGGCCTTTGTGTCCTCAAGTGTGCACTGTGGAGGCCTCTGTGTCCTCAAGTGTGCACTGTGAAGGCCTGTGTGTCCTCAAGTGTGCACTGTGAAGACCTGTGTGTCCTCAAGTGTGCACTGTGGAGGCCTCTGTGTCCTCAAGTGTGCACTGTGAAGACCTGTGTGTCCTCAAGTGTGCACTGTGAAGACCTCTGCGTCCTCAAGTGTACACTGTGGAGGCCTGTGTGTCCTCAAGTGTGCACTGTGGAGGCCTGTGTCCTCAAGTGTGCACTTTGAAGGTCTCTGTACACTGTGAAGACTTCTGTGTGTCCTCAAGTGTGCACTCTGAAGACCTGTCTCCTCAAATGTGCACTGTGAAGGCCTTTGTGTCCTCAAGTGTGCATGGTGAAGGCCTTTGTGTCCTCAAGTGTGCATGGTGAAGGCCTGTGTTCTCAAGTGTGCACTGTGGAGGTTCTGTGAAAAGTTAACTAGAGTTTCTTTCATCCTATGGATTAAAATGGAGAAAGTGTGCACAGTCAGAGAACTGTTCCTTACTTTCCCATGTGTACATTTTTTTTTGTTTATTTAGGCTTTCCAAAAGTTTTTCTTTTTTCTTTATTCAGTTTTTCGAGACAGGGTTTCTCTGTGTAGCTTTGCGCCTTTCCTGGAACTCACTTTGGAGACCAGGCTGGCCTCGAACTCACAGAGATCTGCCTGCCTCTGCCTCCCGAGTGCTGGGATTAAAGGCGTGTGCCACCACCGCCTGGCTCAAAAGTTTTTCTAAGAATTACATTTTTCCTGTATTAAAGCCTTATATACTTCTTTTTAAAGTCATTTTTTAAAAAAATAGTCTGTTTATTATTTGTATAAAAATAAATTAAAACTATGGTATTAAAGATAAAACTAATATTTGTGTTCTTTGTTTACATTAGTCACTTTATCATATTTTCTGAATTATTTAAATAGATATGTAAATTATATGAATGAAATGTAAATTACTTGACTTTCCCAATGTGGGATTCATATCATTGACAAACAGCAAAAGGTTTTTATTTTAGTTTTTAGAGATTTGTTGATTTTATTATTTTATATGTATGAGGGTCTTGCCTGCAGATGTGCATGTGTACCATTTGCATTCCTGCTACCCTTGGCGGCTGGAGGAGATGTCAGATCTGGAATTAGTTACAGACAGTTGTGATCTCTCATGTGGGTGCTGGGAATTGAACCTGGGTCCTCTTCGAGAGCAACAAGTGCTCCTCTGCTGAACCAGCTCTTCAGCCCCCAAAAGTTTTCTTTTATCTTTTAAAATGATTGTTTTTTCTTATTATATTGAGCTGGCTGAAAGGTCTACTGTAAACCCTGCTTGCTCAAAATGAAACATCCTAAAACAGCAGGAACAAAGTTCAAATGCTGCCAGTGTGAAAACCTATGTGTTTTGATTTTTATTTGTTTGTTTGAGAGGAAGCCTTGCCTTGTAGTTCAGTCTGGACTTGGTCTTTCGTGTACTGTGTAGATCAGGCTGGCCTTGGTCTTGCATGTACTGTGTACCTGAGGCTGATCTTGCATGTGCAGCAGTCTTCCCATGTCAGTCTCTTAAGCACTGAGGTTATGTGCCACCCCTGGCATTGGGCATGGCATAGCTGAAAGTTTTCCTGTGTCCCACCTGGTCCACAGCCGCTCAGACCCAAGTGAACACACAGAGGCTTATATTAATTAAAACTGCTTGGCCATTAGCTCAGGCCTACCACTGACTAGCTCTTGAACTTAAACTCAGCCCATTTCTGTTCATCTATATGTCGCCATATGTTCTGTCGCTTTACCTGTGTGCCTTTACATGCTGCTCCCTGGACAGCAGGCTTGAGTCTCCTGACTCAGCCTTCCTCTTTGCAGAATTCTCCTTGTCTGCTTATCCTGCCTATACTTCCTGCCTGGCTACTGGCCAATCAGTGTTTTAGTAAACCAGTGTATAAAAGCATTATTCCACAGCATGCTATAGTCAGGAGCAGCGTAGAGGCTGCAGTAGAGGTTTTAGCTACACATTCACTAGAGTCATTAAGAAAACATACTAAAGTAGTCAAATGTAAAAAATGTCATTAACAAGAGTATGCAAGTCTTTTGCGTAGGAAAAAACACATAAGGCCTTAGAGAAGACTGAACTGGACAGAAAAACAATATATGTTCCTTTCCCACTAATAAATTATGAAGCAAGAACCAAGCTATTGCTGGGCCCTGGATCCTCTACCGTGTTAACCCTGGAATACCACACTCCATAACTGTGAAAAATAAACGTTTGAGATAATTCACAGATGAAGTGAAATGAAAAGATGGATATGTTGGAGCACGTTAATAGAGCATACATTTGAATCCATTGAATGTTTTGCCATTGCTTATTAAAGTATGCCCTGAAGAGAAGGAAAACAAAACTTTAAACCAGGAGAATATGTTTGCAGCATTTAGCTACGACAAAGGCAAAATGTAGGAAAACTTTCCACAAGGCACTGAGAAAAATAAAAACAAAGCAAAATTGCAAGAAGAAGTTCTACTTTCCAACAGAGAGAAAACTAAATGGCCCCAAAGCATGGGAGGTGAATAAACAAATAAACAATAACAAAAATACCAGTTCAAAGCTACATCTTGTGATATTGCTCACTCACTAAATTACCAGGGATTTTCAATGATATGATCATGTGTGTATATGGTACAAGAAACTGTCTCTTAAATACTGAAAAAGAAGTAGTTATTAGAATGATGTTTTGGGAAAAAAATTTGCACTAACTATTATAATAACCGTGAAATGACACAATATATCAGCAGTTCCACCTTTGGGCATGTGTGGTCATCCTCCAATGTCTGTGAAGGATTGGCTCTACACATCACCCCCAGTCACATGGATACCAAAACCTGTGGATGCTCAAGTTCTTTCTATAATAGGGCATAGTATTTATATAATATATTTATTTATAATATACAACCTCCCCTGTTTATAATAAGTAATCTATAGGTTGTTTATAATACTTAATTATCTGAGACTAAGGGGGTCCAGCCCCTCAATAGTCCCCTCCTAGGGTCCGGGAAGAATCTACAACCAGCTGATAATTAATCTTTGATGAAAAGAAATGAATCTATGTACACAAAACTCCTTAGTCCATACACTTTATTATTCTGTGATAGTTCTCTCTCTACACAGCTTCTATTCTGCTCTCATGTCTAGCTCCTTTCATGCCTGATTTCTCTATATTTGTCTACTGTCCCCTCTAGGTTCCATCTTAATTCCTTCATCTAGTTCTGTCCCTTCTAGGTTCTCATCCATCTAGTTCTTTCCCCTATCAGCTCCTCTCCCATCTCCTTCTCTCTCATCTGGCTCTTCCTCATCTTGTTCTTCCCCATCTGGCTCTTCCTCATCTCCCATCTCGTTCCTCTCTCTAGTCCTCTCTTCTAGCCCTTCAATCTAGTTCTTCCCCATCTCAGTTTGTTCCTCTCAAGTTCTTGCCCACCTAGTTCTTCCATTCTCTTTTCTTTTCTCCATCTGTTCTCTGTCTACAGAAAATACCTGCCTTTTCTTTCCTTGGGCACTGGTTCTCTGCCTCCTCAGGAATGTTGTTTTATCTCTCACCTTGATATGTAAAAACCTCTTTTGTTTTCAAAGTCCTCTGGAGAACCACTAGGCCTCCTCAAGGCCAGGGGATGATCTGAGCCTCACTAGCACAGGAAACAAAGCTAGGCATCTCTCACTGGCTTGTCTCCTAAGCTCAGCAGGGCAGTTAGTAACTTAGTAGGTTCAGCAGGTCTGGGGAGCTAAGCTATTTACCAATTGGTCTGGGCACGCAAGGATTTCATAACAGAAGACAGCTGGAATATTAAAGGCTGTATAACACCAAATATTCATAATAAATGGCTTTGTTTTTTGACAGAATCTTGGCCAATCAAAGTTCAGCTTTGATATACAGCTGAATCTCTATGATATATTCTTGTGGCCCGCAAGACTTAATATAATGTATTGGGTTGCTATATTGTAATGTCTGAAGAATAAATAATAAGACAAAATACTGTACATGCTTAGTACTGACTCATCCTAACTCCATATTACAGGAAGTAGACCCAGGCACACAATGTTCATGCAATCAATGATGCTATAGAGACTGAGGCTCTGTGAGGGACGAGAGCCTCCCCCTCACACACCCTCCCCCGTATGTTTAAATATCACTTCATTCATAATAGATTCAGTGTGGTACTTGGTCTGTAGCATATTTAATTTTGCTTTTTGGAATTTTGGGGTTAAAAGTATTTTAGTAGCTGATTTAAAAATAGAGAATGGGAAAAACATTCTTTACCAGTTACATATTGGACAGAGGGTTAGTCTCTAGAATACACAAAGAACTCAGAAAGCTAAACATCAAGAAATAAACAATGTAATTAAAAAATGGGGCACAAAACTAAACAAGCTTCTCAAAGGAAGAAATAAAAATGGATGAGAAATGTTTTTTTAAATGTCCAATTGGGTTGGAGAGATAGCTCAGTGGTTAGGGCTCTTGTTCTTGCAGAGGTCCCAGGTTCAGTCCCTAGCACCCACATGGTGGCTCACATCCATTTATAACTCCAGTTCCAGGGTATCCAACACCCTCTTCTGACCTCCACTGGCACTAGGTATGCATATGGTAAACATACACACGTGTAGGCAAAGCACTCATACACATAAATTAAAACAGTAAGGCTAAAAATCTTTTAATGTTTGACAAACTTATCCATCAGGAGAATGCAAATTAAAAGTGCTTACAGATTTCATCTCACCCCAGTCAAAATGGCTAAGGTCAAATAAATGAATGGCATCAAATGATTGGTGGGGATGCAGGGAAAGGAGAATATTTATTCACTGTTGGTGAGAGTGCACAGTGGTGTGGCAGGAAATCAGTGTGGAGCTTCCTCAAAAACTGGAAATAGATTTTTGTATGATAAAACTAAGCCAACGTTTGAAATATAGCCAAGGGACTATCTCCTACAATAGAGATACTTTCCCATCCATGGTCATTGCTGCTGTATTCACAATAGCTAAGAAACTGAAGCAGTGTGGGTGTTCATCATTGACTAGTAGACAACAGAAATATGGTGTGTTCACACAGTGGAACAGTATTCAGCAATTAAGAAAATGAAATTCAAAAGAAAATGAAATTATGAGATCTGTGACTAAAGGGATAGATAGCACTCGAAATAATCATTGAGGGAGGGAAACCAGACCCAGAAAGATAAATTCCACATGTTCTCTCTCACGTGCAGATGGCTGCTTTGATTCTGTATGTATGTTTAAACTGTAGTATCTATGGAAGCCAGGAAACTAGTGAGGGGCCATGGGTTGTCTTTGAAGGGAGGAGAGATACTCAGGTAATATGAAGGGGAAATGGGGGATAATGAAGCAGGAAGGGTTAAGTAGGGTGGGTGATGGGGAAGCAGGGTAGAGGACAGAGTATAGGGAAGGATAACTAACATCAACCACTTTTGAAAGAGTTATATGGAAGCGTATTATTAGAAGCTTCTTAAAATATACACATATAGTAAGAGTTTAAATGGAGTTACCCTGTAACTGATTGGGGTTATTGGGGACAGTGCCTCTCCCAGATACCATGGGCTATCAAATCAAAAGCCCAATGTGAGATATGGGTTGTCTCTTTTTGAGTTGTTGGTCAGTGGGGGTGTACTATAGTTCCCAGACATTTCAGGTTATTGCCATTGCACTCGGCTAACCTCCAGAATTTGATAGTAAAACCCTCTCGCTGAAGGCACCACATCCTTGAATCACAGAACATGAAGAAATCAAGCTAGGTACCAACCTAGAAAACTTCATCCCTGCTGGCTAGCTTTCATGGTGCTGGAGGGTACTATGCATGTTACCAGGAGAGAAAAGCCACCAACAGTCTTATCCAACTGTGAACCCAGAGCTATAATAACCACGGGCCTGGCAAGATATGTCGACTGCGGCAACAGTAGCGTGGATGTTATGTGAGTAACCAGCCACTCTCTGTTTGGATTTAAGGCCCACTCTACAAGATGAAACCTACACCAGGTACCATAATTGGTGCCAGAACCTGTGGCTAGTCAGGTCACAGGCCCTAGAAGAGGCCTTACTGCTATTTTCCTGGCATATGGATACAGTATTCAACAGACTTCTGATGACTTATCATTATACTTTTACCCATAGATTAATGCATCACTCAGCCTTTATCAGAGACACTTCTTTATGCAGTGAATGGCGACTAACACAGAGGCCGGCAATTGGTCAAGGTACAAAGAATAAGAGACTGTGGAATGGTCATATCTAACTGGGACATCTGTATTACACCCCCTCCTCCAAATGCTCAGGGATCATTGCAGAAAGGGTGGGTGTGTGCAAAGATTGTCAGACCCAGAGGTAGTGGATGTTCACAGTGAAAGTCCTTTCCAGACACCACAGGGAAGTAGCACGCATGTACCCCCAGTAGTGGGACTGCATGCACAACACCTGGGCGATATGGAGACACTGAAAATTCCAACGTGGATGAGGAAGATGGCCGTGAAGTCTGACTCCTAGCTGAGGAGCTGTTGGCAACTGATTGCTGCTGCGAGAGGGTGAGTCAGTTTTCATCTGGGAGGCAGCACCTGAGAGGCCATCCATTCTCCAGTAGATGGCCCTAGAACCATTCAGCACTATGTGGATCAGCACTATGTGGATCCAGTGGTTTAAAAACAAAACAAAACAAAAACCATACAACTGGCAGGGAATATTGGGTGGAATAGGCAAAGATTTGGAGAGAGACAGTTGGGGTAAATTTGATCTATCTATCTATCTATCTATCTATCTATCTATCTATCTATCTATCTATCTATCTATCTATGTATCTATCTATCTATCTACCTACCTACCTACCTATTTATCTAGTGTATAATTCTCAAATAAATAAATTTTATTTTCAATCTACAGTTAGTTGAGTGTGGAGATGAAGACTTTTGCATCTAAGAAGATTGACTATACTCTGAACCTACAGAAGAATGTTTGTAGAAACATTGTGTGTATCAGAGAAAGATTGGAACTAACTTATCAATGTCTATCTATTAGCTATAGAATGCATTTATGAAGTACAGTGTACTTAAAGATGGATTACTAGCAGTCACAGACATCAATATGAATGGATCTAAAAGTACTCTAGGAGTCCCTCAGGGTTTCTGTTTGGGAATGTGAAGTGGTGCAGTAACTTTGGAAACCAGTCTGGCAGGTCTCCATATGGCCCAGTAACTCCAACAGAAGCAAAGCATGTGTCCATGTAAGAAGTTGTCCACAAATATTTATAGCAGCATTATCCGTAATCACTCAAAAGTAGAAACAACTCAATTGTCCACTAGCTGAAAATGGATAAAGTGTGCACCCACGACAGAGTGGCATTCAGCCACGGAAATGAGGTCCTGACACCAGCTTAGTGTGGACAGACATTGAAAACAGGTGTAGTCAAAGAAGCCAGTCACGTTTTGTGAGATGCGCTTATATGAATGGCAGAGGCATGCTTACAGGCACAGAGGGAAAAGGTGGCTGTCTGGGACAGGCTGAGCCGGACTGCAGAGTGATAGTAAGTGAGCATTGCATAACTGTTTCTGTCTGGGTGATGAAAACATCTGGAATTGAATGATGCTTGCAAATTTTTGTGAATATACCAAAGAAACAAAACAAAACAAAAAAACCCCAATGGGTTGTACAGTTCTAAGGAATGAATGTTGTGTTGTGGATGTAGTAAAACTGTTATTCAAAAATAAATATAGCTGGGCTTGATGATGAAGTCCTATTAAATCCCAGCACTCGAGAGGCAGAGGCAGGCGGATCCCTGAGTTTGAGGCCAGCCTGGTCTACAGAGTGTGTTCAAAGAAAGCCAGGGCCACACAAAGAAACCCTGTCTCAAAACAAAATAAAAAGCAAGGGAATAATTAACACAATTTGGGATAGTGGTGACCTTAGCAAGGGTGAAGATGTAAGAATGTGATCAGGGAGGGTCACTGAGAGTCACAAAGAAGATAGTGTAATCCCCCCTCCTCCCCCCCTCTGATTAAATCAAGGTCTTTCGAGTACTATACATGATAGGTAAGTTCAGTACCACTGAGCTACCCAGATCTTCTTTTAGTTTTTTTTTAATTGTGAGACAGGGTCTCACTAAGTTGCCCAGGCTGGCCTTGAACTTACTCTGCAACCCTGTCTGGCCCTGAATTCACAATTGTCCTGCCTCAGGCTCCCCAGTGCTTGGGATTACAGGCTTGTATTCTCTCTCTCTCTCTCTCTCTCTCTCTCTCTCTCTCTCTCTCTCTCTCTCTCTCTCTCTCTCATATATATATATATATATATATATATATATATATATATATATATATATATATATATATATATATTTCTGCCTGTCTATCATTGTGTGTGTGTGTGTGTTTGCGTGTGCAAGCGCATGCTCACATACCATAAATTGCATGTGAAAGCCAGAGGACAGCTTGTGGGAGTTGCTTTTCTCATCTCATCATGTGGTTTCTGGGGCTTGAACTCAGGATGTGAGGCTCGGCAGCAAGTGCCTTCACTGCTGAACCATCTCCCTGACCCTTGGAGCTGATATCTTTCAGTTCTTTATTATGATTTAGAAAGATCATCTAGGTGGAGAAGACACTATGGTTAGGAAGTCTGTCATTTTAAATGATAAGTTGGGTTACTTTTCAAATACATACGACAGCAAAAGATCTAATGTTTACTAAACGCTGACTTTGGGCTAGGTACTAGTCTAGAACTTTGCATGGATTCTTTTCCTTATTTTCACAGCCACCTTTGGGGCCAGGTACTCTCCGTTTTCTTGTTCTGTAGATGAGGAAATGGAGAGACAGAGGTGGTAAATAGTTTGCCCCAGATCTCAGAGACAAGGAAGCAGCAGAACCAGGATATGACGACAGCCAGTCTGAATCCAGGAACTCCACAGAGCCGCCACCCCAAAGGTCCTGTGAACAGCGGTGGTAGGTGAGAGGGTAAGAGGGTGTAACACCCGCACCATACCGAAGAGTTCAGTAAAGCAACTTTGCTAGCTGAAAGGAGAGGCACAGCTGTACCGTGAACTGGAGGAAAGTTCCCCCAAGTTAGGCATCGCTGTAAGCACTGCCAAGTCCACTTTCTGAGTGACGTCTCCCTGACCTGAACCAGCAGGTTGTTCTTCAGTGACAGGGTCCTGATGGGGAGGTGCTAGGGGATGAGCAAGACAGAAACGATAGAAGATAGAAAAGATAAACTCTAGGGTCTTACACAAGCTTTTTCTTAAGCTAAGCAAGTTTATTGAGAATTACAGCATCTTATATACTATTTTCAGGGGGGGGGGGAGGATGACCAAGGTCAGCAGAGAGCTAAGTCAGACAATGTTGGCAAAAAGAACACAGGGTACCTTAGATACAGCTGCCTTAGGCCTGACAACCACAGCCCAGGGGGAAGAGTTAGGTCCCCAGAAACTGTAACCTTGACTCCTTCGAGGCACTGGCTCCAGCCCTAGACTGTCCTTGCCAAGTCCACTCTTGGACAAGGACACAGAACTAAAGTTCCCTTTGTCCTTTCATCAGAGCCTCTGAGAAAGTCTTGGGTTGTTCTTGCTCCCTGTGCCAACTTTATTTATTCCAGTGATGGGTGGATAATGGGGATAGCAATTGCTGATCTGCCTTGGGCCATGACAGCACCCAGTCCTTAATTTCCACCTGTCCGGATGCTGCATCCAAACCCTAACCATTTCAGCACGTATCCCCACTTCCCTGAGATGCCCCTCACAATCCCAAAGCAGGATCCCCAACCTTTCCCAAGAGGCATCTCCTGCTAAACTCCATGGTTCATTCTTCCGGGACACCCTACCTCATTGCATGGAGTCAATCAATGAATCCAAATTTGTCAGACTACACCCGTGTGCCTGGCTGTCTCTGCTATTTGAACTATCATGGATATATGTGAATTCTTACAGATTCATTTCTTTGTCTTAAATTTGAATTTCTAAATATATGGAACACCTTAATGAAAACCTTGGCAGAATCCAGAATGATGAAAGGATCCTAGAATTCTAGTACTCTGCGGACTGAGGCAGGAGGATCATGAGTTCAAGATTCTGTCACAAACAAACAAACAAACAAACAAACAAACAGTCATCAGTGTCTGGAACCTTCATGCTGCATTGACACACATCTGTAGTCTCAACTCTCTTGTGGAGAGACGGGAAGCAGAAACAGGAGAACTGGCCAGAAGCCCATGGGCCATCTAGCACGGTGTATACACCACAGCAAGGCGGAAGGAGAAGATTGATTCCTGAAAATTATTCTCCGGCCTCTGTACACATGCCTTGGCAGGAGTGCATGTGCATACCATGCATGCATCCCAGACACAGACAATGATAATAAAATAATAAATAGCATCCCCTCCAACGTCATAACAAAACACAGCAACCTGAGGATGCATGCAACTACTTAGTCTTCTGGCTGGCCTTGCTCCCTTTCCTGTTTGGGTTCTGGGCACCAAATCCTTCCAAGAATCTTCATTTTAGTCGTTGGTTTTAATCCTGTTTGGGCTGTTACAACTGTCATTTCTGAGGTGACAATTATCTCCTCCCACTTCCTTCAGAAATACCTGCTGCTCCAGTCACATGGAACTTTAGAGTAACCATGTCTCAGCTGAAAGAGGGTGGTGCAGCCCTCCGGAGCATGCAATGTCCCTAACCTAAGGAACATGATTAAGAGCTGAACCTCTGCCTGCCCCCGACTGCCTTAGGGTTGGGGCCAGGAGGATAAATGGTCAGTGGGAAACATTAACTGTGTGCACTATGTTCTGAGCTCTTGCTTAGATGTCCTCAGGGCTCTGATGCCATAAATGAATCACACACCATTGAACAGAAATTTTAGTCGTTGGTTTTAATCCTGTTTGGGCTGTTACAACTGTCATTTCTGAGGTGACAATTATCTCCTCCCACTTCCTTCAGAAATACCTGCTGCTCCAGTCACATGGAACTTTAGAGTAACCATGTCTCAGCTGAAAGAGGGTGGTGCAGCCCTCCGGAGCATGCAATGTCCCTAACCTAAGGAACATGATTAAGAGCTGAACCTCTGCCTGCCCCCGACTGCCTTAGGGTTGGGGCCAGGAGGATAAATGGTCAGTGGGAAACATTAACTGTGTGCACTATGTTCTGAGCTCTTGCTTAGATGTCCTCAGGGCTCTGATGCCATAAATGAATCACACACCATTGAACAGAAATTATTATTATTGTAGTTGTTGTCACCATTGATATTGGCTCTGGGACTTCTCCCAGTTGGTGTATTTTAGCTTTTCTGAGACTGGTCACTTCCATCTCCTTCCTCCCTCACGAAATGCCCGTGGCGGGGGTGATCATCTTCTCCCCTCACATTTGAAGAAAACAGCCAGAGAAGCTGTGTGTCTTGTCTACAGTAGAGTTCCTTTACCCTGGCAAAGATTCACTCGCATTCCTCACACCAGAAGAGAACCCTGAACACTGAGTGTTGGGGAGTCGTCTGACCCTGGGTGTCTGTCTGTGTCGTGGACGTGTTCAAAGGTCTCGATGTATGGACCAGTAGAACTGGAAACTGCTTTTTATTTTCACATCTGGAACCGAGACCTACCTATTGACTCCTCCTCCAGAAGCCACCCAGCCCTGACAGGGGAATGGAACCATGCCCTGGACTGGGTTATGTAAGTTGTGGCTAGGCTGCTGCCAACTGTCTGGGCAGGAAGGACAGATAGAGGCGGGCCCCTAATTTCCTGAGGGTGAGTGTGGGCACAGGAATGTGGTGAGGCCACTCTGAGCTGGGTGGGATGGGCCTTTGCCTCGAAACAACCTCGGACAGGTTCAAACCAGTTCAACCAGTGGTTTAGCCTCTACTCCAACATGGGGTGGACATGACATTTTTCTACCCCACCCCAAGTATCTGTCCCCCTGGAAGGAAGCCAGTAGGGGAGACAGGTTGCTGTGGGGCAGCACAGTTTGTGCCAGGAGCATTGGCACTCAGGCTTAGCCTCTGCTTCCGCTCCTCTGAGCCCAGGTCCCCGACACCAACTCTCAGGCCCATGAGCACTGTCGGGGCTTCATTGGGTGTGTTTCAGACCCCTGTTTTCTTTACCCCATCCTCTCCTGAGTCTGCCCTTGCTCTTTCCTGTATTCTTTACCCAGCAGCCAGAGTAAGCATCTAAAATCTCACAGCCGATCATGTCCCTTCTCCAGCTATCAGCTCCCACTGTATGACACATCCGAATTCCAGACATGGCCAACAAGGCTCACAGGCAGCCTTACTCTGCTCCATCTTCTGGCTGCTAGGCAAGCCAAGCTCCAGTTCTCGGCAAGGACCCTGGGTTCCCTGCCTCACACCTTTGCACCTGCCGCTCCCACAGCCCAGTGGAGCTCTCCCACCTCCAGGTCCTTTCTACACGTTGTTTCTATTTGTATTATTCCAGGAGGAATCCAGTGTCCTTTTTCAGAGTCCTCTACCCACACACTCTATCCCACGTTAGGTCCTTATGTGTGTGCCCCATGCTCCACACTATATCCGACTGTATTTGTCTCAAGTGCAAGAAGCGGCTGCTATTGATCTGATGCCAATCTCATAGTGTGTGAAGGACCAAAGCTCACTGTAGTTCTCACTTTAGCATCTCTGCTGCTGTGTGTATGCCAGTCAGTTGGGTCCTGTTGAGGATCGAGGACCCAGATTCAGCCAAGACTTACTAGGTAGGTACCTCTATGTGTCCAACATGCTAGACCTCCACATACACTCTTAAATAATTTGTTTAATTTCCATATACTTCCTGTCAGAGTTTGACATTCCAGGGCTAAAGACGCCGTGTGTGTGTGTGTGTGTGTGTGTGTGTGTGTGTGTGTGTGTGTGTGTATGTGTGTGTGTATGTGTGTGTGTGTGTGTATGTGTGTGTGTGTGTGTATGTGTGTGTGTGTGTGTGTATACTTGTATAAATTCTTTGAGAATTTCGCACTTTTTTTTTTTGGTCATATGTATCCTCTTCTTCTGACTCCTCCCAGATCCACCCCTTCCCTACCCACTCAACTTTATGTCATCATTTTCTTTAAGCCCTTGAGTTCAATTAGTGCTACCTATAAACACCTGAGTGTGTGGCCACCCACTGAAGTGTGTTTGACCCACTGGGTACTACGCCCTTAAAGAAAACTAACTCTCCCTCTCCGGGCAACTAATAATTACCAATAACTCTTTAACCAGGGATAGGGTTGGTAACCGCCTCCCTCCTCCCCCTCCATTTAGGATTTCATCCAGCTTAGCTTATCCAGGTCCTGTATATGTGGTCACTACTGCTGGGAGTTCTTGTGTACATCTACCCTGTTACATCTAGACAATACTGCTACACTGTAGTCCTCCACCATCTCTGGCTCTCACATTCTTTCTACATTTGTACCACACCCACTCCTTACATTGAGATTTGGAAGCCTAGATGAGTTCATACATTTGGAAAGCACTGGCCTGGCATGTAGTATGTGTTCAGTAAACGTTTTACTTAAAGGACAGAGAAATCTTCTGATGAAGTTGAATGATTCCTTTCTAGCTGAGAAACACAACATTCTCCAACTCGGTGAATGCTAGAGCAAGGACTAAGTCCCAGGTCTAGAGGTGTGAGTTCAGACCTAATTCAGAGTTCCTTCCAGTTCTCCTGGTCCACTAGGGAACTCAAGGAAATAGAAGGCTTTGGTTTGCCTTCAAGGACCATTCAGGAAAGTGGATAATAGAAAGATAATGGCACAGTCAACAACATAAGGGCATGGTTTCGTGTGTTGACATGGCCAGTAAGTGAAACCGGAAATCTCTGAGTAGAGAGAACCCTGAGTACGGAAGGAAGCCTGAGGCTAGAGATAGGAAAGGGCACCCCAAGAATGGGAGGATAGAAGAGTGGAGGGGAACAAGCCTCTGGGAAGGACCACCTCACCACCTGTGTTCTGAAGAACAGCTGGGGAAGTCTGAAGGACAGGGCAGGCTGGAGGGCCCTCACGGCAAACAGAGATACCACTGGACTTGGCAATGGGGTCCATTCAAGATTACCACCGCTGGAGCTGGCTGGCACAAGGGGAACTTTGGGAGAGAGCAGTCCAGGAATGCTGATGGGGGAGGGGGATTGTGGGAAACAGCACAGAGGGAAAGGAAGGTGTGGCAGAGAGGGGAGGGAATAATGGAGGGAAAGAGCAGTGTATTTGTGGTCTGCGTTGTAGGGACTTTCTTTTTGTTTTTTGTTTTTGCTTGTTTGTTTGTTTGTTTGTTTGTTTTTGAGACAATGCTTCTCTGTGTAGTTTCACTGCCTGTCCTGGATCTTGCTCTGTAGACCAGGCTGTCCTCAAACTCATAGAGATCGGCCTGGCTCTGCCTCCAGAGCGCTGGGATTAAAGGCGTGCGCCGCCGCCGCCGCCGCCGCCGCCGCCGCCGCCGCCGCCGCCGCCACCACTACCACCTGGCTTGTAGGAGCTTTCTAAAAGTCATCTCATTTGATCTTCTCAACAACAACGAATGCCATGTATTATTTATTGTTCCTGATGGGGCTGGAAAGATGGCTCAGTGGTTAAGAGCACTGGCTGTTCTTCCAGAGGACCTGGGTTCAATTCCCAGCAACCTCATAGCACCCACATCTCTCTGTAACTCCAGTTCCAGAGGATCCGACAACCTCGCACAGACATACTTGCAGGCAAAACATCAATACACATAAATAAACAAATCTTAAGAAAATATTCTCCCTGTTGGGCACATAAAGAAATTGGAGTTTAGAGAGGTAGAGTAACTTGTTCACAGTCGTTTTCCTAGACAGGAATCCCCGCTAACGTCCGTGTTTTGCATCTAAGTCCTGCCAGCTTCCCTTGGGTTATAAGGTCCACTGGACTGGGTACACAGTTAGTGGGAGATGAAGCAGCCGGGCGGCGGGGTACACAGCAGGAAACTGTAGCGAGCGGGTGGGGTACACAGTCAGTGGGAGACCAAAGCAGCAGTACAGTGGTGGTTTTGAGTATAGAAAGTCTTTGGAACTAAGATGAGTATGTCTGTCTCTGGGCCCTGCTTGGCCTAATTACCAATCAGGTCAGCGGCAGTGAAGAGTCAAGCATGAAAGGAGTGTCCAGCCTGGAGCCACATGGAGTGCTGACTCCAAAGCTAAGTCCCAGCAGATGTGGGGAGGGCAGCAGGCGAGCCTGGATGGGTGCCAGGTGAGCTGGGCTCTGGATGGATCACTTTGGGCCTTTGCATCAGCCTCTTAACCTGGGGCTGGTTTTCACTTTCTCCTCTGAAAAGTAAAATCTGTTTGAAATCCCACCTTCCCTGTCTTCCAGACCCCAGGGAGACTGACCAGACGTGTTTGATTACAGAGGATTGCTGGGCTAGAGGAAGAGATGGCTGCTGTCCAAGTGTAGAACGGTGGCAGGCAGCTTGATCCACGACTGACTCAGAGGACAGGCGGCCCTTGCTCACTTGGGATTTGATGAACACACTTGCTGAGCATGTGTGCCTGCACCCATGTCTGTCATCACCCACTCCTCCTTCTGACTGTGACATTTCTAATTAGTTATTAACTAACAATTGCCAATTAACGATGGCCAAGGACTCCTGACACTCGAATCAGTCTGTGACAATATGGGCAAGGAATCTGGGCTTGGAAGATTTCAGCCTCATGGATCCTCCACTTTCTTGCTTGGGAAGTCCATGTTTCTTATAATTTTCTGTAAAAATCCTTTGGAAATAATCCCGACTTTGGTTCAGCCAAACATCTGGTGATGGAAGTAGAGCTTCTACCACCTGGCCTGGACCCTGGTTTCAGAAAGCAGAGGTCCCCGGAAGACAACATTAGCAGAGGCAAGGCATGGGGTGAGGGTACCCCTAAGGGTGACTGGGTGAGGAACCAGGACTACTCACCTTGCTGGCCTGAGGTCTTTCTCTCCATATGCCTCCTGGGTTTGGACCACTATGCCTCTGGATGCTTGGTTTCATTGTGGGGAGCAGCCCATGGAACTGGCCAAAGTGGACTACTGACGTCCTTGGGTTTTGATGAGGCCAATCCCCTTAGGAAATGCAAAGCATCACCTCTAGGTTGGGCGTGTGAGTTAGTCTACATACCCCCACCTCCTCTCCATCAGACTCTACCCGCTCATGAGCAACTTGCCATGGCCTCTCCTCACCTACAGCTCCTCAGGCTTGGAGCCAGGAAGCTGCTCAGCCTCCTCACATGTTCTGAGAGAAGCACCTACCTCTGACCCAGCCCTTCGGACCTCTCTTTATTCTCTCCTTCCCAGCCAAGAAAGAGAATGGCGAGAATCCGTGCTTGTCGTCTGAGTTATCTTCTCCCCTCCTCAGTGTTGGGATCTCATTGATCCTCTTCTTCCATCGGCTGCAAGGATGGCTTCTGGCTGTGTCCCGGTGCCTCTGTTTCCTGAAAGGAGGAAAACCATGTACCAAAAAGTGCTGGAGCAGCAAAGCAGCTGCTGGTGACATGCAAGGGACCGAGAAAGTAACATTTCTGTGCTCTCAGATAACTTCATTTGTGGTGTGCGTGTGTGTGTGTGTGTGTGTGTGTGTGTGTGTGTGTGTGTGTGTGTGTAGGCTAGAGGTTGATGTCAGCCTTGGAGTGAGGACTCCAAAGCCCTCAGGGACCAGGATGTTCAGCAGCGCCGACCCCACTGGCCGGAGAGCCCTCTGAAGCAGGTTTCTTTATCTGCTTCCTCTACAGCCCTGCACACAGGCCTTCTCACCCCATTTTCTGCACTGTGCTGTCTTTATCACGGCCATCTTCTTGCGGCCTCCTACTTTCTTGTTTGGAAAGGTTAGGAGCTTAAATAACAGTCACCAAGGAAATATTGTTCAGAGAAAAATGGAAATCTAGAATGCATGCTAAGGGATTCATCTAGGAAAGGCCTTCGTGCAAGTGTGTTTGTGTGTAGGGGGTATGGTATATGCGTGTGTGGCGTGTGTCTGGTTTTATAGAGTATGTGTGGTATGTGGTTTGTGTGTATGGTCTATGGTGTATGTTGGATGTGGGGTGTGTGTGTGTGTGTGTGTGTGTGTGTGTGGTATATGGTGTGATATGATGTGTGTGTCTATGTGGTGTGGTATGTATGTGGAGGGAGTATAGTGTGTGTGTACGTGTGTGTGGTGTGGTATGTGTATGGTGTGGTATGTATGTGTGGGGAGCATAATGTGTGTGTGTATGTGTGTGTGTGTGTGTGTGTGGTGTGTATGAGATATGGTATGTGTGTGGAGTATAGTGTGTGTGTATGTGTGGTGTGTGTGTATGTGTGGTGTGTGTGTGTGTGTGTGTGTGTGTGTGTGTGTGTGATGGCATCCCCAGTGCTGATGCAAGTCCCTACTCATCCCTTGCACTCACATGGCTCAAGCTGCTCTTCATTCAGAGCCAGATAAAAACACTGAGTAACGAGAAGCCTTATCGGGGAGATTAACAGAAGCAGATAAGGGGTCAGAGTCCAGGTTGCACCCCCATTGTCCAAGCACATTCTGTGAGAGGACGGGGCCCTTTCCTCACCATTACCTCCTGGCCTTGTTTGCCTGTGTAGAGTCAATCCTTGTTTGTGAAGAGGAAGGGTGTGTTGCCTGAGGTTCCTCTCAAGGGGTCTCTGTTGTCCGAGCAGAACGTTAGGCTATTGTCATTTCCCTGCTGGGACTCTGTCCAGATACTGGAGTCCTACCAGAGCCTCTACTTTGGTTTGTGGCCTCAGACCTGATGTTAGGAATCCAGCTGTGAGTGGAGACCCCGAGCCTGGCTGATGTGACTGATGCATTCGTCCACAGGTGATGACCAATTGAACAACTTTCCTTTCTCCTAAAGTAAAGCAGATTCGGTTTTCCTTTTACCCTCAGGCTGAGGACTTCCCCCTTCAAAATGGACTTCAGTATCATCCACGCTTACTCACATTCCTTTATCAGCCCCCCCCCCCAGCTCTCCATCCAGTCCTCACCCCTCAGGTCTGAGTGCCCACTGGGACTTGGTGTCCCTCGTCGGAATGCTCTCTGGTGGCCAGACTTCGCCCGAGACCTCCCCGTCTTTGCACTTGTAACCAGAATGCAGTACACCCAGTTCTTTCAGTGTTTGCTGTGCCCTGATTCTTGCCACACCTCTCCCAAGGACAGTGTTGGAAGGACCTGTGTGGAGGACAGATTAAGCCAGCACAAAGAAGGAGCAATAGCAGAGAAAGAAGAGTCAACCCCAGGCTGTCTCTGGCGACTGTGGTCCCTGTCGCTCAGTAGCCTCCCCTGCCTCCCCTGTAAGTGCGCTCTGCAGGAATCCTCCAAGCTGGAAGGCTGGTCCTGCTTTAGAAAGTGGAGAGTTTGGAGCCTCCTCAGTCACCTGCCTTCCCCTCTGTAGTCCTCGGTTCTCCTTTCTGAGAAGTGAACTCCTGGGTGAGAAGTGTTTACACTCAGCCTGTGGGACCTGTTTCTACCAGGCAGGACCTTGGCCTGCGCTGACCAAAGGGTTCCATAGTAGACTTCTCAGATCGACTGTCACTAGAGAGTCACTCCAGTTCAGCCTCAGTGTGTGGTGCAGGCCCTCTCACCCCCTGCTCAGGAAGCTTCCCAGCTCCCCACATCTGGGATGATAGAAGGGAGGGTGTGTGTGTGTGTGTGTGTGTGTGTGTGTGTGTGTGTGTGTGTGAATACATGTGCATGTGTGTGTGACCAAGAATTAAATCTAAGGCCTTGTACATGCTAAGCAGGTACTCTACCACTGAGCCCCCCCCCTTCCATCTCTCTGTTTATTCATTTTGAGTCTCACTAAGCTGCCAAGCTCATCTCAAATTCACTTTGTAGTCCAGGCAGGACTTGAACTCATGATCCTCCTGCCTCAACCTTCAAAGTAGCTTCGATGAGAGACCTGTCGTCACACCCGACTTCCCATCAAGTTCTCCATCTTGTCCCCAGTGTCCTCACTTTCAGCAGGTCACAGGACCTTTCAGATTAAAAAGGAAAAGGTGACCTGTTGGGAGGAAGCTCCTGTCACTTCTTCCTCTTTCCTGACGCATTCCTTTTCTTCTGAGTCTGTCCATGGGCCCTTCCTCCCAGCCCTGGAGAAGGTGCTGACTTGCCCCAAGAACTCATTCTTGTTTACTAGATTATGTCTCTTCTGCTTTCATTCAAGAGCCTCCTTCTCATCATGATTTTCCCACATATTTCTATTTTTTTCCTTTACTGACCCTTTCCTTTCTAGCACCTGATCAAGTTCAAATCTATTTGTTTTTTTTTTAAAGCTTCCTAGACCCTTGGTTAACAACTGTCAATTTCCCCGGCTTTCTCTCTCTCTCTCTCTCTCTCTCTCTCTCTCTCTCTCTCTCTCTCTTTAGTTAGCTAAATTAGTGCTATGCTCATTGATTTTGCAACATGCTTAAGTTAACTGCCCATGCTCACCCCTCCACTGAGCTGGTGGCGCACAAGCACCACGCTAGGGTTGGGAACCAAGGTGAAGAGGAGTGTGAATTCTAGGCTTACCTGGGCTACATGGCAACACCTCGCCTCAAAAAACCAAACCAAGCTGAACTTCTCGTCTGAAACAGTTTGGCTGAGATTATTAGTTACTTCTTAATGCCCACACCTCACACGCCCCAGAAATGTTTTCGTTGTATCTCATGTGTCTACAGCATTTCTATTGTTGACCACATCCTCTTTTAGATTGACCTAGAGAACACCTTCATCTAGTCATTAAACAAATATTTGCTAAATACTTGTTACGTGCCAAGAATTCTTCTGCAAGGTTTGCAAAGCCTTTGTTTTCATAGTATTTATATTTGGTCTATAGAAAGAGGAAGTAAATAAAACAACCAGATCAATAAATAAAGAGATAAGATTGTGGGGAGTGCTGTATAGAGAAGCAGAGGGTGATACAGTGAAAGCAAAGCCATTAGATTAAACACCCAGCAAAGACTTTCTGGAGGTTTGAAATTTAACCAGAGATTTGAAGAGTGGTAAGGAGCTGGCTATTAAAAAGATAGGGAGATGCCATTCTGCTCAGATGGGTTGGAATCCACCCACAAGGCTTGGGCAGGCAGGAAGACATCCACAGGCCTGCCTGGGTCCTCAAGGCCTGGGCAGGCAGGAAGACATCCACAGGCCAGCCTGGGTCTTCAAGGCCTGGGTAGGCAGGAAGACATCCACAGGCCAGCCTGGGTCTTCAAGGCCTGGGTAGGCAGGAAGACATCCAAGGGCCAGCCTGGGTCTTCAAGGACTGGGCAGGCAGGAAGACATCCAAGGGCCAGCCTGGGTCTTCAAGGCCTGGGCAGGCAGGAAGACATCCACAGGCCAGCCTGGGTCTTCAAGGCCTGGGCAGGCAGGAAGACATCCACAGGCCAGCCTGGGTCTTCAAGGCCTGGGTAGGCAGAAAGACATCCACAGGCCTGCCTGGGTCCTCAAGGCATAGGCAGGAAGACATCCACAGGCCAGCCTGGGTCCTCAAGGCCTGGGCAGGCAGGAAGACATCCACAGGCCAGCCTGGGTCCTCAAGGCAAGAGAATTCCCGCAGAAGGAACGCTGGTACCGAGTCTCAGAGCTGGTGCACACTTGATGTACTGAAAGGAGAACGTATGGGAACATCTTTCTGGAATCCGAGAGGACAAGCTGGCAAAGAGGTTGCCAACTGTGTCAAAGACTGCTGAGAGAAAAACAAACCATAAACCCAAACCACAGCAGAACCCAGGGAGGAGGACGACCGAATCCTCCTAACGGGCGTCATCAGTGACTCGGAAACTCAGTTGTAGGGCTCTTAGGATACACAGATGTGTGGGAGGAGGGGAGAGCGCGTGAGGGTCACAAAGCGTCTTCAGGCAGAGCACAGCAGGTTGACCAGTGTCGCACCCACCACACCCACATGAGAACATTAATTTGGGTGCTGGGGGTTAAGAGCACTTTTTGCTCTTGTAGAGGACACTACTTCAGCTCCCAGAACCCACAACGGGTGCCTCACAACCATGTGTAACTCTCGATTCAGAGGCTCTGATACCCTCTTCCATCCTTTCTGGGCACCTGCACTCAAGTGCACATACTACACACACACACACACACACACACACACACACACACACACACACATGCACGCGTGCGTGCGCACACACATACACACAAATAAAATCTCAACAACTGTAATTCTGATTCGTTAAAATGAAGCAAAGTTACAAGTGTGGTCCCTAGTAAAGAGAACTAGCCACACTTCCTAAAATGTAGCTCCATGTAGCTAATGGATACTCACCTGGGCAGAACAGGTACAATGTGTTTTTATCAAATTAGGGAAAATTCTAGTGGTCAAGTGGACAATCATGCTTTTGAGAATGTGAAGCTAAGGAGGATTTTTAATTTTTTTCTTTTGCTTGGTTTGATTGGTGTGTGTGTGTGTGTGTGTGTGTGTGTGTGTGTGTGTGTGTTGCAGACTCAAGGCCTCACACATACTAGGCAAGTACATTGCCACTGAGCTACATCTCCAACCATTTTTAACTTTTTTTTAAAAAAATATTTATTTAGTTTTGGTTTTTTGAGGTAGGTTTTCACTATGTAGTCCTGGGTATCCTGGAACTCACTTTGTAGATCAGGCTGGTCTCGAACTCACAGAGATCCACTTGCCTTTGCCTCCCAAGTGCTGAGATTAAAGGCGTGCGCCACCATCACCTAGCTTTAACTTTTTATTTTGAGACAGGGTCTCACTAAGTCCCCAGGTTGACCTTGAACTCACCCTATAGCCCAGAAAGCCTTGAGCTTGTGATCCTCTAGCCTTGGCTTCTCAAGTAACTGGATTATAGATCTCTAGTAAAGAGATTCAGTTTGACTGCTGTCAGTTTTTCAGTGTGAGGGAGTCTAAACACAGCAGTGATTATATCAAAATGAGAGACGGGTTCAGGGTGTCAGATTTCAGAGGCCGCTTTGAGAGAGACAGGCATACAGACACTCAGAGGATGGGACAAGGGGGTAGGCATAGCAGGAAAGGGGTGTCTGTGAAAAGGGAAGAGGCACTTGGAGTTTGTATGGGGGGTGGAGAGTGGGAAGTTAACCCAGCTGCGGGGAGTTACATGCCGGTCCCCAGGCTCTCCCTCCAGGACTTGTTTGCCCAGACAAGGCTGTCTTATCTTTAGGAACTGCCTTGCCCTGGTTATCAGGATGTGGGTGATAGTGGGTGACTGAGTTAGGTAATGCCAGTGAGGGGGAAGGGGCTGGAGTTTCAACATGGGGGCAGGGGATTTCAGCAAGCCTTAGGGGAACACAGTCAGTCCCTTGGTCAGGGTCTGGACAAGTCTGTTCAAGATTTATTCCATCCCCGACTTCCCGTGAGCTTCTCTTTCTTTACCCACCTGCTGAGGTCAGGGGCTGAGATCCACCCAGGACACCACTTTCATCCCACCCCGTCCCCTTTTGACAATGTCACCCTTGCTCACAGACAACTGTCTTCCGGTTTTGGTGGTGGTTGTTACGATATCTTCCTTCCATATGACCCTAGGGGCCGTGCCATCCAGTAGGTGTACAGCAGTTCTGCATTCAACATGCCCCAGGTGCAACCACCCCCCCACCCCCCCACCCCCCGTAAAACCACTACAGCACCTCTCTGATTTCCATCCACTTGTCTAGGAGAGCAATGCGGGTACCATTCTGAACTCCTCTTTCTCCTTTATCTTTATATCCCATCCTTCTCTAAGAGGCTAGTTAGCATTGTAAACACATTTAGAATTGCTATCTTTACCCCGGCCTTCACTGGTTTAATTAAGTACGGGTTTGGACTTCCAGGGGCATCATGCATCAGTGGGTAGAATGCTCACTCCACACCTTCTCCTAGGCTGCCTTTCTGTATGCTGTCATGTGCTCTTGGAGGGTTCATGATAGAGAGTTCCGGTTGCAAGACAGCAGGACAGTGAGAGGTTAGAAGTCTTGTTCTTCCTAAATCAGCCCCAAGACTCATGAACTGGACCCAGAGTGCAGTAGGTCCAGGAGGCCCATCTGGCTGAGGACCACTCTCGGGTGGTTCTCTCCCACTCCTGGGTTGGCCAAGGCCTGCTCTGGTTCCACATTCCTCCACAAAGTCTCATCAGCTATGCTCATGAATGGAGGTGGCATTTCCAGACACTGCCAAAATGTGTACTCACCTCCTGATGTCCCAGGTCATTTGAGCGGAGTAACCATAGGAGTGACTTTCAAGAGGCCTTTCCTACTGAACCACCTACACTGAGTAAGACAATATTTGCCTGTTGAGAAGATGATGGACATGGTCTGTTGAGAAGACACAATTTTCAGGAGTTTGTTTAAAAGACAGAGCTCAAGGCCAGGTAGCTTGTCGGTTGTCACTTGTGGAAGTAAGCCTCCTAATCTCTTTCTTTTTTAGCTTCTTAGTCTACAAAATGGCTATAATGTTCAGTTTTGCTGCTGTAACAAAATAACTGGAAATAGTCAATTTATAAAGATAAAAGCTTCTTTTCTAGCTATTAGTTTTAAAGGCTCCAGCAATTGGGCTATTTTTCTTTCAGGCCTGTGCTGGTGGGGTTGGACGGTAATGATAGGGAACATGTAGTAGATGAAAATAACCCCGTTCATGCCTGGGGAGCAATACAGAGCAAGAATGGCAGAGCCAGAACGGGGTTTGGGTCCCAAGTCAACTTCAAGGGCAGCCTCTCAGTGGTTCAAAGCCCCTTCAAGTGCTCGCATTTTCCTAATAGCACCAGGCTAGGGACTAAGCCTGTAACACATGGGCCTTTTTCATTAAAATTTTCAAGATACAACCCAGTCTGTCCACTTGAACTATACTCTGCTGCCTCTCACGGCTCTAAGCATTGGCCCACAGAGTTGCTATTAACATTGCTGGTTAGGACTTTTCCTAGCAACACAAGACCCTAGGTTGAGGCAATGTCTACACATTTGTATACCAAGACTGACTTACAAGATGACCACTGGGACCACCTGGTTACCTCCCACATGACAAGTCCCAGTGTGAATTGGTTGCATCATAAAAAAACAAAACAACAACAACAACAAAAACCAGGCATGGTAGCACACATCTGCAGTCCCAGTGAAGAGACTGATGCAGGATTATTACAAGGCCAGCCTGGGCTACAGAATGAGACTCTGTCTCAAACAAACAAAAATGAAAAAGATGCACCTGAGACTTGGAGAGTCAAAAGTGCCCTGACTTTTGTTTGAATTTTAGGAATGGTGGGGTTTTGTAGCACCCTATTCAGTCATGTGCTATTCAATAGATGTCACTGAGTGCCCATTTCATACTGAGTGCTGAGCAAGGGGGATGATATGTTGTACAATGTTGCTTGCCCATCCTATGGAGCTCTGTCTAACAGAGGCATTGATGTTAGCAAAATAATTATGAGCAAATGCTTTTGGAGGAGGCATCCAGTTCTGTGAACTAGAAAGGTGGTTAAAATTCAGGAAGGCAAAGGACGGTTACAGGGATGGACTGGGGTTATCTACGCTGGAGTTGAGACAGCTTGGAGTCTGTGTTGAAGATTTTTGGTCTGGGGTCAGTGAGATGGCCCAGGGAAGTAAGGTGCTTGCTGCCAAGTCTGATGACCTGAGTTCAATCCCTGAAGTGTCCTCTTACTTCCTTGTATATCCCATGGCATATGCATAACACAAATAAATAAATAGATATAATTTAGAAAAACATTTTGGTTTGCATCCTAAGAGTAGTGGGAAAGCAGGCCATGACTATTTCAGCCTTCTCTTTTGAAATTTTAAAACTATTTTGCGATAATATTTAATTTACAAAATGTTGTAAAAAACCAAAACATTGATATTGAAAATATACAAATCTTGCAAACATAGCATGAATTCTCACATAGTCTTCACCCAGTTTTCCCAAATGCCAATATCTTCCAAGGCCCTGTTATCACATCAGCGTGTCTCTTTCTGGTGCAGGATCCAATCCACGATCACACACTGCGTTCAAGTGTTGTGTCTCTTGTCTCCTCCAACAAGTGATGATTCCCCGAGGCTTCAGTTTTCAAGGCCATGGTGTTTTTGAAGAACACAGGCCAATGCTTTTGTGGACTGTCTCCAAGTTTGTGTTTGCTTGTTTTCTCACGTTAAACTCAAGTTGTGAATTTTTTAAAAAATTTTTTTTAGCAAGAATGACACAAAAACATTAACTCTTGATCACTGAGTTAAACATATCTTCTAAGCATTTCTTTGCAAAGATACTATTTTTCTTCATAATAATTTTGTTTGTTGTTTTTGAGACAAGGTCTCATTAGGTAGTTCTGGCTGGCCTGTGACTTGCTATGGAGATGAGGCTAACTTCAAACTCACAGAGCTTTGCCTGCCTCTGCTTCTAAAGTGGTAGGATTAAAGGTGTGCACTACTATGCCTGGCTAATAATATGTTTTTGGTGTTGTTTTGTAGAGACATACTTTGAGATTATACCAATATCTCATTATATTTTCTTCTGTGAGTTTCAGCACCCAACAATAAGCATATATTTTCTTTTCTATTTTTCTTTCTTTCTCTCTTTCTCACTTTCTTTTTTCCTTTCTTCTCTCTCTCTCTCTCTCTCTCTCTCTCTCTCTCTCTCTCTCTCTCTCTCTCTCTCTTTCTTTCTTTTTTCCGAGACAGGGTTTCTCTGTGTAGCTTTGCACGTTTCCTGGAACTCGCTTTGTAGACAAAGCTGGCCTCAAACTCATAGAGATACACCTGCCTCTGCCTCCCGAGTGCTGGGATTAAAGGTGTACACCACCACTGCCCAGCCTGCAATATTTTCTAAATTATGCTTCTTTTATTGTGGTCAGTCATCCTGCTTTTATTTATCAGAATTGTAGCATGTCTCCTTGTCAAGATTTAATTATTTACGGGTCTATTTATTTTTATCAATATGGAATCACTGGTATTTATTTTTATTCCAGGTAGTATAATCCATAACTTCCATTTATTTGTTGCTCAACATCTTTCATGTTTAGCTAAGAGAACTTTGTGTTGCTCTGATATTCTTCCAACATGCCACCATCACTTTTTGAATCTTTCTTTACTTTTTGGTAGCAAAGGACATTTCAAGCTCATTTTGTCTTCTCTCTGCACTGGTGGAGAACTCTCCAAAGACTTTTTGCTTCCTCTGGTAGGAAAAGGTATTGAGAAATTAAGGTTTGGGTGTTAGATGTGTTCACAGCCCCCGGGGGAGATCTTTTTTGTTCCCAGATGATTTCAGAGGAGAGAACTAGGAAAGATATCCAAATATATGCATATACATCTTTGCCTATAATTATCTATTATGTATCTGAGTGTCTGTCTATCTGTCTCCCACTTACCCACAAGTTAATGATGCCTCCAATTCCACACCAGCTCACTGGGTTCGTTCTAGTCTCTGTTTTAGAATTTCTAGCTCCCTTCCCCAGCAGTGATAAATTTGGCTTCTTTATACATAAGACACTTATTCATTCCTCTAATACACAGAAAGTACTTTAAGAATTCTTTTTTAAATTTATTTATTTTTACTTTATTTGCATTGGTGCATTACCTGCTTGTATGTCTATGTGAGGGTGTCAGATCTTGGAGTTACAGACAGCTGGGAACTGCCATGTGGGTGCTGGGAATTGAACCTGGGTCCTCTGGAAGAGCAGTCAGTACTCTTAACCACTGAACCATCTCTCCAGCCCCCGTGCTTTAAGAATTCTAAGCCATAAATGTGAGACACACATTTATGAAATAGTGTCTGCCTTTCTTTGAAAAAAAAAAGCATAGTCAAAATATGGTATGTATGTGTTTATGCTCTTGTGTGTATGTATACACTCGTGTGTGTGCACATGTGTATGTATGCTCGTGTGTGTGTGTGTGTGTGTGTGTGTGTGTGTGTGTGTGTTTGTATGTGGGGTACAGTAAGGTGGTACTCACCACCTTATTTCCTTAAGACAAGGTCTCTTGCTGAATTAGAAGCCTGCTGGCTTGTTGGAGCCCACTAGGTCTCCTAGAGGCTTTACCCAGCAGGACTGCATGGGAGGTTGATTGGACCACGGGCCTGGATACCAGATGACTATAACTAGCAAGGGGAAGGTCTTTTGCTCCATCCCTTGGCATTGTTATAAATAGCCCTTTGGAATAAAGCTCTGAGCCAGTGGATAAGGATCCAGGCCCACCGAGTCTATCCTGTGTTTTCTCTCTGTTTCTCTCTGCTTCTTAACTCACTAAGTCTCTTATCCCTCAATCCTCAAGAGTTCCTGGGGTAAATAAGTGTGGGGGCTGGTCTCCCACCCTGGCTGGCCAGCAGGCTCTCAGGATCTACCTGTTTTTGCAACCCCCAACACTGTGGGTTACAGACATGGGGTTCTTTATTTGGGCGTTGGGGATCTGAACTCAGGTCCTCAGGCTTGCAGAGCATGTGCTCTTACCCACTGAGCCCTCTCCCTGGACAAACTTCCTGCTTTCTTGTCCTTTCTTGCCCCTGCCCCTTGATATGATTCCTATCACAGTTACATTAATGTCTTCTATCTGTAGTCCATTTTGGATTCCACTTCTCCCTCTGCCCACACTGAGTGTTGGTTTGCTTGCTTGTTATTTGGTGGTTATGTGAAATGTCACCAAGGTTTTCAAGTTTGAACTATGTAGAAAGGCATAGCAGTGAATTCCCATCTCTCTGCTCCCACTCCCCCTTATTTCCATGGCTTCCCTGCTTGATCTCTGTAGGTGATCAATCACATCAGTTTTTAGTTTGCTCTTATACTTTGTGTGTGTGTGTGTGTAAACAAAGATTTTTTAATTAATTTATTTATTTTTCTATTATCAGCTTGATACAGTATAAGTTCTTATCCTAATAGTGAAATGTTTGATTGAGGCTTGCCCAGTAATTGAGTAAAACCAAAACTTATTGTAAGCCACAGTCATCCTAGGATTCCCCCTGCTATAGCCTCCCTGGTTCTGTGGGTTGCAGTCTGATTATTCTTTGCTTTATATCTAGAATCCACTTATGAGTGAGAACATACCATGTTTGTCCTTCTGGGTTTGGGTTATCTCACTCAGGATGATATTTTCTAGTTCCATTCATTTGCCTGCAAATTTCATGCTGTCATTGTTTTTCTCTGCTGAGTAGTACTCCATTGTGTATATGTACCACATTTTCTTAATCCATTCTTCAGTTGAGGGGCATCTAGGTTGTTTACAGGTTCTGGTTATTACAAATAGTGCTGCTATGAGCAAAGTTGAGCATGTATCTTTGTGGTATGAGCATTTCTTAAAGAAATGCTCTTATACTTTCTATAAGAAAGTATACAAAGCCTGAGTACAAGTATGTGTGCATTTTCTCAGGCGCCCCTTTCTTACAGTGAAAACTGGTGCAATGGGACAAATATCCTCCTGGTTCCTGTGTAGGTGGGGACTGGAAGCAGACTGGTGATGTGAAAAAGCAGACATATTTCAGTGCCATAACGGACCTAGTCTGCTTCTCCTACCCCGTTTATGAGCAAGACAGAAATTCACTGGTCCAGGTCTTTCCCAGGATAGCATTACATTTCACGTAATTTTGAACTCTGTGTCCTTGGCAGATGGCCAACAAGGATGAAGATTCTGCTACATAACGGGCAAGAGAATGACAATCTAGACTGCTACCTGTCTTTAACTCCTGTGTGTGCTCGGTGTCAGCGGTGACTCTGATGGTGGTGACGGCTGCTGCAACCCACGGGATCCCGAGAGCAGAGAGGGTGAGAGAGCTCATCACATGCACTCTGCACTCTTCCAAACTAGCGGCGGATCTGTGCCAGGGAGATGCTAATCTTAGTTTTACAAAGTGTTCCAGGAGCCTCAAAACATTTTTAGCTTCTATCTCTTGCTTTGGGCACACTTCCTTGCTGGTGCGTAAGTTAGCAGGGACATGAAGAAGTTGACAGTCTGGTCACAGACGGCACAAGATTGGCAAGGAAGCTGGTTCTGAAAATTGAGAAGCAGGAAGCATCAGCTCAGTCTCGACACGACATAAACATCAGATTCATGCGGATCCTTTCTTTTTCCGACTCCAGGAAACAAAATGTGGGTGCAGTTGTATCACCTGGAGAGTGAGCCGAAGACGACTGGACTACTTTGGACTTCACATGTTGCCAGTTCCTTGCAGAATTTAGTTTCCTGAGCACTTGGCTTCCAAACTTGTATTCTCCTCTGAGAAAGAGGAATTTCCATCTAAAAGGCAACACTGGTTTATTGAGTTGCTAAGACTGCTGAGTGTCCCTAAGACAGTATGCGCTGTTCATCCTGATCATCTTAAACAGCTGGGTAGTACTACCCCCATGTCACTTACAAAAATGGTAAGATTCAGAAGTGATACCCTCAGGTTACTTGATTGGTCTAAAATGAATATTACATTTGAGTACGGGTTTGTGTGTCCCATAGTCACCCAGAGATAAAAATTTCAGAGAAGCATTACATCTGTAATCCTGCATAGAATGATAGAAATGGACACAATTTCACCTGTCCATCCTGGATCGATGAGACTGAGGCTTCACATTCTGATTCTGCCCACACAGGCAACCATGGAAGCAAGAAGGACGCCTTCCCGCACCCACATATCTTTACCCTTCGTTTCCAGGTCAGACTCAGCACATTAGTGAGAGCCTGTACACCCCCTCCTTAATCTGCCCTTCCTCCCATCAACACACACCAATGTTTGCACAACTGCCCACCCACAGGTCATGGGGTGGATTCTGCCAAGCTGTACTTCCACTGTGGGGAAGCAGAGAGCTGAGAGGGTCTGTCCAGACTTCTGTGTAAGCTGGAACATAGGCCTGCTGGGCCCCTCTGGAATCACAATAGGGTCCTCCCAGGGCAGCGTGTGAGTGGTGACTCAGAGAGGCAGCTATCCGTACATCTAGGGGGCACATAGCCCACTGTGCCAGGCTTGGGGGAAGCTTACTTCTACATTTGTTAGATGGCTTGCACCCAGCAGCAGCAAGGCTCTGGTGGGATACGGCAGACTTTAAGTCCCAAGTAAAGTAGACTAGTCAGTTTGGCTTTTAAAACCATACATAAGGTTTTACAATCTCTTACACAAAGTCTCTTGAAAAGAGAAAGGAGCAGCTCTTAACTCACTTCCATCTCCCACCCCACCAGTGCAAGACGATGAAGAGAACTCCTTCCAATCTGGGTACAAGAGGGTAGACCAGTCGGATCAGTTGGGTGGAGCATCACCTTCGGGGAGATGGATAGCCTCACTGGACCTTTCTGCCCCTCTTCAAAATGAAGATGGCCAGGTTTGGATTGATATTCTTGCATCCTGAAAAACATTTTCTCTCTCTCTCTCTCTCTCTCTCTCTCTCTCTCTCTCTCTCTCTCTCTCTCTCTCTCTCTCTCTCTGTATTTTATGTGAGTGCAGGGAGTTGAACTCAGAGCCTCATGCTGGTGTGGCAAACATTTACCTTAGGCTCTCCTCAGCTCTTTTAAGCAGAATATCCTCTGAAGAACAAGCATACGGGGAAGCATAGATCTTCCAGTTAAACAGAAGGGGGTTCTTCACACTAAGAATGGGGGGAACGGGCCTGACACTGTGGTGACGTCCAGAGGCGCAGGTGCAGGCTGTACGTGGCTCCGGGTGCTATGAGTATGAACTTTCCTTCTCGTGGATGGAGATGGAAAAGGTGGCACCTCTGACCAGCACAAAGCCAGCCTTGTGTTGTTCCCAGACTCCCATTAAGCCTCCGTATTAATTGAGGTTTAACTCATAGTTCTCTCTTAATTATTCAATGAATGAATAAGGAACGAAATAGTGTCTTGAAGTACACAGAGCAGGTCAAGTTAGTCCTCTAGAATAGGCCTTCTGCCTTTTGGGAGCCTGTAATGATAGAGCTTGGCCAATGTGGGAGTCCTTACCAGCTCTGAGAGGTCAGGTCTTCAGCTGGAGCTGGGAAACAGGTAGCAGACGTTTGGGTGTGTGAGTCTGTGGGGGTGTGTAAGAGTGTACACAGAAACTGCCACACCCACACCCCACATACCGTGATGGGGTGGAGTCATTTGCTGCCCTTAATCCTAATCGTCTCATCATTCCAGAAGTTTTGATCTTTGACGGCAACGGGTCCCTACGGACACCGACCAGAGATGACAGGACTAAGGGTCATCTTTCCAGCAGCAGTCGCTTGCCTGCTCGCCCCTTCTGGGCATCTCCACTACCACTGGCTCACAGTCATCACAGGATATACCACTGAAAGGAAAAGAGGGTCGTGTCTGGCCATGCCTGGACATTTAGGCCACAAGACTCACCCATTTCACTCAAGACATGAACAACTTGTTCGGAAATTGGGAGGAAGAATGATTAAGAACGAGTTACAATATACCCCCTTGTTAAAGAAAAAAATAAACAGTATCACATATTCTTCTAAATACTAATCCTGGTGTTTTGGAAGACGCTTTAGAATTCTGAAGGGCCTAGAATGGTGGCTGAGAGGCCGTGACGGCAGTATGGTGTGGTGATCTGACTGACGTGTCAACTGCGTTCGGTGAGCTGTTCCGTGTGAGCATTTCAAGTCCCGGGGTCCAGCTTCAGCTGGTACTAAATGGCAGAATGAATTTGATGCAGCTGGAGGGAGCTTTTCTAAGATTTCCCTCCATTCTAATAGTCTGTGTGTGTGTGTGTGTGTGCTGAGTTTCCATCATTGGAACTGAAAGAACCTGAAAACTTTCTTTAAAAAAAAAAACCCTCATAAAATGTTAAGTGTGCAGCTGTATGCGAGTATGTGCACATGAGTGTAGGAGTCGTTGGAGGCCAGAAGAGGGTGCTGCATCCCCTAGAGCTGGAACTGGAGTTGTAAGCAGTTTTGAGTGGGTGCTGGGAATTGAACTTTGGTTCTCTGCAAGAGCCTTACACACTCTTAACCATGGAGATACCTCTCCAGCCCCCAGGAAACCTGAAGACTCTTGAACAGCAGGGGAGGTTCAGGAGCAATTCTGTATTCATAAAGCCACTGGGCTGGGCTTCCAGCTCAGTGTTGACCTGCCCTGAAACCAGCCAGGGAAATGGAAAGCAGGAAGAACGGGGACTCCAGAGCCACAGGCCATGGCACAGTTTATTATTATATTCTTCAAGCCCATGACATGGATTCTTCCAGGTAGAAATGGAGGGGTGTGTGCCATTTACCCAGCTTTTCTCAGACCTGGGAGTGCCTCCTGCTGTCAGTGAACTATGAGATCTAGAGACAGGGATATGTCCCACCCTGCAAGAACCATAGACAGGGAAAGGCAGTGAGTGGGGAAAGAGATACTGAACCAGCTCCCCTTGGCCTCAGGCCATTTCCAGAAGACCCTGAGAGAGAGGCATGGCATAGAGGAGCCAGTCTCCATTGACTGCAGAAACTCATCCCACAGCTCATGTGACCATAGTCACGTGTGCAATGTAATTCATCTTTTTAAGTGTTCCACCTCCTTTATCTCATCCAACCTTACTTCTCAGGTCCACTTCTCCCTGGACTCTATTCCACTCAGTTCTGGGACAGGCTGAACTTTATACGTGTAAAATCTCAACCAAGAACGGAGTTTTGAACAGCGACTCTTTGTGTTACATAAACCGTGTCGGTGATACGTAAGGCTTCCCTCTCCTTCTCCCTCCCGCTCCCGCGAGACTCCGCGTCTTTAGAATGATCTCTGTCAGTACTGAACAGCACAGCTGCTCTGAGTACACACATATGCTTGGACTCAAACCTCTTCCTTCTCCACCCCAGGCAGGGAAGACGCCAGCCCTGAGCTGTGAGGCCGCGAAGGCTCTAGGTAGAGCCAGTCTCTTCCGGTGGGTTGGTGCCGGCTGTGCCGGTCGGCGGCCTGGCTACTCCTTCAGCAGTCCCAGCTTCTTTAGAGCCTCCCTCCTGTGTCCCTCAGGGATGCCCTTGGGGGATATCTTAACACTGACACAGGGCGGGCGAGGAAGCTTGTCGTGGCTCTGTCCTCTGAAGGACAGCTGCTGGGCGCGCGGGCCCTGCTCCAGGCCAACCAATTTGCCCCCCTGGATTTCTGCAAAGTCCTTTCCCATGCCCAAGGAGGCAGGCCGGGGCCGGGAGTTACGCAAGACGCTGGGTGAAGCCTTGTCCGAGACGGGGCTCTTTCCCAGAGATGTACTGGTTTGGCATTTGGGGTCTTTCTCTGCCGCCGAGAGATAGCTGCTCAACCCCACGCCTGAACGCTCCAGGGTATTGGACTTGAAGTTGATCTGTCTCAGGCCGGGGATGCTACTTTCCTGCAGGGTCAGCCGTGGATCAGGCTTGGGCCGTGTCAGGGAACTGTTTTCCTTTGAGGCCTTAGGGATGGGAATGGGCATAGACTTGGCAGCTGCAACCTTCCCTGGAGGGGTCTCCTGGGCAGGGACCCTCTTGCCCGAAGAGGCCATTGGGGTGACAGCCTTCCCTGGGGAAGTTTTCCCTGCAGCAGAAGCAGCCCCTGGGGCCGTGGTTGGAGGTGTCTGCTGAACCACGGCCCGGGCCTGGGAAGGGCTCTGAGCCTGGGCCTCCTTGACTTTGAGGGTACTTGTATGTCTTACCGGTAGGCTGGGGTCATCTTGGTCCTGGGGCAGCCCTAGCTTGGCCAGAGCCTCTCTGCGGGCTTTCTGTTGTTCCTGCAGGGAAGAAGGGACAGGGACAGAGTCTGCAGCCTCGGTGGGGTGTGACAGCCAGTTCTGGGGGTGGCTGTGGAAACTGCTGCGGCTGCTCTTCAGTACGATATTAGGAGGCAGCCTGCGGGGCTTGGAGGCCGTGAGGGGAGCCTGTTGGATATTTGGCTTGACCTCTGATGGCAGGGGAGCCTCTTCAGCTCTTGTGTTCTGAGGAGGTAGCTGTGGCTGTGGCGGACCTTCTGTCCGGCCTTTCTCAGTGGCCTTATGGGACATCGTTTCCGAAGACATTTCCTCTTTCTTCTGGGAGCTGACCGGAGTACCAGCCTGTGGTGTGTGTCTCTTCTCTCCTAGCTCTTCAGGTAGGCTCTCTTCCCCGCTTTGTCTTGGCCTAATGTCTTGAAAAGCCTCTGGTGGGGGAATGAGAACTGTGCTCAGGTCAAGGGTAGGCTGCTGGGATGGGGCTGGCGGCTGGATGGGCTGAGTGCTCTGGCTGGTCCGCCCTTCCTCAGGCTCTGCTAACACCTCCGGTGTTTCAGATCCGTGGCTGTTCGTCTGGGTGGCGCTTTCCGTGAGGTTCTGGCTTCTGCCAAAGTGGAGGTTTCTGGGAAGGCTGTAGGAACCAGACCTGAGGCCCAGACCGTGAGACCCAGGAGGACCAGAGGAGTGGGCCACTCTCTTTGGTGAGGGCACTTGCTGAGTGTCTCTCACCTCTGGGTTTCCTGTGGGGATTAAAGAGAAGAGGGGAGAAGCGTGAGCAGAGGGAGAAGGCTGCTGCTACTAAGCAGAAAGCACACACTCCCCCATGAATGGGGTTTGTCTGACTCTGCCTCCTCTTAACAGGGCAGCACCGTTTCCTGCAGGTCACAAAGACTCGTAGATCAAAAACGACAGGTTCTTTTTGACTGGGCATTGGTTTTTCCAGAATGGTTGGAAGACATCACTTCTGAGTTGCTTCAAAATCTTAACTCAGGCTCTCCCCGCCTTCCATGCATGCCTCAAAGTCAGGGAGAGACTTGAAGATGGTCTTCATGCTATCGCATGGATCCCAGGTAACTGAGGCCAGGGGAGGCTCTTGCTGTCAACTGGACATGCTTTGGCGCTCTGCTTTCACTTTCTGTGAGAGCCTGGATGACTCTATGGTAGCGTAGTGCCTTGTACCAGTGAGTGCCATGGTATCTTGCCTAGTGATCTCGGCGGGTATGTGAGGTCCACTGGGCTCAGTGAATTAGCCCCAGGGTACCTGAAGTTTTCCATTTCTGCTCTGCCTAAGTGGAGGGCCAAAGGCTGTGACAAGTATTTAAAAGTATTTACTGAACGAGTCAACGGTGCCGGTGGGATTGTTCACAGTAGCAATGTTTTCCTGTTTACCCTGGGACACATTCCCCAACACCCGTGTGCCATCCCATCCTCATCTACTGAACTGGAACTCCACTGTCTTTCTGCTGTCTCTAGACAGAGCCCTCAAGGGACCAGGTGCTGCTGGGACACTCTTATCTCCCCCAGTCTTGTTCTCTGGGTCACCCAGATTAGCTCCCTATGCTGAATCATACTCTCCTGGGCCAATTACTTGGGCCTCTCTGGCTCCTCCCTACACGCAGTATCATATCTCTTTCTGAGTTCTTCCCTGACAGGAAGGGAGCTAGCCAAACCCCTTTCCCTCCTAGGCCTCGGTTACTTCATAGAAAGTCAGCAGAAGCTGGCTTCTCAGGAGTCCCCCACCCCTACCCCTTCCCTCTGGAGACAAGGCTTTAGTCTGGCTAGCAGACTGCAGGGCTCCCTCTCTGCCTAGGAGCTTGCTGCAGAGGGCAAGTGAGGCGGAGAGTGAGAAGACACTGGTCTTCTGAGAGTTGCCACCCTAGACAGTCTCTTACCCTGGGGAGCCTGTTGGGTGATGGGTAGTGCTCGGAAACTTCCAGGACTGGTGGCTGGCTCTGACTCGTCCGTGGAGAGTCCACTGTCAGCCTCAGCCTCCAGGGAGCCAATGGTCTTCTCCAGGAAGAGCAGACACTCCTTCTCTTCGGCAGACAGGAAGTCGTAACTGTTGTCACTCTGCGGGGAGAAGGAATCGTGAGATGGGGGGCCCCCCGAGACCCACCCTGCGGGGGGGGGAGAGCACTGCGAAGCTGGCAACCTTTCCCTGGTTCTGCTCTGCCAACCTGTGAAGCTGCTCCCTGCAACAGTAGGCGCCGAGGAGGACTGGCAGGCCAAAGCCACCAGGAACCAGTTCTGAAGGCTGGGTAGGCAGATGGTTGGCAAAGGCCTTTCTACTGCTTAGTCCTGAGTAAGCGGAATGCTTAGCGGCCCAGATCAGAAGCAGCCCCGGGGTTTCATCCCGGTTCCACGTGATTTTCAACAATATTTCAACAAGTATGTCTCCCATCTAATTCTGAATTGTATGGGTAACAAACATGGCTAAAACTCCACTGTGTCTCCTGTAACTTTTCAAAGTACTTCTGCCTCCTCTCAGCTGCTACCTGGCAGGCCGGTGCCGCCAGCAGCTAAGTGAAAACCAAAAGGAGCTACGGGGATGCGTGACATTTGGTCTGAGCTTTCTCTAGGCAGTTCCACCCCTCTTCCTAACGCCTGCGACACTCCAGCACTTACTGTCCAGACTCACCAAGATTCCTGGGGAAGGTTGCCAGATAGTCCTAGAAATATCTTGGGGAGCAGGGAAGAGGTTGTTAAATAACCCTGCCAATCTTGCCTGTCCCTGTCAGATGCCTGGACCTGCGTACCAAGGGAGCCTTCCCCAAACAGCTCTGGGAGTTCCTTGAATAAAGCTCTTCATCACTGCCCTCTGGATTTCTCCTTTATAGACTAGCCAATGGAACGGGAGCGTTCACGCTGGTGTCCGCAGTCAGAAGTAGGATGCTGTCCTTGTGTTCCCAGCCTCTCACGTCAACGGGAAAATGTGCATCTACTGCAAGCACTTTGCCTTTTCCATCCAGGTGTGGAGGGCACACTGTTGAGTCCCAGGATGACCCTGTCTCCCAACCAACCAACCAACCAACCAACAAGCCCATCAACAATATTAAATACTAACATTTGGTAGACACCTTTCATAACCCTCTTTCCTTTTTGCTTCTTTTTGTTTGTTTGTTTTTGTTTTTTCAAGACAGGGTTTTCTCTGTAACCCTGGCTATCCTGGAAATCTCTCTTTAGACCAGGCTGGCCTTGAACTCACAGAGATCCACCTGCCTCTGCCTCATGAGTGCTCATTAAAGGAGTGTACCTCTACCACCCAGCTCCTTTCTTTCTTTTCTTTTCTTTCTTTTCTTTCTTTCTTTCCTCCTTTCTTTCTTTCTTTCTTTCTTTCTTTCTTTCTTTCTTTCTTTCTTTCTTTCTTTCTTTCTTTCTTTCTTTCTTTCTTTCTTTCTCTCCTTCCTTCCTTCCTTCCTTCCTTCCTTCCTTCCTTCCTTCTCTCTCTCTCTCTCTCTCTCTCTCTCTCTCTCTCTCTCTCTCTCTCTCTCTCTCTCTTGCTTTTTGAGACTGGGTCTCTTGTAGCCTATGCTGGCCCTGAACTTGCTATGTAGTAGAGGATGGCCTTGAATTCCTGATTCACCTCTCTCCACCTGGTAATCAACTGGGTTTTTGTTTGCAGTATCTGGGATCTAACCCAGAACTCGGTGCTTGCAGGGCAAACACTTCCCCTGAGCTGCATCTCCAGCCACAGCTTAAATTCTCATATACAACAACGTCCATACCCTCCGTTACAATGATAAACAGCAAAGGAATGCTAACCTTGGATGTAAGGCATATTTACTCCTTCACCCCAACTTTATAACACCCAGAATTTAAAATCATGTCCAGAAAAAAATATAGCTTATTACATGTTCTCATAAACAGCTACGCATTGTGATTTCAGACAGTTCTATCTCTGTACATAGAGGGCCATTTATTTTCTACATAGAGGTAAATTTTAAGTGCTTTATTACTTTATTTTATTATTTAAAATTTTTTATTATTTATTTTGTGTTTGTTTGTGGACATGTGTGTGCTACTGAGTGTACAGAGGTCAGAGGAAACACCCAAGAGTCAGATTTTTCTTTGTGCCATGTGGATCTGAGAATAGAACTCGTCCTTCATCTCCTGAGCCATTTCATGAGCCCTTTTTATTTAGACAAAGTTTTGCTATAGAGCACAGGCTGGCGGAGAACGTGGTCTCCCTACCTTAGCTTCCCAGGTGTTGAGACTGGGTGTATGCCAATATACTCCTCGAGAAAAGCTTTTTTTTTCCTTCTCTTTTTTATGAAGCACTGGGGATGGAACTCAGGGCTTGTCGACACTAGGTAATCAGTCTACCGTTGGGCAGCACCCTACCCCTAGCTTTCTAAACGCTGTTTAACGCTGCTTAGCTGTCCTCTAACCCCAGACACTCCCTTTTGGGGGAAACGTATAAGACTCAGACAGCTGATAAAACTCAGACTACTCAGGGAGCTCAGAAGGCTCCAGGATTCACATGGCCCCTCCCCAAGGTTATGTAGGCAGTAGGCAAATGCAAAGAGGGGGAGGAGAGAGGGAGAGAGAGAGAGAGGAAGAGAGAGAGATTCTTTGTGAGATTATCTGCAAGTTGGTCAGGGAGCAGCAGGGATGTAGGTTTGAAGCTGTCACCCATGCTCCTGTAGGTAACTCTCCATATTAGGAATCATCTCTTTGGTCTGTCTGCGCCCTGTCAAGCCTCCCCAGGAAAAGTCATACAACAAACACATCTTATTACTCCCTCCAAGAACCATTAAGATTAGGGACTAATATTTTCCCTATTTGAAAACGGAGGAGACTAGCTCAGTGTGGTGGTATACAACTTTAATTTCAGCACTTGGGAGTCAGAGGTAGGTGGTTCTCTGTGAGTTCAAAGCCAGCCTGGTTGACATAGTGAATGCCTGAATGCCATGTTAGGCAGGGCAATGCAGTGAGATCACAACCCAGTGTCTCAACCACAAACAAACAAACAAACAAACAAACAAACAACCCCAAACTGAGGAGGCTGAAGTGTAGAGAAATTGATGATATGCTCAAGGTAGTATGGCTTCTATGGAGGGAATCTGGATGTGTTCAGCTCCATAAGGGTCCCAGTTACTCCAGTCTCTTTTTTTGTTTTTTGTTTGTTTGTTTTTGTTTTGTTTGTTTGTTTGTTTGTGGAAAACCAAAGCCATGCTATTCATTGCAGAGAATTTTAAGAGTCCATGTGCTACAAGACTCTGCCTTCCAGTTTCCACCATGACCCAAGTGCCTGCTCCTTTTCCCCACCGAAGCCCTTTAATCTAACGAAAGCAGGGGTGGTTGGGTATTGATCCTATTGCTCTCTGAGGTTGTCCCACCCAATTCTCTCTAGAAGCAGAGGTGACTCAGAAGCAGCAAGAATCCAGTGACTCACTCCCTGGTGCAGAAGATGAAAGAGAAGGTGCAGTGAGTGATGGTGGGTGGCACGGCCGGACAGGACAGGACAGGGCAGGGCGGGGTAGGGCGGGCGGGCGGGCGGGGATGCAGAGCAGGCCAGGTTGCGAGAGGGAGAGAGTACATACAGATCCAGAGTGGGCGGAGGTGGCGCTCATCATGCTGTCACAGCTGCCGATGTGGGTCCCGGGTTCTGAGCACGGCCCTGCTGGCCAAAGCTCCCTCTTGGGCATCGCCCGCCCGAAGCAAGGCGCGGGGGTGAAAGGGACTCCCAGAGGGGAAGTGAAGGGAAGTGAAGAATGTCCCAAGCTGGGCCTGAAAAGAGAACAATCACAGCCACGTGTGAGCAGAGCCTTCCCAAAGCACTGCGGGCCCTGGGGCTTTTAGGGCAGCAAGACACCAAGCAAGCACAGAGTTGGAAGGGGGCCACGGCCAGGCCTGTCTGAACTCCACCCCCAGTCTGCATGGAGGGACACCTAAGCTGGTTCAAACGCATGCAGAAGGATGGATTCAGGGACCAGAGAGGCAGGCGACTCAGGAAAGAGGTTGGAGTCTTCCTCTTGGCTGATTTTGTTTCCTCTATGAAGCAAGGAGTTTAACTTGCAATTTCATTCTGCAACCCAATACATATTACAAGGTTGAGGGCTTGGGTTCTGGATTCAAATCCTGGTTGAACCACTTAGTTAGTTGATTTTAGGCAAATTACTTGTTAAATATGATTAATGTAAGGGTTAAAGGAGAGGCCAGTTAGCACACACAGCTCTGCTGGTAGCAGATAATCAGCAAGGGAATTAAAAGGATAACTACCATTATTCTTATAAAAATCAGACAAGATTCATCTCGGACCAGATTAAACCCAAGCACAAGAGTTTTGGAGAGAAGGGTTCTGTCTAAATGGGGAATTACAGGCTTGAGAGAAGGAACAGGGCCTTAATAATGTACTTCTTAGAGTTATTATGAGAACAGGAAAAATGGAACGGCCTATGTAGTACAGTTTATGCCCCAGAATGTCGCCTGCAATCACTGTTAATAATATCATACACATGACACTGGCACCAAGTGGGCTGAAGTCATCTTTCTGCCCTGGGCACATGGCACCTGCAGTGGTCGAGTGCAACCCCATCTTCCCCACATGACACTTGTATTCTGCCATTCACGCATTCGCAGTGAAGTTCCCTAGACTACGCCAAATGAACAAGAAAAATGTCCAGTGGAGCTCCTCCCGACCCCAGCTTCTATGGGGAGAAACGGTTCAAGTTCATTGTGGCAATCGAAATAGCAAAAACCAAACCAAAGCAATGAACCACCTCATCTCTGCTGAGGATTTTTCACATCTGTTTGTGTGAAATAGTCCACCAGAGAAGAGCAGGTCATGAATGACTCTTCTTATGGAAAATGAAAATTTTAAAGAATTGTGAACAAAAGTCAGTTGCAAGGGCAAAAAGAAAGTTGGGGGAGAGCTAGAATTACAATAAATCTTATATGATTCAAATCCATATTTTGCTTGTAACACTATACTATATTTTAATCATTTCTTCTACTCTCCTAATAGAAGATAAATTGTCCTGGGACAGTATGTTTTACTAGATCTGGGGACTTGGGGCTTAGATGCCAGGATACACATTTCTCTGCCAATAGTTGTACCAGTGCCAATGTGAGCTTTGGGCTCAGTTAGGTGAACCAGTCTTCCAACCTGGTCACACTGGCAAGGGTAAGGCAAGGCCTCACAAGGCTCCTCCCCTGCTTAGAGAGACCCGTAAATGGGGCATGGAAGGATGAGCAGGATGCTGGGGAGAGAGATGGTCCTGAGTCACATAGGGTTCCTGAGGTTCCTCTCAGGAAATGAGGAACAGCCCAGAAGGGAAGGGACAACAAAGAAGCCCTATGCTAATCAATACTGTGTGGGGTAGCTCTAGCATTTTCTCCATGAGGTCAGTTCCTCAACATCCCAAACCCAAAGAGACAGAAGCTCAAGACCTTTGTGGACTAACTTTAGTCATTTCCGCTATGCGTTTCGTTAGTGATTGTCCAGGTTCAGACAATCACTATTCCTAACATTCCGCAAGGCCACCCAGAACTGCTGTCTGCAGAAACATGTCTGCACACAGTGCTGAGTGTAGGCAACAGGGGTGCTCAGTCCTAAACAAGACATTCATACTGTCCCACCAAAGCTCAGGGAATATTGTGGGAGAGTGGGTAGAAAGACTGAGAGAGGGCTGGAGAGATGGCTCAGAGGTTAAGAGCACTGACTGCTCTTCCAGAGGTCCTGAGTTCAATTCCCAGCAACGACATGGTGGCTCACAACCATCTGTAATGAGATCTGGCGCCCTCCTCTGTATACATAATAAATAAATAAATCTTAAAAAGAAAGAAAGAAAGAAAGAAAGAAAGAAAGAGAGAGAGAGAAAGAAAGACTGAGAGAGCCAGAAATGCAGTAGGTAGGTGTGTGTGTGTGTGTGTGTGTGTGTGTGTGTGTGTGTGTGTGTGTGTGTGTGAAATGTCACCATCTAGGCATGGCATATCCACTTCTGAAGACTGCACTGGTTTTGCACAAGAATGGGCCCACCAATGGCCAAGCAAGGATGGAGGAGGGACTCAGGGCCCTATCCCTCACTGCTGAGCTGTTTCCTAGGGATAGATTCAGGGAAAAAGGGAGCATGAATTCAGTGTACCCCTTGGTGAGCCCACCATTGGTCACCAAGATGGCACTGAATAAACTAAATGGGCCACACAACAGAGTCTCAAGTCATGAATCTGGGAGAGCAGGAGAGGGACAGGTAGGGAAGAGGAAAGGATGATGGGGTAGGAGGAAAGCAAGGAAGACCGTGGGAGAGAGCAACCGGAATAAATTATATACATGTCTGGAACTGTCGAAGAGCTAACTTAATTTAAAAAACAATGCTGTCTGAGTAAGCCTATTGGGTGAGCTACTTGGATGGAGGCTTCTTCTTGGCCTGAACACACCACTGTAAGCCTTTCCATAATATTTTATTTCCCCTAGAGTAAGTGACGCAGAAGAATTTGGAGAATGTTTGTTTAGATTATCATTTGTGAGCACCCAATAGGCACTGTATAAGACAAAAACCATTATTTTCAAGGGGTCAGTGTGGATTCAAGGGGCTATTTTTGGCCCCGATTTTCCATGGTTAATGAGTAATAAATCTTTAAGGTGACTCATTACAATGAATGGGATATTTTCTCCAAATGGGTGGGGTGGTGCCTCTTATTACTTTCAGAGAAAATTGCTACCTTTGTTCCTCTCTGTGTGCTTCAGGCTGTCCTGTGGGTCGCTGGCTTCTGGTTCCTGCCAGGGAAGCCCACTGCACTCTTGTTTCTACACCAGAAGCAGCTGAGGAGGGACAGTGGGCACAGCTCTGCTTCACACCATCTGCATGCTGCCGCTACAAAGCGCTCTCAGACATGCCAACAGGATCTTCAGGAGAGTCTGGTAGCATTTTCTTCCTTCCACAGCTGAGAAAACTGGGGGTCTTCCCAAATTCCTAAGTGAAGTAGGAATGCCTCACCCTACCAAAGACATCTCAAGACTGACTAGATGTCAGCACACGCAAGTAAGGGTCATTGGCCACTCCGCTACCAAAAGTCCAAAGATCCCCTTCTCTTCTGCGTCATACCTTAAATCCTGTGCATTATTGGGTTCAGCTTTGTATTTCTAGGTCAGTTGGTTATCCTGACAACAGACAGCAGGCATAAGGGAATAAAAAAACAGCAGGCGCAGATGTCGGCGCCACGTAACCTCAGGATGCGCGAGCAATCAGTTGCTGGACCCCTGACTCCACACCCAGTTCTCTGACTCAGACCCTCTGAGCAGAAAACACCTCTTCTTCTCCCACCTCTCTCCTTCCCCGGCCTGGCCTAACCTAGACGTGCTATTTCCTTCTACCAAATGTATAACCTTGAAACTTGTGGGCTGTATCAGGGCAGCAATCGAAACTCTCGGCATTTCTGGCCTGATAAGAAGCCCGAGAAACAAGCAAAGCACTCAAGGTGAAAGTTTGGTATCTTTTCACCCTTGACCTCTTTCGGAGACTTAAGGGGTAAAGGGAACAAGCTAAGAAATGTGCACAGCCTATAGTCAGGGCCTCCTATCCAAAGACACATTAAATATTAACTACTTCTCTAAAACTAGCCAAGCCTTGCAAGAGAGTAAATAAATGGATACAGAGCCCTGGCATCCAAGGCAGCGGGTGTGGAGAGGGCTTGAGCGCCATTCTAGGCTCTCTGAATCAGACCTTCTGAACAGATCCAGGCATCCTCGACATCCTCTCCCGTGAGCACACCCTCCTGTCTCCTAAGAACTCAGCCCCGAGTCACAGAGGAATGCTGCTCTTAGGCAAGGGTCTCTGCTTTCAGTTGACTCAGCATGCGCCTTGGCCGGAGAATACCCGGAAAACAGAAGGAGAGCTCCAGAAAGACTGCAATCTGTACAATGCTAGTCTCTCTTGGACCAGTGCTTTGTGGGAGGGGCTTGGTAGAAATACCATCTGCACAGAAGAGCCTTGTTAGACATTGCAGGTGACCCCTGTGACCCTTACTGCTGATGTTTGCTGCCAATGATAGCCTTCAGTGACTGAAGCAGGCTGACTCTATGGGCTAAGGGAAGATAACATTTAAAGCTCCAGCATTCACGACCAGAAACTCAATATATTCATCCAGGGCAATGGTTTTCAACCTATGTGTTGTGACCCCTTTGGCAAACCTCTGTCTCTAAACAATATTTACATTATGACTCATAACAGTAGCAGAATTACAGTTATGGAGTAGTAATGAAAAAAAATTTTATGGTTGGGGTCACCATAACATGAGGAACTGTATTAAAGGATCATGGCATTAGAGAGGTTGAGAGCCATTGCTCTAGGGCTATGTGCTGATGTCTTTTCCTCTGCAGAAGGTCAAGTTAGCAGCTGCACGTCACACACACACACACACACACACACACACACACACACACACACACACGATGATGATAGTTTATGCACTCTTCCGACTGGATTTCCATATGCTGCTTCCTTAGGCAGGTTCACTGGCTGCACTATTTTGTCAGCTGGGACACTTGAAGAAGTGCGAAGAAAAACCTCCACCGGGTCTGGTTCTCCTCTCTAAGGACTTTGCGGCATCACCTCGGCCTGAGCCCCACTTGGCAATCTGGTTAGGCTTGGTATGCCGCAATGAAATAAAATGTGGGTGAGGCCCAGCATGGCCAGGTAACTTTCTGTTTTCCAGGCTCTACAGCTCTTAACAGGTAAAGTCAGAGATTGAACTAGGAGACCCCAAGTGAACTGAATCTAAGCTAGTTTACCTGTGGGTTTTCCAAAGATGAAATGCTAGCCTGGATTGGAGTTTTCTCAACGTTTCCAAACCTCCATTTCCATTGCAAACAATCTAGCTCACCCCAGGCTTTACATATCTGCACAGAGTGCACCATTATCTCCTAACACACACACACTGCACCCTTTAGTTAAATGAAGATAGACACCGAGTCATGGGGGAGCTTCCTTTAAAAATGAAGTGGAAAACTGAGGTACCTGGCTCACCTACATGACCCCCCTCTGCTCCAATTACTCATTTTCAAAATCATTACTTGATCTTAGTTGTTCAGAGATGGAAATTTCCAAATTCTAAACAAAAAAATTTTTCCCTTTGAAACAGGTCTTGCCAGGTATGACAGACTGGCCTGGAACTTGCTGGTAGCCTGGTTTCATACTTTCCATCCTCCAGTCTCAGCCTTCTGAGTACTATGATTATAGGTGCGTACCAGCATGTCTGGCTCTGGTTTCTGTTTGTACAATATTCTTATGTAACTTAAATAAGTAAATGGAAGAGATGTTCTCCAGGCCTCCATGAAAAATATTTCAACTCTGGGCGGAGAAAAACCTCATCTGGCTTAATCTTAGGCTGGCCGAGAGACTTGAGCAAGAGATGAAAACCCCGGGTTGGATGTCAAGGGACACTCTTGCAGCGCTCCCCAGCACAGCCCTGTAGCCTCCCCTTACGATCCCTTCCTTTGCTGCAGAATAAGCAAGAGTTGGTCAGTGATTGACTCACCTTCTCTGGGCTGGGGTCTGAGGAGAAGGAAGGAATGCCCTTCTAGTCCAAAGGGCAGAGATGGAGACGGCTTGCCTGTCGGCCGCCTCTCCTACAGTTCTCTTCTTTTGACCTCCCCCTGACTTACCTAGACAGGTAAATGCTTCATCTGTGGGGCCTGGACACACCCTGCCGCTGACTCTCAGCCAATCCTAGCTCCTCTCCCTACTCCTCATTCCAGCTGTTCAGTCAGGGAGGACTCCGGAGGGGAACGAGTGGGTGGTGCTTCTCTGCCTTAGCCAATCACCTCCTGCCCCCGCCTTCTTTTGGGCTTAGAGCCAATAGAGAGCTTTAAAAAAAAAAAAGGTAGAAGTAGTAGAAGGCAAGCGCTGGTTTAAGCTGAGAATGGAGAGAGAAAGGAGAGTTTGGCGGGGTAGGTGCTTGATTTTCCTCCTTGAAAGGAACACAACCGTCCGGCTGGCCACTGTGCATTTCTATGGGCCTGCTGAGAACCGGGTTTCCTGTTTAGACCAGCCTTCCTCCACTGGAAGCTGGGAGTATTCTCCAGGCTACCATTCTGGTGGCTAGTTTTGTTTTCTTTTTTCTTTTGGTTTTTCGAGACAGGGTTTCTCCGTGTAGTTTTGGTGCCTGCCCTGGATCTCGCTCTGTAGACTGGTGGCTAGTTTTGTAACCGCCTTTTCTAACTAACTGCTCGGCCAGGGACAGTTTCCTGTCTGGAGGAGGCTCAGGGATCTCCAGGTTAGGGATGGAGCTGAGTCACCCGTTCCCTGGGGCTTGCTGACAGCCGTCCTGGCCTTTTTCCTTCTGGGGAAATAGAACCACCTTCTCTCCTTCCTCTAGGAAGTCCTTTTCTGGATTTAAACAACAACAACAGCAGCAACAACAACAGCAACAACAACAACTGCTAGAACCAACAGCCAGAAAGGAGAGAACTTGAACTCTGTCATTTGAGTTTCTGGCCCCTTTTGGCTGCTTAGAGACGGTGGCAATGGACATATTGTACATGTAAAGTCAGCTCCCCACCAGTCTGGCAAGTACTTCTCTTGTGGGGAGATGTTTGGTGTGCATGGGAGGAATCTCCGGCTTTGGCTTTCAGGAAGCAATCTCCCTCCAGGTAGAGGCCGCTCATGCCAGGCGGGACTTCTGTCCAGAAGTGGCCTTAGTTTCCTGACGGTAGCTTATCCCTAAGAACTACCAACTTTAAAGGTATTTCACTTGCTGGCAGTAAAAGGGCAAAAAGGAAACTCAGAATCAATCATGCAAGGATTGCTCAATTTAAGCCCTTGCTGTGTGTTGGGTATTACATTAAGCATTTTGATGTCTTATTTAATTTTTGCTTCAACTTAAAAGCACTGGCATTGTTACTATCCACACTTCATAGGGAGGTTAGACGACTTGTCCAGTCAGGAAGCAGAAATCACTAGTGGTCAACTTACTTCCTCCTTTTTATTCAGTCCTCCAGGACCCCAGTCATTGGAACTGTCCTGCCAGCATTAAGTATGGGGGGGGGGTGGAGAGGTGGGGGAGTGGGGGATGGAGGTGTGTGTTCCCAACTCAATTAACCTAATCTAGATAAGATCTCACAGCTATGCACAGAGGCATGTTTCCTACATGAGTTTAGGTTCTGATTCAAGAAGCAAGACCCTCACTCTGCAAAAACAATTTCAAGAGACTAGTGAAATGAAACAGTTTTTAATATACTAGTGTAGCGACAGCAAGAACAGCTGGCATGGCATTCTGGCAGGGAACAGTGGTGTGTAAAGTTCCTGCTTTTGTGTAATTCTGGCCTTTTCCTATGTGCTGGTACCCAGAGTTACCATCTTTATTCTCTTCCAGCTTGGACTCCTCCCAAATTCCCTGTTCTATTGGTTTGAGATAAACCAAAGCCTTATTAAATGAATCTCTTGGGGCTTGAGAATGCCTTAGTTTCTGTTGGTGGACTCAGCTATGGTCACATAGCTGTCACTTCCCAGTCTCAGAGTTCCGAGACAAGTAGGCACCAGCGGGCAGCTAGGGGAGAGAGGGCCTAATGCTTATTTGTGACCGCAGAGCTCTGAATTCAGCTCGTATTGAGGAGGGACCTCACCATTTATTTCCTATACAGTAAAACTGACAATATCAATCATCACAGTTGAAAGGCACCAGTATGATCCCAGTCTGCCTATATTTTGGAAAAAAAAAATTCCCCAGTGGGAAGCATTAAGTGCAAAAATAATTTGCATCCTTAATTCTAACAGTTTGTGCCATTCTCTATTTCACTACTGACTTGCAGACAGATGTTCATGTTTTCTAGGATGACACATGGTTTCCATCTCTTCCCTGTGATCATAGGTGGGAAGGAAATAACTACATTATCCCAGGGCCAAGATGAGGAATAATGTGGAAGGAACTCTGAGAAAGCTTGGGACAACCCCGTACCCTGTCAGCGTCATATGTCACAGGTGACTAAGATCTTCAGGGCTATGACCTCTGTTTCTAACACATCATCAAACACATGTGATGTCATAATACTGAGAAAACAGGAAGGGATCTCCACAATCAGTTCATTGCAACTGGAGCTCCACCCATGGCTGGAGTTGCTGGATTTGATCCAGGTTTATATAGATGAGTAATTTACACATTTGCTTAAAATATAAGCAAAAAATTCAATTTTTTGAACAGGCAATTTTTCAACTTATAATAAAATTAGAATAATTTGGAGGGTTCCCTATTTTTTCCCAGGTGACTTTTTTTTTATTTTTTATTTTTGGTTTTTTCGAGACAGGGTTTCTCTGTGTAGCTTTGTGTCTTTCCTGGAACTCACTTGGTAGCCCAGGCTGGCCTCAAACTCACAGAGATCCTCCTGGCTCTGCCTCCCAAGTGCTGGGATTAAAGGCATGTGCCATCACTGCCCGGCCTCCCGCGTGACTTTTAAATATAAAATAATCCTTTTGTTTTCTCTTTCACCCTAGACACTCTTCTTGGGAAATATTTCAGGTACCTGGGCACAGCAGCCTGCTGTCTACTACTGAGGTATAAAACTTTATGTATAAGCCTCAGCTCCTCCCCCCATTCCTCAAAGCACACGTGTCCTGGTTGAAATAAACTACTATCCTAACTCTGGTCTTTCTTGCTCTCCATGGCCTTATTATTTTCTCTGGAATTGAGCATGGTTTTGCTTTGCTTTACGTTTTGTTTGGAAACATATGAACCTCCAAGGTTCCAAGTGAATTAAGAAGGTGGCCTGGACTACAGACAAGGGAAGACACCCCCCCCCCCAAGTCAGAACTACCTGAAATAAAGCTTGATGGTCGATGTAGGTCATTTGTGTCTGCAGAGATAATTGCTGAGAGTTGGAAATGAATTCTTATTCGATGATCTGATTCTGACACCCAATTACAGATCGGCTTCCAGGACTCTGTCGCCATAGTCCTTGTCCCTGCGGTAGTACAGTGACCTTTAAAGGCTGCGTTATCATTCCCTCCGCAGTCAGCCTGACTCAGTGAGTGAGGCAGTCACTTAGGTGACCCAAGTATGGGCAGGTGTGTGCACACACATCCACACTCACTTGAAGTCAAAATAAATAACACCGGCTCCTTGGGGTTCCTTACAAAGTCAGGCTGCAGACCAGCTGAGGGCCTCCATCCAAACTTCATACTCATGCACACTCCACTGGTCAGTGTCGTCCTTCCTTTTCTCTTGAAGGAAGATTGTTAGCTTTACTCTCAGGGAACACCTGGTGCCCCATCCCTTCGTGGTGATATGTGCTGGGGCTGGCTCTAAGTGTGACCTCTGAGATACTGGCAGAAAGGAAACGTTTACAGTTAAGTAGAGGCTGGGAATGCAGAGCTGATCCTAAATAAGGAAAGACTAGGAATGGGTTCAAGGGTATAACTTGGCTATAAATTCTAGAATAGGCCACAGTTAATAAGCCGCCAAGCTCTCATCAAAGGATGAGTCTTACTAAGCCTAATATGAATGGAAACTAAGTCATATACTAAAGTAGACTTTAGTTTCTGACACTACATAATTGCTAAGTAGTTTCCAGGAGTAGGTTCTTCCCTATTTCTTTTCGGATGTTTCTCTAGCCCACCTGCACCTGCTGAGGAAGTTTGGAATTTATGTTTACAGATTGGGTATGGACATCTTCTTTCTACTGAGCAAGAGGATGGCTTTGTTTTTTACACAGTACTGTTTGTTCCTATCACATCTATGCCCACATTCTCACCTTCATATTCTCTCTCTCTCTCTCTCTCTCTCTCTCTCTCTCTCTCTCTCTCTCTCTCTCTCTCTCTCTCTCTCTCACACACACACACACACACACACACACACTCACTCACTCACTCAGTTTCCTGTTATCACACAACTGTTGGCAGCTGAGCTATTAGATACAACATGCTCACTTTTCTGTGTATCTCTGGACCCTTCACCCCTATCCGTTATGTGAATTCTCTCTCAGTACACTCACATATACATTGTTTTCTATTACTTTCATCCTGAAGAAAAATTTCCTTCAGACTCCAGACCTGCATCAGTTTGGGGGAAGAGCGTTCTGTAAGCTGGTCAATGGCTGTCATTTTGTTATCTTCATCAAATAACTGGGAGAAATCCATTTTCTGTTGAGTTATTTGGAGTGTAGACCTTCTTTCTTGTGTTAGCCCTCTTCTCTTGGCACGGCAGTTTTTATTAATTTCCCAAGGACAAATGCTTAAACTCCTGTGTGTCTGAAAAGAACTTTATTGCTATTTCTGTACTGAGTGGCTGCACACACAGTTTTAAGTTACCTTCTGTTGGCTTCCAGTACGGCTGGTGAAGAGCCTCCAACATATTTATTCTAAATGTTAGGGCCTTCTCTCTTTCTAGTATTTAAAAAGTTCCACAACGATGACGATGTTTGTAAGAGTCAAAGACTTTATTTGAAGCTGTTTCTAGTCATGTCAAAAGTTCTTGGATTTCCCAGTTAAGAGCTAATAAAATTCATTTGAGACAAAGATCTGATGATTCATTGGAATGTTTTTATGTCCTTTCAGTCACTCTACAACAAACATCAAGGTCAATGTCTATTTCCTTCACACACACACACACACACACACACACACACACACACACACACACACACACGGAATAAGGGCTTAAGACAGCCAAAGACAGCACAAATCTAGGTCTTTGCCCACTTCTAAAAGCATCTATTTTCCTCTTCCCTCATTTGTACTATGAGCAGACAGTTAGGGAAATAGCGCCATCCCTCTCACAGTAAGTACTGAGTTTACAGATGCTGCCACTTCCTAGTTCCGATGCTCTTCCTACTCTTTAAAGGACTAATTAGGACGTCTAGTTTAGCTTTCATCCCTAATACCATGTTTTCTAAAAGGCTCTCCCAGACTCACCAATTTTAATTTGCTGTTCCCACCCCATTATTTTCTTCATGGAACCTACATTCTAGTTTCTTTACAGCACTGGGTCTTTATTTTTCCTTTATTTTCCAGTTTATCTAGCAACCAGGGCAGTTTGACACAGCTGTGCCATTCAAGAACGCTCCCTCAATGAATCTCCATTTTTTTGTAATCCTGAGATATGTAACTTCATGCCCAAGAAGTAGAATTTAGGAAGGATTTAGCAGCTTACTTAAAATAACTTAGCTTCTCTTAGACAAAAATCATTTTCTCAGTTTTCATTTTAAGAGTAAGAAAGTCAAAACCGGAGGTAGGCACAATAGTACATGCCTATAATCTTTGCACTTAGGAAATGAGGACAAACTCAATGAGGTTCTCAAGTTGGAGCCCACCTAGATTACACAGTGAGACTCTTTAAGGAAGACAAAACAAAGCCACCCCAAACAAAACCAAACTGGATGTTTTGATATTAAATGAACCTAGAGGGAGAGCACTTTTGCAAAAGGTCATAATCCAATCCGTCCCATATTCTGGAGGTTTAAGAATTTGATTGGGCCAGGCAGTGGTGGCGCACGCCTTTAATCCCAGCACTCGGGAGGCAGAGGCAGGCAGATCTCCATGAGTTCGAGGCCAGTCTGGGCTACAGAGTGAGTTCCAGCAAAAGCACCAAAGCTACACAGAGAAACCCTGTCTCCAAAAAACTAAAACCAAAAACAAACAAAAAGAATCTGATTGGTTTCTCCTGTAATATTCATGCCGTGGAAAAAGTAACAATAAAGACTATAGGGAGCATTGATTTCCTAGCCCCAGTAGGAAGCAGTTTCATTCATAAAAGTGTGGAATTCTGCTGGGTGGTGGTGGCACATGCCGTCAATTCCAGCACTTGGGAGGCAGAGCCAGGCAGATCTCTGTGAGTTCGAGCCAGCCTGGTCTACAGAGCTAGATCCAGCACTGGCACCAAAACTACAGAGAAACCGTCTTGAAAAACAGAAAAAAAAAAAAAAAAAGGTGTGGAATTCTAGTATCTGTGAAATTTTGGTATCTACAATTTGGGTAGATATTTCAATACAATATCCACAAGGATGAATGAGAACTGTGATAGGTATGTTCATGTTACTTGCTAAGCACTTTTCTTTCTGGAACACTCTACATCCCAAACAGACGAATTCTACTCTTTTCTCCTCCTCCTCCTCTATCTACCATTTTCAAGTTATAACCCACCCTCCGCTTAAGTTTCATGGCAGTGGTGTTGATAATCATAAGAAAGGTAATCTTACAGGCATTCACCTCTAGAAATGTTGATCCAAGTAACTCAAATGAGCCTCCTGCTGCAGTAATGAAGACCCAAAAAGGCAATAAAGAATTTGGTAAATTACTAGGCCTGGAACAGGGAAAGGGTAGGTATGATGTGTTGTGCCTGACCATGTTTCTTCCGGAGATGTCTATTCCAGACTGGGTAGCTGACATGCTGAAAGGTTGAGTGGTACTTGTGATAGCTGAACAGAACAAGAGAACAAGGGCTATACCCAGTGTAGGTTAAAACCCCAGTATGCTATACCCTGAAGTGAGGAGCAACGCATCCGATTTATAGTTATTGTCACATTTAGTTACTCAGTCTAAGCTGGTACTTGGTGCCATTGCAAGAGAGACAAAAGACATCCAGATCAGAACAAAATTTCAAAACAAAGTGTATTTGTGTAACTTCTGTTTCTTGATTGCCTTATTTCAGGTTTGGAGATATAAGATCTTTGTCAATTCAAAAAGTATACATCTGTCACAAATGGATGTCCTGCTTTGCAGTTTATACCATAGCTAAGACTCTCTTTTCCAAACTTTAACAGGATAAGAGGGGGGAAAAAACAAACCCTGTTTTTTTTTTTTTTTTTTGTGTGTGTGTGTGTGTGTGTAATATTGTAATACCATTTGAAAGGAGGAAGAGGTTCTTTTGTAATTATTTTAGAGCTGGTATTAAAATATTTTTCAAGATAGTTAAGTTCTAGTATCATTCCCATAATGCAGGAGACTTCACAGTATTTGAGTTTTTTAAAAATATTAAAGCACCCATTTCTTTCTACTCTTGTCAGTTTCTTGTGGTTTGTATTTGTAGACTTAGGTCAAGTTAGAAAACCCAAGCTCTGGCCAACCTTAACGACCCCAGGGTTTCTAGTGTTTAACTGCTGACACTTAAAAATTATAGAGAAGCTACCATTTTCAAGCAGATGTAAGTCTATCCAGATCCTATTCTAGTAAAAACAGGTACACTCAACCTTTCCATTTAAACAATCCATTAGCAAAGGCTACTGAATTTAAACTTCAGGGGATTTAGAAAGAAATTTAGTCAGTGTAGAGAAATTTTGAATGACTTTTGGCATCAGAAAAGAGAAACACTTAACTACTCAAAGGGCGTGGGAATCAGGTACACAAATCCAAGCTGTGGTTTGGGTTGGTAATATGTAACTTGAGTGTAGTATTCGTCACTGGCCCTTTGCCCTGACCCCAAAATATGCTCACACAACAATGTTTTCACTTCATTTATTCCTTTAAAACAAGTCACTTCATACATTTAAGATATTGAAAAATCACATGTCATAAATAAAATTAATGCATCTTAATAACAAAGGCAAAATCATGAGTTGTATTAAATAAAGTTAGACATCTTCCAGATAGCAGCAGTGCATGAACTTTGAAAACTTGCTGGCAAGTAGACAAGGGAACATTTTGAAAGCAATACTGTTCATCTTCACTAAGAACACATTTTCTTATGCCAAGAAAACAACTCTTTTTCTGTTTGGCCCCTTTGCAATCATGTTCTAGAGCTCTGTATTTCAGGCTTTATGGCTGTTTTCTTATTTAAGGAGCTCTGCCTCTACTGTGTTAATACAGTCACTATAGACTATTTTTCATTTCATATCATTTTGACAAGCTATATGTACTTATTAGGCATTCTTATGGAAAAATTAATTTGGTATGTATTTCCTGTGACACCTTGAGTCCTGACTGGCACAAAATGTGAACTGGAAACCCTTATCCTTTAAGCAACCTAGGGATTATACTCAACTAAACATTCTATACCAGTTCTGGTGCCAAGTCACAACATCTCGGTAGAAATTCTTAACCTCTTTACCTATAACTTAACCAAATCATACCTTCACCATACTTAAAATTCCTACGTACAGGTCAATGTGTTCAAAAACAAAAGTAAAAAAGTGTGCCATGCAAATGCTAACATTCATGGCCATATACATTTCCTTTTTAGTAGTACTTTTTTCTATTAAATTAAGATGTAAACACCTCATAATTCAGTACCAACATAATACTTTGTTTTCCAAATAAAATATTTAAAGCACTGTAAACAAAATGCTGACTAATTTTTGAAGAAAAAAACTTTACCACAATCAAGACCATCTTACATTCATTGAGTTGGATGTGCTGACATATTACAATGGTTATTAAGAAAAAACATGGGGCCGGGGATGCTGATCAGTGAGCAAGCGCAAAGCCCTGATTTGGTGCCTATCACTATGAGAAACAAACTAGCTTATTCAAATCAAGTGTTCCTTCAGGTTTACAAATATTGCTTGCATATCTTACTCAAAAATCAATTTCCCTAAAAAATGCTTACTTAAAAATGAAAGGTTTCATGAATCTACTCTTTTAAAAACTCTATGGTGTAAACAAAATTTGAATACTGTAAAACAAGTGATAACAATCACATTACAGAAGTAACATTTCATATGTTAGGGCACAAACCATTCTCCTAACAGTGACTGAAATTAGACTTTCTCATAAGATACAATAATTACTTATGGTAATAACTGCTGGCTAGCAGCTCAAGGTTTTATCTTTCCTGTCCTCAAGATCTCTAGAAGGCTACGTAAACTTTTATTCTCTAATTTTTAAAGTGCTGCAAAAATAAGGTTTCAACACATGAAAAATGTAATTCTTAGTATATGTAAATTTAAGAAGGCCACCTGATTTTTAATATATAACGCATGTTATATAATGTGTGTATATGGATCACTGTTGCTTAATTTCACATACAGCCTACCGTACATTTTCCAAAAGGACGGAAAATTCAACTAGGGCAGCTTGAAGGAAGAAGCTAGAAGACAAGCAAGTTAGGCATGAACAGTTAGGGGCTATATAGGTAGGGAAGGAATGTTATCTTTGGATTGTTTTCTGGGACTTGAACTCGACAGGATATTCAAATGGCATAATGGTATTAGTTCCTAACAACAGGGCTAAGTTGGCCAGTAACCATTTGTTTATGTCCATTTCTCATTCATAGAGGGCAATTAAGAAACCAACCATGAATCACTAGCAAAAGATGTGGTAACATCCGGATGTCTTCATATGGCTGTCACATCACAAAACTCCCAGGGACATTCATATGGACTAATACCATGACTAGGGAGGGCATCTTCATAAAAGCACACTGAGTCTTTAATGGAAAGAAGAGGGAGGGAGAATGGAGCAGCAGGGCAAAGGTGTGACTGTTCCTCCACCACTGCTGCTCTCTCACACTAATATAAACGGTCTCATTTGAACTACAACAGAAACTCCTGGAGGACAGGCAACAACTGAACAACCAGGAAGGGGTTCATGAGCACAAAGTTGATTTTAGTTAGGGTACAACTAAATTCACAGATCTTTCCAAATTCTCAAAATGAGTTTACTCACATTAATAAATAATTTCAAGAGCTTAATAAGCACAGGAAAAAATATAAAACAACAATAAACCTTTTAAATTCTATGAGGCTTACTAGCTTGTATTTATACTGAACATAAATTAATACTGAAATAATTTGCATATAATGCTTCACCTTGAATGTTCTACAACTAGAACACTACTCTAAAACCAGTTTTCCTGTCAGCAAATCATTAAAAAGCCTTTTTGAAAGCCCTTTGACTATCAGCGTCTACCTGGCAACTGGACAAATCAGGTAAAAGATAAAATACGACAAGAAGTAATCCTCTAAATAAATACTAAACAAGATGTAGAAAAAACACTTAGAACGAAGAGTTTGATTTTTAAGACACCAGTACTCATTCTTTTCTTTACATTTACTAAACTAATCCTTCTCTGTAGATAACATAGACTTAGTTTTAAAATGACAGGAATTTATCTTCAAAAAAATAAAACATGCCTGACATATTATAAGTTATTCAATAAATACTTGTTGCATGAACAAATTTTCTGGATCCAAAATTTTAGAAACATTGAATATGGATGCTCAAGTGGTACAGGAAGGCAAACTTTATAAATATGATGCATAAAACTCAATTTGATGGATGTTACCCAGTGTTACATTTTTAATGTACAGTTTTAAATTAAATATTTTATAGAGGAAATAAAAGAAATAAAAAATCATCTGGACCAAAGAGACATTTGTGAAATCATTTGCACTTGTCACAAATGCCAAATGTTCAGTGTCCTAAGCTCACTCATGCTATTTTTAAGGCTCAGTAAAAAAAACAAAAATTAAGTATTTTCAATTTATAGGACATTGCCTGACTGGCTATGTGCACAAAGGGTATTCAAGAAAAGCCATCTGGCCAGGTATGGTGGTCCCTGCTTGTTATCTCAACACTCAGGAGGCTGAGGCAGAAGGATTACTTCAAGTTTGAGGAGCCTGGTCTATATAGCAAATTCCAGGCCAGCCAGAAACACATAGGGAGACGCTGTCTCAAAGCAAGAAAGAATGTCATCTGATGACTGAAGCATACTTTGTGAATTGTCCAACTGTTCCTTAAAGGAACCAAGTTTCTCTCTAAACTGTTCACTTTAATATTCCTTCATTTTATATGGTTACCACTGCCTAGTAAAAGGCTAAGGGTTAACCTTAGTTTGAAAACATTTGCTAAGATACATGGGAAAAGATGGAAGTGCTTTAAAGTACACCGATGGTTGTCTGAGCTATTTAAATGAGATCAAGATAACAAAACTTCACAACAGTATGCCTCTTTACATTGTATGACAGAATACACACCACATTGGAACTTAAAGATCCCTGATCTTTAGAAGAATTAAGAGGTAGAAGACTTTACCTGGAAGATTCTATAGTGAAGCTAAGTTTGAGTGGGTGTGCCTTGAGGATCAATCCATCAAGCAAATGGCTACATATCTGTCACTAGGTAGCAGTATTCTGAGAGAGCTGCATAAGGCAAAGATTTTAAACTTTTTATATTTTGGAAGTGAAACAAACCCAACCAATTATTTAAAAACTGAAAGTCAAAGATCACAGGTAAACAGAGTACTAACTTGCAGAAATGTGGACTATCCGAAAGATCAAAGTGGAGCTTTGAACACTGTTATCTATGAGATCAATCAAAAGCACACCATTGACACTTTAGAGGAAGACTTGTTTGTAAGAAGTGCTTTCAGCGAACAGCTGAGGGAATTAAATCCCCTCAGACAAACTTATATGGAAAACAGCACAAGAAAAAAAAACAAAACAAAAACCACAATTTCAAGATACTTCTTGAATTCTAAAATAAATTAGCAATTAAAAAGGCATACCCTGCTTCATTTAAAAAAATGTATCTAATGTAACAAACACCAACAGTGAATTGCATTAAAACAAGAGGCCAACGGTCTTTTAAAGCTTCAGGAAGCTGCGTCAGGCACCTTTCCCCCTTATACATTCCACTTCTATACACTAGAAATCTCCAACAGGACCCCATTCCTGTTTTAGATAACATTCTCCAGGAACACACGCATCCCTGTAAAATTGCTTCTTATGCACTTATAAGTTGTTAGATACACTTATAAAGTCTACCAAATTGCAATATAAAAAATTTTGACAATTCTGAGTATCTTCATTGGATGAATCAATTCAGAATTTAGAAACTACTAACTCATTCAGAGTTATTAAAAGGAATCAACTACTGGAGACACTGTGGTGTATGTCCAGTGACCCTCCGCAAGGCTTTCCACATTACCTAAAATAGGATGCTTTCTTCTATAAGTTAAAGCCGCTGGGTGCTGGTTTACAATAGAATCCAGTCTTCAGGCCAGCATCAGCAGTGGCCCAAGCCACCTATTCCGTCACCCTAGTAGGAAGAGGGCATGCCACTAGTGTAGCCACACATCTGTAAACTTGCACACTAATTTTAATCTTAACAAGGATTTTCAGTGTCAGTCATACTGGTTAAGTTAAAAGGATGGTCCAAGCACTGTGTTCTTCTATTCTGTAGGGTTATGAATAGCTTATTGGAAAACCCAGAGCCTTCTGGATCTGTGAGGTAGTAGGCTCCAACTCTTACCATGAACACATCACACCTCTCCAAAGTTGGTATGGCCCGTCTCCTTGGCATGGTCCCTTGCTTCTGCTTGTCCAGTTAACCCCTTCTGACACACCATGCATCTCAGGGTGAAGCGGTTTACATCAGTAAACTGTCTCTTTTTTCTAGCTTCATCAGCTAACTCCAGGGCTTGTACGAGAACAATATCGTCATTTGAGGAGAAAATGGTCAGAGGAGGCGTATCTGGATCGGGGAAGTTACGCTGAAGCGGATCATAGTGGATGCCATCGTAGAGGAGCAGCACCCTTTTGGTATACCCCGCGTCTTCCCCAAAACGATCAATTCTGACGGTCTGTGTATCCACTACACATATTTCACATTGATAAAACTTAGACAGAATGGATATCTCAATGGCTCCCCCCCAAGTGTCATCCCTTTTGATCCATTCACAATACTCCTCGTTTGTTTTCCCCAGTATGGCCTCACTATAGAAGTCTGGATCGCTTGCTACAATCTGTGCTATGAGGCATCTCATGTCAGGGGCACAAGCTGGATTCAAGACTCCTCCTTCAACGACATAGTACACACTGGTAAAGAGGCAAGAGTTGTCTGCCGGGACCGCGGTCCTGGTAAGCACAGGCAGAGGTTCCCTGACATAGCTAGAAGCACCGTGTTTGGAAAATGCAGGTGACGCTTTTGGTCTGGTGTGGTCTTCTTCAACAATCAGCAGGTCACCTGTCGAAAATAAAACACATCCAGAACTGCAGAGAAGTTACAGATGGGGGGCTTATTAGCCAACTCGGTAAATTAGGAGCCAAATGAGTTCAAGCATAAAGTGGGTTACCAAGGAGAACATGGCTCTGTAAACAAGAGACCAGTAACACCTAAGTTTTGTTTGTTTTTTTAGTTCACTGTCGCATCCCAACTTAAAGACAAAAACCTTTATGTAAAAAGGTAAGTTGAAAAACAAAATCTCCTATATTCTTCACTTAAAAACGGGAATCTTTCGGCTGTTCACCACAGACTAGGTAGGTCACCAGGGTGTTCTCCTTGCACTTGGCATGACTATACATACCATTTGATGTTTACAAGGGGTCTTGACACAGAACGTAAAGTTTTTAGTGGTCAACACCGATGTTCGAGTTTTAACACTGGGAACAAAACTCTTACAGTTCATACAGTCCAGGTAAAAGTGTACACAAAACAAATTATAAAAACAAATTTTAGACAAAATCGGTATCTCGACTGCCGGCCTGCTGATCAGGATAGGGAAAAAGAACCACCCACCGTATCAGCGGAAAAAGAGTCCTGCTGTCCTTTGGGAAAGCAGAGAACACAAAATAAAACGAGATGGTCCCAAGGTTGACCCCGGAAGCAGGCTTGGGGAATCGGGAACTTCAAGGCTTTGCTCCCAAGCACTCGCCCCAGCCTTCCCGGGGCTCGGGTCGTCCAAGCCCCCAGCGGGCCCACCGGCACCCGGCCTCACCGGCTCCACTCTTCTCCCCTCCACGTCCTCCAGGCCTTACCCGGCCCCGGCCGGTGCCCGTACCTGAATGGATGGGCAGGTCCCCAAGCATTGTGTCCCGGTCGCTGAGGTCCAGGCACTCGGGCGGGTAGCCGACGAGGATGCGCTGACTGCCCGGAGCGATGCCGGTGATGGCGGCGATCTGGCCCTGGAGTTCCCGCAAGCGGGTCCGACAGGACAGCCCCTGCAGAACGTGGGTGCCACCCTTGGCCTTGCAGCGGAGCCGCCACATCGTGCCGGCCGGCCGGCCTCCTGCGGGGCCAGCTTTGGTCCCAGCCGCAGCCGGGGAGGAGGAGGAGACGCCGCCGCCACCGCCGCCGCCGGAGCCACCAGCGGGGGGGACCCCAAAATGGCCGCCTTTCGCGCCGCCAAACATCGCGAGAAGTAGCCGCCGCGGCGCTTCTTCTCGCGACACCTCGGGTAAGGGGAGCCGGCCCCCGGCCCTCCTTCAAGTGCGGACTCTTAAAGCGATAAAGGGGGCGGCTTGAGCGGAATGGCTGGAGGCTCGGGCGGCTTTTCGGGGCGCTGCGGTGAGGCGCCCTGCGCGTCCGCGAGCATTTATGCCCCAGGGAGGAGGGCGGGGAAGGAGTTCCCCGAGTCTAGCAGAGCAGAATGTCACCTTGCAGGGAGGTCGGAAATGATGAAAGCAGCCGCAGCCGCAGCTCTTGCAGCCGCAGCTCTTGCAGCAGCAGGAAGCGCAGACTCATAGTTGGGAAGGTAAACAGATGCCAGGATAGGTCACCGGACCTGCCCCCTCCGTCAGAACTGATTCATCGAGGCCGAGACTGGACGGCCGGGCTCCTCGGTGGGTGAGACGAACTTGAAAGCGTCCACCTGCCACCCCAGAAAGACTGCGTGAGGTCAGCAAGCCTCAGTGCCTAGGGCGATGGATGGCCTCCCTCGGGTGGTGGCCGAGTCCCAGACTCCTGTCATCCGGATTCCAGTTCGATGCCTGGTATCCAAGCAGGAAGACACTTCATTCCCGCCTGGGGTGCAGCCAAGTCCTCACTGCGGCCGAGATGTGGCAGGAGAGACGGGGAAGAAGAGGCACACCGGCCAGACACGCTAGCCAGTTTCCAGCTGTGGGTGCCGAGAGCCCGAGACTGCCTTGAACTTTAAAAAAAAAAAAGTGTGCAGTAAACGCCAGCTAATGACCGAGTTTATAGCATGCGATGGCACGCTGAGGTTGTAAAACGCATACTCGGACTGTCTGGAAGATGACCCTGCCTGACTCCTCGGTAAAGAAGCAATGAGTAAAAGCAGCACTCGTTTTTTTGTTTTTGTTTTTTGTTTTTCTTTCATTTTTCATACTTTAGCTAAAGCAGCCACCTTCCCTCCCCTCCCCTCCCTCGCCCCCACGGGACTGTCCGTCGAATCAAGCCCCAACAGTGTGCTGGGGGCAACTTTGAAAAGTAGTTTGGGAACGTGTAAAACCCACTGAAACAGCCTCTACCGATGAACCGATTACAGCAAATCCTTTCCCCTCCACCCCCACACCAGGAGCGGGTGCAGTTTTCCTCCCTGGTGCTTCCAGATGACCACAGATAATAGAGTCTGGGTCGGGGTAGTAGGAGGAAATAAAGGGACGCGGTTTTGGAGAGACCTGGAGAAGTCACCTGGGTCCAGGGAAGCTCCCGGTTCCGAGCATGGTTGGCTTAAGGTTCCAGGATCTGACCAGAAGTCGTAGTCAGCTCTTGCACCCTGGTAGCCAGTGAGGCATCTTTAAAAGCAAATGTCTACCCCCGGGGAGACTTTGGTGGGGGGGACGACAACCGAGTCTAGCTGTAATTCGGGAGTGAAGGCGTTAATCTGCGTTTTCACCAGGCACTCCCACTCAAGATGTCAGTCAAATAGGTCTCGCGAGAAAAAGAAAAACTAAGGTAAGGCGTCTTATTAACCCCGCCTCCAGCTCGATTTGTTCCCAAGCAACGATGCCACCAAGCTCCACTGAGTCGGCTGGTCTGGGAGCCGGCTGCCCTAGGCGATCACAGGTCCTCCCGGAGGCAGGTCCGCCTCCCCAGGAGCCCGCCTCCTGCCCTGCAGGGGCTTCATTGGTTCAGCCTGCCTCCAGGTGAGGGCTGACGCGCTGGTGGGCGGAGCCAAGCGGACCACGTGATCCTCCCCCTACCCACCCCCCAACCCCCGTTCCAGCAGGGGAGCCCAGACTTCAGTCAATCTGCCAGGTCTGGTTCGCGGCGCTCCGGTGGCGACACCCGGTCCACAGCCGGGAGGACGAATAGGGCAGGTCGAATAGGGTGAGCGAGAGTCGAGCAGTCCGGACGAGAGGATGGGGTGCTGCGCGGGCGCGGTGAAGGTGCAGAGCGATGGTGCTTCGCCCTTTCGGGAAGTGTAGCTCCCCTGGCACTCCTGGGCGTGCAGACCTTCGGGGACGCTGCCGGAGCTGCAGCTGGTGCATTTGCACTGTTAGGCGAGGAGCAGTGCAAGGTTTTTCTTCTTTTCTTTTCTTTTTTTAATAGAACCTTTTGTCTTGAGCTCCTTGGTATCTATCTGGGTTTGAGAAGTGAAACTCGGTCCCTCCTACCTAATTGATATTAGGACCCAAGGCTTATTTAGCAGGTAAGCCATACTCTTCCGCTGAGCCCCAGGGGGTAGGGAGGGAGGCTTGAGAATGGAGAACACTGGAGAACATAACGTGCTAGGGAGATCTCAGACCCGTTACATCTTCCTTCTTCTAGAGGACATGTTTCTGCCCCTGTCCTTCTCACCACCGTTCCCATTCTCTCTCTCTTTTTTTCTTTCTCTTTTCTCTTCAAGACTGAGTTTTACCTTTGCATTGAGATTGCTTTCTTGATAACGCTCTTGACTTATTCTCACCTCCACCTCACTTCTGATTGCCACCTCTGTCCCTCCCATATTCTTAAAACTAGAACATGAGGTCAAGAAGCTTGGACAAGCACTTTTTAGTCGGTTATCTTTGTCAGTTCTATAAAACGAAATGAAGTGCTCATGATAGGAAAATATGCTTCATTAAAAGACTGTTGGAAAGCGTGCTGGATTTGAGATAGATGAATGTGAACAAGGCCAGCAAATACGCGCAAAGTTGGAGTGCAGCTCTGTAGGTGAAGAATCAGGTTTGTGACTTATCCTAGAGCAAGTGGCTGTGAATTGGGAGGGAGAGGCTGGCCCTGAATCTTCTAGGGGCTCCTTGCTTGTAGCACACTAATCTCTGTATTGTTTTTAGGGACATCTTCCATCCAGCCCTTGTATCTTCTCCCTCTTTTCCCAGGTGCCTTCTGAGGAACTACCATGTCTGGGGATAGTTCATCTTGCACAGAACACAGAAGCAGCAGCAGCAGCAGCAGCAGCAGCTGTAAACCTCATGCCTCCAACCTTCGGAAGGCAGGGAAGAAATGCTGTGAGTTCTGGTAGAGTGAAGGCTGCTCCCTCTTTGTCCTGGAAATGTGTTTGTATCCTAGACTCCCTTGCTCTGTGGGAGTGAACAGTAATTCCTGGGCATGGCAACGCACATTTTATTTATTTTGTGACGGGGTGGTTTTACTACAGAGCCCTGGCTTGCTGGGGACTTGCTGTGTGACCCAGGCTACCCTGTGACTCAGGCAATTCTCCTCTTGTAGCCTCTTTGAGTACACATGTGTGCCACTGTGTCTGACGTGACATGGGATTTAAAACAAAGTCTACACGGTGGGCAATTTCCTGTCCCAAACAAGTAGGCTTGTTGAAATGTGTCTTTGGAGCTTGACTGCTGTGTGGCTCAGAGTTTCTTGCTGCTTTCATTGGCCATGGGAGCACTTGCCTGATGTTGGAAACTAGAACAAGTTCTTACATACGTAGGATGGCAGAGTGTCAAGGTACAGGATTAATCTGGGGCTGTCACTCTCCATTTCCCTTAATCTCTTGGACTGTGTTCTAGATCGGTGACACTAAACTGCGCTCAGAAGCCAGGCAGGGTGGTCCACACCCGTAATCCAAGCCCTGGTGAGATAAAGGCAGCATCAGGAGTTCAAAGTTGTGCTCAGCTACATGTACTTAGTTCAGAGTAAGCCTGGGCTACTCGAGACCTCGTCTCAAAAAAAGCAAGCAACCAGGAGTTGCAGGTAGAAGCCAGTACTTGTCCTTTACCTCCAGGCCTGAGGGGAACGAGCCCTGACACGTGAATCTTGGTGTCTTGGGTCCTTGCATTCTTACAGGGCTAGCCTTGCATTTTGTAGATTCCTTCACATAAGCGCAGAGAGGACAGCAGTGGTGGCAGGGGAATGTTCCCCCGACTTTACATTCCTAGGCAAGGTTCTAGAGTTCCCTAAAAGTCTGGGGCATTGGCCATCAGATGTTTCTAGAGCCCTCAGAAGAGTGTTAGCATGCTTGGTCTTCATTGTGGAGTACACCTTTTTTGGAACCCTTCCAGTTGAGTCAGAAGTGCTTCTGCATGTGGGTGGAAGGAGGTGGGTGGTCAGCTTGAGACCAGGTACTGGATGTGTTCAGAGTCTACCCCAGAGGCTCCGCCACGGGGTCATGCTCTTGTTCATTTCATGCTCTCTTATCTGGCGTCCATGATGTCATGTCCTGGATAGATGCAGGTATAGTACTGAGCTTGGCACACCTCTGGTTAGGGCAGGAAGTCAGTACGGAGGGCAAACTGTCTCGTGAGTAAACTAGGCGGCAAGATGCTTAGTTGTAGACCCCTCATTGGGACTACCTGGGTTTGAATAGTGGTTTTCCTGTTTCCTAGCTGTGCACCCTTGAGCGATTTGCTTAACCTCTCTCTCCCCCAGTTTACTCCTTTTTTTAAAGACTCAAGCCTCCCTTCCCTCTGTCCCCTATGACCCCCTTCTCTTTTCTCTCCCCTGACAGTGTCCCACTGTGTGGCCCAGATCAGCGTTAACCGTGATTTTCTTGCCTTAGATCCAGAGTGCTAGGATTACAGGTGTACACCGCCACTCTTAACCTAGTTTACTCTGTTATGTAGTGGAGATACTAAGGTTGTTCTCCCGGGAGTGATGTGAGAATTAAATAAGAAAATACAGACAAGCACTCAGACGAATGTTGGAACTAACTGCTGTGTATAATTTTTCACAAGTAACTCTACTTTTTGTATTTACGCTTGAAACAATACATGTAAGTAGTATGATACTCAGATGCTGGCAACCCCTCATAGTTTAAGAGCCCTTTATTTTTTCCGTGAAGAATGTTTTCTATTGTTTGACAGTATTATAACTCACATGTTCTGATCCAGTGTGGTCCTCTTAAATGGACTGTTCTCCTGTTACTGGGGTATGTGATCCACAAGGCAGTGGAGAGGGATGGGGGTGGACATCAGGACCAGCTAGTTCACATTCTCAGCCCTCCGAGCTCTGCCTTGCTCTCCAACTGGCTGCTTCTTCTGCCTGCCTTCCTAACCCTTTCATAGCTCTTCTACCCGAGGGCTTTTGATTAAGAAGCATAATCCTAGGTCTTGTTTATGATTTCTAGACTCACCCCTGCTCCTGGCCATAGTTTTTCTTTTCTAATCTCTACCCTTTTAAAACTGCTTTTTCTACCCAACTGAAGGGCTCTGAGTTGTCCTTTATGTACCCAACTTTTCTTACCTCATGGAAGGACTGAGATTGTGAGATCCTTAGGAGAGTATTAGTTTTGTTTTGTTTTTTTTTTTCTGTACTGTGCACAGAGACTTGGCTGTTTGACTATTTAGACGGCTTGTTCTGGTCTCTGTTACTGTGTCCTTTTTAAAAACCTCACTAAGTGTAGATAGCATTCCTAAGTTGGTAGACCCAGACTCACCCCTTCCGCATCATGTGGAGACGGTCCCTTGTTTAGAGACTCGCCGCCTGCCTCGTGTTGCTTTATTTATAGCTCAGCTGCTGTCTTCTCACTGCTCCTCACACCTGCAAGCTAACTTTGAGTCTGGGAAGTGACTGGGCTTCACTTCAAGCCAAAGAATGACTGCAAGGAGCCAAGACCTCGGGAGCCTTCCTGGGACTTGGGTTGTTCCTGGGATGGGGTTGTAGGCATGCTGGTTGGGGTCTTTTTAAGGTACCCAGGTGGGTGGTTTCAGGGGTCTCTGAGAGCAGGAAATGAGGGACCTATACGCTTTCCTTATTAAGACTTTTTCTCTTTCTCATATTTTGGTTTCTTTTATTTATTTTTAAAATATTTTGAGTAGATCTGGAGAAGACAAGTATATTTTCCCCTAAACACAAAAGTAATGCATGTTTAGGAAACTCAGATAATTAAAAAAGAAAACATGGAAAGTAAAATCTCTTCTAGTCTCTCTTCTCTCTGCTAACGTCACTTCTTTTGGATGTTTAGTTCTGGTGTATCCCATTACCAGACATAGGTAGACTCATGATATACATAGTCTGTTCTGTTGCCATTTCCTTTCTAAGTATTTATTATACTTTGGATTCTTGTTTATTTTTTTACATATTGGTACATCCATGTTGACCTCATTCATTCTCCATTGTGTGAATCTCCCTGATAATTGTTTGAAACTTTTCACCATCAAAAAGAACGCTTCGGTGAGCACCTTTATACGTCTGCATGCTCATGTCAACAGCATTTCCTACAGACATAAGAGGAGCATGACAGACCCAGTGGGAGCCCTCCGCCATGTTGTAATGTGTTCTGTGCAGTTTCTGGGCCTGGAGATGTATCTGCTGGAAGTTGCCTATTACTGGCCAAGGCTGCACTGCCTACCAGAAACCTCAGTTTTCTTAGTGTTTGGGTGCAGTTCTTCCAACTTGATTATTTCATGCTCATCAGTCAAACAGCAGTAGATAATCAGATTTTATAATTTTTAATGAATAACATTAAGGTAACAGTAATGATAATGTGTTATCGGTTGCATATTCAAAATACTGGGCCTGTTGAATGTGGATAATGGAAAAAGTCCTTGGCCGGGAGGAGACCAGGAACCATTACTCTCCTAGACATCCTCCCAGATAAGCTTGGAGAACACAATCATGTTTTCAATGGGACCTTTCGTTATGTGCTAATGTGATGGCCAAGAACCAGCAGATAAGCCTGAATAGGCAGTCATGAGATCAGTAATGTGGTCAAGAAGCCTGACCTTGACTCTCTTCTGTGGTCCTGTGGGCCAAGCTCATACATTCTCTGGGATTTAGTTTTTCCATTTATGTGAAAGAAACTCTCAAGTTCTCATTTTTACTAAGCATGCTTACAAAGAGAAATGAATTGAAGCTGGATAAAGCAAATTTAAACTCTGCATAAAAAAGACAAAAGGATTTCAGGATTGGAACAGTTTTCCATTGTATGTCAAGAGGTGGTGTTACATATCTCTAGGTCAATCAGTGTGAAGTACCTTCTATTCACACTCAGGTGGTGCTTTTCCTTGAACAACAAAGTTCCCAGTTTCACCAGCCTAGCAGTTTGAGATAGGAAGTAGTATTTGGGTTTTGGTTTTTGCTTTCCCCAGAAAGCCCTGGTTATAGTAGGTGTGTGTGTGTGTGTGTGTGTGTGTGTGTGTGTGTGTGTGTGTGTGTGTGTGTGTGTATGCATGTGCTGTAGGCCGAGGCTGGAAGAGTGGTACTGAAGAGTAGGGATATGGCGTGCCCGTGGGCCCAACCCTTTTGTTGTTATCTTTTGTTGTTAGCTTTCTAGCTTTCTCTGTCCAGCATGGTGAACACAGAGCAGCTACTCCCAGGCTTCTCTCAGAGTAGCTCCTAAGCATGCTTTCGTTCTAAACTTCAGGGAGGGTAACAGCGTCATTGGCGGAAGTGCCTAATGGGCTAGAAGATGTGGACAGAGAGGCCTGTAAGTGCAGCTAATGAACCAAATCATCACATGTCCAGAGGAGGATGTGATAAGCTGGAGACCATGAAGACTTGGGGGTGGAGGGTTGGGGGGGGGGTTTACTGCACGGACCTGTTGCCAGGCGGGCCTGTTGCCTCCCGGGGTCAGTGCTCAGGGACTAATGCCCACAGAGGCTCCCAGGTGTTGTTTACTTACTTCTTAGCTCCTTGTGTGGATGGAGATGGAAACTGCTTTTGCTGCCCCATGACCTATCTTGGTGGAGCTCCTGTCCAGAGTCAGCAATTTCCCCCACGCAGCAGGGCTTGGATTCTCAGTGGGTGGTCTCCTAGTTCTTTTTGAAGGAAAGAATTCATAGAGACAGTTAATAGAATGCTTAAACAGAAGTTTATTTAGCAAAGCTAAACAAAGTGGAGACTCTAAGGAGATTGCAATGGGCGTCTTCAAGGCAGGAAGCAGCCCAGCAGGTTCTGAACTATGAGGTGGGTGCCTTTGTCCTCCCAAATCATGGTGGGCCACATCTCCCTTTTAGGATATTTCTTCCCATGACCCTGCAGACGGGGAGGTGTCACAACAGCAATGCACATGACATTATGATGATATCAGGTCTTGAGGATGCAGACCGTCAGTGACCATGTGTGGGGAAATTCCCTGGTGCCTTAGTTTCTGGCACAGTGGGAACAACCTCACTGCAGCTTCAAAGATGCTTAGCCTCAGAGTGGCATTGACACCATCAGGTGACACATGTTACAGAGTCCCTTTGGAAAAAGGTGCTAGAAGTAGACGGTCAAGGCAGGTTTCTTCCTTTTCTTGTCTTTTGCCATGGAGAAGGCCTGCAGCCTGAACTCTCCCTGGTGACGTCAGCTGGGGTCTTGGCTCCAAGAAGGGTTGATCAGGCACAGATGCAGGTCTTTCCTCCACCTCTGCTTGGTGGCAGCATGCACATGGAGGAGCCAGTTCTGTGAGTAAACTGAAAAAGGCCTCTTGTTAGGGAGAACAACTGGGGCGCACCGGTCTGGATTCCAGGGGCACATCTACACTTGACTAATCTTGTGCTGTAACGAGTCACAGACTGTCTAAGCCCACCAGCCCAGTGAAACCTGTACTTGGACCACTCCTGAGAGAAGTTAGTTACTATGGAAAGGTCAGCACCACCAACTGCCCTGCTTACTGGTCGTCCTGCCTTTGTATGAGCTGTTGAGGCAGGCAGGCCGCCATGTCCTTGTGCTTGATCCTGAACCTTTATGGAGTCTATTCAAACCTTTCTCCTGCAGGCTTTGGCTCCCAAATGGGACTGTGGTTTAGAAATTATGTGGGGGAGGAGTTCATGACCTGAGTGTGGTGGCTTGAGGCAGGGATCTTTTTTGCAGAGACCATCAAAGTTTTGCCCGTGGCTCTGGAGGGATGGGTGGGATTCTCAAGGGAGACACTCTGTGGGACCTATTTTAAAGTCAGTCTGGTTTGGGGGTGAATGGAATCATAGCTACAATGTTTTTAATCATTCTTGCTCTTTCGAATCTTTACTATTTCTTTCCCTCTTGGGAACCTCTCTGAATGAAGACTTGGGAAAAAATGCCTGGGTGTGGGTTCTTTATGGAAGTCTGCATGACCCTTTAACTCTGTAGCCTCGGTTTGCCTTCTCACCCTTGCTGGACCTTTGCCCAGGAGGCTTGTGAGGACTAAATGAGATGATGACTACGGAGTTCCTCATCGGGACATAAGCCTCACGAGACGTGTCGTCACTTAGCCCTACCTGTCTCCTCTTCTTTCAGCATGGGCTTCCTACATGACCAACTCCCCAACTCTCATCGTTATGATTGGTTTGCCAGCCCGGGGGAAGACTTACGTGTCCAAGAAACTAACACGCTACCTCAACTGGATTGGGGTACCCACCAAAGGTAGGTGCAGGCCTTTCCTCGGGAAGGGAGTTGATTAGTTCGGGGCCCCCACAGGCCTCTGAGAGACTTAATCTTCCTAACGTCGAGGTCCTCTAATACTTCTGATGAAAATAAAGATTGCTTCCTCGTTCCCTGGGTTTGTTTCCTGTCCCCAGACATGTCTCCTCCAGGCCTAGGCAGATCGTCCTGCTTTTGATAGAATGCCTCTGGTAGAAGTAGTCAGAATTAAATGAGAATGTGCTGTCTCAGAACTCATGGCACATGTGTCATGTTCTGAACCTTGATGATACCCTGGTGAGACAGTAGCTAAGGAGATAAGATGCTCAGTTTCAGCTTGCTCACGTTCTTCACCCGGCAGGACTTGAACCCAGCTTGTCTTAGTTTGGTATTGTTTCCTACATACATGGAGCTTTTTCCATCCCATTGGCCACTCTGTTAGGCCAAGAAGTCTCCTTTAGTGGGGCCATCATATTGTTTTTGCTGCAGTGTTTAACCTCGGGGTATATCGGCGCGAAGCGGTCAAGTCCTATAAGTCTTACGACTTCTTTCGACATGACAATGAGGAGGCTATGAAGATCCGCAAGTGAGTCTTTTTCTTTTTCAAGGCCTGACCTAAGTCAGCTGTTTCTGGCCAGTTGTGAGACTGAATGTGTTAGGGCCTAGTTTTTCTCAGGAAATACCTTGGGGGCATTTTAATGCATATGATTACATTGAAAGATCAGCTTGGGTGGGTGGGTAGCAGACAGGACTGTAGAAGATGCTTTTGCGTGATGTCTAAAGAGGTATACGGCCTATAAACTGGACATGGAGGAAATTGTAGGATGGTGTGCAAACTTCCTGGGAAAGTTGAAAGACTTAGTTAGGGGGAGCATGACCAGAAAGAAATTGAGTGGGCAGTACAACTGTGTGTGTCTCCGGCCTTGCTTGCTCTTAGAGCTTTCCACTGAGTTCCTTTCTTCTCCTGGCAGACAGTGTGCTCTGGTAGCACTGGAAGATGTAAAGGCCTATTTTACTGAAGAGAGTGGGCAGATTGCGGTAAGCGGTGTCTGCTTCCCTTCATCCCCACTCTTCTGGCATCCTGGTTACTCAGCTCCACCTGGAGTCGGCCTTGGGCGGTGTTTCACTTTTCCCTTCCTGGTCATTTGCTTTGTATGCTCTCTGCCTAGGTGTTCGATGCTACCAATACCACTCGGGAGAGGAGGGACATGATTTTGAATTTTGCTGAGCAGAATGCCTTCAAGGTGGGCTCTGACTCTATGTTGGAAGAGAAGGGAGGTGTGGAGGTGGGGAGCTAGGATGGAGAGACGGGAATGTAGATGGCTTTGACTCTGATGAACACAGGATTAGGATATCTGATTGTGACCACTTGGGGCATAGGCCTATCCTCGATTGTTTTTGTTTAGATCCTTTCTCTGGCCTTTATTTAGCCTGTAAGGCAGGCTGGGGGACACTTCATAAGGAAGTCCTGACGATGTGGTGGTTGGGCGGGGTGGGTGAGGATGTACTTTCAGTTAACAATCTGGCGTTTTTGACGGGATTATCACGCCTTCGCTCCATGGCCAGGTGTTCTTTGTGGAATCTGTCTGTGATGATCCTGATGTCATTGCTGCCAATATTCTGGTGAGTGTCATCCCTGTAACCATTAGTCAGCCAGTCAGTCTGTCTCAGTCTCTCTGTCTCTGTTGCTCTCCAGAGAGAGAGAGAGAGAGAGAGAGAGAGAGAGAGAGAGAGAGAGAGAGAGAGAGAGAACTCTGGGTAATGAAAGAAGGAAGCACAGGGAGAGATCTTCTTTTTCTGGGAGCATTTGCACCTTTGAAATCTTCTCTTGGGAAAAGAACCTGGGTTTGTGGAGAATACAGTAGAAATGAGGTGCTGAATGGGGAACAGCTTAGGCTGGGAGCCCTGGCTTTGTGTTCTGACATTACCCGATGCGGGAGACCTAAATGGTGTGCCAGATTAGACTTCTTTTTCCTGTTCAGCCACCTCCTAGGAAGGTTGTTGATTCAGTATCATGTAAGGTTGCGATCAGCATTGACGACTGCACTCCAGTGCCCTGCGGGGCACAGCACCAGCCAGTTGTCACTGGGTCGGTTGTTCTGTCCTGTGCCCATGGGCATCTTTGTATCCTCTCCCAGAGGTGCCTTCCCATCATAGGAGCTGGAGTGACCTTATTTGAGGAAGAGGCAGTGATCCCTAAGTCAAACACTGGGCCACATCCCCGGTGCTGAGAAGCAGTGGGGGGAAATTGGAGCCCATTCTGTGATTGCAGGCAAATACGTACAGGGCTCAGGGCTCAGAAGCAGCGTTAGCTGCGTGACTCCCTCTGTCCCTGGGCCAGAAGGCAGGCACATGACTCCCCAGTTGTCTTCCCTTTCTTGGTTGCCAGGGTCACAGGACAGGATGGGAGTGTTCAGTGGACGGGGAATGCCAGCGCTCCAGTGAAAGCTGTTTTTATGGACTTCTTCTGTTTTTAGCAGTGGCTGTTTGTAGGAGGGCTGTGAAGAACAGAGTTCTGACCGGGCCCTTATGTTCCTGTGATTTCAGGAGGTAAAAGTGTCGAGCCCTGACTATCCTGAAAGGAATAGGGAGAATGTGATGGAGGACTTCCTGAAGAGAATTGAGTGCTACAAAGTCACTTACCAGCCCCTTGACCCAGACAACTATGATAAGTAAGGTTCAACACCATGGTCTGAGGGTTGAGGCAGGAGGAAAAGTGTCTTTCTCCCTGTTGGTCTCGGATTCTTCCTGGTAATCTAAACCTACGCTGTTTACGCCATTTCACAGAACGGGGTTCTTGTTGTGATATTGTCTTAGTTAGGTTACCATTGCTGTGATGAAACACCATGACCAAATGCAAACTGGGAAGGAAAGGGCTTATTTGGCTTGTACTTCCACACTGTAGTCTATCACTGAGAGAAGTCAGGACAGGACTCAAGCTTGACAGGAACCTGGAGGCAGGAGCTGACTGATGCAGAAACCATGGAGGGGTACTGCTTACAGGCTTGCTCCTCATGGCTTGCTCAGCCTGCCTTCTTATAGAACCCAGGACCACCACCCCAGGGATGGTACCAACTACATGCTGGACCCTTCCCCATCAATCACTAATTAAGAAACTGCCCTACAGCCTCATCTCATGGAGGCATTTTCTTAATTGGGGTTCCCTGCTCTCAGATGACTTTAGCTTATGTTAAGTTGACATTAAACTATCCAGGACAGATATTTATGTGGGTTGTGTGTTTTACCTAACCATACTTAACCATATTTTCCTATCATGAGTTTTTCTTTTCTAATCTCTAGAGCAGTGGTTCTCAACCTGTGGGTTGGGAACCCCTTTGGGGTTAGAATGACCCTTTTTTAGGGGTTGCATATCAGATATCCTGCATGTCAGATTTTATATTATGATTCATAACTAGCAAAATTACAGTTATGAAGTAGCAACGAGAATTTTATGTTTGGGGTCACAACATAAAGAACTGTATTAAAGGGTCTCAGCGTTAGGAAGGTTGAGAACCACTGCTCTAGAACAAGGTTTTCCATCTAAGCCTTAGTGACATTTTGAACTGTGGAATTCTTTCTCTGTGTACTCTAGTATGTGTAGCAGTCTCCTTGACCTCTGTCCACTAGGTACCAGAAACACCTCCAAGCTGTGACAGTGGAAATGTTTTTAGCTATTACCAAATGTCTCCTAGGGACCCAAACCGTCTCTAGTTACAAAGCACTGTTCCAGATTCCGCAAATCTGGACTAGAATGCTGTAGGGTATCTCTTAGAGGTATGTCATCAGTGTTGAAGTTTACCATGTATAATCTGTATTTTAGTATATATGCTTGTTACATATATATCACATGAACTCGGGGATGCTGCCTGACAGAAGGAGATATGTCTGATCGATGTTAGCCATTCTGACTGTGGTAATGTCTCCTGGCAGTGAGGCATAGAATACAGACCGATTGGCCTGGTGTGGGGTATTGTGACATGTTAAGTCCATGTTGCAGAAAGGCAGTGTATGTATGTATGGAAACCTGTGGGAACATTGCCTTATGAAATAGTGTGTTTTGTTTTGAGTTTTTGAGACAGTCTCAAGGAGTCCATGCCGGCCTTTAGCTTACTCTGTGACAGGATGACCTTGAACTCCTGAACCTTGTGCTTCCCGCCCTCTGTAGTGCTAGGATTATATTTCCAAGAAACAGCGTTATATCCACTCATTTCTCATCACTGTGACGGAACACTTGGCATAAGGAACTCGGGAGGGCTGTTTGTTTGGGCTCAGTGTTCAGCAGGTCCAGCAGCACCGTGGTGGTGGGGACAGCCTGGGAGCAGGACTCCCCGCCGCTGCCCCCCCACCCCCCTGCCCCCTCCCATGGGGGTGGAAGGCTGCTGCTTGCTCACATCTCAGAGGCTCAGGAAGCAGAACAGTTGTGCTCCCCTGGCCTTCTCTCCCCTCTCCGCCCAGTTTTTGAGTCAGGATCTCCCTGTGTGCTCTGGGACAGCCTTGACCTCAGGGCGGCCCTAGTGCTGAGATTGCAAGTGTGAGCCCCCATGCCTCTCTCCATTCTCTCTTTTTATTCGGCCCAGGACCCTCTAGACCATGAGATGCTGCTGTCTGTAGTCAGGGGGAGGGTCCCGCCCTTATTTAGTCTTCTGTGGAAACACCCTCACAGACATACCCAGAGGTGTGTCTCTAGTGCCCCGGGCAGTTCTTAATCCAGTCGTGCTGAGTATCAGAACCAGCCCTCACAGTACTGTGCGCAGCCCAGGATTAAGTCACTGGAGTTATCTCATTAATGCCTTGAGCTTTCATTTTCTCCAAATGGATTTCCCAGAATACAAGTATTTAGAAGCATTTCCATAAGAAGTGGCTGAAAAAAGGCACTGCCCTAGGTATGGCATGAGAAGATACCTCCAGTCTCTCTAATTCCTGTGTAGAAAAGCATTCTACAGAGATATTTATGTTGATAAGCATGTATGTTTATAGATTTTTATCTCTGGTGGTAGGTCAATGGGTGACTTACCTTATTGTATCATTTTCTCCCAATCATTGTTTTGAATAATCTCTTATTACTCTAATTTTAAGAAAAATCCTATGGCTACAAAGCAAATAGTTAGGGGCAGTGTCTTTGAGAGAGCTTGGCTAGATGGTGCAGGGTGTCGCAGGCGCTCTGGTTTTTTCCTTCCTCGTCCCCACCACCCCCGCCGGAGTTGCCATGCCCTGTCTAGATTTTGACCACATCCTGTGGGGCCCACACGTATCTCACCGAATTCTGAATTTAGCAAGATCTTCAAGTCACTTGAAGTCCTAGCTCTGGGACGTGTGAATTGTGTTCCCCACACTTGCACATACGGCATGGCGCAGGATGGACACCGAGGAGGTTGTCCATACTTGGAAGTTCAGTCAAATGTGTGCCGCCTTCATTTGAAGATGTAACCTATCTCTTGGCATTTGGTTGTTCTGTAAATCTGGCAGTGAGGGGGAGAGAAGGAAGAGCTATTTGATGGGGCCCAGGCACTGTACAAATCATTCTCCCCACCCGTTTTGTTGGTTCGTTTGTCTTGAGTCAGGGTCGAACTCGAACCCCTCCCGCCTTGGCTCCTAAGTGCTGGGGTTGTCGGCCGGGCCGACAGACAGCCTTGCTCCCCGCCCACCTCACTCCTCCTCTCATATTTTCTCACCGGGGAATTCCTTCTTTCTGCCCTATCCCAGGGATCTGTCTTTCATCAAGGTGATAAATGTAGGCCAGAGATTTCTGGTCAACAGAGTCCAGGACTACATCCAGAGTAAAATTGTCTACTACCTTATGAACATCCATGTCCAGCCTCGCACAATCTACCTTTGCCGGCATGGGGAGAGCGACTTCAATCTTCTGGGGAAGATTGGGGGTGACTCTGGTCTTTCACCTCGAGGAAAGCAGGTGAGTAGTTAGCCAGCAGGCTGGATTTCCTACGCTTAGAGTTGGAAGGGCATGCTGGAGGTCATCTGTTTTATCCCCTCCTGCTTAAATCCCATTTGGGCTTAGGCTGTGGTGTCACACAGCCAGGCAAGGGCTAAGGATGTTCTCTGCTTACTGTTCCTAACTCTGGATTAAAGTGTGGGTCACTTGAGACCCTTTCTGCTGTGATCATTCAGCCATCAGGAAATTATTGGGCACTATTTATGATGTGACACAGAGTCCTCCAACCGACTTTCATTTCCCCTTGGGTTTATGGTTTGACCATGGCTAGTAGTCTCTGTGTGTATTGTGTGTGTATGGTATGGTGGGTTTTCTTTGTTTAGCTTTTTTTTCCAAATCCCAGTTTGCTCAGGCTTTGAAGAAGTTTCTGGAGGATCAGGAGATCCAGGACCTCAAAGTGTGGACGAGCCAGTTGAAGAGGACTATTCAGACTGCTGAGTGCCTTGGGGTGACCTATGAGCAGTGGAAGATACTGAATGAGATTGATGCTGTGAGTCGGCATTCCTGATTGACACTCTCAGAAGTCATAACCTGGGTAACTTAGAAAACCAGAATCATCACCTAGAAACTGCGGGATCTGAATCTGGCCATTTCAGAGGTTAGGCGAGAAAGAGGTTAACTACTCCTCATCAGGGCTCTTCTCATACCTGAGCCCAAGGCAAGACACCAGTCTTCACCGAACCACTGGTGCTTGTATCAAGTGGAGCCAACAAGGACTCATTTTGTTTCCCTTCTAGGCAAGGGAAATTCCTAATCACTCAGTCCTGTAATACTTGCTTTGATCATTCAGCCAGCAGTTCCGGGAAAGTCTTTCCCCAAATTTTTCTTGGCATTCTTTATTGCTTAGCCCAGATATATATTTCTTTTTGTTTTTATTGATACCAGGGCTCACTCTAGCCCAGGTTGGCCTGGAACTCATCATGATCGTCCTGCCTCAGCGTCCCAGCCATTGAGCTGACAGGTCAGCTTAGACGCTTCTCTTTCCATCCTTGCCAGCCCTTCTGTTCCTCCCACAGGGTTTCTCTTCCCCTCAGTCTCCCCTCCTCTGATTCCTGATCCTGTCGTCCTGCAGACGCTTGCTGACCTGTGACTTCCCTTGCACAGTAGGATAGAGTGGCAGTCGAGCTAGAGAAGCCTCCTCCCCACAGCACCTGTGGCAGCTGCCGCCGCTGGCCACAGATAGGTGCAATACACGGAAGGCCGGCCTCAGCACGTGGCCTCCACTCACAGTGAGGCACTGCTGTCCCTCAGTGTCACTGTCCTCGCCTGGGACGGGGAGAGCGTGGGCCAGCCCATGTCCTGACGCTGGTACGGCTCTTGCAGGGCGTGTGCGAGGAAATGACGTATGCGGAGATTGAGAAGCGGTACCCCGAGGAGTTTGCACTTCGGGATCAAGAGAAGTACCTGTATCGATATCCTGGTGGGGAGGTGAGGCCTCATTCACTTGGCGTAGCTGTCTAGTGCTTTGCTGGGCTCTTTTCTCAGGGGGAGGAGAAAGGGTGACCTAGGAATCCCTTCTTATCCTGCCTTTGGTTCCACTGTTTAATTCAGCTTACACAGTCAGCTCTACATTTCGTTAACTTTTTAAGATCCCTAGGGGACAGGGTGACAAGATCCCTTTTGTGTTGAGAATGTTATAGAACGAACATGATCTTGTTACTTTTTCCCTTCTCTTCCCTCTCCTCCACTCCTACAGGCAGATAGAGTCATTTAAGTAAGCACAGGGCATGAGTTACTTCCTTTACCACGTTTTAGGCACTGTCCTTTTTGAAATGGCTTTCTACCCTAGGGTATGCGTGGCAAGGGTAAATGAAATGTAATGGCCGAGGTTCAGGAACCTTCTAGAGCTCTTTTGTTGCTCTACACACTGCCTATTAATGTCTCTGAGGAAAAGAGAAATAAATTGCATTTCTTGAACGGTGGTTTTTGGTCTAAATAATTGCTTTTGAAAGATCTGGATGTTCTTAGGAAACCAGGGCTGGGCAGTTAGGCAGCAGAGAGGCACTACGCCTCCCCCGCCAGAGTCGTCTCTTGATTCTGGAACTTAGCCAGCATCTTGGCTGCCAGCGCGCACCTGGCCTCTTACCAGCTCTCCTTCCTTCTCCCGAAGTCCTACCAGGACCTGGTGCAGCGACTGGAGCCTGTCATCATGGAGCTGGAGCGTCAGGGCAACATCCTGGTCATCTCTCACCAAGCCGTCATGCGCTGTCTCCTGGCCTACTTCTTGGATAAAGGAGCAGGTGCTGTGTGAGGGGAGGGGTGGGGGAGGGGATGACACACACACACAGGGACAAGGCTGGACGTGGTGGTCCCGGGATTCTTGACTACTGCCTTTCCTTCTTCCACTCATATTAGAGTCTGTTCTTGAGGCTGTAGTGTGGAGCGCCCAGCAGCCGCCGCCCGCCCCCCCCCCCCCCCTTACTCACTTGAGTCTGCTGCTCCCAAAGCTGGCAGCGGAGGAGGATGGCTGATTGGATGCTGCGTGGTCTGCCGAAAGGGTCCCCTCCAGCCGACCTTACTGGCGGTGTCAAGGCGGGGACTTGAACAGTCCAGTTTGTCTGTCCAATGATTGCGGGTGGTTTATTAGGACTGTCTTCACCCTTTGGTGGGGGGAAGAGAGCAGTTTCAGAAAAGCAGTAGGAAGTGCTCCTCTGGCCTGTCTGTCCCCAGTCCTTAGGTTGCTTGAAGCCTTGCATTTCTTTTTTTCATGCATTTCGGATCTACACTGGCCCTCGTTTCCTTCCTTACCACCCGGTAGCTTGGGTGGCTTCTTTGGACCTGCCGGTTTTCTGAGTTTAGGGGAGAAGCTGAGCCACTCTAGGTGATGGTCAGGGTAAAGAAAGCTCATAGGCCCTTAGATTCTCTTTTCCTCAAATGACCTTATTCCTTAATACTCAGACTTCCCTCCCCGGGTCCTTTTTTCTTTCAGATGAGTTACCATACTTGAGGTGTCCTCTCCACACCATCTTCAAACTTACTCCTGTGGCCTATGGTAACTATGAGCTTGAGCTGGTGAGAGGTGGGATCTGAGGAACATCAGGAGATATATATATATATATCCTCTATGTAGCAGGGATGTTCTGTTAGTAGCTTCCGCTTGAAAAGAGCATATGCACATGTGTTTCTCTGGAATACACGTATGCATGCCCCAGTGTATGCTCGACCATGCTGAGACTGAAGAGTTTTCTTTGAGCTGCTTCTTGGGGGCTTTTCCCTCCTCCTCCTCTCTACCCCTACCCCCTTCTTGTTGGTTGTTTATTCCTTGTGCTTGGTTTTATTTTGTTTTGTTTTGGGGACTAGTTGGGTCTAGCCTGGAACTCCAGGTAGTGTGGAACTCATGACAGTTCACCTGCCTCAGCCTCCATGTACTGGGGTTTCAGGAGTGAGCCACCATGCCTGGCTCTGACAGCTTTTCTTTCCTGGTGTTTTGTTTTTTTTTTCAGGATGCAAAGTGGAAACAATTAAACTCAATGTGGAGGCTGTGGACACACATCGTGATAGGCCAACGGTAAGTATTCCCTAGTTACCTTGAATCTTTGAATTGGTGTCATCAAGAGGCTTGGGTTTCTTTTATAAAGAAAAACAAATCCAGAATTCATGGCCCGTAATGGTCTCCTTACTTCCAACAGGGAAAGATGAAGGGATTTTTAGTGTTTGAATGAGTATCTCTCTCATGAATCATAGCCCTGAAAGTTAGCTCCTGGGAATCGAGTTCAATATAGAAAGTATTTGGCTGAAGTGAAATGTCTGAATTCCCATGCTGCACCCCCAGAGAAGTCTCCATTTGCAAAGCAGGGTCTAAGGGGTCATTACCAGTGTAGTCAGGAGCTTCCGGTCAGCTCCTTGGTCTGCGCTTGGCAACCTGTGTGGACTTAAGCAACCGCCTTTGTTGGCTCCCTTACTTCCCTTCGACGTGGTGCCCAGGGATCTTCCCCTGTGATGAGCCTTTTATTCCTCCGGGGCTATGGGCCCAGACTCTGCCCTGCTCGGTCCTGTGTGTAGAGAAGCAGGAGGAAGAGCCGTTACGCTCAGGAGCTTTGTGTGACCTCTGTGGGTAAGGTTTGGTATGGCTTTCATGTATGTGGTGTCCCTCCATTTCCAATCAGCACAACTTCCCCAAGAGCCAAACCCCTGTAAGGATGAGAAGGAACAGCTTTACGCCTCTGTCCAGTTCGAACACAATAAGGCGTCCAAGAAATTACAGTGTTGGGAGCCGGCCCCTCAAGCCCCTCAGCCCTCTCCGTGCCCTGGACATGCAAGAAGGGACGGACCAGCCGAAGACCCAAGTCAGCATCCCGGTGGTGTAACTGTGTGTCTCCCTCCAGCCTTGGCCTCTTGCCCTTGCCACTAATCAACAAGAAGTCATTTAACTTGACCCTACTCCCGTCCCGACCTTAATCTGAACGTGGAATACGAGCTCATGCGTGTGCAGAGCAGCCGTAGCCATTCTCTAGTGTAAACACCTCAGCCGGGGGCAAGATGGCAAGTTGGGTCTTTTCAGGACAGGTTCCCAGATGGGATGGTCTGAAGGAAGAGGAGCCAAGCATGAGTCATGGACTTGGTTCTTCTGTCTCCTCATGTCTGACCCACTAATGTCTCTGTGAGGTGTGTGTGTGTGGGTGGGTGGGTGGGTGGGGTGGGGGGGAGTAGCTTGGGAGGGAGTGCTGAATAGAGGGGGATAAAAAAAAACCCATTTGTCCTTCACCCGTGTCCTTTTACTCTGTCCGTACACTCCTTACTTAACTCCGTGTCTTACAGCTTCTCTTTGGGTTGTCTGGTGTGGTGCATGGCTTTGTGGTGTCTTAAAGGAGCGGATGGTTGATAGGGGTCTAAGCCCCATTGATGCTGTGGGTCTGCAGGTGGGTCTGGATGGGCACCGGGAGTCTTTCCCTTCCCTTCTCCCTTCCTCTCCAGCCAGGTCCAGGAGGGGTCAGCCCAGGCTACAGATCATCCACAGAAAGCCCTGGAGGTTGCAAGTGGACATAGGGTGAGAGCTCTTGCCTCCTTTCCTGAGAAACAGTCCGAAGTTGTTGCTGCCCTGGGGAGCTGGCTCTAAGGATGTGGACATGTTTTGGTTCGTGTTACTAACTGGAGGAACCAGACAGTCCTTTGCTGGTGTGGAGTGGGCTGGGGGTGGGGTGAAGTCCAGATCTTACAGAGTCACAGTTCAGACTTCTGGTCCTGTGGCACTCAGTTTCTTCGAATTCCAGTAGCTTTCCTGCAGCCCATGGTCTTTGGGGCTGTTTAAAATCATCCCATCTACCATGGAGCCCTGAATTTCTCCAGGCAAAAGGCATCAGTAAATTCAGTAAAGCTGCTCATCATTCACCAATACTTTTTAGAATAATTTCCTTAAGCTAAGTTTTTACATGAAAAATTATTTTTTGAGCATCAAAGTTTTGATAATGAATTTAGCCTCTTATTGGGGCATTTTGTTGGTATTGGGAAGCTATCTCAGTATTCCAAGGGGGTCTCCTGAAGTTTGGCTCTTGGAAGTTTCTATGTGTCTATTACTTGCTTAAAAGGGATTCTCTCTGCCTTGGCCTGGGGCCTTGTCTGCTGAGCTCAGTACCAGTTCATCTGTGTACACTTTCCTAAGGGACAGATCTAAAGGTCTCCTGAGATTTTTCAGAAGAGACAGGGGATTCCCTACCTCTCAGCTGGTTGTGTGGGGCCAGCTGGTGAGAGAAAATTAGCAGTTTCCTGAGACTTTGTCTTGTGATAGAAAGCTTTTTGAAGGATTCTTATCCGAAACAGTCTTTAGACTGTGCTGTAGAATTTTTGAAATATGTGCATGCCTGGGTCCCCTTGAGTCAGGTTGAGTACTGCTTCAAAATCTCTGGGTTTGGAGCCTAGATATGTGGATGTTTAAATTACTTCCTTAGTGGTCAGTCCACTTAGTCAGTCCCAGGTTGAGAGGCTACTTGAGGGGCTGGGGGGATGTCTCAGCCGTTCAGAGCACATGCTGCTCTTCCAGAGGTCCAGACCTTGGTCCCTGGCATTCATGATGAGTGGCTTACAGCAAGCAGCCTGTAACTCCAGCTTCAGGGGATCTGGTGCTCTCTCCCTGGCTGTCCAGGTACTTCATATATGTAGCTTATATATACATAGACATATAAATACACATAAATCCCACTTTATTAAGCTGAATAGAAAAATGCCAATATATTGGTATCTTACACAAGAATGTATCAGACTGGAAATTGTGAATTCTTGGTTCTGATGCTAGAGCAGAGCACAGTTTTGAATGAGTTTCCTCCTCAAAGGCAAGCTGCTTTGTTAGAAAGGTGTTCTGGGTTCTAGTCCCATCTTTTACCTTGGTATCACAGAAGCATGAGCAGCACATTACTGACTTAAACACGTACATACCCTTGGATCCACACTGAGAATTTAGGCAAGGTGAAGGTACACAGAGGTAGAGCCTGATGGAGGTGGTCATCACAGGCGGCTGACTTCTGGCCTTGAGTCCTTTACCCATCCATCCTTTAGAGGCTGCCTGGATTCTTGAAACTCATCCAAGACAAAGACACTGGGAATTGCTGTTAGGCGCTGCTCCTTGTCCCCTCTGGACCTTTGTTTGTGGGCACTGGACTTGGTGAGGAAAACACATGCAGAGAGACAAAACAGAACAAACATTTCCCGTTTCCTTGCCCTGGATATTACAGACAGAACGACAACCAACCAACCCTTAGGAGGCCAGGCATGTATGCGTGTTAGGGCGGGCTAGCTGGGACTGGATAGCCTATGTGGGGAAGGCTTGTTCCTGGAGGAAACTGAGTCTCCTCTCTCAGCAGCCTTGATTGCCTGTGGCTCTTCATCTGGTGGAGGTTTTTATTCGTACACGTGTATACATGTATGCGAATGTAACAATTAACTAGAAGAGATTATGAACTTGAAAGAGAGTAGGGAAATGCTGGCAGAGTCGGACGGGGAACAGGATGTATAAGATACTAAAAATAAAGTTTAAAAAGACGGGAGATGTAATTGGTGAATGGATTATCAAAAGAATCAAACAGGCTAGGAGGGCTGACACTGGAGGAGAGGATAGCCTGTCTTCGGACTGTTTTCTTGCTCTATGCCTGTGAGACCCCAGAGGTTTGGGATGTCTTCTCCCACAGTGTGAGGATGAGATGTGGTCTAGGCGGTATGTCTGGCACTTTTACATGGTTCCTTTGTCTACTGTTTAGTTATTAGCATCTCTGGTCTAAATTGGCATTCAGTCCTTTCTTCTGCTGCCAGGTAAGGGTAATTCAGAGCTACTGAGTGGGAAGAGGAAGAACACTGGTCCAACAACTAAGGATCTAGGCTCCTAGAGGAGCCGTTGCTGACCACTTGAGCCAGCTTGTTGTAACTACCGTCTTCAGGGGTGGTTCCCTGGACCGTCATTCTGACTCTCTGTCCACTCCTCGCTCTCCCGGCCTCCCTGTTAGTTCACTCCTGGTGTAAGAAGAGCTGGGGAAGTCTTGTTATCCCTGGATAACAAGGAGTGGAAGTTGGAGCTGAAAAGCAGCAGGGTTTCAGCATCCTTCACCTTTTAGAGCAAGATCCTTCGGAGGAGCTGAGCAGGAGAAGCAGGAAAAGAGTGGAAAGTGCCCTTACTCCAGAGCTGAGGGAAGTCCCACTTCTCATCTCTCCCCCTTGTTACTTAGGGGTGGGAGATGACCCTGCTGTGCCTGTGTCTGTATCACAAGCCCTGTATCGAGGCTTTCAGTTTTGCTGTGGAGGGAATAGGTGAAGGCTTGAATCTACCTGTGTAAAATGGAAGAGAAAGTAATAGTCTGTATTTATTTATTTAATTAGTTAGTTATTTATTTTTAAACTCAAAGCTGAATGGAAGTTGAAACCCCAAAGAATGGTGGGAGTTGTAGCTTGGTGGTAGAGTACTTGCCTAGCATGGAGGAGGCCCTGGGTTCAATCCCCAGCCCTGGGGAAAACAAAACAAAACAAACAAACAAACAAAACAAAAAACACTGAGTGATAAAGTCAGGAAATGGATTTGAGAGAGAAATCTAAAAGAGAGTTAAAGAACCGCTACTGTCCTGTCTTGTTTCCAAACTAAAATTTAGCGCTTACTGATCATTGATGTAGGACCTTTTCTCTTGGTAAAGGAATCATTTCATGATTTTTAGACAGGCGTTGTGCTATGTGTGTGTCACTCTTCCTGGTTCCTAAGGAGTCAGTTAGGGATGCAGCATGTTCGGGTTCCTAGACCATCAAATGGTTGAACATTTCAGGCAAGGAGCTGAGTAACCCTCTTTGAAAACCACAGTTGATCTCCAGGCCCCTCATTTGAGAAAACAGTGTGATTGTTAGGGAATAAGCCTGCCTGATGATTCTTCTGGGACGGCTGTGATCTGAGTTCCAGAGAAGCTCTTTAGTGTTTGGAGTGGCCAGTGAATGGGGAAGCGCGTCAGGTGCCTGAGGCAGCTCCTAGTGATGGGGTTTCACGCACATCCCCCTGCCCTTGCTAGTCTCAGAAGAATGTTCTGTTTGTAGAAGTTTTAGTAAATTACCCAGTTTTCCTTGTATTCATTTTTACTTGTTTGTGTTTTAAAGCATTTTTATTTTAAAACTATGTAGCAGTTGAGCCAGGTAGCGGGACTGCTGTGCAAGATCTCCACTTTTCCCTAGAGGTGATGGACACACATCAGAAGTGTGGCCGAGAGTTTCGTTTTATAGTGTCCAGAAGATGAGAGGTCTGTCTGCCAACTGTCTCTCATTTCTCATTGTCCTGATTGGTAGTCTATTTACATCACTCTAATTCTTTACCTATTACACATGTCCTTCAAGAAAGGAACTGAATATTGTGCATGTTTCCTTTTTGGAGAAATTCGGTACACTATGACTTTTCATAGATAATTATTGTGTAATAGTGGCCAACTTCTCATTATTTTTTAAAAGATGATGTTGTAGGTGACTTGTATGGCATTTTGTGATCCTAGCTAAGGTAATGCTATAAGAGTTGAGACTTACGGAAGTCACAGTAACAATAAAGTTGTGACTTGACTTGAAGTTATTTCATCCAGTCCCCTGCTTCAGGGCAGGACTTCCTTTTTACCATTCATTTCTGAACCTAATGTCTCCTCACACTATGCTGTCATGTACTCTTACTGAGAATGCTGCTGTTTTTAGTCTGCTGTGTGTTTGGCCTTAATCTTACACAAAGGGAAATGTGCATCCAAAAACTGATCTCAAGAGTGACTCAGAGTATTTCTTTTCTTAAGCCTTTCACTGGGTGTGTGACTAATATTCATGTGACTCACTTTTTCAAGAAACTTCTGAATGGTGTGTATTTTGTTGTTGTTGTTGAGGCAACAAGGTCAACTTACTCAGATGTGGTGGCTTTTCTGTGGCAAAGGGCCTGTCACCAATGGGAAGTGTGACTCCTGAGCACTGCTGGTCTGGATTGGGGGTGTGTGATACAGAGGGCCGAGCGCTGCTGGTCTGGATTAACACTGGCTGAACTTAGGAAGCCCAATAACAGAATTTTATTGCAGATTTCTTAGGCACAGGTCTGCTGAACGTGGGGATGTCAATCCTTAGTAGCATTCTGATTTATTGTCGTGATAATTGATAATGAAATATTGCGTTGGGTCCATTTAAAGTGTATATAATTGTATTCAAAATGTGTTTTATGTGCATGTCTGTATAGAATGGGTTAATAAAGTTGTTGAGTAACTTGACCGTATCAGAAGGTTTCTGGTTTTATTACTATTATTATTATTATTTGGTTTGTATTCTGAGTTGTTCTTCCCATCTACTGTCATCTTAAACTGTCTCGTGCTAGACAAGCCGAGACTTAGCAAACCACTGGAAGTTCTCAGAATGCCTGGCGTCTTGGGCCGTGGGCATGGCTCTCTTCCACCCCCTTCTGGGGGAAGGTGGGAAGGACATTATTGGTCGTGCATCAACTTCAGTTGTCAATCACTTGCATCTTCTGGTACCTGTGCAAGAATTAAGAACTACAACAGACCACACTACACGGAGCTTCTGTTATCTATTATCTGTTATCTGTAAAGAAAAATTTGGGAGATCTTTCAAAATTTACCAGGCTGTTGTTTCTAAAATACATCCTGTCTGTTTCCAAACAGACTTCAGCCAATGGTATGAGATAGTACTCAACTTCTCCTGGAGCAGAAGATACCAGTGGGTATCCACTGTTCTCGTGCCTTATCCCACATTGCGCCAGCAAGGACTCAGAGCTCATTAGTAATTCAGAATCGAGGCTTCCTTCCAAACCTACTAAACCAGGATTTTAACCAGATCACTAGGTGATTGGATTCATAGGTACATTTAATACTTGAGAAACAAACTTTCTAAGGGAAAGAATTTCTTACAAGGTAAATGTTCAATACCAGTGCATGGGAAGAAGTTGATCTGCTCTGGCTACTGGTTTCAGGGTGGACTGAGGTAACCATAACAGTTGGGACTCTCCTCAGAAGCCCTATAGCATGTGACTTCATTGCTACTGTGTGTGTGTGTGTGTGTGTGTGTGTGTGTGTGTGTGTGTGTGTGTGGTCTCTTGGCTGATGTAGCCTGTATTACCACAGAGATCCAACCTATCTCTTCTTTGTATCTTAGATATGTAACTTACAGTCCAGTTCTGAAACAGACACATACCCTGTTATTGTCATAAGGTCAGCTTCTCTGGGAAAGAAGCCATTAAATGGCTAGGCCATTAATGTTTACCTGCGTCCCCAGGTCAAGGTGTGTGCAGGCATAGCAGTGTGTCCTCACGTGTGTGGATGTGGGGATGTGGTAGCGAACAGTTGGGGTTGGGGATGCATTCTCACTTTTCTCTGGGCATCTAGCTGTGGCATAATGGCTTTGCTTCTCTTTCTGACTCCTAGGAAGTGGATACTGTGCTGGCTGAGCATAGACGCCCCTCCATGGCATCCCTCACATTGCTCTCCTGATGGTGTGAGGCTGAGCCAGACCTCTCCGAGGAACTGGATCTACTAAAAAGCCTGGGATGCCAGCATCACTGAGGCTAGAACAGGAAATTAAGTGGGAACTTCTCATTTGAGGCTACCAAAAGTGAGGCCTGGAAAACCTTCATACGTTTCTTCCCTTCATGCCTACCCAGGATTATTACTACACTGTGCCTCAAAAATCTTTAACAGCCTGAACGAGTTAGTTCTTCTGTCTTTGGAGTTTGCAAATGCCGTTCTACTTAGGCGTTCAATATTCTACCTGTGACTGCCTGCATGGTTAGCTGGAGGTCTCCCTCACATGCGAATGCACTGCTCTAGAATCGGTTTCTAGGTGAGGATGAGCTTCAGGAAGCCCTTCCTGCTCAGTGAGAGCTGCTCCTCGAACCCGTTGGAGGTGAGCAGGCTGGAGTGCAGTCTGAGTACTAGCTGTTGCCTCGGGCAGTATGGGAAATGAGACCTACGACTAGGTAAATGGAGGGCGTCAGGAGCTCAGCTCTGAAGTGCCTCTTCCCTGGTGACAGAAGAATAGTATCCACAGCTCCCTTTTCAGTTAGAGAAGTTTTTCTTGTTCCATACTCTTTGGTGCAGGGTCTGGCTGCCAGACTTCCCCAAAGGGGACCAGCCTTGACCTTCGCTTGTAGCTAGTGTGTTTTCTCTCTGAGGCTTGTGCTGCACACAGCCGGAGAGGACTGATTCAGTGCCTCCCAAGGGGTTGAGAACGAAGGCTAGGTCGGACCATCTCCATCCCACCAGGAAATAAAGATGGCCTCTTGATAATAAATCAAGAGGCAGAGGCAGACATGGCCCTTGCATCTGTCTTGTTGATAGGGTGTCTGGGAAAGCTGTGGCTCTGACTGCAGGAGCAGTGGTCCTGTGATGGGGGCCTCTGCTCTAGCTGTCACTACCGCGATCAGCTGGTCTCCCGTAACACTTGACAGAGGGAGCATGGCCTCTATGCATCAGTGAGTGGATGCCCCTCCCAGATGAGTCAGATTGCTGTTCCTACATCACTGAGTGTCAAAAGTGTGCACACCGTCACTACGAATGCTCTACTATTGTGTTGTTCCTGAAGAAGAATGCAGAAGCCACAAAGTATATTTTACCTCCCAAGTAGAATCTGGTGTTTTTTTCATTTTGTTTTTGTTTGTTTCCTTTTCACTTGAAATGCTCACTTGTTGGGCAGAAAGATTGTAGCAAGAAAAGTCATGAAATACAGCTTTTTCTACATGGTTCTTTTATATATCGTGGACAATACTGGAGACGGTTACCTAAGCAGGAAGTGGTGAACTGCGGGCAGTTCAGTGTCTCCCACCTTGCGGCGTACTTTATATACATATCACCTGGAGGGAGGCTCCTTGCTCTGCTTAGTGTAGGGAATCTCCCTTGGCTGCCTGCAGCATGCTGTACTACAAGGCTTTTGTTCTTGTGGTCCAGGCCGATTTCTGTATTGAAGTACACTCCTTTCTGACGATCAGATGGTATTTTTATGAAGCTATTTATTGTGTGTGAGGATTTTGCATGTATTTAATCAGAATGTCATCTATGTTCTGTGTTCTGTTAGCTGTGTTAGGAGTCGAGCCGAATGTCCATAGTATCACCTTAGGTTAAACTTGTAGAGCATAAATACCTGTGTGTGTAAGAGAATGATAACTATGTTAGGATAGTGCATTTTTAACTTTTTTTTTCATTAATTTTATTATAAACCAAGAAATGTATTTCTCTGGAGAAAGTTCTCTCTTGGATAGTAAAACCATGCTGAAATATCTGAGTTATATAAACTGCTTTTGTAATAAAATAAAGTTATTTTTAATTAAAAGGTGCAATGAAATTTTCAATTCATATACAAAAAGACATCATTTGGTACATTACAGATGCACATAATATTAGTATTTTCCAAAATGTGCTTGAAAGTTTTGAAAGAACTGATTCTGAAGTTAGCAAGTGTTACCTGTTTCCAGCTGTTGGTATGACGATCAAGTCCCTCTAGCATTTCAAAGTCCGTGGCATTGCTACAGCCATGCCTTGTTACCAGTCTAGACATTCATTCATTGATGTACAAATATTTAATGACTGCCTCTTGATTGCCAGGTAACGACTCAATCCAGTTCTGGGAAGCCACAGACAAGTAGGTTAAATGTACCTTCTTAAGTTGGGGGATGGTATTAATAGCCTTGGAGGCTTTTGAAGAGGGGCCCTTCCCTCCTGGTGGCCTTTTGAGCCCATTTCTTGCTTCTTTGGTAACACTAGAAAGGCAAGCACCATAGGATTTAAATTACTGTAGGAAAAGGCAAAGTCCTTGTTGAGCTCTATTAAGGTAAGACTACTTCCTCCTGCTCAAAAACGCAGGGTCTAAGTTTTACCTCTGTTCCTGGGTGGAGAGCTGACATTCTAAGCCTCTCAAAACGTACTAATTTTTTTTTTTAAGAGTTAACCAGCTGGACCGGTCAATCACCTGGCCAGAATCCCGCCACTCCCTCACCCCGTCACCCAGGGAAATCTGATTTGCTTGATGCTATGTTAAGGAGAGGAAAGAATAATTAATGAAATCGGGCAGCATCCAGGAAGAGGTAGCTGTGAAGCGATAATGAGGAGAAGCTTCTCCTTCAGGCAGAGAGTGCTTCCCTCGGTCAACACTGCAGAGGCCCTCTGCTTTCAGATACACCTTTCCCTTCCTTCTTTTTTCCAAATCAGCCCAAAGTAGAAGCTTGCTTTCCCAGGCACTCTGGGATTTCTCATTCTTTCTCTGAAGTACCTTCACCCCTGGTCCCAACGCGGCTGCCTGCCAACCTCCATTGCATACTACATGGCTTTATTTCCTCCTCTTCACCACCTCGCTCCTCATGGCAGCTGCCAGGGTTTGCAGCCTTGCCTGCTCTCTTGTTCTTTCCTTCAAACTCTAATAAAGTCATTCACAAGTTTCCTTCTGACTCTGTTTTAAAATTCTTTTATCAACTAGATTAAGCATCCAAAAAGAAATTCTTAGTTTCCTGGTACTACTCGAACTTCCGGTCTTCAGTACTGAGCATGGACCTGAGGTGGCTAATGTAGAAACTGATCTGGTATGGATGAATGGACTGAGGCATTCAAAACAAGACCGCTTTGGCTCACAGAAGGCTTGGCTCAGAGCGAGGCCACTGCTGCCTCCAAGGAAGACCGCTATCAGAGTTATTGACAATGAACTCTAGCTATAAAATGTGGGTGCCTGCTCGGGACAGGTGGTTGTGTTGAGCTATTTCTGATTCAAGGGTGAAGACTATCATTGCTTCTAACACTACTTCACTTTTCCAGAACACTGTAACATTGAAACACTGGCTGGCTGCCCATGGAACTCCTACCACCAGATCAAAGCAGCCCCTTCAGTGGCCTCTGGGTAGACTTGGCCTCTCTAGTGTCTTTCCCACTGAGGTGGTACTGAAGTCTGTCTGATAAACTCAGCTTCTGCCTCGGTGTCATTGGTGCGCTCATTCCCAGCTTACGTTATCTTCCCTGCCTGTCAGTACTATTCCTGGCACAGAAGAGGATTTAGAAAAGGAGGGAGGAGGTGACACCATTGATCAGCACCCCGTCTTCAGCCCCCAGACCTGGAGAGAGCTGTAGGCAGTGGACTGTAAACACTGGCAAATATTGACAGACGTCAAGGTCGTGGAGGACCATTTGGCCCATGCCTGTTGGGGAAGGATAAACCTGCAGTTTAACGCGACTGGTCAGCTGGTTTGCATTTCTAGAAACTGGGAAATTTCTTAAAATTTTAAATCTGGCAGCTCTTTAATCATTGTTTGCGGTTGCAGAGCCACGGACTACACTGTCTTCTTTCTGCTGTTCTTCCCTGTTACAGGAAGGGCTTTTCTTTTTCACATTTGTTCCAGGAGGAAAATAGAACTACTCTAGAAGGAAGTTGTTCTGATCCTAAGTGGTTAGAAGGGCTTTTGATCGAAATCACGGTTTAATTTCACTCTGGTTCAAGTAACTGCTCGCCAAATGCTTTGTTGGGTTGTGTGCTGTCTGATGTGGCTGATTTCTGCCTTAGAGGGTAAGTGTGATTTCCTTACAAGATATTTCATGTCAATTTGTGGTTTAAGAGGCATTCTGTATACAGTTTTAATGAAATTTACATTTATAATATTTATTAAAAGTTCTCAATTATGGTATATGCTCTATACTCATTGGGGACCTGGTGTATATTAGTGTTGATCTTGCTTCTTCTGATGGGTGGTCATTGCTGATTTTCTCTTTTTATTCTGGAACCCCAAAAAGTGACAATTTCAAAATCCTGAGACGCCAACTATTGGAAACTCTAGGACTGATACTTGGGAAGGAATTACTTGTTCAGGAATGGATAACTCGTGGTTGAGTTTGACTACAGTGCCTATGATCTGCTTGGAAACCTAACTTCAGAAATTCTTGGAGAATGAGGATTGGGATGTACATGCAATGGGAGAGAGAGGACACGGTGTGAGGATTAGTCCCCCAGAGACTTGGCGGGAGGAATCCAGTGGGGTGCCCACACAGCCAGTGATACGCCAAATGATTCTGTTCTCTGTTTTCTTTCTAACAGAGAGCTGTTCGGAACTTCCTCCAGTGGACAACAGTGTGTTTGTTGCAAAGGAAGAAGAAGGACAGATTATGGGGGTGTACCTTTGTATCAGAGGCTACCACCTGGTGGGAGAACAGACTTTGGCCCTCAGTCTCTCAGAGGAGTGGGAGGGTCCCTCCCCTGAGTGCCGCTGTGAGTTTGGTTTTTCTGTTCATATCGACTTCTCCTATATTCTATTATATCCTGCTTCCTGTAGGCCATGTTAAAATTACAAAAACAAACAAACAACTAAAAACAACTCAATTTCTAAGAAGCTATTCTCCATCTCTCCCAGGTGCTTCAGAGACAGGATCTTGCTACAGTAGCCCATCATGTTGGCCTGGAATTTGATATGTAGCCCCTAGTGACCTGGAACTTAAAACCTCTCTGCCAGTGCTGGGATTCCAGGCACATTACCCATGCCTGTCCATCATGTTACTTTTAAATTAGGAGAAACTGTATTCTCAATTTACATATCTGATAAGTGAGATTAAAGCGGCTTGCTCCAGGTGGCAAAGCTCATTATGTTATCTTATCTTCTATGATGACAGAGCATAATTCTTCCAGATCATTTTGTTATTATACTTTCTAATAAGTTGTGTTAATTTTATGTATACATAACATTTTGAAGTTTTTTTCCATATGAAAAAATTTACATCCCTCTCCATTGACCCCTGATTTTCAACAAGAAAGAAATAATTAAAATTTATATATGAAAAAACAAAGTAAGACATGAGTAAGTGTATATTTGGCTACATGGAAGAAAAGGAAAGCTTGAAACATAGGCTTAAGATATTTGAACAAAGTTCACCGTAGCAGTATAGTGAACATGCTGCTGGTAATAACTAGTTACGTCCTTCATTATGTGTAGTCCAGTTGTCAATCATATCATTCTTATGCAGAACCATGTTTGTAACACTATTCCATGAAAAATGTCTACCATTCCAGATAGAGAATTAATAACAGACCAAAGTTAAGGATACTGCCCAAGTCCAGCTTGGTGAATCAGTGAGTTTATTGGGGTTATTTACGGAACTATGGGTGAGGGCTTACTTACAGGAGCAGGAATGACTCAAAGATGGCCGGCCGCATTACCAAAAGCCCACCCCAGCATTTATGATGGCTCACAAAAGCTGGGAACCTGCAGCCCTCTGTACAACTTGCAGGCAAGCTAAACAGGCTGAAAAATCTCTTCCAGGCCACTCAGCTGGTCTGAGCAGCTCCCAGCAGTCCTTGTTGTTTGTGTAACCTTAGGGAGGGAAGAACCTTGTGAATCTAGTCAGATTCAGGAAGTTCCTGAGGCTTCTTAAAACTCCTGTTTTCTTGTGGAGTCTTTTCCCTTTAGAACTTCCAGAGTCTTAATGAGCCTTCTTTTGAAGGTCATAAGTCTCAAGGAGCTTTGGAGGAAATTTCCACACAATAGACCCCATTCCCTTTTGTCCACTGTTGTGGTACCTTGGACTTTTCTCATCCTGCATGGGTACGGTTTGATAATATATACCTATCCTTTTAGATATATGTGCACCATTAAGTACCGAGTTACTATTATCTTTCTGAAGCTTGGGGAAGCGTGACTTTTACTTCACTCTAGCCTCTTGACTGTTCTCTTCTCCAGTGGGCCACTGTCCCGAGCCTGTACTGGAAAATGGCAGGATCAATTATTCTGGGCCTGTGAATGCAGGTGACAAAATCATGTTTAAGTGCAATGATGGTTACATCCTCAAGGGAAGCAATTGGAGCCAGTGCCTAGAGGACCACACCTGGGCACCTTCCTTGCCCATATGCCAAAGTAGTAAGTACTGATTAGTATTGTCACTCTGGGGTAAAATTGCTTTTGGGGGCCATATTAGTGTATAAACCAGAATAAAACCTTCACCTCCTGTCTTATGGATTTCTTTTCCTTCCCCTATGACACACATTTTCTTTGTTCCTTTCTTCCTCTTTTCTCCCCTCCTCTCCCAACTTCTGATCCTCCTGCCTCCACTTCAGGAGTGCCACCGTTCCTGTTATCCGGCGCTGGTGCTTGAACCCAGGGCTTCATGCATGCAAGGCAGACACTCTACCAGCTGAGCCACAGCTTCCACCCTAATTTGCCTTCTTTTGCAAGATAAGTTGGCAGCCCTATAGTGTGTAGCTCTGTTCCTGGAGCTCTGCCAGTCAGAAAGGATTCCCGGCTCCTTGTAACTCTTATAACTCAGGGGATGAGCTGGGGAAAGAGTCTTTTCCATGGACAATGCTGATTTTCATGAGAAAGAGTGGATGGAGAGCATGCTCCCGGCTCTTACTTGTACCAACGTGAAGATGGCGGGCCATAGAGTATGCACAGTGCACTATCCTGTCGATTGTACCCGGCTCTCACTTGTACCAACGTGAAGATGGCGGACTGCAGAGCACACACAGTGCACTATCCTGTCGATTGTACCCCGCTCCCACAAATCTCACTCCAGGCCATCTTCCCCTTAGGAGACTGTGACCCCCCTGAGATTCCTAGCCATGGCTACTTTGAAGGAGAGTCTTTCACTTCGGGATCTGTTGTTACTTATTACTGTGAAGACAGGTAAGCTTAGAGTAGTACCCTTCGTGTCCTAGTTGGAGCAGTTACTTTCCTATGGCTGTGATAAAACACCACAGCCAAGACAACGTGCAGAAGGGAGGGTTGATTTGGGTCGATGGTTCCTGGGGGATAAGAGTCCACGACTCTCAGGACAGGGAGCGTGGCAGCAGGTGCAGGGTGCCTGGAGCAGCGAGCCTAGGGCTCACATCTTTAACTGCAAGCACTCAGCAGAGAGCATGAACTCAAGTGGCATGAGTCTTTAAATTCTCATAGCAACCCCTCTAGTGACACACTTCCTGCAACAAGGGTGTCCCTCCCCGAGCAGTGCCACTCACTAGGAATGAAGAGTTCAAGGGCTGGAGACTGGGGGGGGGACTTCTTCTTCAGACCACCACACTAGTGAAAGTATTCTATTTGATGGTTAATGGGGTATCCACACTGTTGGAGTTCTCTTCTGACGGAGAATGTGCTATCTACGTATCTAAGATATTCTCACTTATTCTAACTGCTACAGTTATCAGTGCTGTACCCGACTGTGGGTGGGGCTATAACTATCATATCTAGCCTCCAGTGGGTAAGTGGTCAGTACCTTGACAACAGCTTCTAGGTCAATGGGTTTTGTGGCTATTAAGACTTCGTAAGTAGTACACCCTTACTTTTCCAACAGATAATGCATGGATAGCACCTTATCATGTGTGAACTATCTACATAGCCTGGACGTGGTCCACAGCTGGTTTTGCTTCCTTGAACACCATGGAATGAGCTGACTGTCCCATACCTTCCTTTGTATTTGAACTGTAGAATAGCCTTAAGTGGGAGGGGCCAGACATGGGATGGAAGCCCTTTAGTATCAAATTAGCCCTGCATATTTCTGTGTTCTCTTACCCATGTAGAAAAGGAGGAAAGCCTGTGCCTTGTCTGTCATATTTGTGGCAATACTTTCATTTTATGGTAACAGACAACACTCAAGTATTTCATAAACAATCCAGGTCTTTGGACCTTGTTTGGATTAATGTCTCCTCAGTGTAATGCAATATTTGAACAGTTGTTGGTTCCAGTCCATTCCGCTAGGTCAGATATTGTTATCCCATGGCATATTGTGAGGCTGTGTAAATAACCCTGGAGAACCATGGTGAAAGTCCACTGATGGCTTTCCCAGATGAAAGGCGAAACATTCTTGCCTTTCAACTACTATATCAGAGCTGAAGAAATCACTGGACAAATCCAGTACCTAGAACATCATGGTGATGGCCCAGTTGTATTTCCGAGACTTTAACAGTGTTAAGTATAGCCAAATACAACTTATTTACTATTCCCAGTAACCAGCTGTCTTAAGCTATGTCCTATCAGGCCTTTGGATAAGGGATGACAACAAATTAAAGGGATTACACACAAGCATTGTGATGTTTACCTTTCCCAGTTCATGGATTGTTTCTGTGATCTCTTGGTGCTCCCCCATACCTTTAGAAAGTACTGGTATATGGCCTTGGCGCCGGTGGAGTCACCGGTATGGTCTCTGGAGATTGACTTTATGGCCAAGACATGTTTGTTTGTCATGCACCTTTCCCCATCATATGTCTACTCTCACAATGTGTTCAGGGGTTATGGCATAGACCTTTGGGGGCATGTGCCCCAGACTCAAAGTGAGAACTGGGACTCTTTGTCCACCAGAGTTCTCAGTTCCTGCTAAGTGGTTCTTAAGCTCCTCTGGAGTTCCGGATCTGTGTATTTGTGGCACCTGGAGCTGTCTGCATTGTGACCCTTTCTGTGTTACAGGGACCAATATGTAGCCAACTCTGTATGAGGAGTCTGTTTCAGGGACGTGGAGCCTGGGAACAAGTGTCTATTCACTGTTTTCTCCAGAACCACAGGCTCACTGTACTGTCTGGCTCAGGGGAAGCCGTGTTTCTCATGGCATTTCCAACTGGAGGATGGGCCCGGATTTTCCCTTTTATTCCCCCCCACACACACACACACAAGTGCCTGTTCTGGAGTTCTAAAGGTACACACTGTCTTTTCAGGAATAGGAGTTGGAGTCTTTTCTTAAGGGAGTGATTTCCAAAGTTTTATTGTCCAAATTTGGCTGCTTGACTGTTTTTTAAAAAAATGTATTATTGCCTGACAATTTCATATATGTAAATAATATATTTTGGTCATTTTCATGTCCCCCCCCATTGCCTCCTTTCACTCATCTCTCACCCGATTCCACCAAATTCCTTCTTTCCAACAAGTTTCCCTCACATTCCTGTTGTGTCGGGGGACACCCACCGAGTTTAACTGGGGCGCTTGCATTGGGGAGGCTCCCTGGGCCACCCTGCATTACTCTCACCATTTCTGTATTTACTTATTCCGAGTACAGCACACCCCTGTAGTTTGTCTTTGTCTCCACCAAGTCTGTCACCATCCGCGCCTTCTGGTATTATTGGCATAGCCCAGCAACCTTATGGATATCAGGGCTCAGACCTGACTGGAGGTACCCAGTGCAAGATGACATCTCTCCTCTCCACTGTACACGTCATTGTAAGCACCAGAAAAAGCCGCAACACACATTGAGTGCTTCATTCCAATATGACTGCAGTTTCTCCGTGGGTGTCTATATTTCACTTGGCACGGGGCTGTCTTTAGAGCTGGACCAAGGATGTCTAGTGACAGTCGCTAACCGTGCCGCCCGTACTCCACATTCCCTTGTGGTGGCTGACTGTAACAGCTGCTGCAGTCCTGGGGAGAGGCCACCAGCCTTCTTGTCCCACAGTCCCAGTAGCAGGCACACACTCTGTTTTTGCTTGGACTTGCCTCTCAGTTCCACTACCTCTAGAGGAGTGGAGGGGTGTCTTAGGGGGAGGCAGGCAGATACTGTGAGTCGTTATCGTCAGGGGATCTCCATGTTAGGTCTTCTGTGTCTTGGTAGAGTCTGCTGCAGAATTATACTTGTGAACGCTCATCTGCCAGCTCGAGCTTCTTTGCTGAAGTTTCTTTGTTGTTGATTTATGCCACTCTGGTGTCTCTTTCTAACTTTAGTTCTCCCTATGGTCTTTCCACTCATGAGCCCGTGTTATTTCCTTCTTTAAACCTATTTATTTATTTATTTATTTATTTATTTATTTATTTATTTATTTATTTATTTATTTTGGTTTTTCGAGACAGGGTTTCTCTGTATAACAGCCCTGGCTGTCCTGGATCTCGCTCTGTAGACCAGACTGGCCTCAAACTCACAGAGATCCGCCAGCCTCTGCCTCCAAGTGTTGGGATTAAAGGCGTGAGCCACCACTGCCTGGCAAATTTTATTTATTTTTATTTTATGAACATTAGTGTTTTGCCTGCATGTATGTCTGTGTGAGGTGGTCGGGTCCCCTGGAACCGGAGTTACAGTGTTGAGCTTCCATGTGGGTGCTGGGAATTGAACCCAGGTCCTTTGGAAGAGCAGTCAGTGCTCTTAACCTTAGAGCCATCTCTCCATCCTGTTATTTCCTTCTCAATGGCTTCTTTGAGCCAGAATGATTGTCTCGCATTGGCAGCAGTGGCCACTCAGTTTTCCCACACTGATTTGTTTCTTGCCTTCAACTTGGCTAGCAATCTTTCTTGGACTTTTGAGGCATACACGTACTCACAGGGTGCTTCCCACAAGTCACAGAATGGGGACACATCAAATCACATAGGTGGCTGAGGCCAGCCTAGGATTTCCCTGGCAGAACCCATGTCCACACCCAGAGTTTGCTCATACCCAGAATTCCCTCTTGGAATTCTGCTGACAAGGCCAGTTTTATGAAAAACTGGAAGGCCTCAGAGGCTTTAGGAGTGACAACTATTTGAAGATACCTAAGGAAGAAATCAGAGGACTCCATGGGAGTTTGGACATCTTTCATTATCAAGCAATCCTTGGTAGCATCAGGCCAGAAAACAGGGATCTGCACCATGTTTACAAGCAGAGCAGCATCTATATGCAGAGGGAACAGAGGGAAACTGGATCCTAGTACTCAACGCAGCAGTTACGACCTTCTCATGGGCCTGGTCTGCTTGTCTACCAGGCCTTATCTTCCTTCTCTGTTTTCCTGTCTTCAAAGGAGAGCAATGGCCAGCAAACCCCGCCCCCTCCATCAACAGGTGTGGCTACAGTCCGCAGAACATCTGCAAGAATGGGGTTGTCTAACTGCCTCAGATACAAATAATGAAATATTTCTCACGAAATCCAAGAGCAGAAACCTTAGACAAAAAAATCAGAAATGTAATGATTTAGAGTTTGGACCCTTAAAGCATTGTGATAAGGACTAACCCTCCTTCAGATGGACTGGTCTCCTTCCTTGATGGGTTCCCGCCCTTCTTTCCCTTGCTTTAATCTGGGTCATGTACCTTCTTCAGCCTTTAAGTTCCACTTGTCAGTTTGGAATGACCTTTTGCTTTTTTCTGATCACACACTACTGCCTTCATTTATCCCGTTCACCTGCACCTGCATTTTAGAGCTTAATGCAGATGCCTGTTTAGCTTGTGATTGGTCAAACACTTCTTCCCTCACCTGTCCCCCCAAAACACACTGGCTCTGAAGTTTTTGCTTTCCGCCGTGTTAATCTGGGTTGACTCATCCCTTGGGTCTGCCCACCATTTCAGGAGAGCTGTTTCGCTTCATAGCTGTTTTGTTAGAATGAGATAACTTAAGCATACACTAAGGCTCGGGGGCAGGAAGGTGGATTTGATCACAGATTGAAACACTGAAATACAGCTATACAAAACTAGTCTCCATTGCTTAGCTTTGAAGACGCAGAGGCTAAGCGTTGTTCTGACATCTCCAGGTACCGTTTAGTGGGCACACAGAAGCTACAATGCATTGATGGAGAGTGGAGCAGTTCCTGTCCTACCTGTGAGCCTGTTCAGGAAGCCCCAAGACCTGCTGAACAGATTGCACTTGAGAAAGCAATTGTAAGTAGAGGCTGTTATCCGTTTTGTTCTTAGCTGCAGTCTCGGGCCCGAATTTACTCTTGGCATATGCGTAGTGGATATCTGTTCATTTCTGGATAATGTTTTTGAATGGGTAACCTTGACCTGGTTGCAGAAGGGGCCTTATAAAATGCCAACCCACATTCCTAGATAACATTCACATTCATCACCATCATCACAAACACCTCACAAAACCTTCTTACGGGACGGATTGCCTCATTCAGCGTATAAAAGAAGGTATATAATTACTCAGTGCCTGGGATCTGGAAGTACTGGCCTCTGTGAGAAGCTGATCCAATTCTAGGTTCCAACACATTCTGAACACATTTGTTTTCCTTCGGACTCACTTTGGCCTGTATTTATTCTTGGAGAAATATTAGTGATTATATATTTAAACCAGAAAATGTAAATGACTGATGATGTTGAAGGCCAAGACCCATGGGGAAGTTCCCTGGGCTGGCAGCTTCGTGGTTTCAGAGTAGAGAACTGAATCTCTGCTCCCCGGTTGTAACTTGAAAGGTTTTTCTTCCCTTAGCTTGCCTTTCGGGAGATTAAGGACCTTTGTGGTGCCACAGAGAGTTTTGTGAGAAGACTGAAGGAAAGCGGACTAACCATGGAAGAAGTGAAGTATTCCCTGGAGATGAAGAAAACTAAGCTGAAGGCAGACATTTTACTGAAATATCATAGCTAAGCAAGATGGAAACAGAAATACCCTGTGAATAAACAGCTTCTGAAGGTGCTTACAGGTCGTTCCTTACTAAGCTGAAATGCAAGGTCATGTGGCCATACAACTGATGTATTGTGTACGCTTTGGGGGCATGTGTGGGAATTTTACTAAGAATGTAGAAGGGCCAGCTATGGTGGTTATCGGCTTCAGACCAGCATTGGCAACATGCTAATGGAGAATGTAGAGATTCATTCTTTGGCTGTATGGGAAATAAGAAACCGTGCATCTGGTCTGAAGGTACCTCACATGAGACATGAATTGTAAGTCAAAATTTTCTGAGATAGGAACTAACCCTTCAATCTGGAAAAAATATGCTTAACAACAATTACATCTTTAAAGTTACCTACTGAGTCCCATACACCTCTCAAGCACTAAAGATTATTGCCAGTGCTATTGATTATTCTGACAACTTGATAGTTAAGTCCCTATTGCTGATGACACCACATACTTAGGACTTACTACATGGAGAAATCTTATCTGGTATTCAACTGGAAGTTTCATCCCTTCTGGGTAGTATTCATAGTGCTCGAAGGTTCTATACATGCTACCGGAGGAGAAAAGTAATCATTAATTACCTTCAGCTATGACCCTGCAAGCTGTAATAATGATCCACATACAAGAGATGCCCATTGGTGCAAAAGTGGTACAAATGTTAGGGGATAACCAACCACTTTTTGATTGGCTTCAAGGCCTTCTTCGTGAGATGGAACCCATCCCCGACACCATGTAAGTGGCCAAGACCTTGAGACTAGAGAGGTCCTAGGTCCTAGGTCCTCAGGGAAATGCACCACTATGATTCTGCAAAAGGAACACAACAGTAAGATGACTCCTAATGACATACTGCTCTATCCAAGTATCAGTGCATCACTCAACACTCATCAGAGGAGCTCCTTCTTGCGGTAGGTGATAATTTAGACAGAGACAACTGGACAACATGCAGAGTAGAGACTTTGGAATTGCTCAGCTCTGAATGGGATATTTTTATCACACCACGACCCTTAAAACTTGGAGTTATGCAGAAGAGAGGGTGGGAATATTTAAAAGCTAGAAGTAGTCGATGACTTTAAGGATACAGCTTTTCCCAGACACAACAGGAAAGATGCTCATGTGAACTCACAGAGACTGTGACAGAATGCCAAGACCTGCACCAACTCAAGCAGGAAAAAGTCCCAGCACGGACGACAGGAAGTGGCCATGGCCCTGCCCCTAGCTAGTCAGCTATTCTCAACTAATAGCTGCTGGGAAAGGGAATATCACTTCTCTTCAATGGATAACACTGGTGTATCGGCCACATTCCATGGCAGGCCCCATGTTCAGGGACAGTTAGTCAACACAAATCAAATTCTTTTTGTTTTTAGAGATAGGGTTTCTCTGGTGTAGCCCTGGTTGTCCTGGAATTCTCTCTATACTCCAATCTGGCCTTGAATTCACAGAGAGCTACCTGCTTCTGTAGACAAATTTCTAAATGGTCTTATTAAATAAAAAGCACAGAGCCAGATATAGGGGTGAAAACCTGAGAGATCAGGGAAATAGGGAAAGCCACAGCTAACCTTACCTCACCAACTCTGCAGCTTCCAATAGCAAGTGATTTCCTGTCTACCCATGTCTATATGCCTTGCTGTTCTGCCATCTGATTTGCTCTCTCTGTCCAGCTACATCACTTCTTCTTCCTGCCCAGCTCTGTCACTTCCTGTCCATCTGTACAGACCTCCAGACCTCCATGGTTAACTAGTGTTGGAATTTAAGGCATGTGCCACCATGCCTGGCTCTGTTCCCCGGGTGGCCTTAAACACACAGAGATGCAGACAGATCCCTGTCTGCCAAGTGATAGGATTAAAGTTGTGTGCTACCATTGCCTGACTTCTATATAGTGACTGGCTTTTGCCTCTGATCCTCAGGTAAATTTTGTTGGAAGACACAGTATGTTGAGGGACACAATACATCACCACATGATTCTGCTTCATGAGGGCTGAGATGGAAATTGTGTGCCTCTATGGCCTGGCACTTTTTTTTTTTTAAAAAAAAAAAAAGAGAAAGAACATGAAGTCTTGTGGGTGGGGGGAATTAGGAGCTGGAGGATGGGAAAATACTATAAAAATATACCATGTGAAATTCTCAAAGAATTATTAAGAACACTAAAATGTTTCCAACAAAATAAAATAAGTAAAATGACTCATTGTGACAGAAGTTGAATTAGGCTCCAGACTCTTCTCTACACCTGGTTTATGAAGCCAGGTTTCTAAACCTTATGTGATAATATTGTTACTGCCTTTTGAATAACTCAAAAGCAGGGTAGGGGTGGCGCATGCCTTTAATCCTAGCTCACGGGAGGCAGAGGCAGGCAGATCTCTGTGAGTTCGAGGCCAGCCTGGTCTACACAGTTGAGTTCCAGGAGAGGCTCCAAAACTACATGGAAAAACCCTGTCTCAAAAAAAAAAAAAAAAAAAAAAAAAAAAAAAAAAAAAAAGATGACTCCCAGCCCCTCATCACCATGTGAAGCAAGAACCTAATTAGTCCTATCAATAAAAACCAGGAGTCAGATATCATGGTAGTAATAATCTGAAAGTTCAGAGAAGCAGAGGAGCAGCTACCAGTGACTTCTTACCTCTCCAGATCCTGTCCCCTCCTCACCTTATCACTTCCTCTCTCCGCCTCCTGCGTTGAGATTAAAGATTTAAGTGTGTGCCACCACTGCCTGGCCTCTATGGTTAACTAGTGGCTGGCTCCACCTTCTGATCTCCAGGCAAGCTGTATTTGTCAGAACACAAACTATACACAATGACAACCCTTTGGTTTGGGATGGTGCAGTAACATGAGTGCATTTTCTTCTCATACAGGAAAGATACAGGAACCCGAAGGCTTGCCTAAGGCACTTTAATGTCTTAAAGTGAAGTTTTGATATGCTTTTTTTTCAGAAAGGGCCGCTGAGATGCAAGAAACATGGAACGTGTTTAGGCAATAGCATGTAACTTGGGTTGGCTTGAATGAAACACAAGCAATGGTGAAGGATAGGAAGGTTGCTTAAATCCAGCCAACAGAGAGTTTTAAAACGTCTGCCCGAGAACTTGCACTTCGTTTGTTAGGCAGGGCACACATGGCTTTCAAGGAGTGAGATGAGAACAACACAGAGAATGATTTCTCACAGTGGTAAGGAAAATCGCCTGTAGCATGCACGGGTCGAGGTGGAAAATGGATGAGGTGGAGAAACCAGTAAAGGGTTACTGCAGTGGTTCAAGTGTGTTCCCCGAAGTTCATGTTGGAGACAACTCCAATGGGGTTTCTATTGTTGTGATGAAACACCATCACCAAAACAAGTTGGGAAGGGGAGGGTTTATTTGGCTTACGCTTCCACTTTGTAGCTTATCACTGAAGGAAGTCAGGACAGGAACTCAAGCACATCTGGAACCTGGAGGCTGGAATTCGTACAGAGGCCACGGAGGAGTGCGGCTTGCTGGCTTACTCCTCTTGGCTTGCTCAGCCTGCTTTCTTATAGTCATCCTCTCAGATGACTTTAGCTCAGCAGGTCTCAACCTGTGGGTGGTGACCCCTTTGGGGGTGTCCAACAACCCTTTCTCAGGGGTCGCATTTCAGATATCGTGCATATCAGAAATTTACATTACGACTGATAGCAGTAGCAAGATTAGTTATGAAGTAGCAACACAGAATTTTATGGTTGAGGGTCACCGTAACCTGAGAACTGTGTTAAAGGGTCGCAGCGTTAGGGAGGTTGGGAACCACTGCTTTACCTTGTGCCAAGCTGACATAAAACTATCCAGTGAAGGAGCCGATTAGGGTTTTGTGTCCTCGGAATGGATTGGTACCGAGTGTATTAGTCACCACAGGAGACCTGACAAAATAATCGAGTTCAGTTCTATTCCTTCTTTGCCTCATGCCTGTCCTTTTGTCCTGCCTGTCCTTTTGTCCTGCCTGTCCTTTTGTCCTGCCTGTCCTTTTGTCCTTCACCTCCTACTGTGGGACAAGGCAGCTGCAAAGCCCTTGCCAGAAGCAGGCCCTTCAGTCTCCAGAGATGGAATCTCTGTTCTTTATAAGGCAGTCCGTCTTGGGCATTCTGTGACAGAAACAGAAAACAGACCGAGACATCCACACAAAAGATACTGATGGTCTCAGCTATTCTCACAGCAGAGGGAATTCAAATGAAACAGAGAGAATGAGAGCTGTGGGGTACTTATGTCGAAATGACTTGTGAACTGATTTTATTAGGGAAGAGGTATTCAAAAGCAGCCCTGAAATTCCTTTCTTGAGGACCCAGAGTTCTCTCTTTAGCTGTGCTGTGTGTGAGGTATTTGACTATACCGCACAGCCAACAACAAAGTGAACAGAATTTAGGGAAGTAATCAGAGACAATGACCTACACCGGAGTGGCCCTCCTCCTGGGGAAAGTAATCAGAGACTATGGTCTATATCGGAGTGGCCCTCCTCCTGGGGATGTTTAAAAGATGAGAATAGTAAGTTCATTGAAGCGAAGAGATTTTTGTTTGTTTCTTTTGTTTCTTTAGTAAGGAAAAGAGCTGGGCATAGCAGAGACCAGCCTGGTCTACGTAATGAGTTCCAGGCCAGTCAGGGCTACATCTAAACAATAAAATAAAATAAAAAGAGAGAGAGAGAGAGAGAGAGAGAGAGAGAGAGAGAGAGAGAGAGAAGGGAATGGAATGTATTTATGTTTATGGATGAGAGAGGAAAAGGAGTTCTTAAAAATTTAAGAGAAATTCGAAGAATCAGGAAAATTTAAGGTTAATTGTGGGAGCTGTCTCATGTATCTCCTCCTGTTGCTGTGATAAAATACTCTTTCCAAAGAAAACTGTGGGTTTTTTGTTTTTTATTTTTTTTAGCTCACTATTACAGTCCATCATGACAGGAGATTAAAGACTTCATGAGCTTGAAGTAGCTGATCATATTATGTTCTCATTCAGAAGAGGACAATGAATGCATGCATGTGCTGTCATTGTCCTTTATCACCCAGTACCCCCTGCCTAGGGAATGGTGTCCCCTGTGGTGCCCAGGTCTTCCCACCTTAATTAGCATAATGAAGATACCCCCCCCCACAGACATGCCCAGATGATTCTTACATTTGCCAGTTGACAACAGCACGGAGTCAAAGGGGGAAGAATGGTTTAGAATGGAAATGTTTGGCGATGTTAAAGACTTCACAGAAACGATAAGAAATACACGGAAGACATTTGAACTTGCAAAGCCTTCGTTCTTGAGAAGTGTGGCATCACATTAAAGAAGGAACGGGGGTTTGAAGTTTTGGCAAGACTGCAGGAACACGTCGGAGTAAGAGACAAAGTGAACATGTAGGAAAGAAGAGCCATCTCTTTAAATTGGGAGTGACAGGAGAGGGAAAAGAATGACATGGGTAAAACTAATACAAAAGGAGTTTTAGTAAAAGAGAAGGCAAAAGGATCTGTTGAGAGTTAGACAAGCCAGTCTCCTTGGAGAGGAAGCTCTGCGCCCACCATAGCAGAGACCAGAGCAAAGAGCTTGAACACATTGGAAATGATGCTTTGAAGATTGAACTTTAAAGGTATTATTTCCTCCAACTCAACTTTCAGGACTTTGTAGAATTGTCCTTTGTTCGGATTCTTATCAAATTAAGTGAGTCTCTTAGCTCTGTGAAGTGGCTGTGCTAATCTCCTTCTCATTTTCATCTAGTAATTTGTGATTATCATTCAAGGCCCATCCTAAATCTCACATCCCTGTCAAACTTCCCTGATGACCTCATTTTGGGGGGCCATTAGTGTTTATTACAGAAAATAAATTATGATACCACCAAGAATTTTTTTTCTTTTTTGCTGTGCTGATCAAACCCAAGGACCCTGTACATGTTAGACAAGTGCTCTACCACCGAGCCACATCTCTAGCCCTTGACTTCCTAGACAGGATCTTATATACAGCCCAGGCTGATCCTGAGTTCCTAATCCTCCTGCCTCAGCCTCCTAAGTGCTACAATTATAAGCTCCTATCACTACATCTGGTAAGAACTATTTTTTTTTACATTTATTAATTTATATGGGGGGCATTCATGGCATGGCAAGCGTGTGGTCATCAGAGATGGTTCATGCTGGGGATGACACTCAGGTCATTAGGCTTGGCAACATGCACATTTGCCCAATGAGCCATCTCACTGGTCCAGAACTGCTTTTCAATAGCAGTCTTTTGGGCACACAAATCTGAAACTTTAGGATTGACAGATTAAATGGGCCATGTCAGGGTTTGATGCTATTTGTAGATTTATGTGATGTCTAACACTACTAGCCTCTCCATCGCATTCTTCTGAGTGGTAATCGGTGTGAGGTCAGCTTCTGGAGACCGTTTGGTGCCTGCTGGTGGATTGTCAACATTTGTTGAGCTCTGAGTATGTTCCAGGCATATTATCACACAATAGAAACCCAATTAAAAAGATACATTCTGTATCTGTTGTACCTCCTTGTGCCTCATGGAGACAAGCGAAGAGCAAGGCCCCCAGACCTGGGATCCCTGAATGTCCCTGGGCCTAGTGTCCCGGGAAGAAGACCCCTTGGGTTGAAGTGGGTCTGAACTTCTCAGGGTTTCTAGGCTGGTTGGATTTTGTGTTGCATAACTCTTATGATTATGAAAAAAAAAAGGAACATTCTGGCATCTAATTCCAATCACCCTTCTAACTTAGGGGAAATGGTTGGCAGAGAAGAAAATAAATAATTGCAACACATGATCAAGACTGCAGGCTGGTGAGGAAGGAGATTAGGTAAATACCACTGCTCCAGTTTGTTAATCATTCACTGGGACAGAGGAGAGTTTCTCCCTGTCCATCTTTATTTACCTGCCTCTGATCAGCCACCTGCGTGGGTAGAATCCAAGGACCATGTGTGTGGGGAGAATCCAGGGACTTTTTGGTGGAGCAATTACTGGCCACCTTTAGGATATTGTGATCAACTGTCATCTTGGGAGATCAAGTACAGTACAGTAGAGATCAAGGCATCATCACAGAGTCATTTCCTCTGCTACTGCAGGTCAGTGAGCTACTGATCACTTGAGTGGGGGGTTGTGGGTAAAGATGGTCATCAGGTCCTTTAGGAGATACATCTCTGTGTGCTATTTTTTTTTATTTTTGAGATTATAATTTAATTACACTTTCCCATTCCCTTTCCCTCCTCCCAAATCCTCCTGTGCATCCTTTCTTGCTCTATTTCAAATTTATGACCTTTTTTTCATTAATTCTGATTGTGATCATATATTCCTAAATACAACCTGTTCAGTCCACATAATGTTACTTGTATGTGTGTTTTCAGGGCTGAATGTTTGGCACTGGACAACCAGTTGCTGTGGTTCTTCCCTGGAGAAGACCACCTCTCCCCCCCACCCAGCTTTTCTAAGTTGTCTATAGTTCTTTGTGTGTAGAATCAAGGCCCTATGAGCTCTTCCCCATCTAGTTTTGTATATTCATTGGTGTCCTCCTTGTTCAGTTCATGTTTGGGAGGTCCTGTTGGTGGGTTTAACTGGTATAGCTTCTGATGTTACTAGTTACCCCACAGTAAACTCCTTGATCCCTTGACTCTGCCAATCTGTCTGTCTTAACACTTTGCTAGGTGGTGACACACGCCTTTTATCTCAGCATTCAGGAGGCAGAGGCAGGTGGATCTAGTTTGAGGCCAGCCTGGTCTACAGAGGGAATTCCAGGACAGCCAGGGCTATACAGAGAAACCCTATCTTGAAAAAACCAAACCTAATCAAAGCAAAAACAAACCCAAACTATACTTGTATATTTATACATGGAGTTACATTATGCGTATTATGTTTTTTTTTTAAGTTAAAAAGTTAAGAGTTGTGTATGGAAGCCACTATTTCCTTAGAGTCGTCCACCACCTCTGGCTCTTACAACCTTCCCACCTCCTCTTCCTCATAGATCCCTGAGCCTTGAGGGGAGGGGTTTGATGACGACATCTCATTTAGGACTGAGTGCTTTGAAGCCTCTCACTTTCTACACATTGTCCAGTTTGGGGTGTCTGTGTTAATTCCAATCTACTGCAAAAAGACACTTCTCTGATGAGGATTGAGTGAGGTACTCATCTATGGGTATTTTGATATCATTAGGGGTCACTTTATTGTTATGTTCATTTAACAGAATGATAGTAGTAGGTTTTCTTTTAGGCCCATGACCGACCTAATCTTAAGTTCTTGGCCAATGTAGCAGTGCCATGTCTGGGTTCCATCTCATGGAGCGGGCCTTAAATCCGATTTAAGAGGAGTGGTTGTTTACTCCCACGACATTCGTGTCACTGTGTACCAGTGTATCCTGCAGGCAGTTCTCTGTTGTAGGTCTCAGAGTTTGTATCTGGGTGATATTGCTGATCACCTTCCTCCTCCGCTAGTTACCTTCTAGGCAGAATGCCTTCTAGTACCACGAACACTAGTTAGCAAGGGTGAAGCTTCTAGTTAGGCATGAGTTCATTTTTCTATGTTTGATGACATAAATGTTGCTGTCTTCAGAAACGGGAACTCACCATCAGGTGAAAAGCAGCCAATAGCCTTAGACGTAGCCTGTGATATTTGGTGGCATAAGATGTCTACCTGGGGCATTGTCTCCCCCATTGTATGGTGACTCTACTTAAATTCCTTTCATAAATGCATCTATTTTAGGAAGCTTCTACAGTAGCATGTTTCCATAGGATTTTTCAAATGGCCTTTAACATTAGTTGTCACTCCCCATATTCCCTCCTGTACCCTGCTTTCCCGTTCCCCTCTCCATTTAGTCCTCCTGTTCTAGCTTTCCTTTTGTTTATCCTTAGGACTATGTTGTATAGGTTTGAACACATTGGCACAGGAAAGGACTTTCTGAACAGGATGCTGATAGCACAGGCACTAAGACGGACACTTAATAAATAGGACCTCATGAGGCTAGAATGCTTCTGTATAGCAAAGGGCGCCATTGTTTGGGCAAAGCAGTCCCTATAGAATGAAGAAGAAAAACATCCTCTTTCAGGAATCTTTACCAGTTATACATTGGCTGCAAGGTGAGTATCTAGACTACATGAAGAATTTTAAAAAGCCCTGAGCATCAAGAAAATAAATAATCCAATTAAAAATGGGGTACAGAATTAAGCGGAAAAGTGAGCAGGAAGTTCCCAAAAGATGAAACACCAATAGTTGAGAAACAAAGAAATGTTCAACATCTGTAGCCATCAGGAAATGGAAATTGAAACAACTTTGAGGTTTCATCTTACTCCAGTCAGAATGGCCAAGATCAATAAACAAATGGCAGCTCATGCTGGTGAGGATGCCAGGAAAGGGGAAAACTTATTCCTTGCTGGTGGGAGTCCACACAGATATAGCTGTTGTGGAAATCAGTGTGGAGGGTCCTCAAAAACTGAAAACCAATCTACCACAAGATCCTGCTACTCCACTTTTGGGCATACTCCCAAAGGACTCGACATCCTTCTGCAGAGATACTTATTCATTTATGTTCATTGCTGATCTATTCATAATAGCCAGAAATTAGAGATAGCTTAGATATCCATCAACTGGTGAATGAATAGTGAAAATGTGAATCATTTACATAATTCAATATTACTCAGCTGTTAAGGAAGATAACATTATGAAATTCACAGGTAAACAGATGAAGCTAGAAAAAGGAATCATCCTGAGCTAAGTAACCTAGACCCCAAAAGACAAATATTGTGTGTTTTCTCTTATATGTGCATGTTAGCTCTTCAGTCTTTAATATGTGTCTACATTCTGAATAACCAACAGGATTAGGTGTCTAGTAAGGGACTAGGAGAGAGGAGGGGGGGGTCTCTTGATTTGCAAAGTTGAAACACTGTCTTCTGCTCCCAGCTGACCTGAATTTATTCTCTGGCTTCACAAAACACTGCTCAGATATATCCTCCTTTGCAAATTCACTTCCTCTCCCCACTTGGAATGAATTTCTCTTCCCACAATGGTCTTTGCAGAGGCGAGTCCTTGTTGTTTCTCATGCTAACATCCTTACTTGCCTCTCTTCTTCCCATCTAGGCTGTCACTTCCTTGAAGAGGTGGATATTGTAGCATTTATCCCAATGCTTTATGACAAGTAGATTAAACAGTTGCTTATTAAATTCAGGTTTTCTGGCAGAACCAATGTGGGCAAATCATCTGCAGGCTATGCGCCCCACAAGAGCTCCACATGGGAGGCTTCATAGAAACAGGGATGCTGTGGCCTGGCCCTTCTCTAGGCTCTGGAGAGTCTCTGACCCAACTTTGTTCCAAATGACCATCATTGCTGCTCTCTGGGTTGCTGTTTTTGGTGAGTAGTAGGCAAAAAGTCCAGATGGACAACGAAGAGTTACTTACAAGACTTTGGATGAGATAGTTATGCTAGTGGAGATCCAGTTTCAGCAACAAAGGATTTATTTTGCCATCTGGAGCTAGGTGTTTCTAGGTTTTGAAACAAACCTATATTGTCTAACAGTGATCAAACACATTTCATGGCTTGGGATTGGTCTGGAATGGAGAAATTAGGAGCAAACCATTTCTCTGGGGGCGGAGGGGGGCGCCACCCAGCTACCAAATAAATCACACATGGAGGCTTATTCTTACTCATAATTGCCAGGCCTTAGCTTGGCTTGTTTCTTTCCAACTTTCCTTAACTTAAATTATCCCATCTATCTTTTGCTTCTGGGCTTCTTATATCTGTAAATCTTTTTTTTTTTTTTTTTTTGGTTTTTCGAGACAGGGTTTCTCTGTGTAGTTTTGTGCCTTTCCTGGAACTCGCTTTGGAGACCAGGCTGGCTTCAGACTCACAGAGATGCACCTGCCTCTGCCTCCCGAGTACTGGGATTAAAGGCGTGTGCCACCACCACCCAGCACATCTGTAAATCTTACTCTTACTCCATGGCTGTTGTATGGCTGGGTGGCTGGCTCCTGGAGTCTTCCTCCTTCTCTGGATACTTCTTATTTTCCTCCCAGACTTCTCTTTTATATATTCTGTCTGCCTACCAGCCTTGCCTACCCTTTTTCTGCTTTGTTATTGGCCATTCAGCTTTTTATTAGACCATCAGGTGTTTTAGAGAGGCAAAGTAACACAGATTCCACAGAGTTAAACAATTGCAACATAAACAAAAGTAACACACCTTAAAATAATATTCTACATTTCCCCCTTTTGTCTAAATAAAAAGGTTTTAACTTTAACATGGTAAAACTATACACAACAAAAACAGTTATCAAGTAAGAATTACATTTACAATATTCTGTCCATATTCAGAGAAAATTATGCATTATCTATCCTATCTTAGTGAATCCAAAGTTTTACACCTAACTTACTTTCTATCATAACCCAAGGAAAACTGCAACTATAACTATCTAGTCTTCAACTCCATCCAAGACCATCCAGAAAGATGTAATGTTATCTAACAACAGAGACATTTGCCTACCTGGACAGTCACCCAATGTTCCTCTGCAATGTTGGGGCATCCATCTTCAGCCTACAGGCCCAGAATATCTGGCAAACTTTTCAGTGAAGCAGGAAATTTGAAGGACGGTTATGCCTTGTATTGGCAAAGTTCATCAGTTGCTTTCCTCTGTGTCCTGCAGAATATCTGGCAGACTCTTCTATGAAGCAGGAATTTTGAAGGACTGTCCTGCCCTGTTTGGGCAAAGTTCAACAGTCTTTTTCCTGTGTGTCCTTCCCGTTCAGTATGCACAGCACATTGCCAGCAGTCAAAGGCAAGAGCAGTTTCTTTGCCCAGGGGCTAACATTGCCACAATAAAAGCAAACTCCATAAGGAGTTTCTTCAATGCCCATCATCTCTGAAATAAATTGGTGCTGCCTGGAGCAGATGGTTCTCATTGTCATGAAAAAACCTTAGGTTAACAAAACATTTTAAATGCCATATTCCATAGGCCGTTGAAGTGTTTGAAAACCATTTATTTATCTATCTAAAATATATCTCTATATGATCTTAAAAACATACCTAACACATCTACAAATTTGATTGTTATAGATGACTAACTACTGACCTGTTTCTTGATTGTTGTGAATAGTTCATAATAATAGCTTTCAAAAACTAGAACTTTACCTTACATTTTTAAATGAACTGCATAGGTACAATACCTTTAACAAAAGTAGATATATATATATATGTATGTATATATATACATATATACACATATATATATATAGTAAAAATAACTTTGAATTTATATCAATATGCTATATACTATACACTATTCATTTTTAATAGGGAAAGTAGGATTGAGATTTTTATGTCTCAAGAATTCTATGCTTTCTCTTCTATATCACCCAGGCTGGACTTGAATTCATAATCTTTCTTACACATCACCATGTCTGGCTCATTATGTCAGTCCAAATGAAATGGTAATGTTTCTCTTAAGGCAAATTTATAGGAATTTTTGGCATTTCATAGATGCTTTCTGAGCAGAGATGGGTAACACAGGCTATGAAATATATGACTGTCCTTTTTAGAAAAAATATTTTATATAGTAGAGAAGAGACAAAATGTATTCCTTTTATCATCATTGTTGTTATCATTTATCAACAGACATATGTGTACATCTCTCATGAACTCATGACACAGGGGAATAATACATTTATGATTTTTTTGATTAGAGGAGGAAAGAACTGTTTTCCCTCTACAATTATAGCACTGAAACACTAAGGTGCCGTGTCTTAGGTATGACATTTAGTGTTGCCGTCCTCTTTGTGTCTAGGTAAATGTGGTCCACCACCTGATTTACCTGATGCCATGCCAGTAAGTGAGACGAACCAGACAGACTTTGAAAGCTCAACTTCCCTGAAATACATTTGTCGTCCTGGCTACAGTAGGGCATCTTCAAACCAGATCATTTACTGTGAACCTGATGGGAAATGGCGGATTGATATTGCCTGTGTCAGTAAGTATCAACATTCATTTTTCTCACCTGTGCATGTATCAGTTTCAGAACATTGTCTCGGGTTATATAATTACTGAATCTTAAGTCACTAAGGAACTAGTGAATTCATCAACTAGCAATTTGAATGTACATATGTATGAATCTTCTGAAAAGCAGAATAAAACAAAACAAAAATAAGAAACAAGCTAATTGCAATGAAGATCACTATACTATGCTGGTTAGTTTTGTGTCAACTTGACACAAGCTAGAGTCATCAGAGAAGAGGGAGCCTCAGTTGAGAAAATGTCTCCATAAGATCAGACTGTAGACAAGCCTGAAGGGCATTTTATTAATTAGTGATTGATGGGGGAGAGCCCAGTCCACTGTGGGTTGTTCCATCCCTGGGTTGGTGGTCCTGGGTTCTATAACAAAGCAGACTTACTGAGCCATGAGGAGCAGGCCAGTAAGCAGCACTTTTTCATGGCCTCTGCTTCAGCTCCTGCCTCCAGGTCTTGGCCCTGCTTGAGTTCCTGTTCTGTCTTCCTTCAATGATGGACTGTGATGTGAAAGTATAAGCTAAATAAATTCTTTCCTCCTCAAGTGGCTTTGGTCATGGTGTTTCATCCCAGCAATAGTAACCCTAACTAAGTTTTCAGTAACTCACCAGGTACTTCTTTAAATAAATATTGGGACTAAGGCCTGGTGTGAGATAGTGAACACCTTTAATCCCGGCACTTGGGAAGCAGAGGCAAGCAAGGACCTATCTGAGCTGGAGGCCAGCCTGGTCTGCACAGCGATTCTCAGGCCCGCCAGGGCTACATAGTGACAGACCGTGTCTCAGAAACAAAAAGAAAAGAGAAGAAAGGAAGGAAAATGTTGGGCTAGTAGGATGGGTTAGCAGATGAAGGTGCCTGAGGCTCATCCCTGGAACTTGTATAAAGGTGGAAGGAGAGAACAGACCCTCCAGAACTGTCCTCTGAGCTCCACATGCAGGCTGTGGCCAACCCCCAAACAGCAGCAACAACAACAACAACAACAATAAAAATAGGAATGATAATAATAATGATAAAACATTCTGCGGTTTAATGGCCAGAAAGTAGCAATCCTACCTCAAACACATGGTGAGCATTGCTTTTATACACAGAATCTGGAATTAAAAAAAAATACATGCATATACATACATACATACATACATACACACACGTACAATATATAAACACATACATATATTAGGGGAAGGAAGGTGACCACAATGGCTGATGAATATGATTAAAATAAAATGCTATTCTTATATAAAAGTGTCATAATGAAACCCATTATTTTGTATACTAATTTAAAAATTAAGTAAAATCATGCATAAAACCAAGTATTTTGTGGACTTGGAAGAGGAGCTCACACTGTGAGCAGGGCATCATTCTGCACGGTCCCCAAGAGTAATGACATACAATGTCTGCTTTCTCTCTTTTGTCCCTTTTTATAATCAAGAAAATGATTCTTGCTAAAATACACCAGGGTGATTAAAAGAGATCAAAATTTGTGTGAATCTTCTCTCCAGAACCAAAATTCAGTGTGTCAGATCCAGAGATAAGTGTGACTCTAGACAGGTAGGTCTTTCTGAATGTGGAGGTAGACTTAGGTCTGTTAAGTTTCCAATGGTCGCATCTGTGAATGGTGGGACCACTTACCATCATTTTAATTTTCCTCTAGAAAAATCATGCAGGAATCCGGGAGAATTACAGAATGGACAAGTGGAAGTCAAGACAGATTTCTCCTTTGGATCACAGGTAGAATTCAGCTGCTCAGAAGGGTGAGTTGAGGTAATTTAGAAATAATTACAAATTAACTTTAAAAAATAGCTACTTTCAAAATTTAAAGTGATATTAAGAGTATGTATTAAGAATTCTCACTTTCACCCATTCTCCGTGTACCCTATTCCTTCCTATATTTAAACAAAAGAATTTGCTTTTATCAATTTCTTTTATATCTTTGTAGTGTTTCCTCATTCAAATACAAGCCAAGGTACTAGCACATGTTCTTATATTTCCCTTTTCTGATAACAAATTTAGTTCGTGTTTAAGCTTTTTACATAGGGAAGGTGGAAGGGGAAAGAGCAATGTATATGACTATATTTCATTGTATACAATGTTTGTGTGAAATTCTCAAGAATAAGTAATGTAAAACAATCCTGAATCCTGCTGGGTTTAATGATGCAAACCTTTAATCCTATACTTAGGAGGCAGACACAGGTGGATTTCCGTGAATTTAGGTAAGTGTTAGGGAACATACTCTAGTCCTTTGAAAGGGCTCTTTTTTTTTTTTTTTTGGTTTTGGTTTTTCGAGACAAGGTTTCTCTGTGTAGCTTTGTAGACCAAGCTGGCCTTGAACTCACAGAGATCCACCTGGCTCTGCCTCCCCAGGTGCTGGGATTACAGGCGTGCGCCACCACCGCCCGGATGAAAGGGCTCTTAATCGCTGAGCCATCCTTCAGTGTTCTTACTTGTTTTTATTGGACTTTTTATGCTTGTTTTATATGGTTCAATTTTTCACTGCTATGTAATGTACAATCTTAATGTGCACATTAATTTAAATATGTAGATCATTTGTAACTGTCACTTGAAATGCATTTTGAAGTATTTTCTCCTACTATAATGTGTGATGATTTTTTTAAAAAATTGAATTAAGTTTTATTTATTTATTTTTGAGACAGGGTTTCTCTGTGTAGCTTTGCGCCTTTCCTGGAACTCACTCTGTAGACCAGGCTGGCCTCGAACTCACAGAGATCCGCCTGGCTCTGCCTCCTGAGTGCTGGGATTAAAGGCGTGCGCCTCCACCACCCATCGAATTAAGTTTTAAGGTTAGCATACAGAGTGATGAGTTCCATTATGACATTTTTGTACGTATGTGTCACTACACTTTCTGACTTTTAATCTCTAACAAAAAAACGGGTTCATCAGGCATCCTCAAACATGTGGTATTATACTTTGTTCTACTTTGTCCCTCTCTCCCCAAAACCCTCCATGATGACTCCTTAGCTGAGAAAACATCGTTTCTTCATTTTATTATCTGTTTGGTCACCTTTACACAACTTTATTTAAAGTGGGAATTCCATTAAAACCTTTGACCTTCTCTTATCTAGATATATCTTAGTTGGCTCATCCACTAGTTATTGTGAGATCCAAAGTAAAGGAGTCGCCTGGAGCGATCCTCTCCCACATTGTGTAAGTAAGTAAAGAATCTTTTTTGACTTGGCTATAAGCAGAACTGTGTTAGGGAATGATTCCGTGTGTTCTTCCTGACGCTTGTACCCTCCACATACATTTGCAAGAATTGTTATCATGCCCATCCCTGAACATTTCTCTTCTACCGATTTCTTAGTTGTCAAGTGTGAGTCCCCTCCAGACATCAACAATGGGAGGCACAGTGGTGGTGATGACTTCTACACGTATGGCTCCTCCATCACCTATTGGTGCGATTCCCGCTTCATTCTCCGTGGCAATGCCTCCATTACCTGCACCGTAGTGAACAAAACAGTAGGTGTTTGGAGTTCAAGCCCCCCTGCTTGTGAAAGTAAGTCCCAGTGCTAATTCTGCTTTCAATTGTTCACGTATGTTTTGCTTAGAAGAAAAAAGAAGGGGGATTTATTGTGGGAAGTAGAACAATTTCAAGATAAATGAATGGATGTGTGTGTGTGTGTGTGTGTGTGTGTGTGTGTGTGCGTGCATCTATTATTTGGCTAAGAGATATTCAATGCATTAGAGTGGCAAATAACACTATATCATAGTGATTTGGTAAAGTAAGAATTTCTCATTCATCTACAGTCTGTTCAAAGGTGTTCACTACACTCAGACAACCTTCCCTGGAGAGCATCCTAGGCATGCCAACAACTTAGAATAGAGCTCAGCAGTCCAGCTTCTTAGGTCGCATGGCATTTCCATATGGAAATGTATTTTTCTAATTTCTTTAGTAGAAGAAAGAAAAATAAATTCTATCCTTTGGCTGGGAGTGACTATATTGCCACCTTTTATTCAGAACTAGTAATATATATGTGTTCTTATATCCTATTTTTGAACTAGAGTATTTATCAGATCTAAGAGTTTTCTGATGAAGTCTTTAATTTTTTAAAAAATTATAGGGCATGCCATCTGCAAACAGGAATACTTGGACTTTTTCTTTACTATTTATATTCCTTTATTTCTTATTCTTGTCTTATTGCTTTAGCTAGGGTCTCAAGCACTGCAATTGAATAGGAGTAGCAAGAGTAGGCGCCTGAGTCTCATTACAGATTTTAGAGGAAATACTCTATTTTTTCCTATTTAGTATGATGTTGGCTATAGTATTGGAAGCATGTAGATACTTATATTCACATATAAGCACTAGGGAAACCAGGAATATCAAATGTGTAGGGTTGTCTCTTCAAAGGGAGACATGTATAACCTGTTTTCCACTCAGAAGGCTAGGAATGGATGCGGTGAATAGCCTGATGACCTCTGCACTATCTGTATGGCCAGGCCATACCGATTCCCCAAGACTCTTGGGCTTTTTTATTTCAGCCAGTCTATAGCACTATTTCCCCCTAGATCCTTGTCATGAGCATTGTTTACCTTGAGCCTACTTGCTCTGTTAATCCATAGAACCCGTCTTTACGGAAGAAAGCACTTATACTTTACAAGAGTTTCAGGGCAGTCATGTCCTTGTCTCTGTTGTACATGTGGGATTAAGTTATTTGCCACAAGGAAACTTTTCCCCAAATTGTTCTGTGCTTAAATATGCCTAAAATAAATTACCTGGAGCCAACAGCAGTTACCTGAGCATTAAGCCACTCAGGCTACGTGAGTGGCCAAGCCCTTCCCCTGAGGACCTCTAACTGCCAGGTTCCACCCACAGAATAACTGTCCTAACTGCTGGACCCAAGCCCCACCCTACAGAGTAAAAGCCCAATCTCTGGACCTGAAATCCACCAATCTCCACCCTGGAAAGTTCCACCCCCTTCCCAAGAAACCCTGTATAAGCCCTGCATCCTGTTCTGTTTGCTGCTCTTTCTTGCCCCAGCAACCATCCTGGTTTTTTCCCCTCCCAATAAATCTCTTGTATGAGGTTTGTTGTGTGGTGTGACTTTGTGGTATCCCTTGGCTTCTGGCTGCCAGGATACCTTTCTATCGGAGCTGTAACACTTACACTCAGTCCTGTTGAACCGATTGCCCCTATGGATTGACACTCTACTGGCTGTGGTGTTTGCAGATTCCCCCCCCCCCACCTCTCCCATCCCCCCCCCAGCCCTCTCTCACACACACATAGGTTAGTTGTTTATAGCCTTTGTAATGTTGAGGTGTGGGCCTTCTATTCCTACTTTCTTCGGGAATTTTATCATGCAGAGATGGTGGACTTTGTGGAAGGTGTTATCTGTATCAGTTGAGATGATCATGTGATTTCTGTACTTAAGTCTGTTTATATGCTGAATATATTACCTTGCTGATTTACTTATGTTGAAACAACATTGGACCTTTGGAATGATACCCACTTGGTCGTGGCCTATGATCATTTTAAAATGGTTTTGGATTTGGCTTATAAAAATTAATGAGAGGTTTTAAAGTCTGTTTTGATCAGGAAAATTAGTCACCATGTGGGTCTTTGGGATTGAACTCAGGTAGTCCGGCTTGGCCAGCTGACTTTTATCCACTGAGTCCCTGACTTTTACCCTTTGGTCATTTTTAACATCTTGACTATGATATGTTTTGGAGGGAGTCCTCCTCTTGGCATGTCTGTTTTGGGTTCTAAATGCCCCTTGTATTTGAAATCTTTTCTCTAGATTTGGGAAACTTTCTGCTATCCTTCCATTGAGTAGATGCTGTCTGCTTTTAGTATTATCTTATTTCTTTCTTCTACACAGGGGATTCTTAGATTTTTCATCTTGATCTGGCATGATTAGTGTTAACCATCAGCTGGACAGAAGCAGAGTCACCTGGAAGACAGCCTCGCAGGCATGCCTGTAGGAAATCCCTTCATTGTCTTAACTGGGGTGGAAGAGTTCTTCACTCACCCCCCTCTTATCCACAGTTGCTGCTCTGGGCTTCTCCTCTCTAGAGACTGCAGCAGACCAAGGCTCCCTAACCTGGGGCTGGTTTTTGTTGGTTGATTTACCTCAGGCCCATAGGGTAGCTCAGTTATAGGGACAGATTTTCCTTCAGGATTGTATCTGCTCTGCTGCTGTCTCCAAAGTCACAGCCCTGTGACAAAAGGGACTTTTCTTCATGGCTGGCCCCATCTGCTGGAGGAATCCTTGTCTTACAGTTGGATCTGAGGCTTATGAGGGTTTTCAGCTTGTCTTGAGAGTCAGACTTGCTGATTTTCTGTCTGGCTTAGCTTCTGGGTGCCTTCTGCTCCCCTACTCCACAGAGAACTAAGTTGCTGAGGCAAGGGTCTCTGTGTCAAGGATCTGTTTCCATCTCTGCTCTTTTCTGGCATCCTTTTCAATTATTCTATGGATATCTAAAGCTCTTTCTCTATTTCTAAATAAAGTCTATTCTTTTTTCTTATTCTGACTTCTTCACTGGCTTTTTCAGAGGCATCCCCTGTCCTTTTCAATAAAATTCCTTCTACTATTTATGTTAATTTTCCAAGATACATTTTTTTTTGTGGTACCCAGGGCCTCATACATGCGTGGCAGGTGCCCTTCCGCTAAGCTATATCCTTAGATCTCGAATTATCTGTGGTATGTGTGTGTGTGTGTGTGTGTGTGTGTGTGTGTGTGTGTACATGCGTGTACATGCACAGGTGCACGAGTGTCATAGTACGCATGTGGAGGTCAGAGGACACCTTGGAGGTTAGTGGTGACCTTCGACCTTGAGGCAGCCCCTCTTCTACCCTGAGACAGGGTCTCACTATGCATGCCTCCCAGGGACTGGGATTAAAGGTGCACACTACCATGTCTGGCTTTGCTTCTAAGCGGCATACACCAGGATAACTGTCCTTCCAGCATTAGGGAAGTCTCCTCTCTTATTATAGGATCACTGAGCCTACGGATGTATGCCACCATGCTGGATTTTTATATGGGTGCTGGGGATTAGAACTTAGGTCTTTGCGCACACTTTACCCATGGAGCCATTGCCCCAATACCCTTTAACTTTTAAAATCTGCTTGCCTTTTCTCATAATTCTTCAGGAATCACCTGTTCTCAGCCAAATATTTCACATGGAACAATTGTTTCTGGATTTAGAACTACCTACAAACCCAAAGAATCCGTTAGAATTACCTGCACGAAAGGGTTCATCCTCAGAGGCAGCAGTTTCGTTCACTGTGGAGAGGATGGAAACTGGAGTCCTTTCCCCATCTGTGAGCTCAGTAAGTATGGACCATGGTGAACTTTCACTGTCTGGAACCTAAGGAATGGGTGGACATACCCTCATGTCTAGATTCTGAATCACAACAAATGTAAATTTGGATTAGCAATATTTATCTTGTTTTCTTGTTGGAAAGAAGGGTGACTTTAGTACTCCTTGTAAGGTCATCTATCATACATGGTTATTCACATACCAGTCCTAAGGAGAAACGTTGATGTTGTAGACATAGAAGATTCGTATACTTAGGTAGTGGTATTTGCTCCACCCATGACCTTGGGCTATACGGTCCAAAGGAGGTAGTGCTTCTTGCCGTTGTATGTGACCTCTTAAAAAATTTCCCCTTTTGTGTCTAAATAAGAAGGTTCTAAACTTAATGCAAACTATATACAATAAGAATGATTATCAAGTATTGTCCAAGAAAAACAAAGGATAATAACATAAACAAAGATGGAACTACAACCAACAAGAATAACATCCAATAAGAAACACATGCTAAATGTCAGAAAAGTCCAGATCATAGGTAAATGGCAAATTACTGAGATTACTCCAATAGCTGTCCTATCCTGAAGATTCTAACTTCAGTATCTAAAATGTTCTTAGCTAAGATATGAGAGGATTATTACTGTAATTATCTAGTCTTCAACCCCATCAAAGACCTGAGAAGGCTATAATATTACCTGAGTAAACAGAAAGTGCAAGTGAGCAGCTTCTGAAAACTGCAAGAATTGACAGAGACAGCTGGCAGCCTAAACACTCACTGTTGGGGCATCCATTTTTGGCTATAGGCCTAGAAAATGTGACAGACCAATGTCAGAAGCAGGAATTTTGAAAGACCATCTTACCCTGTATTGGCAAAGTTCAGTAGTTGCTGTTCCTTGTGTTCTACTCATCTGGAAAGAACAAGGTTCATACTGCCAGTAGTCAAGGCAAGGGCAGTTCTTTGCCCAGCAGGCCATTTTGTGCCAAGAAGAAAACAAACTTCCAGAGTGTCGTGGAAGCCCAATATTCTCTTGGAGTGAGGAGAGAGATGGCTCAATGGTTAAGAGCACTAACTAATGTTACAGAGGACCTGTGTTCAATCCCCAGGTCATCCAACGTCTGGTTACATCAGGCCCCCTTTGGGCCATATAGCCCAAGGTCATGGGTGGAGCAAATACCACTACAGACTTTATCATTAATTTTTGACAGTTAATAGATAATTGGCTAGCAAAATGATTTTTGAAAGACAAGTAATAATAAATTAGAAATTTTGTACAAAAGTGTTATATGGCCTAGACACTCTAAAACAATTAACTTGTAGATCTTTTCAATAGTGACAAATGTTCTAATGTTAAGTTGGAACTAGCCTTGGTTCATAAAAAGAATTAAAGCAATCAACCATGTGTAGGCAATATTATTGCCCTAACTTGGCAGATGAGGAAACATTTTCAGAAGGTAAGTGACTTCTCAAGGTCACACAGCTGCTAAGGGGAAGAGGCCTCTGATGCCTTATAAGGATATTCTTAGTTTTACACTCATGAAGTACTATGAGTCTTTATCCTGGAGACTTCTGTAACAGTGGTACAAATAGTGGGGTAGATCTCTACCCTGGAGAAACCTCTATTAAACTGACCAAAATAAATAAAGAAACCATTCAGTGCATCTTGGAGAGTACTCAAAGGAGTTACAACAAATTGAGAAGCATTTGTGCAGCGAATCCATGGATACTTGATAGAAATATTGAGAGGCCATTGTCTTGAATGAGCAACAACAACTCTTTGAGAACCCTTTCTGTGAACTCATAAATGGCAGTTCTCATCTGCTGTTGAGTGGGATAGGCTATTATTGAATCTTGTGAATTTTCTAAAGTTCCATGCTGTGAAAAGCTTATGTGGAGCAGATGTCAGCAGCCAGACATCAGGTCTGTTCATCCACCCAGCTTCTACTGCATTGGATGGAGAAGCCAGGTGAGGCAGCTGCAGCAATTGTATCCTCCTGTTTCTGAACAGCTCCGTCTTGGAAGAGAAATGTTCTAGTAGGCTAGCCAGCAAACTATCACCTCCAGTTTTCCCATTTTATAGACTTAGAAACAAACAAATATTGATGGATTTCATTCTCTTGACTCTGGGCTGTAGACTATGTGGTGGGTACAGCTGAATGTAGGACTCCTTACAGACATACCTCTTCTCCCATTTCACAGTCCCTACACTACAGAAAGGGTTCTGGTGAAGGAATTGACTTAGTCTTTTCAGTCCCTGTCTATAGCACAAGATAACCACATTATGGAAATTAAGCCCAATCTCAGAAAGACAACCATCGTATGTTTTCTCTCATTTCTGATTTCTAGATTATATATCAATACATAAAAACCCGTGTGAGTATATGCCATAAAAGTAGAAGTGAAATAGGGGGCCAAAGGGGACTAACAGGAGGGTAGGGATGAGAAAAGGGAAGTAGGAGGTTTGAGGGGATCTGCTCACTGTATATACACTTGTATGAAAATTCCCTTCTATAGCACAGTACTGTGACTAGTTAATATACACAACAAAAATCAAATAAAAAAGAATATTCTAGAGTAGATTTAGAACAGGCTTCAGAGACTTTGAACATCCTACACCCCAATAGCCCCCTGACTTTAATTGAGCCTGACTATGAAGTAATATATGCCTCCAGGAATTTTTTAAACCCATACACTGGGACAATCAGATAATATTGAATGCTAGCCATTGTACATACTACTACAGAGGCAGATCAGCTAAAAGTACAATAAGAGAATCAAAGAGAAAAATTAGTTGTTCCAGGTAGTTAGGAAGACTATGTGGATGCTCAAGGCTGTGCTTTCTGAGTTATGTCATTAGATGTCACATACTTAAGGGCAATAGATTCAACTTGAGCACTCCAGTCAAGACACAAACAAACAAGCAAACAAGGAAAATAAAAAGGTTCCAATGGTGATGAGGGGAAAAGAGTATTCAAACCACTATTATTTTATATGTCCAGTTTTCAAGAAATAATGGTCAGATATGAAGAAATCACCAAGAGTAACTCACATGAAGCAAATGGTGGCAATAAAAACTGTCTTGAATTGGCCCAAATATAAGACTAAACAGAAAATATTTTCAAAATTGCTATTATAAATAAGTTTTAAAACTAGAGGAAACATTGTTTAAAGAATTAAAGGAAAGTATTATGACAATGTCTCATCAAACAGAAATGTGAATAAAGATAAATCATTTTAAGAATTAAATGCAAGTTTGAGAATTGAAAAACACAGTAAATAAATGGAGAATTTACAAGAGGAGCTCAGTAGTAAAGTCAAGTAAGATGAAGAGAGAACCGACTTTATAGACAGAAGCAAGAGAGATTGTGAGATTTGTAGCATAGAAAAAAAAGGAGAAAAGAGGAGCAGTGCACAAGAGAAATAGTAACAAGCATTTCAAAAGGAGAAGAGAGACAAAGGAAGAGAAAATTATTCTGAGAAAAAAAATGATCAACTATTTCCAAGTTTGACATAAATATTTAATCTATACATCCAAGAAGCTCACTTGAACTGAAGAAGGCTACATTTTCATATATCCTGGAGATACCATGTGAAAATATTGAAAGGTAAAAATAAACAGAAAATGCTTTTGAGAGGAAGCAGCAAGAGAAACACAGAGCATCAACAAAACTAACATCGGGGTTTTCATTCAGAGATGATGGAAGCCACACAGCAGTGAGAAGAAGATAGAGTTAAAGTAAAGAAAAACATGAACCCACAATCCAACGAAACATTCCACATCCATATTGTTGGAAACAACACAACAGATATGTAGCTGGAGTTTTCCTGTGTCCACTTGGCTCCTGCAGCCGCTCAGATCCAAGTAAACACACAGAGACTTAGATTATTCATAAACTGTATGGCCATGGCAAGCTTCTTGCTAGCTAGATCTTACACTAAAATTAACCCATAATTCTTATTTATGTTTAGCCACATGGCTTGGTACCTTTTCCCAGTTCTGCCTTCACATCTTGCTTCCTCTGTGTCTGGCTGGTGACTCCTGACTCAGCCTTCCTGTTCCCAGAATTCTCTTCTCTGCTTGTCCTGTCTATACTTCCTGCCTGGCTACTGGCCAGTCAGCATTTTATTTATTAACCAATCAGAGCAACACATTCACAGCATACAGAGAGATGTCCACATCACAGATAAGATTACTACTTTATAAAATTTTATGTTTCATGTATTTATGATTGTGGAGAGAAAAGCAGAGTGTAACTGTGTATTTATAGCTTCCAGTCTCACTCCAGCTACCTCCTTATTGTTCTTTTTTTTTTCCTTATTGTTCTTGAGCTGGGGACCAAACTCAGGTCTTTACACACGTTGGGCAACTACTTTACTACACTCTACCATAGACTCTTCATTTCTTCCTGTAGATTCCAGCTAATGTCTGCTATTTTTATTGGCAAATATGTCTTTGTCTACAGCTATCACCCTGTGCTATTATTGCTAAACATAGCACATTTCTACATATGCTTAATAACTCAATTATTTTCATTTTTATAGCATGCTCCTTAAAATCAGTTGTATAGAAGAAATGGGCCTACTTGACTCCTTGTATCGAGTTTCCACATCTGGGAAGTCAATCAACTGTGGGTTTAAAATGTTTGAAAAAAATGTATCTGTACTAAACATGTACAGACTCTCTGTTGATAGCTTCTAAACACTCTACTGAAACAGTATTTACTGATATTGACATTATCATAGGCAAATCAGTAACTAAAGTATGTGGGAGGAGGAGGAGGTATGTAGGCTATGTGGAGAGACTGTGTTATTTTATACTACAGACTTAAGCATCTATGGAGTAGGGGTCTTTGGAAGTTTTGCAAACCTATCTCCATTTCTAACTAGGGATGGGTGATTGTATCATCCTCTTACTTCTTAAGTATCTATACAATGACCTTTCTTGTGCTCATGTTTTCCTGCATGCTTCCAGCCAGAGCAAATTGCTCTCTTATTTCTTGTAAAGATTGTCTTTTAGCAATAATAAATAATATCAGAATGGTTCTATAAAAAGCCTGACATAGTTACCAAGATTTGTGGAAAAATTAGAACTCTATACACTGATGGTGGGAATCTAAATTATTACAGACATTTTAGAAAATGATTTCAACAGTCCTCTGAAGTATGAGCATGTTGTTACTGTATGATTCACAGTCATTTTCCTGAGTATCTATCAGAGAGAAATATAAACAGATATCCACACAGAAGGTTTTGCATGAAAGTTCAGACCAGCATTTTTCTTAACAGCCAGCAACCGAAATACCCATCCATGGGACAATAGTGATAAATTGGTAGAGCTATACAATGGAATATCATACAGAATAAAAACAAAGTACGGGTAAATGCTGGCATGGATTAATTTTGGAGTATGGTTTCTAGTAAAAGAAGCTAGCTACAAAAAAGGAAAGAAAACACATTGTATAATTCCATTTATTTAAAAAACTCAATGTAGGAGTAATACTAAAAACATGGGGTTTCTTCATGAGATGATGAAGATATCCTGAAATTGGACAGCATAGAAAGCCACACAACTCCACAAATATTAAAAACTGTCAACCTGTACTTTCTGGAGGATTTTACTCTATATCCTATGGTGAATGTTTGGAGATTCAAAATAATGACCATCAACTCCGCAGGTAAATGTGTATTACTTATAAACTAGCAGTACCAGGCAAGGGAAGAGGAAAGGCCTCAGAGCCTAGGCTCAAAATTGTTAGTGCTCTGTTTGCTCTTGTTCTGAGTTTTCCTGGATGAGGGAAATAACTTTTGTTCAGTTTCCCTAGTCAAGAAACCATACACAGTTAGTTTTTGCTGTCTATGATAGTTGTCCTGCCATCTTCTTTTAAAAAGCCTAATGCTTCAATTTAGAAATGAAACTGTCTGGAGTACAACGGAAAGAAGAATTACTGTTGAGTGTGGTTGGCACAGCACACAGAGAGCATTTGGTAGTGCCTTTGGTGAGAACCTGTCAGGTTCTGGGCCAATCTTGGCAAACATCCTTATACATTTTCTGGTGTGGTCAATGTGAGCTATGGAAGATTAGTTCCTTTTGGTACCCTTTGATGAGACATGCTCTCTGAGTGCTATGGCGACCCTATTAACCATGTCCTTTTCTCTTGTTCTTGTTTTATGAGCAGATAGTTGCACTAATATACCAGACATTCCACATGCTTCCTGGACACGAAATCCCAAGCCAACAAAAGAAGACTTTTATCCGGTTGGGACTATGTTACACTACAATTGCCAGCCTGGCTATGAGCCTGCTTTAAGACAGCGGACGGCTGTGATTTGTCAGAAGGATTTCACCTGGAGCCCGTTTAAAGGATGCAAGGGTGAGTTCTGGTTTCCCAAATGTGTGTGGGTATTAAATATCTAAGTGATTGGACCTTATACCTTATGTGAGTATAATTTTATCACTTTTAGAATAAAACTTGAATACACTGTTTTGACTAAAGTAGAAGCTATTTAGTATCAAAAGTGGTCATAAAGTTTCAGGGGCTAAGATTATAAATCGTTCTGTAGGCCACTTTAGAAATGAACAAAAGAAACAGATATAGAAGCCAGACAGCATGCAGGTTTATGTTTCAACTTCACTGCTGAGGGGTCTGGGGTGCAGCACTCAGCTCAACGCTTGTCATGATGAGATTCTATAGCCCCTCCTCCCCCATGTGAAGTCTAGGGGTTCTGGCAGGTGGAAGAGTTCATGAGACCATTATGAATTCAACAACCTACAAGTTGGCATGTGTCTTACAGTTGTTGAGCCACAGGTATGTCAACCTAACAGAGTTCTTGCTTCAAGAAGACAGGCACTAACTCCTGACTCAGAAGTGGCATATAGAACACCAATTAGACTGGACCAGAAAATAAACTCCCTTGACATTTAATAGTTAAAAAAAACCTAAGTTCATGAAACAAAGGATATTGGGAACTGCAAAAAAGAAAGGCCAAATCACTTAATAAAGACATGACCATCAGAATAACAGCTAATTTTTCAATGGAGATTTTAAAATGCAAAAGGGGTTGAACTGATGTTCTACAAGTTCAGAAATACAACACATGCTAACCTGGACTACTATACCTAGCAGAAGTATCAGTCATAATCAAGAGAAACAAAAAACATCTCATGGTAAAAACACATTACAGTGATTTATGGCCACTATGCTGTCTCTACAGTGGACATTGAAAGGAATACTTTCATCTCAAGAGAAGGATTAAAAACACCAAGAGGTGATAAGGAGTAATAAATAATTCCAGAATGATTAATCTAAAGAGGTCTAAGAAAACACCACCATCACAACAAAATGTCAAGAATTAAAACACTGTTTACAAATAGCTCTTAATATCAATGATCTTGATTTTCCAATAACAGATGGGGTTAGAAAATAAAATCCATCTTTTTTCTGCCTCCAAGAAACACACTCTACTTTCAATGATAGATACCAACTTAGGGTAAAAAGATGAGAAAGGGTACTCAAGAAAATGGAACTAGAAAACAAGCAGGGTCAGCTGTTTGGTTATCTGACAAAATAAACTTCCAACAAAGACTAGTCAGAAGAAATAAAGGGTCGTTTCATACTCATGAAAGGAAAATTTACTAAGGGATTGTTAGAATTCTGACCATGTATACACCACATTTAGATACACCCAATTTCATAAAGGAAATACTCTTAGACCTAAAGCTACAGATTAATCAAAACAGTGATAGTGGATGACTTTACTGCCTCACTCTCACCAATAGAGAGTCAACCAGACAAAAACTAAGCAAAGAGACATTAAAATTAAGTGACATAAATAAAACAGACCCAACAGGCATCTACAGAATACATTAAAGAATACCTATTCTTCTCAGCAGGCCATAGAACTTTCTTCAACAGTAGAAGACAAAAAAGTCTCAATAAATATAAAAAATTGAAATAACATTCTATGTTGGGCAACAAGAGAATAAAGATGGATGTCAATGGGAATAAAAACTACAGAAACTCACAAAAATTAAACTACACATTAATGAATGATAATTGGGTCAATGAAGAAATTAAGAAGAAACTTAAAAATTCCTAGAAGTAAGTGAAAATGAAAACACAGTATGTCAAATCTATGGAACACAATAGAAGAAATTTTAAGAGGGTACCTTATAGTACAAAGTGCTTACATGAATTTTTTTGAGAGCTCTCAAATTAATAACTTAATGCTCCACCTAAAATCCATGGCGAAGTGAGAACAAATTACACACAAAATAGTAGAATGGAAAAGATAAACCAGAGTCAAAATTAATAAAATACAGCAAGTAAACAAACAACATACAAAGACGTAATGAACAGAAGAGCTGGTTCTTTGATGAGACTTCTAAGACTGACAAACCTATATCCAAATCAACAAAAAGAAAGAGAAAGAAGACCCAAATTAACAAAATCGTAGATGAAAAGGGAAACATAACAGACACTTAGGAAATTCAAAGGATCATAAAACCATATTTTAAAAACCTATATTCCACTCAATAACAAAGTCTACAGGAAATGGGGTGAATTTTTAGATGCATATCACCAACCAGAGTTGAATCAAGATGAAGCAAATAATTTAAAAAGACCTATAAAAACCAAGAACATAGGATCAATAGTAAAAACAAAAACAAAAACAAAACTCTCAACTAAAAAACAAAACAAAACAAACAAACAAACAACAACAACAAAAAACCAGGGCCAGGTAGATTCAGCACAGAATTCTTTCTACCAGACCTTCAGAGAATAAGTAATAACAATATAACAATATTCTCTAAGTTATTCTTATATAATAGAAAATAAAGGAACTCTTCCATTTTTTACTAATTTTCTATTATCCTGATACCAGAACCAGATAAAACACAATGAAAAAGTAAAATTATAGGTCAATGATGAACTTAAATGCAAAATTTCTTAGTAAAATAATTGTAAACTGAATTAAAGATCATATCCACCATGATCAATCTACCATGATCAAGTTAGCTTCATCCAAAAGATGAGTAGATGGTACAACATATGTAACAATAAATGTAATCCACCAGTAAATAAACTCAAGGGCAGAAATCATGAGGTCATCTCAGTATCTATAGAAAAGATCTTTGAAGAATTCAACATCTCTTTATGATAAAAGCCCTGGAGAAACTAGAGATTCACAAGCATATCTCAATATCATCAAGGCATTATACAAGATGCTCACAGTCCACACCATGCTAAATGGAGGTGAAGCCAAAGCATTACCACTAAAATCAGGAAGCAGACCAGGCTTCCTGATATCTCCATGTATATCCAATATACACTTGAACTCTTAGCTAAAACAATAAGACAAGTGAAGGAGATAAGGGGGATATGGATGTATTGAGGTCCTTTATGTACCAGCCCTAAAGGCCTCTTTCAGAGTCCAAAAAAGACATTACAACAAGCAAGGGAAACCTAATGATCTGAGGGTGAAGAAATGAATCTGCTCATACCGTACTTTGTTGCATGTCTCTTTATCCTTCTCCAGCTACCACAAGGATTGCAGTTTATATACACTCACAATCAGCAATTCTTTGGCAATGATTTTTTTCAAGGTCATAAAAACAGATTAAGAGAGCTACACCAGGCAGTGACTGTCGGGCTTTCTTAATGACTCAAGGTGGGAGTGACTTGTAAAAGCCTCAGTGAACTCTTAAAGGGAACAGGGACAAATGAGAGGGAGAGAGACTTAAATCGATAGGAAAATCTAAGAAGGGAATTTGTGCTGTTTTACTACATTCCTAAGTGCAGCTAGAAAATAAGGTGATTAATAAACCGAGGTGAAAGTGAGTACAAAGAGTTAAGAATTTGTTAGTGTGAGGTTAGTTTGGGGAAGCACTTCCCTTATCTGCTGGCAAGGTGAAACCAGGGTATGTTTGTTTCCTATCTTCTCTAAGGCTGTGAATCAACAATTACAGACATGTTGTAATTCTTGTCCTTAGGCATCTGTAAATGTCTCAAGTAAGGTCCTTTTGCCTGTACACTAATACTGACCAACTGTTTCCCAATAAAAAATAATTGCAGGAAGGCAGACTTCAAAGTTTATATTGGGAAGGGGAACAAAGATCTGGATGTTAGAAACAAAGTTTTTTTGGCCATGTGACTTACTTTTACACATAGCTGGGGAAAGTCATCCAAATATGCCAATGCATAGGGGAAATTGTGCCCAATAAATGATCAATACACTGCTAAGCTGTGGGAATAAATTCCAAAATTGTAACAGATGGGAAGAGCTATGGCTTCACAAGAAATCTTAGAGCAAGAACAGCTGTCAATTTAGAAGGCAATAACTCCAAAATGCCTTGCATGATGGTTTCCTCCATCAGAATTCATGTTTCTGGTTAGTTGGCCTTCTAAATAACAGCTGAGCTCTCACTGCCTAATCTTGTGGCATGTAGCATGGATAGGGTAGGAATAAGTGCCCTTATTTGCAGATGATATGATTCCTATACATAAAAGACTCTAAAGATTCCAGTGAAAACACTTATAGCTGATAAGTGTATTCAGCAAAGTTGTAGGATACAAAAAACGAACACACAAAATCAGTAGCCTTATATTCCAGTGATAAACACTGAGAAAGGAACTAGGGAAACAATCCCATTCTTAATAGCCTCAAAAATTATCTTGGACTAAATCTAAGGAAAGAACTGAAAGACTCAGACAATGAAATATTTAAAACAGGGAAGAAGTTGTAGAAGACACCTGAAGATGGAAATATATCATTTGCTCATAGAATAGTAAGATTAATATTATTTAAATGGCCATCCTACCAAAAAATCTATTATTCAATATAATCCTTATCAAAATTCCAATTCTTCATAGAAATCAAAAACATAATCTTAAAATTCATATTGAAATACAGAAGCTCCAGGAAAGCCAAAAAATCCTGACCAATAAAAACATCACTGGAGGTATCACAACTCCGATTTCAAATTATACCACGGAGCTATGAGTAGTGAATGCATCGTGGTACTGGCATCAAAACAGACACATTGACCGATAGAGTAGAACTGAAGACTCAAATATAAGATCACACTCCTAAAACCTTCTGATTTTTGACAAAGAGGCCAACAGTACACATTGGCAAAAAGACAGCATCTTCAGCAAACTGTGTTGGACAAACTGGATAACTCCATGTCCAGGAATGGCACCAGATCCTTAGTTTTTACTTCCAGAGGCATCAAGGATCTCAATAATACCTGATAGCTTGACTCTGTTAAAGGACAAAACAGTGAATATGTTCCAACTTATATGCACAGAACAGGACTTTCTGAACATTCCTCCGCTGGTATAGGCAGCAACACCAACACTTGACAAATAGACCTCATGAAACTAGGAAGCTATACAGCGAAGGACACTGCCATTTGGAAGAAGAGGCAGCCTATCGAATGGGAAGATAACTTTACCAGCCATTCATCTGACAGAGGGTTAATGTCTAGAATATACTAAGAACTAAAAAACAAAACACTGAACACCCTAGTTTGTTTTCTGTTGCTGTTATAAATGTTATGATCAATAGAAAACTTGAGGAAAGGGTTTATTTATATCACAGTTCTATGTCACAGTCCATCATTGAAGGAAGTCATGGCAGGAACTAGAGCAGTGATCACAGAGGAATTCTACTTTCCAGCTTGCTCCTCATGGCTTGTTCCACTTGCATTCTTATATAAGCCAAGATTACCTGCCCAGGGGTGACACTGCCCACAGTGGGCTGGGTCCTCCCACATCAATTATTAATCAAGACAATGCTCCTAGACGTGCCCATAGGACAATCTGATGGAGGCAATTCCTTAGCTGAGGTTCCTGTACCAGCATAAACAAATGTAACACATCTTTACATGGTTAAAATAATATTCCACAACATTTCCCTCTTTTTGTCTACACAAAAAGGAAGGGTTCTAATTTTTACATAGTAAAACTATATACAACAAGAACAATTATCAAGTAAGGATTACATTTACAATATGCAGTCCATTTGTATTTGGCAAATGCAGAGAGAATACTCCATCATTTATCCTGTCTTGGTGAGTCCAAAGTTTTGTACCTAATTTATCTTCCATCATAACTAAAGAAAACTGTAACTATAACTATCTAGTCTTCAACTCTATCAAAGACCCCAGAAGGGTATGATATTGCCTGAGTAAACAGAAAGTGCAGAGCAAGCAACTTCCAAAACATCAGAGACAGCTGGCTACCTGGACAGTAGTCACCCAAGGTTCCTCTGCAATGTTGAAGCATCCAATCTTTAGCCTACAGGCCTAGTATATCTGGCAGACTTTTCTATGAAGCAGGAATTTTGAAGGACTGTCCCGTTTTGTTTTGGCAAAGTTTGACGGTCACTTCCTTTGTGCCCTGCATATACAGTTTGGACAGTATACTGTCAGCAGTCAAGGCAAAGACAGTTTCTTGCCCAAATGACTAGCTTTGCCAAATTGAAAGCAAACTCTACATGGATGTTCTTTGATGCCCATCATCCTTTCTGAAGTAAATTGGTGCTGCCAGGAGCAAACGTATCTCACTGTCAATAAAAAGCCCAATGTTATAACAAAACATTTTAAATGCCATATTCTGTAGGTTTTTGAAGTGTTTGAAGAGCATCTATCTATCTAAAATATATCTGTTTAACTTTGAAAACATACCTAACATGACTACAGGTTTGATTATTATAGATGACTAACTACTAACCTGCATTTCTTAATTATGCATTACATTTTTAAATGAGCTGCATAGGTATAATACTCCAAATAAGAGTTAAAACATAAATTTAGTATAACAAAAATAACTTTAAATTTGTATCAATATATCAAAGCCCATACCAATGTGTAGTTGGATGTTTTTACTCTTTACTCTTTGGGGGCCTGCCAAATAATCCCAAATAATCATACACGGAGGCTTATTTTTTCTTATAAATGCTAGCTTGGCTAGTTTCTAGTCAGTTTTTCTTAATTTAATCTATCTACCTTTTGCCTCTTGGCTTTTCCCTTTCTTTATTTCCATATTTTTTCTGTCCTTCTTATTCCATATCTGGCTGTGTAGCTGGGTGGCTGGGTGGCTGTGTAGCTGTGTAGCTGGGTGGCTGGGTGGCTGGGTGGCTGGGTGGCTGGGTGGCTGGGTGGCTGGGTAGCTGGGTGGCTGGGTGGCTGTGTAGCTGGGTGGCTGGGTGGCTGTGTAGCTGGGTGGCTGGGTGGCTGGGTGGCTGGGTGGCTGGGTGGCTGGGTGGCTGTGTAGCTGGGTGGCTGGGTGGCTGGGTGGCTGGGTGGCTGGCCCCTTCTTTTCTTACTCTTTGATCTGCTCCTCCTACATTTCTCCTCCTATCTATTCTCTCTGCCTGCCAGCCCCACCTATCATTTTTCCTGCCTTGCTGTTGGATGTTCAGCTCTTTATTAGACCAATCAGGTGTTTTAGACAGGTACAGTAACACAGCTTCATAGAATTAAATAAATGCAACATAAAATAATGCAACACATCTTTGCATCATTAAATGAATGTTCTACACTATAAGCAAATGTAACACACCTTAAATTAATATTCCACAACCTCAGTGTAAAATATTTGAGGTTAATAGCTGTCCCTTTTATCTTATATTCCCTCTAAATAATGACAAACATCTATCACCCACCAAATGACCAAAAGTCACCCACCCCACCTACTGGGAATGTGGGTGTTTTGTTCTCTAGATTGTTTCCTGCTGTCTGTGGGCAATGGCATCTTTAGGGAACCAGAGAAAATTGAGATAATGGTCAAATCCTGGGAAAACTAGCCATAATATTTGTTGTTCAGTCTCTGTGTGATGGGAAAGTGTAAGGCTTATCTGCAGTCCTGGCTACAATAATCTGTGAGACTGTACTGTCTCAGCCAGCAGTCTTGAAGCCGTTTTGAATGCAGAACTCTGAGGGAAACTGCAACAGAGGCACTCTGAGAGGCTGGATCACCTGGGCCACCTGTTTCCATTGGTGTCTGGTCCCCTTGGTCTGAAAATATACTAACTTTAAAAGGTAACATACATATCTGCATTAGCACAAATATGAACTGTGCATTGCACAGAAGCCAGGCAAAGATGATTTTTATTTTTATTTATTTATTTTTTTGAGCAGGTAAAATATAGGTCACTTGTCTTATAGTTTTTCTAGTTATATTTTTTATGTCTATAGCCAGAATTTTTCAAGGGTCCCCCCCCCCCCATCAAACCTGATTACTATTAACCTTGAACGAATCCACACCTTTTTGTTTCTTGTAGAAACAAAAATATAACCTCTTCCCCAATGCAATACATTTTCTGAGTTCCATTTTAAAATTAAGGCATTCCTAAAGTATCTGGCTGCGTTAATTCTGTAGGCTGGTTAATTCACCAGTCCCTCCTAAAATTGCATGTCTCTCAGCAGCTGTCATTTGCTTATTAATATTCAAAAAATTCTAAGTTAACACAACATCATACAGGATTATGACTCTCTGTGTGTTTTTCACCTTTACATGGCTTATCCTTTTCATATTACTTTACTTTCTTTAAAGACTTTATTATTTTTAAACTATTTAATTTTTTTATGACTGTCTATACCCCTTTTCTTAAGCTTATGCACATTTTTTAAACACACTGTAGCCTGCACAGAGGTTCTCTCTGTCTGAACCTGCTTTCCTAAGTGCCTGCAGCTGTGCACTTGCGGTGTTCTCTGATGTGTGAGCCAAACTTTAAATTGACAAGGGGTGGCTAGGCCCTGCACCAGTGGCTCTGGTGGCTGGTCCTGCCTCCTACTCGGGTCCATGTCAGACTGGCCCAGAGCCATGTGTTTTAACTGCAATTGTCCCAGCTCTGGGATGCCCGTGCCCACATTGCAGCAGGCATTTTTACTTACCTTGCTGTTTCTACTTAGTGTACTGGCTTCTTTTTTTCATTTGGCTATCTCAGGCCTTATGTGGAAATTCTTGCCCCATGTTGGAATGCCAAATGTACCAGGCTTTCTTTGGGCCACCAACCAGCTCCCAAATCATGACTCAGAGACTTGTTAGTTATGAATGCTCAGCCTTAGCTTAGGCTCCTTTCTTGCTGGCTCTTATAACTTAACCTGTTTCTCTTCATCTATGTTTTGCCTCAGGGCTTTTTACCTTTCTTTCCTTCTGTATATTGTAGCTAGACTTTTCTGTTCCATCAGCCCACTCCCCAATAACCACAAAGAGGCTTAATATTAATTAAAAATACTAGGCTGATAGCTTAGGCTTGTCTCTAGCCAGCTCTTACAACTTAAATGAACCCATTTCTATTAATCTATGTGCATCCCCAAGGCTAGTTTACCTCATCTATGAACTTCTCATGTTGCTTTTGTTGCATTTGGCCTGAGACTCTTTAGACTCTGCCCTTCTTCTTCTTAACATTCCTTCTGGCCTGAAAATTCTGCCTAGTTATCAACCAATCAGCTTTTTGTTAGTAATGAGAGCAACACATTTTCACAGTCTACAGAAGGATTATTCCACAGCAGTACATCTTACTTTCACTGTTTCTTATGTCTATTTGGTGGCTGCCTGGCTTCTGGCCCTGGTCATGTTCCTCTCTTTTCTCCTGTTTTCTCCTCATTCTCCTTTCATTCTCTTCTCTTCTCCTACTTATTCTCTCTGCCCACCAGCCCCACCTACCCTCCTGCCTAGCTATTGGCCATTCAGCTATTTATTAGACCAATCAAGTGCCTTAGGCAGGCAAGGTGAAACAAATGCAATATATCTTTACATAATTAAATGCCGCATAAACAAATGTAACACATCTTTACATCATTAACAAAGGCAGTAGAAACAAATGTAACTAACTTATCTTTACAGAGTAACAATAATATTCCACAGCAGGTTCCTTCTTTCCAGCTATGTCTAGGTTTGTGTCAAATTGACAAAAACTAACCAGCACATAGAAAAAACAAACAACACAATTAAAATTTTCAACACTGAACTAAGCAATTCCAAAAGAAGAAATACTAATGGCTGAAAAATATTTTTTAGAATGTTCAAAATCCGTAGGGAACTTTAGGCAAATTAAACTAGTTTGTAGTTCCATTTTACCAAAGTCAGAATGGTTAAGATTAGGAATAAGGAATAAGAACAAATGCTACTATGAACATAGGGAAAGTGGATACTTACTCATTGATTCTTAGAGTCCGAGCTGGTACAGCCACTATTGAAAGCAGTGTGGGAATTATTCAATATGCTAGAAATAGTTGTACCATATGATCCAGCTATTCCACTCTTGGGCATGTAATCAAAGGCCTCAAGTCCTGCTACAGAGATACTCGCTCATCGGTGTTCATTGCTGCTCTATTCACAATTGTCAGGAAATGGAGCTAGCCCAAGTGTCCATCAACTGATGGATGGATAATGTAAATGTGATAAGTTTACGCTATGCAATATTATTCAGCTGTTATGAAAAATAAGTTTTTCAGATAAATTAATGGAGCTTGAAATCATTCTGAGTGAGGTAACCTAGACCTAGAAAGACAAGCATTGCATGTTCTCTTTCACATGTGAATGCTGGCTTTGTATCTTTAGATATATGTTTAAATTGTAGTACCCATAGTAGTTAGTAAAATAGGAAGGGCCCACGGCATGATATTTCAATGGAAGGGAGAAAAAAATGCAGTTGATATAATGAGGGAAATGAGGCATAGTGGAATAGGAAAGGTTAAATGAGAGGGTGGTGGGGGCAGGATAGAGGAGAAAGTATGGGGAGAGATGACACTAAAGACTTCTTTTAAAAAGCCATTTGGAAGCCCATTACTTTATAATCTTCCTAAAAACATACATACATGCATATATAAAGAGTTTAAATGAAATCACCCTGTAATGGGGGTTGCAGACAACAGTGCCTCTCTCAGGCATCATAGGCTATTAAATAAAAATCACAGTGCCACATACAGTTACTTCTTTAAGGTGTTGGTCAGTGGGGTGCCAAAGACCCCTAACAATTATAGGTTATTGCCTTCACTCATACTTCAGTCATAGAATATGGAGAAATCAAGTTTATATCAACCTAGATGCTTTATCCCTAGTGGCTATCTTTCATTGTATTGTAGGGTGATGTGTACACTACCGGGCAGGGGAGGAGAGAAAGGCAATCATTAGTATTATCCAGCTGTGAATTGTTGCAACACTGGCCTGGCAAGATCTGCCCACTCGTGCAATAGAGGTATACATGTTATGGGAGTAACCAACCACTCTCTGCTTGTGTTTAGAGACAGGAAACAGAGCTGTTAGCAATTGATGGCTGCTAGGAAATGGAGAGTCAGTTTTTTTTTTTTTTTTTGTTGTTGTTGTTTTGTTCAGGATGTAGCCTCAGAAGGCTACTCATGCTTCAGCAGGTGGCCCTACACCTGTGCATGTACTGGAAGCATCTAGCGCACTCAGTGTGTTGAAAAAAAGAAATATGAATTTGAGAGGGGCTAGGGGAGCAACTGTTGTGGAGAGAATTGGAGTTGAATTGATTAAAACACATTATATGCATGTTTGAAATTACCAAACAATGAAGGAATGGCTTACTTGGAGGAAGTGATTGGACTTGAGTTTTTTTTTAGAAATTCTACAGGAGGTAGAAACTCAGTTTTTGGGCTTCCTTTCCTGTGCCCCAAACTTCTCTTCGGAGTTGCGGAAATTGAGTCATTAACTGTAAGAAACTCCTTCATGATGATTTCATTGACCCTTATTCTCCATTTTTGTTTTCTAGAGATATGTTGTCCAGTACCAGATGCAAAGAATGTTAGAGTCATTGAACATAAAAGAATGTATCCTGAGAATGGCTGTACTTATTTCCATGATGACACAGTATCATACAAATGCCATGATGATAAAACCTCCTCGGCTACTTGCAGTTCAGATGGCACATGGCATCCCAAAACTCCATCATGTGATCAGAGTAAGAATGAACAGAACTATGTTTTGTGGGGGAGAGTTTCTTTTTTTTTCATTTTTAAAAAATGTATATATTTTATGTGTATTGGTGTGTTACCTACATATGTGTCTGAGGGTGTCAGATCCCCTGGAACTGGGGTTACACACAGTATGAGCTGCCATGTGAGTGCTGGGAATTGAATCTGAGTCCTCTGGAAGAGCAGCCAATGACCTTAACCATTGAGCCACCTCTCCAGCCCCAGAGTTCCTTTATATGAATAGTGTGGAGATTATTAAAGGAAGTTTTTTCAAGAGAACAAATGCAGGGAAATTGTAAGTTCAAGGCTGGCTTGGGCAGCGTAGTGACAAGGATGGACTACGTAGGAAATCCTGTTTTCTTTTTGTTTCCTTGTTCCCTCCTCTAAACTAGTGATTTTCTTCATCTCTAATACAATTTGGCTTTGAAATCTACTTTATCAGATACAAGAATAGCTATTCTACCTCATTTTTGGTTTCCACTTGCTGGATAGATCTTCTTTTAAACTTTGACTCTCAGTCAGTGAATGTTTCTTGGAGACCACAGAAAGTTGCATCTCATTTTTGCAATCAGTAGTCAGCCAGGGTCCATCCTTCTGTGGATGATTTGAGGACATTTACGTGGAAGGTTATTATTAAGGGACAATGACCAGTTCCTGTGATGTTGGTTGTTTCTCTGGTTGGTTGAGTTACTGTTCGTTCTTTGTGTTCTTCTCTATTTGTTTTAGGGGTTTGTTTACTCTGCTGGACATGATTCCTTCCTAGCTCTCCTGCCTTTGGCCATTTCTCTCATGGTGTTTATTGTTTTCTGTGCTCTTGCCATTAAAAATGTCTTCCTCCTCTGTATATTCCTTTTTGTGTCTTCTGTGGTAGGAGTGTGGTGGTATTAACTGCCTTAGTTTGTGCTTGATTTGGAATAGCCTTTGTTCTCTGTCAGTTTCAAAAGTTAGCTGTTATGGTCAGTTTTAATTGTCAGCAAGAATTACCTGAGAGGAGACTCTCAGTGGGGGATTGATAGATTAGGTAGGCGTGTTGGTATATATGTCTGGGGTGGAGGTGGGGACTATTTTAATCATGTTAATTGATATGGGAAGACCTACCTTGAGTATGGGTGGTACCATTTCATAGGTTGGGCCCTGGACTGATGAAAACGTGAGAATGATCTGAGTGTGCATGTGTCTTTTAATCCCCACTCTGCTTTCTGACTATGGCTGTAATGTGACTAGCAGCTTCAAGTTACTGCTGCTTACTTCTCCACAGTGAGGGACCTGGAACTGTGAACAAAAATAATCCCACTGTGGTAGTTTGAATGTAATTGGCCCTATAATCTCACAGGGTGTGACACTATTAGGAGGTGTGACTTTGTTGGGGTATGCATGGCCTTGTTGGAGGAAGTGTGTCATTGTGGGGGCAGGCTTGGAGGTTTCCTATGCTCAGGATACAGCCCAGTGTTTCAGTCCATCTCCTGTTGCCTGCAAGATGTAAGACTCTCAGCTACTCCTCCAGTACCACATCTGCCTGCATGATGCCATGCTCTCCATCATGCTATTAAATGGACTGAACCTCTGAAACTGTAAGTGAGCCACCTCAATGAAATGTTTTCTTTGTAAGAGTTGCCATGGTCATGGTGTCTCTTCACAGCAATAAAAAATTCTAAGACATCCACCTTAAGTTGCTTTTGTCAGGGTGTTTTATTGCAGGAGCAAGAGACACAACAGAAATAATGACTTTGCTGGTTATAGGAATCGTTAGGTACCGATTTCAGGACTTGAAGTATAACATTCCATAGTTTCCCGACTTTTAGACTTAATGAGTGAAAAAGGACCTGATGTTTTTCTGCTACTTCTTTTGTTGTAGGTGTGTTGGCATTGTTCCCTTCCAGCTTTTAACATTATCTCTTTGCTCTCTATATTTCCTATCATGAATATAGTATGTAATAGGCGGGGCCACATCTTACGTTTGAATCTCCATTTCTTTCTTAATGCCTCTTATTTTAATGCTTATTTCTTTCTCTATATCTGGGACTCTTTTGCTTTAGCTTTATTGAATAGATCCTCAGCACCTTCAGCATCTGTCTCTGCTCTTTCTCCTGGCCTGTGGATTCTTAGGTGTGTTCCCTCACTCATATCCCGGAGTTCCTGGATGCTGTTGTCACAATCATTTCCTTTTTTTCTCATCGATGTTTGTATGTGATATTCCCTCAACCTTCTCCTCTCTCCCTGACATCCTGTCTTCTACTTGTCAAGTGGGAGTTGGTGGTGCCTTCGTTGTATTTATCCTTTGATTCGTGGAGGTTTTCATTTATATTTCTATGTTTTCCAAAATCCCAGTTTATTTGCCGAGTTTATTTCCATGGTGCTGGCTTTTTTATACTGCTGTTTTTCTCATCCATTTTGCTGACCTTTTCCTCTATTTTGCCTCCCGAATGCTGAGATTAAAGGCGTGTGCCACCACTGCCTGGCTTAGACAGACCCTTAAATGGTTAACACTTTAACTATTGCTAGACGAGTACCTGAGAGAAACAGCTCAAAGAGGGGAAGAATGATTTTGAATGGCAATAGAGGTAGGTTACACTTAGTTTGACTGGTGTACTAGCTGTAAGGCATTTTCTCAATTAGTGATCAATGCAGGAGGATCCAATGCATTGTGGGTGATGCCATCCTGGGCTGGTGGTGCTGGGTTCTATAAGCAGGCTGAGCAAGCCATGTGAAACAAACCAGTAAGCAGCACCCCTCTGTGGAATTCTGCCTCGGCTCCTGCCTCCAGTACCTGCCCTGCTTGAATTCCTGTCCTGACTTCCTTCAGTGATGAACAGCAATGTGGAAGTGTAAACCAAATACACCCTCTCCTCCCCAACTTGCTTTTTGGTCCTGGCATTTCATCACAGCAATAGCAACCCTGACTAAGACAGCTGTTTCAATTCTTTTGAGTCTATGATGAAGCTGTAAGGAATGCCATGGTGGGGAAGCGCTGAACACTTCACAGTGGCCGGAAAGCAGAGAGACATTGGAAGGGAGGGGAATAGAACAAGATACACACTTCAAAGACATGTCCACAGTGTCCCACCTCCGACAACTAGGCCCCAGTTTCTGACCTTCCCATTGCTTCACCCAAATGCCATCAAATTATGAATCTATAAATGGAATTAATCTCTTGAAGAAGTCGGAACCCTCATGATAAACCCTTCATTCTATCTCAATAATCCGAATGTAGGCACAATTGCTTCCTTAAAGTCCCATTTGAACACCATTGTATTGGGAGCCAGCACTTCAAATCCAGCACCTTTTTGAGGGAGATACTTGATGTTCGGAACTGCAGTGTGTGACTCATATGCCAAATCAACCAGGAACATGACCTCAACTGTTCAAACAAAGGAGATGCCTTTAGAAAATGGAGGCAGAGGTGCCAGGCTTTATTCTGCTTTAGAATAAAAGGCATCTACCAAGCATCTTTGGGCTCAAGTGAAGAGTCTGTTTACCATAGCTGGGAGGTCTATGTGGGGTGTAAAGCTAGTAGAACATAGGTGTTATTTTAGAGAACTTAGTGTATAGGCACATTGCAGCAGCAACAGTCTCCATTTCTGCTGATATTTTCTTGGGCTGGTGCAAGGAAGTTTTATGGTTTGATATAGGTGGGAAAGTGGCAGTTTAGATAGTCCTCTCTGCAGCTAGTTCTCAAGTTGCCTTCGTCTCTAAATGATCAATGCAGCAATCATATTTTGGGGTTGCCTGTCCTTAGCCCTCTCATCTTCTAATTGTTTAACCAGCCTACTCTGTAGTTCTTAAAGGAAGTACTTTAGGTTGAGGTTGAGCAGTCAAGAAAGGTAAACTCATTCCTGCAATATTTACCTATCAAAACAAATCACAGTCTTCCAGGGTAGAAGGAGTCTGATAAAGACAATTGCTACTATGGCTTTCTTATTACTTCCAGCCACTGTGTCATATCAAGGACATCATTGATGGAATGTTGGAAAGTCCATAATGATGACTGACTGGCCTTGGTGAATGGGAGTCCATGTTGTTGGCCCCTGCATATCTTCCACTCAACCATGATGAAATGCTTCTCCTATCCCCTGATTCTACTTGTTGGATTTCACGAGTGAAAAAAGACAATGACAGGGCATATCCAACTTTAACTGGTAGATATCTACTTGGTCCTTTAACACCTCTTAATAGGGGATGCGCTGCCATTAACGCACACAACAAAAACCTTCAACCTTCCTGCCCACTCTGTGTGTCGACTCACCTGCTTCCTTGCCAGGATTCCAGGATTCCAGTATTGTGCCCAGTATTCCCATCTTTCTCCTTACAGATATCTGGCCAGATAAACCCTTCATTCTATCTCAATAATCCGAATGTAGTCAATTCTTGGGCCACGTCTATTCAGGCATGCCACCTACAGCTTGGCCTATCAGGAAGGCTCCCCTTTGAGAGGACCCTGACAGGGTTTAATGGAGCCTCCATTCATTTCAACTTGTACACACAGAGCAAAATGCCCATCCACGAATCATGCTGAGACCTTTCCTCATCCCGCTGTGAGCTAGAGCGGGGAATCCTATAGCCAGAGGTGTGAGCTAAAGCACCCATGCAGCAGCAGGGACTGAGATTTCTGGGGTGCATTTTCAGAAATGTCGTCAGATTCTTCCAGTGTCTGATCCCGAATGTTTCATTTCTATTTTATAATGGATACTTGTCTGGCTTTATAACTTGATACATTTGACAGATCTTGCTCGTGACAAATGATTCTGGCTATATGGTCACTTGACCCAAGGTCGGGAGCCTTGTCTAAGGACTAAGTAAAATGGTAAAATGCCAGGATTTGTGTTTCAATGTAATTCTGTGCAGCATGTAATTCTCATCTGAAGCCCACATCCTTCCTTCAGGACCTCAGCAGCCTATGATGTGCATTTCCCACCAACATTTGAAGATTTCCCTATTATAGCCACCTTTAACACACAAAGCCCAATCCTATAGACTAGCACCAGCACGATTTCACTATAGAATCACCCAGATCTGCTAAACATTCCTTGCCAAACAGAAGCACCACTCAAACCTGGCAGTCTCACATGTCACCTAGTACAGGGCTTAGAGCAATATTCCCAAGTATAGATTATGCTGCCTCTAGAGTCTAGAAAGGACTGCTTGGTGCTCAGCTCCTTCCTTATAGCAGGACATGCAAGTGGCAGTCATGTGACTTTGACTTCAGTGGATACCTAATAGTTACTGAACCTTGAAAGTAAAAAAATTGTCAGTGTGGCAAGTCTTGGACAGTTCATATTCTGTGCATTGGAGTGCCATCATGCTAGCCATTTCATGCTCATCACTAGAATTAGCATGATGCCATTAATATATTGGATCAATGTAATGTGCTATGGATATTCAGATTGTCAAGGTATCATTACACCTTCTAATGCTGTGACTGCTTAATACAGTTCCTCATGTTATGGTGACCGCCCGCCCCCCCAGCCATAAAACTGTTCCCAGTGCTACTTCATAGCTGTAAATTTTCTACTGTTATGAATTGTAATGTAAATAACTGATGTGCAGATGATATTAGGTGACCCCTGTGAAGAGAACTGCTGCTTGACTGTAGGAAAGCAGGAGAATTATCCCAGCCCAAGACCCAAGCTGGAAGTGTAAGGTCTTGACGTTTCCAAGTGTGTCAATGCTGTTCCTAACCTCTTTTCTGATACAGGTGGAGAAAAACAGGCCTTTGCTAAATCAGTGACTTCATTTACTCAAAGCTGAATTATTCTTTTATAGTAAATATATCACATAGGGTTCAGCTGTTGTTAAGACTGAAGTCTCCAAAATCCTAACTTTGGAGTGAAGAAGCTGGTGAATTTAATAGAAATATGAAAATGGCCATTTCAACATATTTAGTTATATGAGTCTTACTGTCTTTATTGCTGTGAACAGACACCATGACCAAGGCAACTCTTATAAAAGAAAACAGTTAATTGAGGGCTTGCTTATAGTTTCAGAGGTTGAATCCATTGCTTTAGACTTGTGTAAATGGCAAGAGTATAAGTTGGAGCAAAACTATTTTCCCAGTCATGAGGCAGAGAGGAAAGAAAGAGACGGGAGGGCTGGAGACGCACAGTCTCCATAACCAGAAAGCCTCTAGTGACCGAAGAACCTCCCATGAGGCCCCCACCTTCTAAAGTTTCCAACACCTTCCGATAGTGTCATCTGGGAGCTAAGCCTTTAACTTATAGGTCACTCCAAGAAATTCACCATCCAAATTATACCAGTGGGTAGTTTGAGACTTCCAAGTTCCTGAACCTGAGGCTTCCAGGAAGATCATTCAAGTGCATGGCTTTGGTCCAGGGATCTTCCAGGCAGGGAGGAAAGAAGGACAGAATGAATCAGCCAGGGTGCACAACTCCTGGGAAGTGTTATTTGACATATTTTACAGGCTCACTTTCTCTCCTGTGTTTTATCATCCAGATTGTGATTTTCCTCCAAACATTGCCCATGGAAATTATACCACCACATCTACTAGTTACTTCACAACTGTGGCAACATATCGGTGTGATAAAGGATACAGACTGGTTGGAGAGGCAAATATCTCCTGCTGGCTTTCACAATGGAGATCAGCAGCTCCACAGTGTAAAGGTAACTTCCTCTTCCTTCCCACCCCATGGCCACATGGGTAGAATTGTCGGGAATTGAGAGCAAAGTTCTTCCCTGACAGATGAAGGACAAAACATTTGATTATTTTTTTCTTGTAATTATATGATTTTCTTTTCTTTCTTTTTTTTTTTAAAAAATTTTTGTTTTCAAGACATTACAACCTCAGTTTTCCCTTCTTCCATCCCTCCCACCCCTGATCCTACCTCCCCTCTCCCCCAGATCCATTCCTCTTCCATTTTTCTTCAGAAATGATCAGGTCTCCCAGGAGTGTCCACTGAACTTGGCATAACAAGATTGGATAAGACTAGGCACAAACCCTCATATCAAGCAACTCAGTGAGAGGAAATGGGTCTCATGAGCAGACAAAAGGGACAGAGACAGCCCTGCTCCCACTGTTAGGAGCCCCACAAAAATATCAAGCCACAACCATAACATATATGCAGAATTCTTAGTGCAGACCCATGCAGGCTCCATGATTGCTGCTTCAGTCTCTGTGAGCCCCTATAAGGCTTGCTAAGTTGCCCATTTCTCCTGGTATCCTTGACCTCTCTGGCTCCTACATTTCTTTTTCCTCCTCTTCCATAGGGTTCCTGGAGCTACAAGGGGAGGAACCTGATGGAGATCTTCAGTTTTGGCTCTCTACCTAATGTTTGGCTGTAGGTCTCTGTATCTGCTCCCATCATCTGCCAATAGGAGCCTCTTTGATGACTATTGGGTCAGGCACCAATTTATGAGCATATAAGAATATGTTTGGGAATCATTTTATTGATTTTTTTCTATCTATCTAGCCTGGGCTATCTAGCCTCTATTCCTGGTCATCCAGGCAGTGTCGGGCATAGGCTCCCTCTTGTGACATGGGCCTCAAGTTAGACCAGTCATTAGTTGGCCACTCCCACAAGTTCTGTGCCTCCATTGCCCCAGTACAACTTGCAGGCAAGGTAGAGTATAGGTTGAAGGTTTTATGGCTGGGCCAGTGTCCCCATCCCACCTCTGGAAGCCTTGCTTGGTTATAGAGGATGGCTGGTTCAGGTTCTGATTCCTCCATTACTAGAAGTCCTCATTAGGGTCACCCTTGTAGACTTCTGAGTTTCTGCTGGACTAGGTTTCCACATTACCTGCCCCCCAAATGTCCTCCAATTCCAGTAATCTCTTCTAGTGCTCCCCCTTCACCCCCTCTCCCTGCCTGATCCCTCCTTGTTCCCATCCCCACATGCTCTCCTAGTCCACCCACAAAAATCTATTCTATTTTCCCTTCCCAAGGAGACCCATGCATCTCCCTTAGAGCCTTCCTGTTACTTAGCCTTCCTGGGTCTGTCTGTGGATTGTAGCATGATTATCATTGACTTAACAGCTAATATCTACTTATAAGTGAGTACATACTATGTTTGTCTTTCTGGATCTGTCTGGATTACCTCACTCAGTTTGATTTTTTTTTTCAAGTTTCATTTATTTGCCTGAAAATTTCATGATGTCATTGCTTTTAACAGCTGAGTAATACTCCATTGTGTAAATGTACTACATTTTCTTTCTTTATTCTTCTGTTGAAGGACATCTAGATTGTTTTCAGTTTCTGGCTATTATGAATAAAGCTACTATGATCATAGTTGAGTAATTATCTTTGTGATAAGAGGAAGCATCCTTTAAATATATGCCCAATAGCAGTATATCTGGATCTTGAGGTAGGTAGATTAGCAGTTTTCCGAGGAACTGCCATAATGATTTCCATAGTGGTTGTATGAGTTTGCACTCCCACCAGAAATGGAAAAGTGTTCCCCTTGTCCCCATCCTCACCTGCATGAGCTGTCAATTGTATTACTGATCTTAGCCATTCTGACAGGTGTGAGATGGAATCTCAAAGTAGCTTTGGTTTGCATTTCCCTGCTGGCTAAGGATGTTGAACATTTCTTTAAGTGTTTTGAGATTCTTCTGTTAAGAATTCTCTGTTTAACTACATTGGAAGACCAGCAGCCAGCAGGGCTGAGGGCTTCCCCAAAGCTGTATTTAAAAACAAAAACAAAAACAAAGAATTCTCTGTTTAGCACTGTACCTCATTTTTTTAAAAATTGGATTATTTGGTTTGTTGATGTCTAATTTCTTGAGTTCTTCATGCATTTTATATAATAGCCCTCTGTCAGATGTGGGGTTGGTGAAAATATTTTCACATTCAGTAGGCTGCTGTTTTGTCCTATTGACAGTGTCCTTTGCCTTATAGAACTTTTCAGTTTAATGAGGTCCCATTTATTGATTGTTGTTCTTAGAACCTGTGCTATCAGTGTTCTGTGCAGGAAGTTGTCTCCTGTACATGTTCAAGGCTATTCTCCACTTTCTCTTCTATTAGGTTCAGTGTATTTGATTTTATTTAGGGTCTTTGATCTACTTGGACTTGACTTTTGTGCAGGGTGATAAATATGGATCTATTTGCATTCTTCTAGATGTAGATATCTAGTTAGACCAGCACCATTTGTCAAAGATGCTTTCTTTTTTTTAATTTATATATATATATATATATATATATATTATTTTACAATACCATTCAGTTCTACATATCAGAGATGCTTTCTTTTTCCATTGTGTGTTTCTGGGACCTTTATCAAAAATTAGGTATCCATAGGTCTGTAGATGTATGTCTGGGTCTTTGATTAGATTCAATTGATCAACATGGCTGTTTTTATGCCAATACCATGTGTTTTTTTTTTATTATTATAGCTCTGTAATACAGATTGATATCAGTGATGGTGATACCTTCAGAAGTTCATTTATTGTTAGGATTGTTTTAGCTATCCTGTTTTTCTTTATTTTTCCTTATAAATTTGAGTATTTGCCTTCAAAGTCTGTAAAGACTTGTGTTGGAATTTTGGTGAGGATTGTGTTGAATCTATAGATTTCTTTTGGTAGGATAGCCATTTTTTACTGCATTGATCCTACTGATCCATGAGCATGGGGGCTCTTTCTATCCTCTGAGGTCTTCTTTGATTTCTTTCTTCAAAGATTTAGAAGTTTTATCACACAAGTCTTTCACTTGCTTGGTTAGAGTTACTCCCAAGATATTTTATATTGTTTGTGACTATTGTGAAGGGCATTGTTTCCTTGGTTTCTCTCTCAGTTCATTTGTCATTTATACATAGGAGGGCTACTGATGTTTTTGAGTTAATCTTATATCCAACCACTCCACTAAGGTGTTTATCAGCTGTAGGAGTTCTCTTGTAGAATTTTTGGGGTCACTTATGGATACTATCTCATCATCTGCAAATAGCGACATTCGACTTCTTTCTTTCCAATTTGTGTCCCCTTGATTCCCTTTAGTTCTCTTATTGCTCTAGCTAGAACTTCAAATACTATATTCAATAGATATTGAGAGAGTGGACAACTTTATCTTGTTCCTGATTTTAGTGGGATTGCTTTGAGTTTCTGTCCCTTTAATTTGATGTTGGCTATAGGCTTGTTGAAAAATACCTTTGTTATGTTGAGGGATATCCTTTGTATCCCTACTCTTTACAAGACTTTTTTTTTTAATTTTTCTTTATTAAGAAATTTTCCACTTACTCCACATACCACCCACAGATCCCCCTCCTCCTTCCTCCTACCCCCCAGCCCTCTCTCCAAGTGACCCTGCATCCTCACATCCCCCAAATCAAAGTCTCCCATGGGGAGTCAGCAGAGCCCGGCGCACTGAGCCTAGGCAGGTCCAAGCCCCTTCCCATTGCACCAAGGCTGTGCAAGGTGTCACACCACAGGCACCGGATTCCCAGAAGCCTGCCCGTGCACCAGGGACAGATCCTGATCCCCTTGCCTGCGTGCCCCCCAAACAGTTCACGCCAAACAACCATCTTCTGTATCCAGTTCCATGGGGGCACCACAGCTACCAGTCCACAGTTCATGGACTTCCACTAGTGTGGCCAGTCATCTCTCTTTACAAGACTTTTATCATGGAGGGGTGTTGAATTTTGCCAAAGGCTTTTTCACCATATAATGAGATGATCATGTGCTTTTCTTTCTTTCAATTTGTTTATATGGTGTATTACATTGACAGATTTTCATATGTTGAACCATCCCTACATCTCTGGGAGGAAGCCTACGTGGTCATGGTGGATGATCTTTTTTGTGTGTTCTTGGATTCAGTTTGCCTGTATTTTATTGAGTATTTTTACATCTATGTTCATAGGGAAATTGACCCATAATTCTCTTTCTTTGTTGCATCGTTGTGTGGTTTGGGTATCAGGATGACTATGGCTTCATAGAATGAATTTTTGCAATGGTCCTTCTGTTTCTATTTTGTGGAATAATTTGAAGAGTATTGGTGTTAGCTCTTCTTTGAAAGTCTGGTAGAATTCTGCACAGAAACTATCTGGTCCCTGTTTTTTTTTTTTTTTTTTTTTGGTTTATTTATTTATTTATTTATTTTGGGAGACTTTTAATGACTGCTTTTATTTCCTTAGGCATATTTAAATTGTTTCTGTGATCTTGATTTAACTTTGGTAAGTAGTATCTATTGAGAAAATTGTCCATTTCTTTTAGATTTATCAATTTTGTGGAGTATAGGTTTTTAAAGTATGACCTAATGATTCTTTGGATTTCCTTGGTATCTGTTGTTATGACCCCCTTTTTGTTTCTGGTTTTGTTAATTTGGATATTCTCTCTCCATCTTTTAGTTTGGATAAGGGTTTGTCTATCTTATTAATTTTCTCAAAGAAGCAAATGTTTGTTTCATTGATTCTTTGTATTGCTCTTTGTTTCTATTTTGTTGATTTCAGCCCTCAGTTTGATTATTCCCTGCCATCTACTCCTCTTGGGTGCATTTGCTTCTTTTTGTTATAGAGTTTTCAGTGTGTTGTATGAGATATCTCCAATTTCTTTATGCAGGTATTTAGAGCTATGAACTTTCCTTTTGGAACAGCTTTCACTGTGTCCCATAAGATTGGGTGTGTTGTGTATTCATTTTCATTGAATTCTAGAAACTCTTTAATTTTTTTTAAAATTTTTGCCTTGACCACTAGTCACTGAGTAGAGTTGTTCAGTTTCCATGAGTTTGTAGGCTTTCTGTTGTTTATCTTGTTATTGAAATCCAGCTTTAATATGTGGTGATCTGATATGATCTAGGGGTGTTATTTCAATTTTCTTGTATCTGTTTTGATTTTTTTTGTGGCACAGTATGTGGTCAATTTTGGAGAAAGTTTCATGAAGTGCTGAGAAGAAGGTATATTATTTCGTGTTTTGGTAAAATGTTCTGTAGATATCTGTTAGGTCCATTTTGTTGATAACATCTGCTAACTCCAGTGTTTTTCTGTTTATTTTATGTCTGGGTGACCTATCTGTTGGTGAGAGTGGGGTATTGAAATCTCTCACTATCAATGTGTGGAGGTCAGTGTGTGATTTAAGCTTTAGTAATGTTTCTTTCACAAAATTGGGTTCCCTTGCATTTAGGGCATAGATATTAAGAATTGAAATACCATCTTGGATTTTTCCTTTGATAAGTCCTTCCCTCTCCTTCTTGATTAATTTTGGTTTGAAGTCTATTTTGTTAGATATTAGAAGGGCTACATCAACTTGTTTCTTAGGCCCATTTGCTTGAAAATTTTTTTCCAACCATTTACTCTGAGGTAATGTCTATCTTTGATATTGAGGTGTGTCTCTTGTATATATAGGAGAAGGATGGGTCCTGTTTTCACATCTACTCTGTTAGTCTGTGACTTTTTATTGGGGAATTTAACCCATTAATATCAAGAGATATCAATGACCAATGACTGTTAATTCCTGGGGTGTTTTTTCTTTTTTTGCTGTTGTTGATGATGGTATACGAGTGAGTGAGTGAGTGAGTGTGTGTGTGTGTGTGTGTGTGTGCTTCTCTCTCTCTCTCTCTCTCTCTCTCTCTCTCTCTCTCTCTCTCTCTTCTCTCTCTCTCTCTCTCTCTCTCTCTCTCTCTCTCTCTCTCTCTTTTGTTTTGCTGGTGTGAGATTATTTCCCATGGCTTCCAGTGTGTAGTTATCCTCCTCAGGTTGGAGTTTTCCTTCTAGTACCCTCTGTAGGGCTGGATTTGTGGATAGGTATTGTTGAAATTTGACTTTATTATGAAATATTTTGTTTTCTCCATCTATGATGATTGAAAGTTTTGCTGGGTATCATAATCTGGGCTTGCATCTGTTTTCTCTTAGAGTCTGTAGGACATCTGTCCAGGTCCTTCTGGCTTTTAGAGTCTCCATTGAGAAGTCAGATGTAATTCTAATAGGTCTGCCATTATATATTACTTGCTCTTTTTCTCTTGCAGCTTTTAGTATTCTTTCTTTGTTCTGAATATCTAGTATTTTATTATGTAGCAAGGGGATTTCCTTTTCTGGTCTAATCTATTTGGTGTTCCATAAGCTTCTTGTACCTTTATAGGCATCTTTCTTAAAGTTAGGAAATTTTTCTTCTATGATTTTGTTGAAAATATTTTATGGGCCTTTGAACTGGGATTCTTCTCCTTCTTGTATTCCTATTATTCTTAGGCTTGGTCTTTACATAGTGCCCCAGATTTCCCAGATGTTTTGTGTCAGGAACTTTTTAGATTTAACATTTTCTTTGACCGATGTATCTATTTCTTCTACTGTATATTCTATGCCTGGGATTCTCTCTTCCATGTCTTATAGTCTGTCGGTGATGCTTGCATCCGTGGTTCCTGTTCACTTACCTAGATTTTTCATTTCCAGAATTCCCTCATTTTATATTTTCTTTATTGCTTCCATTTCCATTTTCAGGTCTTGAACAGTTTTATTCATTTCCTTGAACTGTTTGTTTGTTTTTCCCTGGCTTTCTTTAAGGGATTTATTAATTTCCTTTTTAAGGACCTCAATAATCTTCATAAAGTTTGTTTTCAGGTCCTTTTCCCTGTGCTTGAGCTGTGTTGGAATATTTAGAGCTTGCTGTAATAGGATAGCTGGGCTCTGGTCATGACATACTGCTTGGCTGTTATTGATTGTGTTCTGACATCTAGGCATCTGGGGTTGGGGTGATTGTAGGTCTAGGTGACAATTTCTGAGTTAGTCCTTGTTGGATAGATGTTTTGTTTCTTGGTTTCTATTTCTTCTCTTGTCTTCTGGTAAATGTGGCCTGTGGTTGAGCAGGGGCTGGAGTGGAGGCTGGACTTCTGGAGCAACTGTGGTCTCTGGTCGAGCAGGGAGTCTCTTCCCCAGTTGGGGGATGGAACACAGTGATTAGAAAGGCTTATCATTGGGGATAGAGTGGGGAGACACCAAGAGGGTGAGTAGGGGAGTTTGGCTAGCTGGCAGCTTACCTGGACTTCTTGCTTCAGTCTGTACAGTATCTGATAGAGAGGGGAGTCTTTGCCCCAGTTGGAGGCTGTGGCAAGGCAGCTAGGAGAATGCTGGACTGGGGATAGGGTGGGAGGATGCTGAGATAGTGAGGGAGTTTGGAGGACGTCTTGCAGTCAGCATGGTCTCTGGTAGAGTCAATTTTGCTTATTTTAAATAACTAATATAAATGGATGATATTCCATACAAAACCATAGAAAAATACGCATGCACGATATTAATTCCTTCTGCTTCTTCCTCACAGTCACAGTATGAGCCTTCTTGAGCAGCTCACGTTCTCAGTTTCTTATATATGTTTTAAGAAATATTATAGAAGCAAAACATATTATAATCACACCTGTGGGCCTGTAAAAAATTTAACAGAACTTGTTCTGGTATCAGCACAGTCTCTGTTGGGCTAATTTCAAACAGAGTGACAGGTTTTGCCCTCAGAACTTTTGCCAAGGCTCCACCTACCATGATGTAGATGTGGTGTGTTGAGAAAACACAGTGCCAATTAGTTATAGGGAGCAGGAAGAGTCAGGATTAGGTCTTAGGTTACGTTCATGTAATATTAGTATAACTATATTCATAGTAATTTGTGATTTATTTGGCATAATTGTCCTCTCTGTTCACAGAAGATCAAAACTTCATGATTAGAGTCTTGCAGAACTATTTACAGCAAGAGTTAATGTGTCAAGAGAGAATCTGGTGTCATATACACTGTTACAAATATCCTGTCATGTTATTTAAACATATTATAGCCATGGAAAAAGTTCTTACCTTCTTTGTATCTGAGTTTTCTTCTTCACAAAATGGGAAAATAATAGACTCACTTAGCAGGAGAATCATGAGACTTAAGTCAAAGTTGTATAGTATACATAGACTGTTATGCTCAAGAAAAATGCTCATCAATATTTTGCAAAAACAAAATGAATGGAAAGCAGAATAAGCTACACACAAGATCAGTTGTTTCTCTTTGCTGCAGACTATTATGTTTTTCTCCTCAGACAATTATCTAAAACATGTTTTCATTATAGCTCTGTGCCAGAAACCAGAGATAAGGAATGGATTGCTGTCTGCCAATAAAGATCAATATGTTGAATCTGAAAGTGTCACCGTCCAGTGTAACTTTGGCTTTGCCATGCTAGGTTCCCAAAGTATCACTTGTTCAGAGAATGGAACCTGGTACCCAGAGCTGCCCGAATGTGAGGAGGTAAGTGGTGCAAATCAAGAAGTGCTGTGCCATCAAACACTAAGATGGCTTCCCAGCCAATAGCGCTGACCTATGACTTGTTGTGAATCATTTCTAAGTCGTTCAGAGAACCTGTGTTTTCCTCAAAGTCATTTGGCAAGTTGGCACAGCACATTTTCCTATTTTTCTTTGAGGACATGAACTACTGAATCCTGTCAAGAGTGAAGTTCCATAGACCTAGGAGTACTGCCTCCTATTTTTTTTCAGACCGTGTAATGTGATGCTGCTCTATTTCTTTTTTTTCTTTCTTTTTTTTTATTCACATGCTTTATTTTCTCTTTTTTTTATTATTATATATTTTATTTTACAATACCATTCAGTTCTACATATCAGCCACGGGTTCCCCTATTCTCCCCCCTCCCACCCCTTTCCCTTACCCCCAGCATACCCCCCATTCCCACCTCCTCCAGGGCAAATCCTCCCCCCCCCCCCCCCCCCGAGGACTGCGATCAACCTGGTAGACTCAGTCCAGGCAGGTCCAGTCCCTTCCTCCCAGACTGAGCCAAGTGTCCCTGCATAAGCTCCAGGTTTCAAACAGCCAACTCATGCAATCAGCACAGGACTTGGTCACACTGCCAAGTTGCCTCCCAAACTGATCAAGCCAATCATCTGTCTCACCTATTCAGAGGGCCTGATCCAGCTGGGGGCCCCTCAGCCTTTGGTTCATAGTTCATGTGTTTCCATTCATTTGGCTATTTTTTTTCAATAATTGAGTAAAACCGAAATTTATTATAAGCCACAGTCGTCCTAGGGACCACCATGCTATATATATAGCCTCTATGGTTCTATGGGTTGTGGTCTCATTGTTCTTTATTTTATATCTAGAATCCACTTATGAGTGAGTACATACCATGACTGTCTTTCTGAGTTTGGGTTACCTCACTCAGGATGATTTTTTCTAGTTCCATCCATTTGCCTGCAAATTTCATGATTTCATTGTTTTTCTCTGCTGAGTAGTACTCCATTGTGTATATGTACCACATTTTTTTCATCCATTCTTCCATTGATGGGCATCTAGGTTGTTTCCAGGTTCTGGCTATTACAAATAGTGCTGTTATGAACATAGCTGAGCATGTATCTTTATGGTATGAATCAGCATTCCTTGGGTATATGCCCAAGAGTGGGATGGCTGGGTCTTGAGGTAGTTCGATTCCTAATTTTCTGAGAAACTGCCATGCTGATTTCCACAGTGGTTGTACAAGTTTACATTCCCACCAACAGTGGAGGAGTGTTCCCTTTGCTCCACATCCTCTCCAACATTGGTTGTCATTGGTGTTTTTGATTGTAGCCATTCTGACAGGTGTAAGGTGGAATCTCAGAGTCATTTTGATTTGCATTTCTCTGATGATTAAGGATGTTGGCTGCTCTATTTCTTAATGATCATCTGGAGCCACTCACTGCTACCCCAAACCTCCATCTCTTTCAGGTGGCCTCTAAAGACTGTGAGCATGTGTTCAAAGGCAAGAAGTTGATGCAATGTCTACCAAATCCCAATGATGTGAAAATGGCACTGGAGATTTACAAGCTCTCTCGGGAGATTGAGATATTAGAGCTACAGATACGCAAGGAAACACAAACTACCCTGGAGTGGTGACTGGAAGCTCTCTCAAGAAGGAGGAAGAAGCACGGCATTGTCTTTCTGACTTCGGTGCCAAAACAGGTCGCCTGCACTTAGCACCTTTGGTCGCTTTGGCACTAATGTTCATGATAATAAATATCTGGTTAGGCTAATTCATTAAAGCATAATGTTTTAAGTTTATGAAATAATTAATCATCTTGTGGCTCGTAAATTTGCTTTTTCTGAATACAACGTGCACATATTTTCAATTAAAAATCAATTTTGCTCTTGTATTCATTTAGTACTATATAAAACTAACCCATTTATTTAAAAATATGAGGTACAAAATTCATTTTAGTGCACTCATGCTATTGTGTCCGTGGACTGCCTCTATCTCACAGTCTTACGTGTGCACGTCAGCCAGGTCCTTAGAGTTCAGAGCAACTGCCAGCATCCCCCATTCCCCACCCCCCACCCCCGAACCAGCCCGGTCCAGGCTACCCACTGAAGGCTAGCCAGTCTCCTCTGAACTGTGAAAAGTCCCTCTTTCATTCAGGCTGCATGTCAGCCACCACCCTCCTTGAAGGGGACTCACGTAGTCTCTCTAACCTTACTCCAGCCCCAGAGAAGGAAGTTCAAAGCATTGATGACTGTGAAGACCACTTCAGCCATCTTCACATTCTCAAGTCTTTTGTCTGATTTGATCACTGTTTTCTTTGATATTGAATGAACATGGCTGGAGCCACTTCCCTAACACCGGAAGAGAAACCCTATTCATGATTGTTTGTATCTGAGTTCTCTGGGGGCACCACATATTCCAGGCACCAACTCCTGCTCCCTCTAAGCCTTTCTCATTCTTGTCTCGGTGCCTCGTGTCTCTTCCTATGGGACTCTGTGGGTAACTTTAGTCTTTTTGTTGGCTTTCCCCAAACATTCCACAGGAGGCCAAGGTACATAGCACGTTTTCTCTGGGCCTTAGATGAGACAGATGTGCCCGAACGGCTAGATAGGCACATGTGATGTGGAAAGCTCCCATCTGCCATCATCAAAGCCATTACCCAATACTAAGAGGTGACTTGAAATTCTGTCTTGGATGACTATTTTTGTTCATCCTCAGATACAAGCATGTGTGGCAGCTGATTTACTTAGAAGGTGGTTCTGGTGAGCACTAAGAGGGGATGCTGGCAAGACAGGACAAGAAAAGAGAGCACAAGAAGGACCGTTTTAAAGGGTGTTGTTGCTGTGGATCCCAAGGGCTCAGTCAGGCTGATAGCTCTCTGTGGACCTAAGGAAAGTGACTCTGAGCTAGCCTCCTCCTGGTGAGGACCTGGGGTGTACATCCACTTGCTCACTCCAGCAGCATTGACTTCCAGAGGCAGCAAAGCATACTGCAAGGAAAGGGACCACTCTTGAGGAGGTGTTTGTAGTGGACTTCAGGGTAGACCAAGGATGTAGGAGCAGGTGCTATTCACCTTGTCTAGTCACCTATCAGCTGGCACATTGTAGTTAACCACTCTCTACACAGCTGCCATCGGTCCTGTCTGGTCCCTGGGTTGTTCTACCTTCTATTGCTGCTGACGCAATTCCCACCCAGTTTTGAGAGTGGGTCACCTCTCCCTACAGACTGGTATATACTGATTCCACCTGTTACATTCTCACAAATCAGACATTTGCTGAACCCCCCTGAAAAACTACTTAGTTAACCCTTATTAACTCTTCAACAACCCATCTGAACACATCTGATTCCCACTTGGTTCTCGGTGTGGTGGTGTATCATTAGCTCTGTGGGTGTTCCTGGCGTTCTCAGAACAGCATTCCTTCTCCTGATTCCACTGTTCAGATGCCTTAGGAGCATCAATGTTCATCTCATCTTCATTACTTACAACAACTATGAACTCAGAGAATGAAAATGAGTATTAGGAAAGTGGTTTAAACCAATCCTGCCGGTAGAATGTTCAAGAGAAGGAAGGAACATTCAACCATTTGCTCACTCATGTGATGTGAGTGAGGGCAGTGGAGAGGTGATACTTCATAGCAAAATAGCAAATAAAGTCTAGAAAAAGTATTATGATCGACTCATCAGGAGGTCTGCAGGTCTATCCTATTAAAAACGCTTACATCACAGGTCTCTGTTAGGGCTGTGCAGTTTTAAACAAAGGAAATCCAAGCAGATTTGACCTTGGCAGCCTCCACCTGCACCTCTCTTCAGCTGCTTTCAGTGTCCTGGGGGAGAGGAGTGCACATGGGCCAGGGTTTTGGGGCCAAATATTAATAATTATATGGCAGGTTTTTTTTCACCTACACCTGCTTTTGCTAATTCTTTTTCCGTATTTTGCCATCAGCATTTGAGACCACATCTCCCTCCTCTTGGCACCAAATGTCACTGTAAAATATCTTCATTCATTAGATAATTATTTTTAAAACATGAGTATTTTTTAGTTTATTAGGTGCTAGTTGAATAATAATATTTTAAAATTTTATTGCCACTTACTACTTGTGTTACATTTTATTACATGTATTCAATAGTCCAGAGTAGATTAGGATTATAATTAACTTGTGTACTATACATACTACACTTAAATTATTAGTAAGTTTCTAGAATATTGGGAAGCTGATTGACATATTAAATGTACTATATGTATAAATCCTCACTAGTTATTTGTAGCTTAATAAAGTGGTTGGAAAAGTGGGATTAAATCGGAAATCATATGTTTTCACTCCCAAAATTAATTTATAATTGCCCTCTCTGAAAAACCACCTCCCACCCCGTCTTACTGCTGTCTTAGAATAGACACCGAGCACACTTCTGCCTTCCTGCTAGCAGTGTGCTCAAAGCTTCCTGTGCCACCAGCCATAGTCTCTAAGGCAGAGAAGGAGCATGTGAGGCCTTTGCGTCCTGCTTTCTTCTTTCCTCACAACCTCCACGGATACACATGTTCACTACAGGGTTGTTTTCACACTCCTGCAATTAGCCTCCCATTTAAAGGTGTAGTCTTGTATTTAAATGACTCAAAAATGATCTAAAATAAATATGGCATATCTAAAATATTTTTTCTTTCCTTGCAGTTTAAATGTAAACTTTGTATTTATATTTTCACTTCTGTAAGTAATTCAGTAAATTATACACCAGAATACAAACACACCCATTTCTTGACTTAGCAGGTAAATATTTTAAAATAAACTATATCCATGTTTAAAGAAATCTTTCCTGTCTGGATCCACTAGAAATTTCCATTTTCTTACTCCCACAGGACAAGTTTTAGCTCTTATTACATTTCCTCTGGATTTATATTCATATTTTCAGAAAACACATTTTTTTCTCTTCTTTTTTTTTTGTTTCTTCAAGCAAGTAAAAATGGGAACTGCAATGGTTACATGTTCTTTTCAGTAGGTAAAAAGAAATATAGTTTTTAATGGAAATGTATTTGCTCTAGTAAAATAGAAAAAATCAGTTTGAAAGTTAAAACATCATGGTCTGTTTTGTAAGAAGCAGGGAAAAACATATGGGGAATGTCAGTAGCAAACATCCACAAATCTAGCCTTCCAATAAAAACATCATCAGTCTACATGTACTGTTGACTTATTGAAATGGACTTAAAATCTATGCTTTATGAAAGGAGTGAGGCAACCAGAGCTGCCCAAGCACGGCCACATACACCCTGTTTGAAATAAAAGATCCTGGAAGACAAAGCAAATTGAGTGGATAGCATCCTCGTGGCAGACTCCTTAACTGTGGTACAAGAAAGTGGCACGTTTACAAACTATCCAGGCCTTGAAGACTGAGTAGATGCGTTTGATCACAGGGTGCACCCTTGGAATCTATGTTTTTAATAAACACAAAGTGTTTTTGTCTCACTTAAGGTGGCCTTCTTGTCCTCTGATTGGTTGATGCAGGGATGCAAGTGTTCAGTTTAATCAACTGGGGACACCTTATAGGGACAGCTTAAAACAGTGGTTCTCAACCTTCCTGATGCTGCAACCCTCTAACACAGTTTCTCACATCCATAAATTACTGTAGATGAAGGTTTCTGTTTTGACTGGTCCCACAGCAGTTCAGTCCCAAATAAACACACAAAGGCTTTTATGAATTATAAACTGTTTGTCTTATGGCCCAGGCTTATCATTACCTAGCTCTTACAACTTAATTCAACCCATTTCTATTAGTCTATATTTTTCCATGTGTCCTGTAGCTTTACCTGTATCTCATTACATCTTGCGTCCTGGGTGGTGGCACACAGTGTCTCCTCTGACACCACCTTCTTCTCCCTGTCTCTGTGCTTGGATTCCCCAACTGGCTTTATTCTGCCTTGACACAGGCCATAGCAGCTTCTTTATTAACCAGTGGTAGCAACACATATTCCCAGAGTACAGAAAGACCATCCCATAGCACATTATTTTCTTTGCTACTTCATAACTGTAATTTTACTACTGTTATGAATCTCAATGTAAATATCTGTGTTTTCTGATGTTCTTAGGCAACCCCTGTTTGCCTAAGGGGCAAACCATTTGACCTATAAGGGGGTCATGACCCACAAGTTGAGAAACCAACGTTTAGAGTATCTGGAGTGTTGGATTTCCAGATCAGTTTATTTCTGCTCAGCCCTGGTCCTCCCATATAGATACTCTTCCTCATGGCAACCTCAGATAAGCAAGTCACAGGGAAACCTCCATCTCAGAGCTGTTGTCTAGGGATTCCAACGCATGCAACAGTTCCTAGAAATGAGCATCTTCATTTCTTCTCTTTCTATCTGCTTATTTGTTCATTGCTTTATTTGATATTTTTGAATGATTTCCACAGAAGTTTTTTTATATTTTAAGAATAAAATCTTGCCGGGCGGTGGTGGCGCACGCCTTTAATCCCAGCACTCGGGAGGCAGAGCCAGGCGGATCTCTGTGAGTTCGAGGCCAGCCTGGGCTACCAAGTGAGTTCCAGGAAAGGCGCAAAGCTACACAGAGAAACCCTGTCTTGAAAAACCAAAAAAAAAAAAAAAAAAAAAAAAAGAATAAAATCTTAGTTATAAGTTGTAATTATTTTATATCTTTATTTCCTCATTCCTTAAAATTTATATTAAAATTAAACATTTTATCGCCCTCTTTAAAAATTTTTTTGGAGGGGGGTTTGAAAAAAGATTTCCCTGTATAGCTTTAGAGCCTGTTCTGGAACACATTCTGTAGACCAGACTGGTCACAGAGATCTGCCTGCCTCTGCCTCCCAAGTGCTGGGACTAAAGGCATGTGCCACCACTGCCTGGCCAACATTATTTTTTTTTTAATGTGTATGTCGTGGAGGGTGCATGCATACCACAGCACATGTGTGGAGGCCAGAGGACAACTTGTTCTTTTCTTTTGACACAGAGGACCCAGGGATTGAACAGAGATCATCGGGCTTGGCAGCAAACACTTTTATGAGCTGAGCCGTCTCTGCCAGCCCTTTTCTTTTCCTTCATCTCCTTGATGTCATACCCAAAGGCATTATCTTTTAAAAAAAAATGTGATTCTTCATAGAAATGTATAGTACTCCCGAGGATTTTCTTAAAAATAGGAAACCAGTAGGTGGAAGTTAATCCTAGAAGGTTGGCCAGAGTCAGTTCTGTGAGAGAGGAAGGACCAGGAAAAGTATGAACAGGGAGGTTGTTTTTATGATGGGGTCACACAGCATATTCCGCATTGTATGAGACTTCTCTAGGTTGTGAGATTGTTCATGTCATAGAGAGCTTCATTCATCTTGCTGTGCTTTATTATTTCCTCATGCAGACATACTATGATTTATCTCTTTCTTTAAGGGAGGAATTTAGAGCTTGTTTCAGTTCCTTAGGTTTTTTTTTTTAATTAAGAAAATTTCTATTCATTTTACATACCAACCATAGATCCACTCTCCTCCCTCCTCCCACCCCCCAGCTTTCCCCCCACCCCACTCCCCATTCCCACCTCCTCCATTAGTTCCTTTGTTATTACACTACTATGAACACTACCACATGTCTCGGTGAACTTACTGACTGTAACATGTTTTTGTTTTCATAGATTTTATTTTCATAGGTACATTTTCAAACCTAGGTTTGCCTCTTGGCTGTGCTATGTAAGAGTTATATTTAAAAAGTTCTTTGTTGCTTGATTTTCTTTCTGAGAAAATGGCAAGAATGAAGGAAAGCTTCTAGGAGAACAAGCAAGTTAATCTTGAGCACATCAATTACATGCAGACAAGACCAGTGACTGGCATAATAACAAAATTATGAATAAGAATGGCTAGAAACAGTCCTCGGTATCTAAGCATAATTTCTTATTATTGTTTCTTCACCCTTAAAACATAAAATGTCCCAAAACATTTTTTTTGCTTTATTTTTAATTGTCCTGTTTTTAAGTGTTTGTAACATTTAATTTTTGGATTTATTTATTTTATTATTTCATGTATATGAAAGTTTTGTGTGCATATATGTCTATGCACCTGGTGTCTGAGGAGGTCGGAAGAAGGCATCGAATCCCTTGGGACTGGAGCTGCAGGCTGCTGTGAGCCACCATGTGGGTGCTAGGAATTGAATCCAGGTCTTCTGGGAAAGCAGCCAATGGTTTTAACTGCTGAGCTGAGGCTCCAGCCCCCTTAAATAGATTTTTTTTTAACATAATTGTATGTTTCACAAGAGAATGATTTATTAAGTGTTATTATGTACTACTATAATCCAGTTTTTAACTCTGGAGTATTGCTAGGCAAAGTCTGTGCTCGTGGATATACATGGGTGAATGCCAAGCGGTGAGGTAAAATATCGTTATCATTTTCCAATACTGTAGAACTAGTTTGCCAGCAAGAGCTGGCAGAATGAGTGTACTATCATTCTTCAATAAAAAGCTGAAGACCACAGGACAGGAAAAGCATCTATACCCAGTTTGTCAGGCTTCACTCTGCATTACATAAAGCTTTTCTTCAGTGCCACCGTGGGCTGAGATTTGTTTCAAAGTCATTAGATACTAATGGATCATGTGACTAAAATTCCCCCAAAGACATTGAACATTCTAAGAAGGCTGGTGAGAACTGCAGAGTTTGGAGTCCTGCAGGTCCAGAGCCTGGTTACATTTTGCGGGGAGTATCTTTAGCCTCCTTAATTTCTATTCCTTGCCCACTTTTGTCTTTCACCTAATGTCCTTGCGATTTGTGTGAAACCTTTTGGGGTACGTTAACAGGTCCCAGAATTGCATCAATCCAGGAGACGAGAATGTCCATAGACAGCATCGGAGCCCCAGAGCAGGGTGCCCTGCTTTGCAGTAACCCACTGGAGTTTCTACCAAGATATTTGAAAGGTGTTGATTTTTAACTTTCTTGGTTCTTTCTTGGTTACTATAAAACTTTCATGAAGCCATGGCCACACAGAATCATGAAATTTGAGAAACCTGGCTCTATGCTCATGGGCCATAGTCACTAATATTTGGCTCCAGAATAAATGATCTTATTGCCTTTGAAGTAAGAGCTATGTTCTTGTTATGTTTTGTTTTTCTTCATCCAACAGTATTTATGGATTACTCTCATACATCCTCTTGTGTATTCGATATTACTTATAATGTATACAAGATGTAAATACTATAAAAATTTTTTGTATGGTATTGTTTAAGGAATAATGTACAACAGCTCGTACACGTTCAGGAGAGACACAGCCACTACGTCCCGACCTACACAATCTACCAGTCTACCGTGGGCAGACTGTCTTGTGGGTACATCAGGAGAACCACCCTCCCAGTTACCTCTCATGGGCAGGCCAGACAAAACCAAGCCCTCGTATATTTTATCACATTTGAAGATTAGCTGAGAGTAAGGAGTGTTTTCTCTGCAGTTGATTATTTACAAGAATAATGACCGACATAATAACTACTTGAACTCATCCCCACTTGACCAGCCAACCACTAACCACATCACTGGAACTTCAGAATTTGAGCAGAACATTTGCTTGAAAGGAAAGAATGTTACAGTAATTCTGTTCCAGGGAGGGGCAAGAATGTCAGTGAGAGGGAAAAAAACCAAGGCAACGCTGGAGTCTTCCTCCGTCTTATTCAGATACCTGCAGGTCAGTCATTTACTAAACACTCAGACAACCTTGGGGAAAGGGTAGAGTTTCACCACCTCGAGGAGTACAGAAGTGGGGAAATCGTAATGCCTAACAAGGAAATAAGTCGCATAGTAGATTAGGAATGTCTGGCACCGTTTTTCTGATTGTGAAACACAATGTGTTGGTTTGTTTGTCTACTCCCTGGATTTGGGAGTAGAAATGGCAAATGGTATTGGTCACCCAGTGAAGGGAAAGCGCTGGGAGGAGAGAGCCTACCCCCAGCACAGGAGGGCCTGGAGCCGGCAACGCAGCCAGCCTTCTCTCTTCAGAGACGCCATCTGGCCACAGACCTTTGAGAGGGAAGAGCAGTAGATTGATAAAGAGGACACCTGTTACCCTCTATGCCATCTCTCAAGAGAGAGTTTAGTCTTCCATGTGTCTCCTCCCGTTCCTCACTTTTCCAGAATTAGTATTGTGCTCTGGCTTTTAAAAAATAAAAGACCTTTAACCTAAACATAAAAGCTAGACCAGCCGGGCAGACTCTATAATTTGACTCTGACAAAGTTATTATAGTTGTTTTACTAATATCTCATGGAGAAAGATATAGAGGTAGTGGTGCACGCATTTAATCCCAGCACTTGGGAGGCAGAAGCAAGTGGGTCTCTGGAGGTTCGAGGCTACCTGGTCTATAGAGTGAGTTCTAAGACAGTCAGGGCTACGCAGAGAAAACCTGTATTAGAAAAAAAAAAAAAAAAAAAGCCTGACCATAAAACTCCTATGAGAATACACAAGAGTGAATCTTTACTCCCTGTTTAGGCTATGATTTTCTTACATATTTCCCTAAAAACATGAGCAACAACAGAAAGAGAAAAGTTGGGCTACATTAAATAATAATAATAATAATAATAATAATAATAATAATAATAACTCTTGTGTTTAGAGAGATACTATCAAGGATGACTAGAAAGCTGGATGTGGTGGCTGTAATGCCAGCACTTGGGAAGTAGAGGCTAGGAGACAGGGAATTTAAGGCTAGTTTGGGCTACCAGTACCTCAGAGGAACAGGTTTTCTCCATAAGTAAAGAAAAGGTAAAGAAATAACTTTCATGGGTTATCAACAAAAGGAGGTGTGTTGAATTAAAAATAGTCATTTGAATGCATGTTTCTCCAAACAAGATGCAAACAAGTGCATGAAAATACCATCAGTATCACTTTTCATTAGGGAAAGTTAGATCAAACTCAGATCAAACTCACAGTGAGACACCATTCCCTCAACAGACAAGGCTATTGTATCTCAAACAAACAAACAAAAAAAAAACCACAGTAAACAAAAGCTTATAGGGAAAATGTCAAGAACAGAATCTTCCTGAGTTAGGGGTGTGAATGTAAAACAGTGCAGTAACTTTGGAACAGTTCACTGTTGCTAAGAACGATGACAACATTGTTGTTGATCCGGGAGTCTCTTGCCTAGCGTTAGATGCCCTAGAAAAAAATGAAAAAAAAAAAAAATCCACACAGAAAACTGTACACAAATGTTCATGGCAGCATTGTTTATAACATAAATGATCTCTAACATGACAGATTTTCCTGTCATTCTCAGATGTTATTATCAGTGAATGCTACAGAAACCAGACTTGGAGTTTTGAAGTTTGGTGTTTTCCTGAGCTAGCATCAGGCGATGCTGAGCAGCGATGGGAACCTTTAGCTCCCAGTCACACATGGAAGTGGGAGGGAAATGACTGATAGTCTATAATGAACTGTGCTACCAGTGGGGTTCCGGGGTGTTGTGTTTTATGATTCTGATCCTGTAATGTTTACAAAATGCCCAGTTTGTGTACATGAGATTTTCAGCACTTTATTTCAAGGTAGGCTTTGTATTAATTAGATGGTTTTTGTCTTAGTGTTCTGAATATGTTTAATGAAGATTAGGCTAAGGCATGTTCCTTGGTGGGTTTGTATCAATTTGACAGGATCTGGAATCTCCTAGGGAACAAGCCTCTAAGCACATCCAGGAGGGGTTATCTCAATTTGACTAGCCACTGGTGGTGCCTGTGAGGGATTATCTAGATTAGACTAGCCTCTAGTCATGCCTGTGAGGGATTATTTTGATTAGACTAGCCTCTAGTCATGCCTATAAGAGGTGAAGTATGTTAATTCAGGTGAGAAGACCCATCCTAAGGAAGGGTGGCACCATTCTTTGGGCTAGGGTCCTGTGCTAAATAAAACAGAGCAAGCTAGCAGTGCACAAAGATTCATTGCTCCCTTCCTCCTAATTATGGATACATCTTGGCGCTTTCCCCAACTCTTGCAGCTGGCACTTCCCACCTGAGAGACTGTGCTCTCAAACTGTGAGCTAAACTAACCCTTTCTCACGTACATTGCTATTGTTAGGGTATGTTATCACATATCACAGCAACAGGGAAAGCTAAACCGAGACAGCAAGCTAGCTCCAGTAAATGCACTTTTTATTTGTGACGACAGTTTTCAGTGGGACAATGAGACATCAAGGAACCTCTTTAGTTTACTACATCGACAACCCACATGTCCATCGATTGAAGTTGGATAGAATATGGGATGGTGACCGAATGCAATGGTATTACTGAGCCATGAAAAGTCATTTTGGTAGAGGTTAATTAAAAAATATATACTAAGTAGAGAAAAATCCAGTTGCAGTGGGCCACACATTGTAGCACATCTATTATATGAAATATCTAAAACAGGAAGATCTGGAAACACAGAATTTGGCTAGTGGTTGCTAGGTTTGGGGAAGAGAGCAAAGAAATGCTTACTAATGAGAGTGTGACTTTGGAAGACGTGATAAGAAATGCCCTGAAGTTCAGTGAAATACACAACCTCCCAGAGCTGTACACTTTAATTGGACAAGCTCTCCACAGTAGTCATATGTGGGAAGGAATATGACTGAATAAGATTATTACCATTTGAAGCCAGTGGTCTGTGAGCAATTTATATATGTGGACAGGGCTCTGGGAATGCATGAATGCTAAGGAGACAGTGGGTGGGAGACAGGAGATGAGGCAAAGGGCTGCAGGACAGCCCTGTCTATCTGCTCTGCATATAAACTGGCTCTTACAGAGGCCACTGGACACCAGACGAAGGGCCCCTGGTACCACTGCTACGGGGTGTTTCTTTGCCCTGGAGCACATGTAATTAAAGTGTTCTGGCGATGCAACCACCCATTATTATATTTTAAATCATTATACTGATGTTTTGATTTCTAAGAGTTCTGGTGTTGGCAGAGTCATATTCTAATCTCAATTCTGGGACTATCTTCCAAAATATTTTCTAACGTAATGGATTTCCATTTTGTGAGCATGGTGCCAATTCCTTTTCAGAGGACATCAGTATTAAAGTCTGTCAATAATTCTAACAGACATATACAACCGACGTTCTAACTTTATAAAAGGAAAAATTCTCCGAGGTCACAGTGGCCTCTGTGATCCCAGCTCTCTAGCTGTGGCCTCAGTTGAGGCTGCGGTAAATGAGGGATGTGACATGCCTTCTTCACCCCTAAGCAAATGTGCCTGGCAGCCGTCTGCCACCAGGACTGAAATCAGCTGCCGTGAGCAGGGATTTAGTGACTGGTGCTGAGAGCACTAGTTTCAGCCTGCTCTCCCACCCTCCATCGTTCGGTGCCTCCTCAGAGAGGTCAGTTTCTTCCAGGTGAGCCTGCCTTTAAAACAGGCGGAAGCTCTCGGCAGAAAACCAGGCAGCCAGACTGAGATTCTCCTACTTTAGTTTCCCTAGTGTGAGAATGATGAAATCCTGTTTTTTAAAGAATGCATATTTAGTTATTGATTGGAGGGGGCAGGGATTGTGTGTTGCGGTGTACATATATGGAGGCCAGAGGAAGGCTTGTGACAGTCAATTCTCTCATTCCACCGTGTGGGCTTTTAATAAGACTCCACTGTATACATATAATACATTTTCTTATCCTTCCCATCACTTGGTCATTGCGAATAGTGCCACAACAAACATGTACAAGCAGGTTTGTGGTGTGCTGTAGCTAGAGTTTTCCTGCCTGGCCCACAGTCAGGACAAATCTCTCTCATCCGCCAGTCCCACAGCCACTCAGACCCAACCAAGTAAACACAGAGACTTATATTGCTTACAAACTGTATGGCCATGGCTAACTGTTCTTATAGCTTAAATTAACCCATTTCTATAAATCTATGCCTTGCCACGTGGCTCGTGGCTTACCGGCATCTTCACATGCAGCTTGTCATGGTGGTGGCTGGCAGTGTCTCTGACTCAACCTTCCACTTCACAGAATTCTCCTCCTTGTCCCGCCTATACTTCCTCCTGCCTGACGACTGGCCAATCAGTGTTTTATTTACTAACCAATCAGAGCAACACATTTGCTATACAGAACATCCCACAGCAGTGTGCCAACATATACTCTTGCAGGCATTTTCCCAGGAGTGTCACAGCCAGGGCATATGGCAACTCTAGTTCTAGCTTTCTTTAGAAAGCTCTATACTCTGTCCATAGTGGCTGGGTTGATTTTTATTACCATCAGCAGGTGTCCAAGGGTTTCCATATCCTCATCATCAGTGGTTGCTTTTCTTTCTTCCTTCCTTCCTTCCTTCCTTCCTTCCTTCCTTCCTTCCTTCCTTCCTTCCTTCCTTCCTTCCTTCCTTCCTTCCTTCCTTCCTCTCTCTCTCTCTCTCTCTCTCTCTCCTTCCTTTCTTCCTTCCTTCTTTCTTTTTCTTCCTTCCTTCTTTCCTTTTTTTTTTTTTTTTAAGATTTATTTATTATGTGTGCATGCATCCTACATGCCAGAAGAGGGCACCAGATCTCATTACAGGTTTACAGATGGTTGTGAGCCACCACATGGTTGCTGGGAATTGAACTCAGGACCTCTGGAAGAGCAGAAGCCAGTGTCTTAACTGCTGAGCCATCTTTCTAGCCCCGCTATTTGTTTTCTTAATGATAGCCTTTCCACGGGGACGGGATGGCATCTTCGTGTAGTTTGAAATTGTATTTCCTCGGTGACTAAGGCTGGTGGACAAGTTTTCACATATCTATCTATTATTTGTGCTTCAACAGTTATCAGCCCATTTCTTGTTGGGGGGTTGGCATTTGACTAGTTTAGTTCTCTATAGACTCTGGGTACTAATTTACTAGATGTGTGGTTGCCAGGGTCTTCCTGTTCTGCCGCTGGTCCAGTTCTGCTGGCTGTGGCCATTACTGTGGAGAAATGGCTTTTGTTTGTTTTCAATTTCATGCAATCTCATTGGTCAGTTCTTGCAGTCCGTTCCTGTGACATTAGAGACCTTTTGAGGCAGTCCTTGCCTCTGTCCATACCTTGGGGCCTTCCCTCCAGCAGTGTCAGTTTCCTATCTTAAAAATAAAATCTTCAATCCCTTTCGAAATGACTTTTGTGTAGCATTAGGCAGAGGGACCCAGTTTCGTTCTCCCGACATGTGGGTGTCTGTTTATTGAAGAGGTTGCCTTTTCTTCAAGGTCTACTTGTGGTTCCTTTGTTGAAACTCTGTATGTATGGAGTATTGAGTCTGGGGCTTCCGTTCTGCTCCCTTAGTTTGCATGTCTGCTTTTGGGCCAGCACTAGGCTGTTTTCGTCACTGTGGCCGTCTAGTATAATTTGAAATCAGATATGATGATGCATCTTTCGTTGCTCTTTTTGCTCAATTGCTTATTCACTATCTGGGGCCTCTTGTGCTTCCATATAAATTTTAAGATTTTTTTTCTCATTATTGTTGTTCTATGAAGAATGTCTTTGGAATTTTTATGAAGATTCCTATTCTGCTGATACATGAGCATGGAAAGTCTTTCAGTCTTCTAATATTTTCTTCAACTTTTTTTTTCCCTAGGGTTTTAAAGTTTTCATTGTAGAGCTTTTACTTCCTTGGTTAGGTTTATTCCTAAGTACTGTTGAAGCTCCTGTGAATGGATGGTTTTCCTGATTTTCTTGGCACGTTTGTTCTTGGCGTCCAGGAAAGTGCTGATGCTATATGTTGATTCTGTATCCCATTACATTTCTGGAGTGCTTTTTAGGTCTAAGAGTTTTTGGGTGGAGTATTAAGCCTCTTATTTATAGGCTTATATCATCTACAAATGGGGATAAGATGGCTTCTTTTAGTATTTGAATTTCTTTTTTTTTTTAAGTTTTTTTTTTTTTCAAGACAGGGTTTCTCTGTGTAGCTTTGTGCCTTTCCAGGGACTCACTTGGTAGCTCAGGCTGGCCTCAAACTCACAGAGATCTGCCTGGCTCTGCCTCCCGAGTGCTGGGATTAAAGGCGTGCACCACCACCAACCAGCTTGAATTTCTTTATTATCTATTTCTTTGGCAATATATTATTTTTGCTTATTTCTTCAAGTGCTCTAATGAATACGAGTGGAGAAAGTGGATGCTCTGTTCTTGTCCAGGGTTCCAGGAAATGGTCTCAGTTTTTCCCTCCTAGGTGAAATGTGGCTGTATGTTTTCTGGATATAGCATTTGTTATGTTGAGATGCATCCCTTCTGTTCTCAGTTCCTCTGGGGCTTTTATCCTGACAATGTGTTGAACTTGTCAAAGGCTTTCATTCCTGCATCTTTGAGTCCGTTGTGTGATGTCTGTCCTTAAATCAACCTGTCTTCTGCCTTCCTTGATTGATTTGTGTGTGTTGAACCATCCTTGTATCCTCGGAATAAAGACAAGTTGACCACTGTAAGTTGTCATTGTTAGATGTTGCTGAATTGAGTTTCTAAGTTTTTTTTTTTTTTTTTTTTTTTATTGACAATTTAGTCATTCACATTCTTCAGGGAGACTGATCTCTCATGCTACCCTCTGCCCTCACATCTCCGCATCTGGTCGTGGTGTCGGTGTAACACTGGGTCTGTAAAATGCATCCGGTGGTTTCTTTCTGTTTCTATTTTATGATGTAATTTGGGGAGCGCTGCTGCTAGTGCTTCTTTAAGGATAAAGGTAGAAATCATTCGGACCTGTGCTCCTTTATGAATGGGAGACTTTTGAATTACAGTTTTACTCTTGATTGTTAAAGGTCTACTCATGTGATTTAGAGTCTCTTGGCTTAGTAGGTTCGATGTGTCTAGAAATGTACCTGTATTTTGTAGATTTTCCAATTCATTGCTAATCATCCATTTTAACAATATTAATTCTGTTGACCAATGAGAGGTGAGATATTTCCATATTATAGTGTCTTCTTCAGTATTTTAAAGTGTCCAAAGTGTGTCCAGTTAAACTCCTGTAGCATGAATCTTCAAAGTTCTTATTAATAAAATCAAACCCGAGGCCAGTTATTGGGGTGAATACTGGAAGGTCAGAGAGACAGAACATGCCACAGCTATCTCACCTTGCCAGATCCTCAGCTGGTCTTGTCTCCTCAGACTGGAGGCCTCTGAGTCCTCATCCGGAATGGGTCTCAGCTGAATTACTGCTCAAAAGCCTGAATGCTTAACCAGCCAAATGCTGAACCAGCCAAATGCTTAAACAGCCAAATGCCTCTAGTTTCTGGTCCTCACGCCTTATATACCTTTCTACTTTCTACCACCACTCCCTGGGATTAAAAGGCTTGCTTTCTGGCATTAAAGGCGTGTGTCACCATGCTTGGCTATTTCCAATGTGGCCTTGAACTCACAGAGATCCAGAGGGATTTCTATCTCTGGAATGCTAGGATTAAAGGTGTGAGTGCCACCATTTTCTAGCCTTTGTATCTAGTGGCTGTCTGTTCTCTGACCCCAGATAAATTTATTAGAGTACACAATATTTTGGGGAACACAATACCACCACAAACTCCGGATTTCATTGCTAATGTTTCCTCTTTATTCATTTGGGTTCTTCCTCTCTTACTCTTTGTGTCTCTGTTCCTCCGTTGCTCTCTTTCCTCCCTTTCTCTAGCTAACTGGCCATCTGTGTCACGGATTCTTTTCTTTGTATTGTTCTTTTTATTTCTGTTTTCTTAACTTCTGCCCTTCTCTTCATTATTTTTTGTTTACTGATTTGAGGTTGGGGTGTCCTGTTATTCTAATATGTGTGGGCATATCATCAAGTTGTTTATTGATAATCTCTGGTTTTTATGTAGGTAATTTTAGGTAGACATTTCCTTCTTGTCACTATTTTGTTTGTATCCCACAGATTGTGGTACAATGTCTTTTCATTTTCATTTGATTCTAGGAAATTGTCATTTCCACCCTGATTTCTTCAACGACCCATTGACCATTTGATATTATATTGGTTGATTTCCATGAGTTCATTGATTTTCTGTATTTCTCATGCTGTTGGGCTTTAGTTTGTTGTTGTTTTCACTGTGGGAAGATGGTATATAAAAAGTTATTTCAGTTTTCTTGCATGTGTTAAGCCTTGTTTTCTGGTGTAAAGCATATTCTATGTTAGAGAATATTTTGTAGGCTGCTGAGAATAATGTACATCCTGTGGCTGGTAGTGGAATATTTTGTAGATGCCTATTAAATCCCTGTTATCTACAATGACATTGAACTCTAATGTTTCTTCACAGTTCATTGTATAGATATCTGATAGTGAGAATAGTATTAAATCGCCCACTAACATTGTGTGGGGCCTATCTATGCGTGTATATTAGGCAGTTCTTCTTTCATTAAACTGGATGTGTTGATGCTCAGTGCATATGTGCTTTAAATAAACCTCCCTCTACCTTCTCTCTCTTTGACACTACCTTGTAAACATATGCAGTCGTGATCTTAGGAAAGCATGGTCATTGTGTCACCCTAACAGCAGAGAGGTTTGTCCATTCACTGAGGACAAACTCCTAATCCTAGCACTGAAAACCCAGTCCAGTCGACTGCTAATCTGTCTCTGTCTTTAACCAACACTTTCCTGTTAAAATTCTTACCTTCTAACTAATCAAAGTGATGACTATAGTTTTCTAGAGATGACTCTTATTTCTCACTTGTTACTGCTTTGACCACACTTGATTTTCATTTTAATACAAAGTATTCTGTACCTACTACTTTGGATTTGAGAGCAATACTTACCACATAGGAAGCCACTTCCGGAAGACCCACACTTATCTCTCCGTATAGAATTAACCAGTCTTCTGAGTAAGTTCCTGGGGTATATTATGCCAATAGAAGCTGCCATGTGTTGTAAATATTTGTATTCAATATGTTTTCTTATACACTCAGTTATAACCCCTTTGAAGATAGTTCCTGTGTTATTTTTAGTGCTTGATGACAAGCATAAGACCAATGCCTATTGAGTCTTACAGTAGAAACATATTGGAAAGGCATCAGATCATGTGCTCTCCAAGGTCTTCTCATGTACTCACCAAGAGCTCCGCCCTCCACAGAAAAGGGGTAATGACAGCCTGGTCCTTCCTTGAGCTGTGGAAAACCTCTCATTCAACTCTGTTCCAAATGACCTTGGCCACTGTTCTGATGGCTCCTGTTCTTGGTAAGTAATGGGGGCTGGGGGGGGTGCGCTGGCAGAGATAAGCCATAAGTCACCACACCATGAGTCAAGTCCATCATGTGCCCGCCTTAAGCAACGGCTAGTGGATATCCATTTTTTACATTGTAGGGTAGATTTAGGAAAATTTGCTATACTCCTGACTAAAGATAAGGTTTCATAAGTATTGAAATTTTGATATGAGTTTAGATCTACAAATAATCTAAATTCAAAGCAACTATGACCAAGAATAAATACATATTATCTGTCAGTCTGACCATGAAAATTTCCTATTGTTTAAGTGATTATTTATATAGAATAGATACAAATAGTTCCACTGGGCCATGTGAAAGGTATTTAGTATTTTATTTAATGATTCTTTCTAGGGAAGTAGAATTGAGTTTTTCTCTGAAGGGTTTAATGTAGTCTCCAAATGGTGATGATGTAGAAGAGCATTTTTAAAGCAGGCATTTCATACACATTTCAAAAGCTCCAAGAGAACATAAATGAAATGCTTCCTTCCCGTCCCTGTTCTCTGAGACAGCTGATCTTCCATAATGAAATATATTTTTACAAAGGCAGGAAGAAATATTATTTGACATGACACAGATGACTATATTTTGAGTAGGCAGATGTAAGCAATGAGAAAATAATGAAGCTGACCTATGTTGCTGAGTAGGAAAGAGTAGGTGAATGTCTATCTGCATTATCACCATCCTTACTATCATCAGAGAGCACGTGTCAGTGATCATCTATTGTGTTCAGTGAGATTTGGGGTAGTGAGAGTCAGGATGAGAAAGAAGCCTGGTCCTTGCTTTGTAAACATCACTACTCAACACGGAGGTCCTGTCTCTGAAGATACAGCCTGTGGTGTTCTTTGTAATCCGGTGTCCAGGCGATTGTGGACCTCCACCCAGTTTGCCATTTGCTTCTCCAATCAACCAGTTGTATGAGACAACCTTCTCATCTGGAACTGTTCTGAAATATGCCTGCCATCACGGCTTCAAGAAAATCAACACAAGCCATCTTGTTTGTGATGAAAATGGTTCGTGGATCTATACTATCTTTTGTGCCAGTGAGTATCAACCTATATCCTCACCTGTACTTTTTCTTCTCAGGAAGTGCTCACAGAAATGTAACAAACCCCTCGAGCCTAAAGAAATCCTTCGAACAACATCGTGCTACAAATTAATATTACCTGGGGCTGGAGAAGGGCAGAGCCGTTGGCAGGATCAGGGTTGGATTCCAGCCCCCATGTAACAAGCCTGGTGTCCAGTTAATATCTGTAACTCTAGTTCCTGGGACTCTGATGCCTTCTCTTAGCCTCCACATTCATTGTGTGCACTGTGCACACACATGCACACACACACACACACACACACACACACACACACACTGACTGAAATGACTGAAATAAATATTTTTAAAGATTAACATTAACTATGCTATTTGAAAGAAGGAAGTTGGGAGTGTACCATATCCTATTTTTAAAACACTGAGCATTTCAAAACCTATTTTCTATTTTCTTCTGTCTGTGAACAAGGCTAAACATTTAAAATATGTCTTTAGAAATAAAACCCACCCATGTGTTATATTCTATATTACATTATTGGTTTACTTAATCAAATGAAACTGGATATAGCATTTTTTCTCTTTTTAAAGTGTTTTATAAAAATTGGCAATGTATTTATTTTTATTTTCCCCCAAAATAACAATTCAATGAGTCAGGAAAAGAAACCAGCATTGGAATATATCATCAGGGCTATCTGGAAGCAGGAGTTGAAACTAATGAAGTGGCCTTTTGTGTTTATTTTATTCTTTAAATTTTGTACATGGATACATGGTATCTTGGTCACATCCACTCCAGCCCCTCCCCAGAGCTCCCTTTCCCCTCTCAGAGCTCATGCGCTCTCTTTCTCTCAGCCTCACGTCGTCTTTTCTTTTCTATAACCCAGGGAGTCCAATTACCTGCACGTGTGCACACCTGAGTCATGACGGGTGCCGGAGAACTTCCCAATGGTCACCACCCAAAGTAAAATGATTCTCCTTTTCTCAGTAGCCATCAGCTGCTTCCGCCAGGGTGGAGTACAGAGAGTCCCTCCCCAACTCCACCCTGGAATTTTTTTTTTAAACTGGCTTTAATCTTGTGCAGGTAGCCACAGCCGCTGTGAGTCCACGTGTGCTGCAGCTGTCGTGTCCGGAAGACAGACTTTCACAGCCCTCTTCCCTGTCCACCAGCTCTTTCATTCTTTTTACCCTCTCTTTCCTAATGTCCTCTGAGCCTTAAGGGGTGAAGCTGTGGGTTGATATAAATGACCCACCTATCACTGAGCACCCGCATTCACATATCCTCAGCACTTTAAACAGTTATGAATCTCTGTATAAACCACTACCCTCTCCAATAAGAAGCGTCTACGTTCAAGGTGGAGAGTAGCCCAGGTTTATGGGGATAAACATAGATGTTTAGAAAGCAGTTTAACAGCATGGCCATTTAGCCAAAGAACAATAGAAAGTTCTACCCTAGGGCCTATGACCCGTTTCCGCGCCCCCCAACCCCCAATCTATGGACCTTTGACCAAGTTTACAGTACCAGGAATGAATTCTTTTCTGGGGAGCAGGCCTCAGATCCACTTTATTCAGGTTGCCCCATAACAGTCATGTTAGTATCATACCAGTGGGTTAAGCTTCCCTACTGTAAGGCCAGTCCTGCAGCATGCAGGGTCCAGTGCCGGGTAAGACCACCCATGTCTTTTCTCTTCCAGTAGCCTGTGTAGCACATTCTGGCACCATGAAAGCTAGCCAAGCTAGTCAGAAGGGGGGACGTTTCCCCGCTTCTTCTTTTTTTTTTATTATTCAGATTGATTTCTTTTATATCCTGTAGCCAATGTGTGTGGTGTCTTCAGCAATAAGGCCTTGAGATGTTCACTTAATAACCCATGTGTTCTGGGAGCAGCATTGTTCACCCACTTGAGCTAATTCTGTTTAAGCTCCTTTTAAAATTACGTTCGCCTACAAACTAGTGGGGTTTTGGAAAGCTTCTCCATACACCCTCAGTTGTGGTTAACCCACTCCTTATCCTTCCCTTCCCTCACCCACTTGTTACCATCCCCACCGAAACCTTCAGCTCCCAGCATACCTGTTCATTCCTATCACACGTGTTAGACTGTTTCCTTTTATTATATTTTTACTTGAGTTGCAAGATCATAGTTTCCCGTATAACGTCTCCATGCACACTTCACTTTGGTGAACCTTCCTCCCTTACTTCCCTATTCCCGTCACTCACTAGCTACTTGAGCCTTTCTGTTCCTATTACTACCCATTGCTTTCATCACCTAAGTTCTACATTCATCCTCCCTAAATGCATCCCCCAGTGGCCTGTTTCTAGTTTCCCTGCTTCCACGTGTACTTAGATTAAACACGTGTGATCGAACATTTGAAGCTAGCACACACATTTGAGAGAAGACATGCATTGTTTATTTTGGGGAGGCCTGGGCAACTTGACTCAGTATAATTTTTTCCCAGTTCTATACATTTAAATGCAAATTTCATGACTTCCTTTTTGCTCTACGGCCGAGTAATATTCTTGGTGTATATGTACTACACTTTCATCATCCTGTCAGTAGTTGGTGAACATCAGGGTTGATTCCAATTCCTTGCTACTGTGAATAGAGTGACAGTGAATGTGTTTGTGCAAGTATCTCTGCAGTAAGATAGAAGATGCTTTGGGTGTTTGCCTACGAGTGGTATAGCTGAGCCATTTAGTCATCCTATTTCCAGTTCTGTGATAAAATCCAACACTGATGTCCAAAACTAAGCACTCCCCTTAATTTTATATCTTGCGAGTATTTCACCACTAATCATCAGCTTAATTTTCCTGCAGAGAAACGATGCAGAAACCCCGGCGAGTTGGTCAATGGGAAAATAGATATTACGACTGACCTTTTCTTAGGTTCAACCATAGAGTTCAGCTGTGCGAAGGGGTAAGTGAGAATAAGGCAAGTTGGAAGCAATACTTTTCTTTGAATTAATTTTATAAGGGGTTAACACATTTATGTTTTCACAATAAAACTCTGTAAGTGTATATAACTAGAAAGTTCTTGCTTCTACTCAGTCCCATTTACCCATTCTTCTCTGTCTTCTGACAAGAAATGATGTTAGCTCATTTATGACTGTCTTTTCAGTATTTATTACATGAGTATTTATTATACAAACACAACTGAGGACAAAAACTTCCACCAATGTCTTACCCCCCTTTTATGCACGTTTACTTGACTTCTCACGCTGTTTTGAACTTTGATTTTTTTTTCCCTCTGAACTGCATTGCTTTGTGCTGAACGTGGCTTTTTGTTACCCAAATCCGTATCTTTATTTGCAAGGTACCTGGAGATGAGCCTTTTTAGGTGTACGCCCCTCCCCTCTTAAAAGAAGATGTATATGAGAACTTGTTTCCTCTGCATCTTTCTGCAACCTGGGAAGCCTCTAGAACTTAACCGTAGAGGCACCCCAGCCTTGAAGCTTCCAGTCTCCAGAACCATGAGAATGAAATATTTGTTAAGTCATGGAGCATATTATGACGATAAATATGTATCCAAGATCCTTGATCCTCCTGTTCCTACTGTTTGCTCATTCCACATCTGTATTGTGTGTTTATGAGTACTGCATTAGTTTTCCATTGTTGTGATAGAATACTTGTGATTAGCAATTTGAAAGGAGGAAAGATCTATTTTGGCCATGACTTTAGAGGCTTCAGTTTACAGTCTCTAGGCACTATCATCAAGGTGTGTGGAGGAAAGCTGTTCACCCCTGGTGTCTTGGAAGCAAAAAAGAGTGAGAAGGGGAAGGTTTTAACATATCCTTCAAGGGCTTGGCACCCCAGCCCTACATACTCACACTAGATTCTAAATTTTCTCTAAATCTAAATCTTCTAATTCTAAATCTCTCTAGTAGATCTACCAGCATGGAACCACACCTACCACACCTGAGCCTTTGAGGGGTGTTCCATAACCATACTACAGCAGATCAAGTTTTTCAATGTGTATCAGAGCTTAGCATAATTTATTCAATGGTCCCTGAAAACAGATGTCTGTGCATTTCTAATCTCATGTTATTACATATTATTCTTGAATTCACTATTCTCTAGATATATCTCTGACATATGTATATAGATTTTTCTAAAGGTTACAGCTCCAGGAATAGGATGGTTGTTCTACACCAGGGGTTCTCAGTCCATGGGTCTTGACCTTTGGAGGTTAAACAACCCTTTCACAGGGGTCAACTGAGGCTGTTGGAAAGCACAGACATTTACAATATGATTCATAACAGTAGCAATATTACAGTTATGAAGGGTCAAAGGAAATAATTTTATATCTGAAGGTCACCACAACATGAGAAACTGGATTAAAGGGCCACAGCATTAGGAAGGTTGAGAACCACTGTATCTACCCAAAAGACACACCGACATTTTGATAAAGTTTGTCAGGTGACTCTTCATAGACTGTTAAAATTTTTATAATGAAAATGAATGTCTATTTCTAAGACAAACTTCCACTCCACCTCTCAGAGTGAACATTTCATCAAAGTTTAGAATGTTTGTTTATTAAGGTGTTAAAACCAATCAACACTCACTGTAGTTTTTTAAACTATTTGTTTTTATAAGAAATGATAGTAAGAAATTTTCATATACTGTTTCACTGCCTCCTAAAGTTACATTTTGTATGATATAGTTCCATATCCCAACAAGAAAATAAGCATTCACTGGGCGATGGTGGTGCTGGTCTTTAATCCCAGCACTCAGGAGGCAGAGGCAGGCAGACCTCTGTGAGTTTGAGGTCAGCCTGGTCTACAGAGTGAGTTCCAGGACAGCCAGGACTGTTTCACAGAGAAACTTTGCACACAAAAACAGCAACAAGAAAAAAAATAAAAGAAAAGAGAAAGAGAAATTAATATAATCTATTGGCCACCACACCGAGTTCACTTGCTTTACATACACTCATCTGGGAGAACATGCGCTTACTCTATGTAAGCTTTGACAAATCTGTGCATTCACGTAACCATTGCCACAGTCAGGAGATGGATGGCTCCATCGTACCTGTTAACCCTTTGTCTCCAGCCCTCTCCCTCCCTTCTCTTCCTGACTTCTGTCATCTTTTGATGTCTGTGTCTCCAACTGTACCATTTCAAGACCATTGTATACATAGAATCACACGTGTGTGACCTTTTGAGATTGCTTTTAGGATGAAGGATAATCCTCTGGACACCCACCAAAGCTGTTATGTGCATCCACAGTCTCCCCTGTCTCACTGCTGAGGCAGATCCCACAGTCTAGAATGTGCTTCAATACTTGACTGTTGAGGGACACTTGAGGTGTTTCCCCCTCATCTTCAATGAAGAATGCTTTGTAACCACTCATATCCAGAGGGTGGGTTTTTTTTTTTTTTTTTTTGCGGGGGAGGGGAGGGTTGAATTTGGGTGTTTATTTCTTGAATGCAATTACTAGATTAACAATGTAATGTTTAACCTTAAAGTCACCTTTATTATCAACATTAGCCTTTATTGGTGCCTTGGCATTTTATCGTTACCAAATCAGTGACATCATTGGGCTTTAAGCATGCATTTCTGTTAGGAGGTAATGGTCTTGATCTTGTTTTCCTCTATTCCTTCCCATGTGCATATTTCACCAAAGTATCTGTTCACCCTTTCTCCCATTTTCCAATGGATTATTTGATATTTTCCTTTCATTCTTAGAATTCTTGGCATATTCTAGATTCTAGTCATTCATTGAATATGTAAACTGTGAAGTTTCCTTCCAGACTGCAAATGTTTTCATCCTCTTCACAAGATCTTTTACAAGGAAAAGGATTTTAATCTTGGTGAGATCCAGTCCAGCCATGTTTCTTTCATGAAACATTATTTTGGTGTCAGTTATGAATTCTCCCCTCAGATATATCTTCCCCACTATATCCTGAGGCACAAGCTGCCTGTCTTCTGAGCCATACTGAGATCCTTGCACAGGAAACCAGGAGTACTTCTGGCACCACGTGGATAAAAAAGTACCATGTAACTCAGGGGCTGCCACTCCCACCCAGGTCTGCAAAGCAGCTCTGGCCCGCCATCTTCTGGGTCCAAAGGTGCACTTATGGCTCTCCATAAGTGTTTCTAGCTTTTCCTAAACATTCTGTAGGTTTAAATTTTATATCTAACTTTATGATGATAATTTTTGGAGAAGTTGGTGTTATGGAGTTACCCTCCTCAGAAGTAAGAGATTTCATTATGATATTTTCATGTATCATTGTATCTATACCTTCTTCTAATATGTCTGCAAGACCAACATGATAGGACAGAAATTATTCCTGCAAGGTGTCTTCTTGACTCCAGATACACATGCATTACCCCCTGCCCCGTCCAAATGAATAAAATGTGGTAAAATGTTTTTTAAAAGTCAACATTTATTCTAATAATATAAGATAAAACCTTCTAAGATACTATATTTACTTTTGGGTATATCTGGATCTACTTAGAGGCTTTCTATTCAATGATTTTAGTGTGTTTATATATTCACACAATAAGTTTCTTGTTTTTTATTTTTATTTTGTATTTTCATAATTCTTGTTTTCATGCTCGTTTCATCCTACTCTTTCTCATACCCGCCCTTCTACTATCACTTATACACATCTTAATTAAGAACATAAGAGAAAACATGGCATATCTGTGCTTCTGAGGCTAGCTTATATGCTTAACATGATGCTCTTCATTTTAACCTAATTTCCTGCAAATGAGAGAATTCTGACCATTAGGACTGAATAAAACTCAATTATTTACACCACACACACACACACACACACACACACACACACACACACTTCCTCACTAGCATTCGTTGTTGTTTTTTTCATAGTAGGCATTCTGACTGGGATGTGGTGGAATCTTAGTATAGTTTTAATTGGTATTTCTCTGATGGCTAAGGATGCTGAACATGCTTTCTAAGAGCTATTGGCTATTTGGACTTCATCATTTGAAGACTAATTTATTTGCCCATTTATAGACATGAATCCCTTATTGAATGTACAATTGCCCAAGATTTTCTCCCATCCTATATTTCTAGTCAGCTGGTTGTACTGTACAGCCCTGTACAGACACTCTTTAACTTCATGCAATCCCTTTGGTCAGTTTGTGGGATTGTTCTATGAGTCATTAGAGTAATTTTGCATAAAGTCTTCTTCTATTCTCATATCTTGAAGTGTGTTCTACCTATTTTCCCTAGCAGTTTAAGGGTTCCAGGTCTTCTATTTCTTGAGTTTCTTACAGAGTAAGTAGGGGTGTAGTTTCATTCTTCTGTAAATGGGGACACAATTTCCCCAGTACCCTTGTTTGAAGAACCTGTCTTTTCTCCATGCTTTTTTTCTTTTTCTTTTTCAACTCTGTCAGGCATCGAGCAGCTGAAGTTGTATAGGTTTATGTGTGCACTACTTCATTCTTGGTTTGTTACTATGGCTCTAAGACCAGTTATTGTGGCATCCTTAGCCTTACTCTTTCTGTTCAGGATGGCTTTGACTACTTGGTTTTTTTGTTTTGTATGTATTTTAGTGTTTTTCTACTTCTGTGATGAGTAGTGCTTTTGATGGGAATCACATTCTACTTTGTCTGAGTTACTTTTTTTTATTGCTGTTATAAGACACCATGACCAAAACAACTTAAGAAGAAAGAATTTATTGAGGGCTTACAATTCCAAAGGATGAGTCTATGTCCATCATGTCAGGAAGTTTGGCAGCAGGCAGGCATGGTGTTGGAGGAGTAGCTGAAAGCTCACATCTTGATCTCCAAACACAAGGCAGAAGGAGCTGGCTGAGAATGGCATTGCCCCAGTGACCACCTCCTACAACAAAGCCACACCCCCTAATCCTTCCCAAACATTTCCCCTGGCTGGGCATCAATTATTCAAACATATGAGCCTATGGGTGCTATTCTCATTTAAACCACCACGTACTTGTAAATGACCATTTCTACAGTATTAAATCTGCTACCATGAGCATGGAAGGTCTTTACGTTGTTGGTTCATCCTCAGTTTCTTTCTTCATCATTTCAAAATTCCATCCCACTGGTTTTTTACTTCCTTGGGTAAGCTTATTCCTAGGATTTAAAAAAAAGCTCTCCTGAATGGGACTTCTTTCATGGCAAATTTATAATTTGTCTATAGGAAATCTGATTTTTGCAATTTGATCTTGTATTCTGCTGCTTACTCAAAGTCCTGGTTAGGTCTAAGAGTTCTCTGGTTAGAGTTGGTGGTGTCTTTTAAGTACAAGATCATGTTATCTGCAAAAAGGGATACTTCTTCATTTGTTTTGTTTATATCCCTTTTAACTTGTCTTGAGTTGTTGCTGTAGCTAGGACTTTAAGCACCATATTGAAAATAATGGAGAGTGTATTCTTTTGTCTTGCTTTTGATTTTAAAAGACATGCTTTCAGTTTTCTCCCATTTAGTATTAGTATGCTGTTGGCTATGGATTTCTTATATACAGACTTTGTTCACTGAAATATGTTCTTTGTATTCTTAGTTTTTTTTTTTGAGGCTTTTATTATGAAGGAATGTCAAGAACATTTTTTGCATGTATGAGATAATCATATGGTTTCTGTTCTTAGATTCCTGTCTGTATCTAATCACATTTATGAACCAGCCTTTAATTTCTGAAATGAAACCAATGTGACCATGATGTTGAATATTTAATGTGTTCTTTAATTTCATTTATGAATGTTTTATTGAGAAAATTTTCATCTATGTCCAACAAGGGAATTGGTCCCTAGATTCTTTTATGTATCTTTTGCTGGTTTTAGTATCCCATCTTTTAAGTTTTCCTGCGTGGTACTTGTCAGTATTCCTTTAGAAGTAATTTACTTTTTCTTTTTCTCATACAACTTTGATTTGTTTTTGGTTTTGTTTTGTTTTTTGTTTGTTTGTTTTCGAGACAGGGTTTCTCTGTGTAGTTTTGGAACCTGTCCTAGAACTCACTCTGTAGCCCAGGCTGGCCTCAAACTCATAGAGATCCGCCTGGCTCTGCCCCCCCCCCCCCCGAGTGCTGGGATTAAAGGCGAGCACCACCACCACCCGGCTCATACAGCTTTTAATTTGGTTGCCTTCTTCTGCCACGAGTCATGGCAATCTACAGCAGATGGCAACTAATATTCATCAGGTCAACCCTCCAGTTGAGTAATTCTCTGATGGTGAGTCCTGGCAGGCAAGGACCACGGGGTCACAGACTATGAATACCGTTTTGTCTGTAATTTTGTCTGTAATTTCTCAAGTGCTAAGTACAATTCTTCCCTAAACAGCTGTGGGATTTTTCCTACAGCCTGTATTTGGTAATATGCTTTCCTCGTGAATATATATCCCACCTATTTGGAACATTTATTTCTATGGATTATCAGGAAGATGATTTCTTCTTAAACTGTGTAATTTTCATGAATAAAAATATGTTTTTATAGCTAAGTCTATTAAAATTGTGAGAGACTTAGAGACCTGTTTTAGATCAGAGCTCAGGCTGACATAGGAAAATTACAGTATCTCTCCAGCTCTAAGACAATTGTATACCATTAGCTGATTTAAAGCCTCAAAGTAAGTTCAGATTAGACCAGGTGTCCTTGCTATATGGGTTGTAAGATAAACCTCTCCAGGAAATAGCCCTGTTCTTAAGGGCAGATAGCCAGCTCCAGTCCAGTTTACAAGGACAAAGTCGCCAGCTGACAGCTGGTTCAACTTTGTTGAACCAAAGTTATAGGTACAAAGAAACTTTATCATAGCACCAGCCTTTCCCTTAGTCTGGCTAGTTATCTAGAACAGCAATTAACTTCCTGCATAAATTCCTCAGCAATTAAATCTCTGCACAAACTCCTAATCTCAGTTTTATGATATGAGACTTCAAGTGCAGCCAACTAACTGTTCTTTACGATGGGTTTCAGAATAGTTTTAAAAGATTCCTTTACATAAAGGGGATAGAATGAAGGGGGACAAGGAAAGTCTTCAATGTAGTCAGAGGACAGGATAAAGGAGGGAGTTTGGGAGAGGATGCGCATCACTGAAGACCTTTGAAACCTACTATTATAGAAGCTTCCTGAAATATACACACATGTTGACAGAGTTTAAATGGAGTTGCCCTGACAAGGTAGCAATGCCCTGCTAGACAGTACAGGCTAACAAATATGAAGGCCCAGAAGTTTTAACTTTTTGAATATTGGTTAGTGGCATGCCATAAACCCCCAAACAATATAGGCAATCGACATAGAGAAACTATGTAATATTTATATTTCTAAGCCTGACCTAATCATTCAATCTGATAATCTCTGGTAACATTTCATTTCCCTGAAAATGAACTAATTTCAGTCTTTCTTGCTGAAAAACTTCTATTAAGTACATGTAGCACTTTTTATTTATCCACTCTGCATTTTAGATACTTATGCTGGTTCTGTAACTTAGTTGTTAGGAATAGTGAAGCACTAAACATTGATGTAAATGCATCACTGTGATATGTTGACTTAGAGACTTTTGGATAAATACCCAGTAGCGGTATAGCTGGTTGTGTGACAGTTTGAGGAACATCCACACTGATTGTCATGGTGACTGGAGCAGCTTGTGTTCCCACTGATGTATTAAGGTCTTTTATTCTTTGCATCTTCATCCACAATGGTTTTATTTCTCTTCTTGATGATACCCCTTCTGAGTGGGATGAGATGAAATCTCAATGGAGTTTTAATTTGCATTTCCATGATTCCTAGTGATGTTGGATATTTCTTCACATGTTTATTGGCTTGGCTTCTTTTCTTACAAAGACTTTTAATCTTCCTGGTTTCAGGCTCCATTCCATCCTCACGAATCATGATGACTTCTTTATACAGATTCACAAATAAATGGCTTCCCCATGTGACTATGAGGGGCAGGCACATACGTTCAGTTTATAACGCTGTAATACAGAATTCTCTTTCCTACCTTTATAATCTTCCTTTCATTCTCAAAATAAACCCATTTGGTCATAGTATACTTTTCTTTCAAAACATTTCTCCATTCTGGCGGATAATACTTTATTCATAAAATTTTATGGATATTCAGGGTAAATGGACATTTTTCAATGTCTTAGAAGGAGAAGGAATTGTCGAGAGCGAACGTGATGTGATAACAACTATAAAGTAAATGGTTTATAAGGGAATGCCAAGCTTTAAAACCAGAAGATTCAAATCGTGTCAAAATAGTTGATGGCACATGACAAGGACAGTACTTAGCAAACACAGCTGAACCATGCATCTATTGTACACCATTTGATTTGTAGCTTGTTCTTGAACAAATGTATGATGAGCAAAGTATGAAGATTGTATGTAGGTGCAGGCCGCACAGACACCACCAGCAGCCTGGTCTTCAGCTTGGACAGCAGCCTAGTGGCTACTGTCCCCAAGAACAACTGTATGAGCATCTGGGACACCAGAAACATGTGGTCCTGCATGAAAGACGATGAAGGCTCCTGGACCTGTCAGACGGGCATCAGCCTGAGCAGGCACTTGATGGCCTGCAATTGCCTCTGAGGGCTAGGATCACACAAGAACAAGAGGAACACTACGTTTTCATCGAGGTGGCAGAGTGAAGAGGACAAAGGCCTCTGGGCACAGCCCAAACCGTTCTCAGACTGGAGCACTTCTTGCAAGAGAGCTCCCCACTGCTACCTCCTCCGGGGGGTTTGCTTTGTTATGCTCTGCAGGGATCCCAGTGTACAGGACACCTGGTGAGAAGCAGGGTGCTCCTAAAGAACACATCAACTACTCTGAGCATCCACCGAGCCTCACATACACACCACCTCCTAGAGCACCAGTCTTTCCTCCCAGAAGGTCAGCCCCAGCAGCTTCGGGGCTTTCTGAAGTCAGACACCATGGCATCCTCTGGGTAGAGAGGCTGGATGGAAGTCTGGAAAGGACGGAGTAATCTCCTAGGATTTCCTCCTTGTAATGACAGAATCAGGATTTTAAACAGCAGCAACAACAATAATGATCAGAATGGAAACCGCCCTGGCAGGGGGGACCTTTCTTGTTTTGTTTCAGTTTTGACCCCTAACAGAATCACTAGAATTGTGTGGAGTCCCTTTGTGGTTTCCAGATGATATAGGGGAAATTGGGGTTCCCTTTGGGGAACCTTAATCTCATTAATAAAGGAATAAGAATGCACTCAACTGAAAGCTCAAGGACAGTTTTATTAGAGTTTAAGGGAAAAGCAGACCAGGGCAGCCAAGCTTTAAATCTCAGCAACACCCAGGGGAGGAAGATGGAGGAGATGCTGTCTAAGTCTGTCTGGAGGTCAGACACATCACAGACCAACAGCCACCTGTTGTGTAGAGAAGCTTGAGAGAAATAGAAAGTCCAAAATATCAGGGAAGCCCCAAAATATTAATGAAGGCATGCCCATAGCACAACAAATTGAAAGGAAAGGAAAGCTATCCTTTTCTGAGGAATTCAGACAAGTGGGCAAGCTTACAAACCAGCACGGTTGTGCTCTGCAAGAGGCTGTGCAAGGGATGGGAATTGTGGAGAGGAAAAGCAGCATCTCACTAAAGGACTAATTATCCGCCCACCTCTTTAGTATGCCTTAAGATGAGCCATCCTTCCTAGAGGTGGTCCATTGACCAGGTGGTTGACCTGTCCCGTGGTTGGACTCTACCCATGTTAGAGATTCCATTTTCCTAACCAGAAGTTTTTTCTTCATGGGCCTTTGTTATCTACCACTCAGGGAAGTAATACTTTGTTATCCATAGCATGGATGTGATACTTGAAGTTTTGAAATCGATGGAATGTGGAAACTTTGGTAGCCCATCACATTGGGAGAAGGGCTTCAGGGTTAACCCAGTGGAGAGTGTTTACGAAAGCCTGTGGGTGGGTTGGCTGAATTTTAGGGTCTTGCCGTCACGGTGGGAAAGATTTTTTTAATTAGCTATAATTATCTTTATGCTTTCTTCAGGAAAGGATGATAATGATGGGGTTGTCATGAGGCTCCCTGGCAAATCACTACGTTTGCATGTGTTAGGCCGAGTTCCATTTTCAGCACAACAATAAATAAATAAGAAAGAAAAGAAGGGAAGAAGGGAAGAAGGGAGGGAGGAAGGAAGGAAGGAAGGAAAGAAAGAAGAAAGGAAGGAAAGAAGGAAAAGGAAGAAAGAACAGAAGTCACAAGATGGATAGGGCAAGTTTTGAACTTCCGGTGCATGGTGTGACTTTTTTGGTGATTTTGCTCCCTCCTTTTGCTACAGTGTAATGAAACCGTGAAGGAATCAAGACCATGTGCACATGCATATTAAACTATGCTCTGAGGACAAAGTACATTCTAATGTGTGGGGAAATTTTCAAATATTTGTTTTGAGAAAAGAGTTACGTCATTTTTAAGGTTCTAGTAAGTTGTATTTAGTTTAAAAACAATTATAGCTTCCAAACTTATATGTGTTTTTTTCTTTGGTTGCATTATACAACACTTAGAAAAATTAATAAATTGTCATAAATGGATGAAAGAAATTTTAATATGAGAAAATATGCTCCTGCTCCATATGATGAAATTGAACTCCAAGATGGTTCTAATGGTAATTACTGGTCAATAGAACATCAATTGTTTTATTTTAAAATGATGAATAAAATTGTATTTGTTCAACACCTTGATTCCAGTTGCTGTTAGAGTAAACGAAAATAAGATTCCAGATAAACCTTAGATCCGTCTTTCAGGTATCTTCTGATTGGCTCAACAACTAGCCGGTGTGAGGTCCAAGGTAAAGGAGTAGACTGGAGTGATTCTCTCCCAGAATGTGTAAGTAAGTAAAGATTTTTTTCTGACATGATAATATGACACTTACACCACATTATATACTAACTACTTGTGTCTCTATTGCCTCCTGGACCCTCCATTTACAACTGACAGAACTTTAGATTTACAATGATACCCTTCCTGATTGCTCCTTTCTCTCCCCTTATTCATCTAAGTTGTCACGTGTGAGTCCCCTCCAGAAATCAGCAATGGGAAGCACAGTGGTAGAGAGGAAGATCTTTATACATATGGCTCCTCGGTCATCTACAGCTGTGACAGTGGCTTTACGCTCCTTGGCAATGCCTCCATCATCTGCACTGTGGTGAACAGAACAGTAGGTGTTTGGAGCCCAAGTCCTCCTGCCTGTGGAAGTAAGTCCCAGTGACGAATTCTGCTTTCCATTGTTTGCATTTATTTATAAGAATAAGGTGTGTGTACTGGAGGTAGTGACAGCAGTTAAATACAAATGAATGATTGCAATAATGAAGCAATTCATTTGTTTAGCCATTACGCTACATTCATTAGACTGGTCTAGAGTTTATGATAATAATCTACATTATAATCCTGTGCATTTTATAAAAAAAGCTTTCTGCAAGATCTCTCTTACTGCATTGTTACCGCTGGAAACTTCACAAGCCCATGTTTACATGGTAGCCAGCCTTCTTTAGATGATCCTCATGCCTCTATGGCAAGACTTGCACAATCAAACACAACAGAAGACTGCAGAACAGACAGAAGCTGCGGCTGGAAGTGTTGGCAGTATTGGCAAGAGTCAGATGAGGAAACGCCTAGTGTGTGACAGAGTTGTACAAACAAATGTCTGTTCACCCCAGACGTTGGTGTCTGATGGGCACCAATGGACGAAACAAAATATGACTTCACCAGCGTCCAACTTGGGGGGACCAATATGAGCTTACTAGGCATGCTTACAGAGTGGTTTCAGAGCACTGGGAAGAAGCTATTTATGGAGTGCCAGTGACTCCATAACAGCTGTATTGCTACAAAGCTCCACCCCATTCTGGATGGCAACCTCCCGGAAGCTGAATCATGCAGTACTGTTTTCAATTAATCTTTCACTTCCTATATATTCTCTTATATCCCTAAGATCACATGCAGCTGGGGAGGGGACCCAGGAACAACAGCTGGAGTCTCTAGTGAGAGTCTTGTGACCTTCTACTTGAGGACATCAATAGCTCCATCACTACTCCCACTGTATGTCCTAGTCCAGCTGTCATGGCTACCATGGGATGCAAAGTCAAAAGTGGTATCGTGCTATGTCAGTAGCAAAACATCTCTGTATAACACACTCAGAAGGTGAAGGGAAGCGACTAAAGAGACAGTTTGAAGTGGGACAGAATACGGCTGACAGACATCTATCACCATCACCTAAAAGTGAAGGGGCTTCAGCTGCATCCCTGTAGTGGTATGGAGAGGAGTCAGGAGGAAAAGGTGGTGGGAATGACTAACATGTCTTCGTGGTTTTGTTTTTCGTGGTCAGGTGGTTGTACTGGTGTACCAGATATTCCCTTTGCTTCCTGGGAGGGCAATAAGCTTGCTTTAAGAAATTTTCAAATGTTTGAAATTGGGACCAAGTTGAAATTCCAGTGCAAACCTGGCTACCAATCGCCTCCCAACGACCCCCAGACTGTGACTTGTCAAGAGAATTTGATGTGGACACCTACCAAGGGCTGTGAACGTAAGCGACCTCGCACTTGAAAAAGCTATCGATTGCACACGTCTTTTAAATTATTTGTTGAATGTATTGAGCACAATCTTTGAAATTTACTGGGGCCTGTTACATAATATAGGATATGATTAGTTTTTGTAAAAATTCAGCGCACATTTGAAAATATGCATTATTTTGTGATTATTGTTAAAGTGTTCTATATTTGTCAATTAGCTCTAATTCTGTGATTGTGATGTTAGAATTTAAATCTCTCTCTGTGTATATGTGTGTGTGTGTGTGTGTGTGTGTGTGTGTGTGTGTGTGTGTGTGTGTGTATTTGTCATTTAGTTCTAATTCTGTGATTGTGATGTTAGGATTTAAGTCTATATATCAATCTCCACTGAAGGACTGATGACAGGTTTATGTTTTATCTTTTAAAACATTTTTTTTTCCTTTTTGGTATCTTGAGATGACATTAACAGATATGTACATGTTTGAAATGGCATATGTTACTGATGTTTTTCTCATCTTATTATTATGAAATGACCCTTTATTGCTGTAGTTATTTTGTCTTTAAGTTATATTTTTGTGTCAATATAGCTCACAGCTTATTTAAGTTTGTGTTGTGTGACTTAGTTTTAAGCTTTCTGTTGTTCAATATTTTAAATATGTTTTAAAATAAGGTTAATGTGTAATTAATGTAGCTAGTAATGCACATGAAATTATAACATATAATCATATGACATAACATAGTATATTATGTTTTCTGCCTTTTTGTATTGTTATCTCCTTGACTTCTTTTGAATTTATCATTTCTTTACTTTTCTGTCTGTGTGTCTCCTCCTTCGTCTCTTTTTACACACACACACACACACACACATACACACACACACACACCTATCTTTTATTTGCTTTAATATACAATAAAAATTATAGTATGCATTTTTATGTTTTTGCTGTACCACAAGTTAATGCCTTCACCTCTTTCAAGGCTTAGGAAGACTTAGAACCCTGATTTGCTTCCACCTAAATGCTATTACTTTTTTGTACATGTCAATTCTATGTAAGTTTTAAATGCCACATAACTGCTCTCACTGATACCTGCCGTTGAATCTCTTCTGGTTCTTTTGACTTAGGCTAGCTACCATGTTCCTTTCCCCAGTAGATACTCTGGTCTCCTTTCTGGTCTGCTGATGATAAAACGTTCTTTGTCCATCTCCTGCTATGTGTTCATCTTAATGTTTGGGGATATGTTCTGTGGATATCCAAGTCTCAACAGACAAGGGTTTTCTTGGTTTATTTTATTCCATCTTGGTTTATTTCTGTCATGAATTTTACGATTGTTTACTCTGATGATTATTTGTGGGGGGCCATCCCACCCCCACTTTTCCCCAGGGTACTCGAGCAGGAGCAGCAGGAAATATTAGATAGAAATATAGCTAGAGAGAGACAGACAGAAACACAGAACAGGCTCAGGAGGGCCTGGATCCTTATCCATCGGGCCCTGACTGTCTCTGCCAAAGGGCTTTTAAAGGAATGCCAAGGGGTGGAGCAAAAGACCTCCCCCCAGGCACAGACAAATGCAGATCCTTCCAACCACCTGGCAACCTTGCCCATGGTCAAATCATCCCCTTATGCAGCTCTGCTCTGTCAGGCAAACTCAGATCTCACAAGGAAACTTCTGTGCACATGTGCATGTAACAACAATTAATGAGAAAACAGGCCCCATGTTTGAAAGAGAGCAAGGAAGGGTGCATGGGAGGGTTTGGAGGGAGAAAAAGGGAAGGGTAGGGAGAAATGATGCAATTATAATCTCAAAAATAAAAGAAAAAAAATCCTATAATCTTTAACAGTTTCAAATTCAACACTGTTTAAAAGTCCAAGTGTAGAGTTTAGGCAGTCTATTAACTGTGAGCCTCTGTACAATAAAATATAAGCTATATGGTTCTAATATTCAATGGCATAGAATAATAATTTCCATTTTAAATGGAACAGAGATGTAGAGAGAATTTTTTTTTTTCCGAGAGAGGGTTTCTCTGTGCAGTTTTGCTGCCTGTCCTGGACTTGCTCTGTAGATCAGGCTGGCCTCGAACTCACAGAGAGTCAGTCTGCCTGGCTCTGCCTCCCAAGTGCTGGGATTAAAGGTATGTGCCACCATCGCCCGGCTGAAAGAAAATGTTAAAGTGAGGCTGAAACCCAGTATTGAAAATGCTAAATCTTGCAGCTTTCTGTCTGGCATCTGGGGCACACGATGGAATCATCTGGGCTCCAAGGGGCATAATCTTCACAGTTTCACACAAGGGTCTCTTAGGAATTCCTCCTGGAGACTCCAACCCTATTACGTGCTGACTGGTCTTAGTGACCCCCTGAAACTTCTGAACAAATCTTGCATCTTTCATGTTTTTGAAACAAGTGCCATGTGGATGCTGCTGCTGAGTTCTACAGTCAGTCAAGGATGGACTGTCAGTCAGTCAGCTGTGGACCACAGCTGTCGAGGGCTGAGGCTACAGAGGAGCCGCTTTCCTAAGCAGTCATTTTAGATCAGGGGACCCTGCAGCTGCACTGTTGTATGGGCCAACTCCTCTTACATAAATCTGTGTTTTCATAAATTGGCTCCTGGGATGGGTGGGGCCTTGCTGCCAAGGAGCCTTTGCTATTGTTCCAGTGAAAAGAGTGGGGTTTCTTTTAGACTTTTGTAGGTAGGCGCTTCCCCTGCCCGAAATTTTAAATTTGTATGTACAGCTTTCCTTGCTGCATTTCATATTCTTTTTCATATTTTTACTTCATTCTCTCTCTCTCTCTTCCTCTCTCTCTCTCTCTGAACAAGAGCGCTGAGAATTAATCATGTTGTAGATTGAATATTAGGATGTCTTGACATTTCCTCTGCCAAAGATATTAGTTGCTTACTTATGAGTTCAATATCACTCAAGTTCTCAAGACACAGGCAGAATAAAGCCGGATTCTTGGCCAGAATAGCAAAAATGGCCTCTTGACCAGTTCCCAATAGAGCTGCTAATTGTTCCTCTCTGAAACTTCATAACCTGGCTGCTTCCAGAGTCTGCATTTGACACTCTGGTTTTACAAGTCCCACCACAATGGTTCTTTAAGTTCGGTTTACAGGGCTCTGGATCTGATGGTCCAAACTCTCCCATGTTCCTCCCTAAACCAGTTCCCAAACCCAAAGTATCACATGTTCACATTATAACAGCAAAGACCCCACTTCTTAGCACCATGCAAGGTTAGAAAAGTTTGTTTGGACTTGGGGGAAGTCCACCACATTGCATGCACAGTCAGGAACCAGACACTCTTGAATGCTAGAACTCAACCTATTTCCCTTTTATGAAGCCCAGAACCCAGGGCATAGAATGGTGTTGCCCATATTCACTGCGTGTCTTTCCATCTCAATTAACCTAATCTAGATAATTTCTCACAGACACACCCAGAGGCTAGCCTTATCTATTAACTTAATCTAGATAATCTCTCACAGGTATGCCCAGAGATTTATCTCCTAGGGGATTACAGAGCCCATCAAGTTGACAGTATTAACCATTACAATTTGCCTAATATTCCTAGTACTTTCTGAATAGAGTCATTGGGCTTTTCCTGTAAATATGATGTCATCGGTGAACAGTGATGATGACTTCCTCTTATGACTTGACATTTAAAATTTTTCTTTCATTTGCTTGCTTGCAGATCTTCCAGTACTATCTTGACTCAAAGTAGTGAACCTGGGTATTTTGTCTTATTCCAGATCCTATAGAGAAATACTTCAGCTTTACTCATTTAGGATAATGTTGACTACAGGTGTATTGCATATGGCAAATGGTTTTTATATCTACTTTGCTCGGAGATTTTTTTTGTTTTGTTTTGTTTTGTTTTTGTTTTTGTTTTTGTTTTTCGAGACAGGGTTTCTCTGTGTAGCTTTGCGCCTTTCCTGGATCTCGCTCTGTAGACCAGGCTGGCCTCAAACTCACAAAGATCCGCCTGCCTCTGCCACGTGAGTGCTGGGATTAAAGGCGTGCGCCACCACCGCCCGGCTGCTCAGAGATTTTTACATGAAAGTGTTTTGAGTTCTATAAAAACATTTTTCATCTATATACTCAGATTTATTTATTTTATTCTACTAATGTAGTGTATTACATTTATTGATTTGCCTGTGTTAAACCATCTTTCCATTGTTGGGTTAACTCTCAATGGTAAAACGTCTTTTTAATGTGCTGTTGGGTTTGGCTTGATAGCATTTTGAGGATTTTTGTGTCTTTTTTTCAGGGCTATTGGCCCTATAACATTCTTCTTGTTGTGCCTTTGTCTGACTCTGGAAAGAGCGTCTTATAAAGAGTTTAAAAGAACTCCTTTGGTTTCAACTCTCTTATATAATCCAAAAACTGGTATTAGTGAAATCCCCTGGATCTATTCCTACCTTTGATAGGCGAGTTTTTATTCCTCTCTCAGTATCATTATTTATCAGTCTTCTCTCTCTTCATGACTCAATCCTTGCAAGGCACATGTATTCAGAACTGTATCTTTGTATGTGCACATTTTTTTTGTACCTATTTTTCCTGCTAAGGCAGGGAGATCACAAGTTTAAAGCCTTCTTGAACTGCAGAGCAAGTTCAAGACATTTATGATGTTCTTTGAGTCAGTGGTTACCACTGGTATTTCAACACTAATTACCATCCCGGGTCAAGGTTTGCCATAAGTTGTGAACTGAGTCGTTATCAGTGTTTTAGCAGCCAGAGGTACTCCAAGCCCAAACTTGTCACAAATCTGCAGTTAGTGTGACGCTCAGGATGGGTGGTGAGGATGCTAAAGAGAGTATTCCATTCATATTGGGTCCTGAAGACTTTTATTTTTGCTGGGGCAAACCTAGAATCCTCATTCATGATCACTGGCTTGTAGTTAGGTGCCACAGTTTATGCAATCCTATGATCACCTGGCTAATGGATCACTGGATCATCCTGGAATCTATTGCTTGCCATGACCAGCAGAGCACAACACAAGATCAGGACCAAAGACCAAGACCCATCTTCTATGACTGCCTGCTCTTCCTCATTTTTGGTCAGAGAGTGTAGCAGCCTGATAGAAATGAGCTGTACTGTGTATTCTAACCAAGCTTTGTTTGTGTCTCCACCTGTTACCTCAGCAGTAGTGGGTGTAGCAATGGGCACTAGCTTTGGATCAAGGGTTATTGCGTTCTGCCCATATTGAGTTTGATTATAGCGGGAGTTACAAAGTCAAATTTTGATCTTATTTCCTTTATCCTACCTTCAGCAGATGGAGTTTTTCTTGATTGAGGGTTAAGGTAGGTCAAGGCTGAGAAAGGAAATTAAAAAATGATCCCTTGGTCACTAAATCTGATACTAATCTAGGCCACACTGGAAGTTTATACCTGAACAGACCCCTGAGAGAATGTCCTTAGGCTCATACTATGGCAGACAAAAGAGAAAATTCTGTCGATCCCTAACTCCATCAATAGTTCCTATGCATGAGTTCGTCCTTTAGAAGTCTCAGGTTTTCTTTTGTCTATGGGGATTCTGTCCACAGACACTGACCTAGACATAGGGGCCATGGAGCTCTACCCAGCAGTGGTCACTGAGGCAAACCTGGCACTGGGTGTAGGGCATATGTCTAGTTCCCTCTCTTTCTTCCAAGTAAAAGATGTCTCTCTCCCTATTGCAGTACTTAGAGTTGGGAACAGGGGTGAGTTGGGGGTGAGTGGCTATGATACCTGTAATTCTTTCCTCCTTTCCTTCTTCAATGCATCTTTTCTTTTTAACTAGGCTCAAACTTATTATAATGCCCTCATGCCAGAGTCTCCTAACTTTTGGGAAGGTACTTTTCATGCATGGCTAGTGGTTCCAGGTATACTTGTAGTGATTTGAATAAGAATAGTTCCCAAAGGCATATATGCTTAAATACTTGATCCCTGGTTGGTGGAACTGTTTGGGAACAATTAGGAGGTGTGGCTTTGTTGGAAGAGGTGCATCACTGGGGGAAGGCTTTGAGGTTTCAAGAGACTCACACCATTCCCAGTGTGCTCTCTGCCTTCTGCTTATGAATCCAAGTATGAGTTCTCACCTGCTGCTCCAATCACCTGTCACAATGCCCTCATTCTACCATCAAGGTCTCTAACCCCATGGAGTCATAAGTCCATTAAACTCTTTCTTTAAGTTGAGTTCATCATGGTATCTCATCACAGAAACATAAAAGTAACCAACAATACATTCTAATGGGGGAAATATAATGATCAAATACTTATTCTTCCATCTTGATATAGCCCTTTCTTTCTTTTTCTTCTGAGTCATGATTATAAACACTAAAAGTTAAGTATACTCTTTTGATCAGCCCCTAGTGTTGTGATTGTTAACTGTATTGCTGTATTGCTTTGCATTGAATGTTTCTAGAATTTATTCAACTGAAACTTTATACCTATTCAGCAATTCTTCCTCTCCTCTGAAAGCAACATTCTATCCTGTTACCATGAGTTTGATTATTAATGTCTTTCATAAAGTAGAGCAAAAGCTTCAAAGATGCCTTTCCCATATGATGAAGTATGCCCATTTCTTTGTATCTCCAAGGGATATGTTGCCCAATACCAAATATGGAGAAAATCAAAATTGTAAGTGAAAGGAGAGATTTCACTGGTATGTGCACCTATGCCTATGGAGACTATGTTTTCTATGTTTGTGGTGAAGGTGCTTCCCCTACGTCTACTGATGGAAGGAGTGCATGTCAGGAAAATGGAAAGTGGGACCCTGCAATACCATCATGTCAGGCAGGTAAGAATATTGAGGGAACTTGTCATCATCATTTCCCAGATATCCCTAGTGATTCTATGCAGTTTTATGAAGAATAATCTTCTTAAAAATCACTGAGTTTGGGATTGTTCTTCCAATCAGTATTATGCAGAAGAGCACAGATGTTTGCCCTAGCACCACCAAAGCTGTAGATAAAGGTATGGATCAAGATATACTAACAGAGGGTTTACAAAAGCTTTTGTCAAAGAACATAGCACATTGAATAAGATCCTTCAGTGTTGCAGTTTGTTAATGTTCCTGCATATATTATCTGTTAACATTATGGCCAATATTTTAGTAATGTAAAAGACTACTCCGTGAGTCTCTGCATTTCTACATCAAGGGGGAAAGAGTGGCTTATATAATTATTAAACAATGAGAGAGTTTGTTATAAAGGGGAAGGTTGGGTCCTAGTGACTGACATCAACTTTTCATTCCCTTGTTCTGATTCAGGCCTGCAAAACAGTCCTGCTATTACCTTACCAAGCTTTGCCGAAAACTCAAGCATTAAATATATATCTGAAAATGGTAAGATGCTGAAAATAATCATTGAAGAACAATGTGAATCTTAACTTAATGATTATCTTAACTCTGAATGAGTCTTTAATTCAACATGACAGTCTAGTAGTGCACGCCATAGTTTGGGTTAATATAAAAGCAAAGTTTAAGAAGATAACTTGGGCCTGGCCATGGATTTCTGCATCCGGCTCCCTCAGTCATTGGATGGGGTTACTAGCATGACAATTAGGGTGTTTGGCCATCCTATCACCAGAGTAGGTCAGTTCCGGCTGTCTCTCGACCATTGCCAGTAGTCTATTGTGGGGGTATCTTTGTGGATTTCTGTGGGCCTCTCTAGCACTTTGCTTCTTCCTATTCTCATGTGGTCTTCATTTATCAAGGTCTCTTATTTCTTGCTCTCCCTCTCTGTTCTTGATCCAGCTGGGATCTCCTGCTCCCCTAAGCTCACTTTCCCTTGACTCTTGCCCTTCATTACCCCCATTCACGTCCATGTTGTTCATGTAGATCTCATCCATTTCTCCATCATCGGGTGATCCCTGTGTCTTTCTTGGGGTCCTGTTTTCTAGGTAGCCTCCCCAGAGTTGTGAGTAGCAGTCTAGTCATCCTTGTTCCCCATGTAGTGTCCTCCTATGAGTGAGCACATACCTTGTTTGTCTTTTTGAGTCTGGGTTACCTCACTCAGGATGATTTTTTTCTAGATCCATCCCCAGATGGAGCTCCAGGAGTCCAATTGGCGAGAAAGAGGAGGGGTTGTATGAGCGAGAATTGTTGAGACCAAGGTTGGAAAAATCACAGGGACAAATTGCCAAATGAATGAAAACACATGAACTATGAACCAATAGCTGAGGAACCCCAACTGGATCAGGCCCTCTGGATAAGTGAGACAGTTGATTAGCTTCAACTGTTTGGGAGGCATCCAGGCAGTGGGACCGGGACCTGTCCTCAGTGTATGAGCTGGCTGTTTGGAACCTGGGGCTTATACAGGGACACTTGGCTCAGCCTGGGAGGAGGGGACTGGACCTGCCTGGACTGAATCTACCAAGTTGAACTCAATCCTCAGGGGAGTCTTTGCTATGGAGGAGATGGGAATGGGGGATGGGCTGGAGGGAAGGTGGGGGGGCAGGAGTGGGGAGAACAAGGGAATCCGTGGCTGACATGTAAAATTAAATTAAATTATAAACTAAAATTTAAAAAAAAGAAGATAACTTGGGATCTAGAAGCTAATTTTGTAGAACATAGGAATTAGGGGTGGGAGGTGAGAATCATGGGAAAAATGGTGTCCATCCATAGTCTTAAAGGTCACTGTATAGGAGAGTTAAAAGTAAGTTATCTCTGCTCTGGGGGTTGTAATTGATATAACTAATTTTCTTTCACTACTGTCCATTCTATTTCCTTCAGTTAACACTCAAGTAGGCTTGGACTTTTTGACAGATGTGATATCTCTAGCTATTACTCCTGGTGAACAGAATTTCTTCATGTCTCATAATTGCCTACTCAGTATAAACCCTATGGGTGCGACTCAAGAGATACTCCAGTGGTTATCTTGGGCTCCAGATATACTATTTCCTGAACCAATATGTACCAGACATCCTGGCTCTTCATCATGGCCGCAGCTTATTACCGCACAGTATGGTAGCATTTCTCCTCATGCAAGCTGTCCCAGCAGGTGAAAAAGCCCAGAGGAATTTGCCGAGAGTTATAGCTTCACTATCAGTGGACAGCTTCAGTGTCCACTGGTTGGATTGTTTTGCCTCTGGCCTTGGAAAGCGTGATGCCTGGTCTACCGATCTAAAGATACAAGTAGAAAAGTAAATTATGCCAATATCATGCAAATGGTTTGGTAGGATTAATTTTGAGTGGCATGGACCACACTGGCTTTGTGTTTTCCACCTAGTAGTCACATAGCTACACAGAGATACTGGCCAGCATCCTGGAAGGTAGCATCTCTATTCTGTTACATGTGTGTGTGTATGTGTGTGTGTGTGTGTGTGTGTGTGTGTTGTATGTTTATATGTATGCATATGTATGCTTCCTGCTTTCTTTAATATTTGAGGGTTAGCATGCAAATAATGAGTTTTATTATGGAACTTTTATACATTGTGTTTTTATGCTTTGTCCTGATTTGCTCCCCTCTCCTCCTGTTCTCTGCCTCCTGCCTACTTTTCTTGGGCTGGTTCTGTTTTTTTCCCTGAGAGTATCCTTGCTTTGCTTTCATGTCACAAATGTTATGTTTTTTTTCTCTTTACCCCTACCATAAGAACTCTCCCTCCCCTCTCGTGACTCCCTTTTTAGTTGCACAACACACACACACACACACACACACACACACACACACACACACACACACCTTAAATAAAAGAAAGTCAAACTAAAAACCACCAATGTAGAAACAAGAGAAAATAGGAATAAGCTTACATTGGCTTTGTTTACAGAGAAGCTAGCTAGCATATGCCATGCCAAGTGGTGTGTGTGGAGAAGGATTCTACCAGGGAAGTGTCCTGAAAGACTCAAAGCATCTGGCACAAGGAGAGCTGCAGGGCTGCAGACAGTCTGTGCTACTGAAAACCCAAGCCAGAGGACAAATACCGCAGCCACAGAAGGAAGAGAGCAGACACACACTGTAAAGGATGTGGGAGAATCTGAAACCGGAAGATGGCCAATGTTCAAATTCCCTCATCCTTGTTATTGCATGGAAGAGCAGGTGCTTGGATTGTAGGACCACGGAAAAAGGCGCTTGGCAAAGGCTAAACATAGCCTGTTGGAATCCACCAAGCAGAGAGCAGTGCCACAGCAACCCGTAGACACAGCCCAGAGTTGAGAGGTCTGCAGTGCTCATCATCATCCCTATCCCAGTATTGTCCCATGGAGCAGGGGATCCATCCTAGGGCATCAGCACTCAGAAGAAGATGATGTATCATCCTGATACAACAGACCTCAAGCTGTACGGGCAGTGGAGGTGCAGCAGAGGTGTGAGCAGCTGATACTCAGGGACTTTCGGCACCCCATCCCTGCCATGGCATGGAGGAACCGGCCAGATGACAGAGGTTTTTGTGCAGTGTCCTGATGGACAAAACCAAGGTAAAAGTGGGCATTGAACTTTCCCCCAACCATCAAGAAATGTTGACAAGAGAACATAATACTCTTTAAAATTAAAGCTTCATTAATTTATAATAAGAACTCCCCCCCAAATACACACCCATATTGACCAGACCCAGAAACTGTGCATTTCAATGAACTTTCTGTACACATAGAATAGCTGTTTTGAAACTGTGGAACCTCACCTGTGACTTATACTTTCATTATCAAATATATTTTATGCACTTAACCACCAACAGAAATTGAAATCAGTAGCTTTTCTGTCTACTAGTAATGAGCTTTCTGACAAATTATATAAAATATCCCATTCACAATAGAAATAATATCTAGGAACATGGAGCTGAAGAGACAGGCCAACGGTTAAGAGCCCTGTTGCTTTCTTCTAGTATCTAGGTTCAGTTCCCAGCATCCTCCATAACTCTAGTTTGAGGGGGATATAAGATGTCCTCTTTTGACCTGCAGGTACCAGGCAAAGCATGTGGTTCGCATACACCCATGCACACATATGAAGTAAAATTAGTTAGTTAAAAATAAAATTGAAAATATACAGGAATAAACCTAACCAAGAAGATGAAAAACTTAAAACACTGGAAAAGGAAATTGAAGAAGACATTAGATGTTGGGGAAAAAAAAAACTTTGCTCCTGGGCTGATAGAAGTAACACTGTGAAAATAACGAGGCTCTCCAAAAAAAATTTACACATTCAGTGCAATCTTCATTAAAATTTCAATGACACTTTTCACAGGACTTTAAAAAAATTCTAAAATTCATATGGAAATCCTACAGATAGTCAAAGTAATCCTAAACAGACCGAACACAGCCAGAGGTGTATTATCTGATCTCAAACTGGACTACAGAGCCTTTGAGATAAATGCAGCATATATGGTACCAGTACAAAAACAGACACATAGACCAAGGGAACATAATGGGCCTAGAAGTTGACTCATACAGATATGCACACCTCATTTTTAACAGAAGAGTTAAAGTTTATCAAGAAAAAAATCCCATTCAAGAAATGGTACTAGCAGGTAAAACTGGGCAAGTACCTATGGAAGAACAAAATTAGGCCCATATTTCTCACCCTGTACAAAAGTTAATCCAACGTGGAACAAATACCTTAACACCAAAAATGTTTAAGCAATTATAGAAAATGATGCTGAAAATATTTCAGAATATAGATGTTGGAGTTCTCCAGGACATAGCCACAGTTGTTGACAAATGAGGTTCCATGAAAATGAAAGGCTTCTGCTCAGCAAAGGAAACCATCAGCATAGTAAACAAACAGCCAACAAAACAGCAGAAAAGCTTTTCCAGCCACACTTCAGATAAAGGGTTAATTTAGAGAGTATTTAAAAAAATGCAAAAATTAAACACCGATAAAACAAACTTCCGTTCAACAAGTAGGCCAATGAACTGAACAGATGGCTCTCAAAAGAAGAAATACAAAGGATCAATATGTATTTTTAAAAGTGTCCAACATCCTTAACCATCAGGGAAATATAAATTAAAAGTATTTTGAGATTTGAGCTCACTCATCAGAATGGCTGTCATCGAGAAAACATGAAAACTAACGCTAGTGAGGCCGGCCATAGAGAAAGAAGAAACCTCGTTTACTATAGGTGGGTGTATAAACTACTACAATCATCATGGCAGTATGGAGGTTCTTAAAAATTAAAAATATAACTAACATATGACCCAGCTAAGCCACTTCTGAGCATACACTCAAAGGAGTCCATCTCTTACCACAGAGATACTTGCACATCCACATTTGTTGATTCCCATGGAAACAGAATCAGCCTTAGATGGCCCTCAACAGATGAATGGGTAGTGAACATGCGGTACATACACACAACGACATTTTATTTGGCCATAAAGAAAGATGAAATTTACAGATCAACGTCTAGAACTAGAAAAAGTGCTGGGAGGAAACAGGCTAAGGGAAACACATTCTGTGTGTGCTCTCTTGCATGGGACTTTAGCGTGTACTTTGTATATTTATGTGCGAGTGAGCCTGCAGAGAGGCCAGGACAGTAAGGTGCCCAGCAGGAGAGAGCGGGCTTCAAGGGAGGAGGGAGGGAGGATCACAGGACACACGGTGACGTGACGACAGTGGATGGTGAAAGGCTTGGCACTGAAGGCTTCAAATGGGAGGGGAGGAGCGAGACAGAGGAGAGTGGACAGGGGAAGATCAATGAAAACTACGTGAAAATGCCGGAAGGAAACCTTCTCCTTTGTACGGTCGTTGGGGAAAGGAAAAAAAAAGGTTCAATGCATTTCCCCCATTGAAGTTTTCCTTTGGCCCCATGTCTCATTTTTCATACCTGTTTCTCCCTTTCATTTGAGAATGTCTTCACTCTGTTGGTCCTACACCCCGCGTTTGACGTAGAGAAATTGATTTCACAAGCTCACAGATGGAGGGATTTGCCTCAGGCTGTGTGATACCTTGAGTCTCAGATGAGACTTCGAACTTTGTATTTTTTAGGTTGGAACAAGTAAGACTTGGTAGTTGTTAGCATGGAATGGAATTCATTCTTCAGTGGGAGAGACATGAACTTAATGTCCAGGGGCAGGAGGGTATTATTCGATCGGATACATCTCCTGTACTAGAGTCCCTATGCTTGAAACATGGCCTGATGGATCAGCACTCTGAAGTAAGAGGTGACTGAGCCCTTCTGAATCGCTCACACGTGCTCGTCCTGGGGATGGAGCAGCTATGCCAGGGTGAGCTGTAGTACATGTGAGCTGTTTGCTCTGGTCTTTCTGGATACTTTATTCTTTCATTCTCACCACTGAGGCATGAAGGAACCAAATCCCAACCCTATTTCTTTAGATTTGCATAGACAGACTCTAAATAAACTCACTTCTCTGTAGATTACCCAGAGTACAGTGTGCTGTTACAGGAAGAGACAATAGACAGACACCTCCTTACTTTGAAGCATGTATGTCTGAATGTGTTGGAGCGTATGTTTTGGTTGGACTTTCTGTGTGTCTTGTATGTCTTTTTATTGGGTACATTTGCCTCCTCAATGTAACACCAGGTCCACTAGCAATGCATGGAAGACAGAGTTCAAAAGAATAACAGCAATATTTTCTGTTGATCAAAGCCTACCTAAATTTTACCTTTTACCTATTTATTTGATAACATTTAAGATATGAATGGTAAACTTAAAAAAAAACTGGCAAAAAATAAACATTAAAATGAACACTAGTTTCCCTTCCTGAGCCTTAAAGCACAGATAAGCACCATTGCCAGAAGCAGCCACTACTATTCAGTTGTTCTGTCTTTCTAGAATACTTAGAGGCTAGACTTGATAACTTTGATCTAAGAATCTACTTGTGCCTCTAGTAAACTTTCCACGACAACCTTCATTTCTTTCCAAGTATTCAAGAAAGAGGAATCTCAAGGGTTAACACATAGTTCATAAAGTGTTGCAAATTTCCATTGAAATCTTATGATGGCCACCATCTTTCCATGGCCTTTCTGTGTCTATGAGCCGATGATGCTCCTGGTCGATACGCTGATATAAACTGAGGATGAGGTAAGAACCTGACTACCTCTTCAGTGTCCTTGGTTCCTGCATCATTTTGTTAACGACCAAAAGCCACTGTTCTGTTGAACCCTGCAATATTAAAAGGTAAGGACAATGAAAAGCACATCCTTAGCATCATGCATTTAATCAACGCTGTGGGACAGAAATGCAAACATTGGTTCTAACACTTAAAAGCTACATGAGACTTAGAGAATTAATTTTCTCAGTTTCATGGTTGGTAAAATGTTAATAACAATAGAAACTAATTCATAGAGGTATTATAACAAAATTTATAAGGCAACAAAAATTTAGCAAATAGATATACATAGTACTTTTCTCAATAGGTATCAGGACTATTATAATTATTATTGAAATCAGTAAGTTTTGCAGAACTTGAATGCAAGTATATACAAAGTTTCTCATTTTCATTGTCTAAATTTGACACCACTTAGAAGAAGACAGCACAAGGTATGTTCCCGTTAAAGCTGTGTGCCCCAAACCAGTGATCTCACATGGAAACCTGTCTGTGGATAAAGCTCAGTATGCTGAACTGGAAAACATCACTGTTCGTTGTGATACTGGATATACCATAGTTGGTCCCCCAAACATCATTTGTTCGGAAAACAGAACATGGTACCCTGAAATACCCAACTGTAAAATGGTGAGTGGCACAATTTGGGGACCTTCTGCGATGTCACCCTTAAATATAGCAACCTCTTCCAAGGCTCTGTCCCAGACTATGCTGGTGTCACTTGGCATCTACCCGATACCTGGTTTACCAGATATACACTTATAACCTTGAAGCATCGTGGTGAGATTGAAGGAGTAGGTTTTTCTGCTCTATGGCTGGATCCAGAACTTTAGAATTGAGGATTTCCTAGACCTAGTGCCCTGACCATAGCTTCCCATGTTTGTGGTCTGTATACTTTTGCTTTGCTTCTGGAGCATTTCAGGACTCCCCCTCACCTATCCTTATGGGGCTTCTCTGGATCCTCGGAGCTGTGTCTTTTCTTCAACTAAACTTTTCTGCTCTTCAAGAGCCAGATGTAGTGGCATATACCTGTAATCCTAGCAACAAGGAGGTGGGCATAGAAGGGTCCTAACTTCAAGTCTGTCTTAGGCTGCAAAATCCTGTCTGAAAACACACACACACACACACACACACACACACACACACACACACACACACACACACACACACACCTCCCTCATAGTGTGGCCTGCATGTGAACACCTACTAAGGATGCAAAGTCTCCTGATTTCCTTATGTCCGTCAATTATATTAACCTCACTTTTGCCGAGAATCCCCCTCAGGCTGCACCCTCCCCCAACTTCTTTCTTTACATTTCTTGTAGACGGTCCTTGAACACTGCAGACCAGTGACTGAAGGCAAAAAACGCTTGCAGTGCTTCTCAAACCCAGAAGATGTAAAAAACGCCCTGGAGGTGTACAAACTGTTCCTGGAGATCGAAATATTAGAAAGGGAGAAAGAGAAGTGGACACGAACCCACAGGAAACCTTCGAAATATGTTAAAATTAAGGGGCCATTCAGGCCTTTTGGTTAATGGACAGAATCTCCACGCAGCAGCTGTTCTGATTCTTAAGCACCACCACTCCTGTTAAAAAGTTTCTGAGCCAGAAGAACCTAGGTGGTTTTTATTTTTTTATTTTTTGAAGCTATGTCAATGATGATTACTGGCTAGCCATTGTGGTTCAATTGTCTACTTGGCTTGGCTTGACTCCTTGTAATGGTTAAATATAAACTATTAAATACCAAATATTTGTGTTATCATTCTGTTTAGTATGTTGCATAATTATGACATACCCGGGACACAGATTCACTAACATGTCTGTAGGTAATTTTATTTCTTCTTTATTTTCTACATTGCAAAGAAATCAGCTCAGACTATCCTAACCCCATTCCTGCTGAATTGTGACTGAATGCCATGACCCTGTGTCTCATGGGCCCAGCACCTGCCAGTTCTGAACCTGCAGAACTAGATCTGAATTTAAAGGAACATTATTCTGGAAGAAGAGAACCTTACCGGGCTGCAGAGATTCTTTGGTGCCCCCTTCTGGTCACTTTCCATACTAACAAGGACTTGTAGTTTCCCTTGAAAGCAAATTGGTTTTGTGTGTTCCTCCCTCCACATTATAGAAATGAAATCAGATTCATATCATATATATCCTGGTTTGTTTGTTTGTTTTTGGTTTTGTTGAATTGACACCAGTGAGAATGATCTTAGAAGAGGGAACCACAATTGAGAAAATGTTTCCGTAAGACTGACCTGCAGGCCAGCCTGTGGGCATTTTCTTGACAAATGATTGAGGTGGGAAGGCTCAGCACATTGTGGATGGTGTCACCCCTGGACGGGTAATTCTGTGGTATATAAGAAAGGAAACTGAGAAAACCAGGAGAGAAAGCAAGTCAGCAACATTCCTCCTCTGTATCAGTTCCTGTCTCCAGGTTCCTGCCTTGAGCTCCTGCCCTGACTTCCATGGACTTAGAGTAATAAGATGAAATAAAATGATCTCCTTCCCAAATTGCATTTGGTCATGGTGTTTTATCACAGCAATAGAAACCCTAACTAAGAGACACAATAAATTAGCTTGATCTCACCTTTGTTCATAAACATTTGTGTACATATGTGAATTTTGCGTTTAGTTGAAGTTCGTTTACTTTCATGCTATTTAGTTTTATATCACTCTATGACTATGGCACATTTTACTTGTTTCAGGTAGACAGACATTTGGGGTATTTTCCATTTATGATATTATGAGTGTACTGCTTAGAATATTTTTGCATGTGTCTTCTACTAAATATATGGGTATATTTTTTATTCCATGAGGAGCTGAGGGTGAAATTGATTGATGGTTCACTATGCATATGCATGCATTTTCTCAGCAGCCTTCCAAAATGATTCCACCAAAGGGTGTTTCCACCCTTTGCTCTTTCTTCTTGGGAAATTCTGCTAGGCACCAAGTTGAGCTTCTAACTTGTTCTTTTCTGAAGATTAATGAGCTTGAATAACATGTTCACTGAAGGGAACTCCCCTCAGTCCACGTTAGTGCACAGCAGGGTCTCCCTCCTAGTCCCAGGATTGGTCACAAACCACACCCAAACATTTGTTTTCACAGAGAGATCCTTTATTAAACAGGGAAGAAAAGTTAAAATGACTCCTTCCTGACTTGGCAGAAAAACAGCAGCAAATGACCTTGCAGGTGTAATTTTTAAGAAGAAGAAAAGGGGAGATCCTAGAAGGGGCTAGGATGGGGTGGTAAAGGAGATGGGCTTGAGGGGAGGGGGGAGGGATACGGATATTTATCCCAGAGGGACAAGGGGCCGCCTCTGGATAGAGGGGAGACAGACATGGCACATAGGAAAATGGCGGTTTATACAAGTAAAGGGGGACCCCCATGTTAGGATGAGGTGTTTTAATTTTAATTGAGCATGTTAATTAGGTGAACCAAAGGGGGCTTTTGACTGCTGGACTTTGGTAGTCAGCCTCAGGAGGAGGAAGTGGCCAAATAGGGAATAGTCCTTGGTGGCTAGCTTTAGGAAAGCAAGCTAACAGTTTTTAGCAAGACAGAGAGGGTAGAGAGAAGGGCAAGGCCTGCCTGAGCCAGGCTCATCTCACTTGAGCTGGCGGAGTCCCTTCATCACTGTACTTTCAGATTTTCTTTTTTCATGAAGTCTTAATTAGGATGTTTCATCCATTTTTCCCATTGGCTTGTTTATTTAATTGTGATTTAGTGTCCAGATGTTTATGAATTCCAGTCTGTTCTGGGATGGGCATTAAGGCACCTGTTTCCACACTATGATGTGTCTTTTTTTCCCCCACAAGGTTTTATATATATAAACATAAACTCAGAATGTAAGTATAATGCAATGCAGTGAACCCTACACTTCTGTAGTTTTCTGACGTGCAGACTCAACCAGCTGGAGTTAAGAACTATTTCTCCCACCCAAAAACTTGTACCTGTAATGTACACATGCAGATTTCTTTTTTTTTATCATTCTTCCCCAAACAATATAACATTTTTTATATAACATTTACATTGTGTTAGATATTCTAAGAAATGTAGAAAATTTAAGAAATACAAGAATATTTGCATAGCTCATACACAAACATTTTATGATCATGCAATAATCATAAGTTATTTGAGTTGATTTTTTGGTGTCTGTGAGGAATCCCACAAGTATCACAAAACACCTGTATTTCACTTTTGACCAGGGTTTTTTTTTTGTATCTTGTTGGAGAAATATATACTTACCCCAAGGTTATAAATATAATTTTCATATGTTTATTTTAGGATATAGTGGTGGTTTGAATGAGAATGGCCCCATAGGGTCACATATTTGAATGCTTAGTTTCTAGTTGGAATGTTTAGGAAGGATTAGGAGGTGTGGCCTTGTTGGAGGAGGTGTGTCACTAGGGGTGGACTTTGAGGTTTTGAAAGCCCACACCAGGCCCAGTCTAAGTCCATCTCTGCCTGCTGCCTGCAGATGAGGATGTGATCTCTCAGCTACTTCTCCAGTGCCATGTCTGCTTGCCTCCCACCACATTCTCCACCATGATGGTCATGGGCTAATCCTCTGAAACTCTAAGTAAGGTCTCGATGAAATGCGTTCTTTTAAAAGTTGCCTTGGTCATGATGTTTTATCACAGCCATAGTAACTAAGACAGAAATGTGTAATTTCACTTTCACATTTATGCCTGTGATTCTGAAGTCATTTTGATACAAACAAATCGACCACATGTATTTAGATTTGTTATTTGGTTTTTGGTTGGTGATGCTTGGCATGTTTGGCTGACCACAGCAATACCACACTGTATTATCTACTACAGCTTTATGATACTATGATGGAATGCTAGTTAGGACCAGTGAAGCTCCACACTATCAGTCTATCGGTGCTCCTTTTTCTTGATGTCAACTGAGTTTCCATGGTGTTGTGTAGCAGTTTCCTCGGAGATTGAAACATTCCATCTCTCAGAGAAGCTTCTTAAGACAGAAGGTAAACAACACAAAGTGGCTTCAGGAAGTCCCTGAAACTGACCAGATTCACTAGGCCCCCTTTCCTCCCACAATAAATAATAAAGACCACTGAGGGTCACTTTCAGACAAGCCATGTTGCAAAGAAGATTCTGAGATTATACCAGCTACCCAGAAGAAGCAGAAACCAGCTGAGCTACCTGGGAGAGGTTTATGCCTACAGAAAGGACTTGGAAAGGACTTTCCAACCTGTTGAGCTGCCTGTAGAGTGTTTGGTGACTACAGGTTCCCAGCTTTATGATCTGTCATCAGTGCTAGAGTGGGCTTTGGTCATGCACCTACCTTTGAGTCATTTCTGCTCCTGTAAGTAACCCCTCACCCATATTCCTGAAAGGAACTCCAATAAAACTCATTGGTTCACCAAGTTAGACTTTAGTGGTATCCATACTTTGGTCTGTTGTGGATTCCCTATTTTGGGCAAGTAGACATGTGTGTTGTATCTCCCCAGGAAAAGTCTTGTCATACAACAATAGTGTATCCTATTATGACAGAGAATTATGGTGATATTTTATTTGTACTGAAATGTGATTTTATTTGTATGTTAATAAATAAAGTTGCCTGGGGGTCAGAGCTAATAGCAAGCCATAGCAGAGGCCAGGTGGTGGTGGCAAACACCTTTAATCCTGATCATATGACAGGCAGATCTCTGTGTGTTCAAGGATACAGCCAGCATGGAGACACATGCCTTTAATCTCAATACCAACCATAGAGACCTAGAGGTCTGTATAGACAGGCAGTGATGAGGAGGTCATGTGGTTGGGTTTACAACCAATAAGAAGGCAGAACAGAAAGTCAATAAAAAGACAGACACACAGGAAGTAGGTCTCTTTCCGAGGGGAAGGATGGCGGCAGCAGTGAAGGGTAAGAAAGGGTTTTTAGATTCAGTTCTTAACTACTGCTCTGACCTCTTGGGCTTTTAACTCTGCATTTGGCTCTGTGTTTATGGCTCTGTATCACAGATGATATATATGGAAGAAGCTTGGCCACAGCATATGATCCTAATGCAGATGAGAATCTATTGCTGAAAAGGCCAATCACTGTATCCTCCATGATGGGAAGTCAAGTGATTGACTTGCCTCCCTGGGACATGGTCTTATAATGGGTACTGGTAGATAAAAATATCGGTTCTCATTTTCTTGTAGATAAATAGAATGTTTCCATCTGAGGTTCTGTAAGGTATATATAGCTCAGTCTACAGGTAATTGATCACCAATGCAAACTCTATTTCCTTCTATTCCATTTTCATTCCTTTTGTCCATAACTAATATATTCTGGGTTGCTTTTCATGATATTTATTTTTTGCACTCAATTTCAAGGACTTCTTGGTAAACTAAGCAGACCAGTAAGCTATTTTTCCACTTACATATAGATATTTTAAGAAAGCATTTTAAAAAATGTTTTTAAACATTTAATGCACACACATGTATATACTTTTTATTTATTTAATGTGTGTGTGTTGGGGGTGGTGAGTGGGTGAGTGAGTGTGTGCCATGGCACACAGGTGCAGGTAGGAAGACAACTTGTGGGAGTTGGTTCTCTCCTTATACTCTGTGGGTCCTGCAGACCAAGTTCAGGTTCTTAGGCTTGACAACAGACACCTTTACCGGATAAACAATCTCACAGAACCTTCACCGATTTACCTTTCTCATTCAATAGATACCAATATGATCATTTGGGGCGGGGTGCACAGGAGAGGGATTCCATCCATGGAAATCTCAATCCTTTCATGTACTTTAAGGAAATGAGCCTATTATTATTTACAATTTTCCCCTTAGCATAAAATTTAGACTTTCTGAACTGAAAAACATCATAGAGCTTATTTTACTTTCAAACTCTTTTTAACACACATGTAGATAAAGGCCTGAGTGACTGACTAGGACTCATGATTAGTAGGTTTTATGGGGATTTGGTCTCCTGATAAAGCCATAGTCTATGAGCATTCCTACCACAGTAGAAGTGTGAGGTTTCTAGGGACACTGACCCAAGTGACTGTCTCAGGAATCCACCCAGGAAATGTTTGTAAATTAGTTCCGTGTAGTGTGAAAAGCTTGAAGCAGATGAGTTTAGGATCAGACTTGGCAAGTCATAAGAAAGTTAAGCTGGGCATTCTTTCTCCTGTCTGCAAAACATGCTATTAACACTCATGATGTAGCTTCCCAGGAAACCAAATGTAGTAATTTATGGAAACCTGATTAATAAGCGAAATCGACAACTTATTAAAATTATCCTGGTTCTTCCTTGAAAGAGGAAGTAATCATGTGGCAGCTTTATTCACCTTTCTCTTGAGGAAGGCTGACACTTAATCACTGATATTTTAGGGAGGAGGGCCAACTCACTGACTTCTGGGCAATGTTCCTCTTTGTTTCTGGGAGCTATACACATGGTTGTTAGGATTGTATTTTACTTGTGACGGCTCAGCTTGATGGTAAAAGCTATTATTTTGCATTTTCCCCCAGTGTTCACCATTGTCTCTAGAATGTTAGGTAACAAATACTCACTGCTGTCCAAATGGCAAATCATAAGAAATACAGGTTCATAATGCCCTGCTCCCCTTCAAGCAGGCACAAATATATGGTCTGTGCATAAGATACTTGGCAGGTATTGGCAGACCAGCTTTAACTCAGATAGTGACCACTGAATTAAGTTTGGGGGCTAACAAATAAGCCCTCTAAAGCTTTTCTCTTAGTGTATTTATGAGAGGTTTAACATTGGAATAAAAAGGTCTTCATTATGATCTAGCTACCACCAAACATTACTGTAAGTTGGCATGCTCCTATCTACGGTAATGGTGTGCTGTTCATTACCATTTAATGCCCATGTGTACTTTACTGGGGTTTTAAACAGAATCACAGCCTATCCCTTTAGTTTTCTCCTGAGGTATCCCCAGTGTCGGTTACTTTGATGTCACAGACGCATCAAGAATACACACTGTCCCTGAAGATCTGCCAGGTCTGGATGTTGGTGGAGATCACGCCAGACATGCAGAGCGGGGGGTGGGGGGGGGTGGGGGGGGCAGTAAGTGTCCCTGTTGTGGGGAGGAGGGAACAGTGAGAAAGTCTTGGAGTTGGGTCTGTGAGATGGCTCAGTGAGGAAAGGTATCTTCAGCTAAGCCTGGGGAGAGGACCTGAGTTTGAACCCCAGGATCCACATGGTGGAAGGAGAGAATCTACTCCTGTCTCCACACCCTGTCGTGGGATGACCCTGCCCAGCTCTGTTCTGTACCTGACCTGTTCAACTCGGCTCTTCTCCTTCAGTGAGTTAACATGCTGGCCATACTAAGTTTTAGCCACCCGGGGTCAGCATCAAGCCGTTGATAATTTAGAGTTTCACCTTTAACGTGATCCAGGGTATCTGAGAATGCTGTGTCCAAGGGCTTCCTCTCTGACACTCGGCAGCACGCCCTGGAAATTACAGGTAGTTTCCCCAGCACTGTAGTTCCTCAGAGCCGTAGTTCCTCTACTCTGGTGTCCTCCTGTCCTTTATGGTTGAGTAGGAAGGTATGGCAAAGGGTAAATAGTTTAAATTAAGGGATGAAGAAAGAATTCTTAAGAAGTAGTTAGCCAGTGGCTATAATTCAGCTCCATGTTAAGTACAATGAAGTATGTTTTTAAGGAATACATTTAACTATGTAATTATAGAATCACTGGAAGCTAAATATTATAATCATTAAGGTACTTATCTAGCAGAAACAATTTTATATTAATGTGTGATATTTAGGTGAATACTTCCAAATGATTAAAAGCTAATTCTTCTATAGGCCTTATTTTTCTCTAGTGTAGTATCCATTAAGTAGAACATTTTTTCTATTAACATGGTAAATTGCCACATTATTATAAAAATAAATAATGCAGTAGTGTAAAATTATAAATCACTGTATAAATAGAAGACATTTCATAATGCATTGATTTATAATTTGCAGAATAATTGTCTACTGTCCACAGGCAATTGTCTAATAGTTTGTAAGAATCAACATGTCCCACTAGTATACAGCTAGTTATAAATGCAGATGTGAGTTATTGTTTTAATTTAAAAATGGGGTGATATTTCAAGAATGTTGCTCATTGTTCCCCAAACAGCCTCATGGGGGTGAACTTTGCAAATATTTGTTAGGTTAATTTAAAAAAGTGTTTTCCCAATGAATGTGTTTAATTTTATATTTCAAGCCTTGGAGTAGCACATAAGTTAACGTTCGTTTGAGGTCTATAAATTTAAGAGTGCAGGCTTCATAGTGTTTGACACATATCCCTGCTCATACAACAGAAAGGTTTTACCAGATGGACAAGCCGGCCGCCGTGACTTATTAGCTGCCAAGGAGGGACTGGGGCCATGGAGAGTGAGAGTTCATCTTACCTGTCGTCACTGTTTTCATTATATCTCTGTGTGTGAAGCCAGAGACGAGAAACAGAAAGCTGTCTGTTGTGGGATATTTGTACACTGTGTGAAGATGTGTTACTGTGATTGGTGCAATAAATAGCTGAATGACCAATAGCTAGGCAGGAAAGGATAGGTGGGACTTCCGGGGAGAGAAACTGGGAGGAGCAATCTAGGCACGCAATTCGCGAGCAAGTCAGGTGTGCCGTACTAAGAAGAGGTAATCGAGCCATTTGGCAGAACATAGATTTGAAAAATATGGGTTAATTAAGTTATAAGAGCTAGTTGAGAATAAGCCCAAGCTAAGGCCAAGATTTCATAGTTAATAAGTCTCCATGTCGCTATTTGCAGGGCTGGGAATTCAAAGGTAGTCCGACAAGAAAGCTTGCTACAGCTATCTGTGGATAAGTATGTTGATTCTGAAAATGTCACCATCCAGTATGATTCTGGCTTTGCTGTGCGGGGTCCCCAAACTATCTCCTGCTCAGAGAATAACTGATATACACAGTTTTCTAAGTCATCAAATTAGGATTCATTTGTGAGTCATGGTCTCCAAGCACTAAGGTGAGTTGAGGGTGGCAAGTTACCAATTCTCAATGAGAACAGGAAAATCGGAAGCCCTGAGAGAATAGGATCCTATATACCTGAGAATACTGACTCCAAACTTCAAATAAAGCATACAGTACACTGCTGTTCTGAATGGTCACCAGAAAGAACATGTCTCCAGTGTGGTGGAGCCCATAATCTGGGAGGCTCAGGCTAGGGCACTGTGAATTCATCTCTATTCAGGATCGCATAGTGAGTTCCAGGGCAGCCTGGGTTTAAGATCTCTCTCTCTCTCTCTCTCTCTCTCTCTCTCTCTCTCTCTCTCTCTCTCTCTCTCTCTCTCTCCCCCCCCCCCCTGCTTACTCTACTGTGGTAACAGAAATAACAGCAGCAAATACACATTAAATTTGTTAGTAGAAAATAGGCGTGTGATGCAACCCTAGAAGCCTATAAAATTAGATCCAGACCCAGTTTGGCGCTTGTCTCTAATCAGGCTGCAAAGTAGAAGTCTTTCACACACCCCACAGATATAAATATTTGTCACTCTATACTGTTTGGAATTGAGATTGAGAGAGAGAGTTCCATCCCCACATAGGTGTCCCAGGACAGAACTATGATTTGTGGTCATGGTCATCTGGGGGAAACTCTGGCTGCCACCAACAGGCCTTTATATGTTCTCTGCTCAGCCACTGGTGTGAGGCTATTCTAGGTCCTGAGCTGCTGCAATGCTGCCATGCAGGGATGTGGCTGGAGAGAATCTATTCTGTATCACCATGCGCTCACATGCAGGAAACTCATGAGCCCAGGGGAGGTGAAAATGGCTTTGAAGGTGTCTTAGTTTGTTTTTTTTTTTTACTGCTGTTTAGAGACACTGTGACCACAACAACTCCTACAAAGAAAACATCTAATTGAAGGTGGCTCGCTTACAGTTTCAGGGGTTCTGTCCATTATCATCATGACGGGGAGCATGGCAGTGTGCAGGCAGATGTGGTGCTGGAGCTGAGAGTCCTACATCTTATAGGCAACAGGAAGTCATGCTGAGGGAAGCTTGATTATAAGAGACCTCAAAGCCCACCCCCCACAGTGACACACTTCCTCCAACAAGGCCACACCTCCTAATAGTGCCACTTTCTTTGGAGGCCATTTTTTTTTCAAGCCACCACAAAAGGTATACAAGCATTCCCTGGAGACTTCACTAGTAGAGTTACAGAGACAAGGCAAGACAACCTGTCCTTTAGCAATCACTATAATTTTCCCAAAGAAGGAAAGGAGATATGCCTGGCTTGCTCGTTGCTCTGTTCAATATGGATCACTCTGGCCTAACATCTCTGTGGTATCCTTTGCACCAATATACATGATAATAAACATTCATCTACAAAAACTATCTATTCCTCCCTATGGTCACTTAAGATCCCCACAAAGGCTATCACATGAGTTAACATGTGCTTCCTGTGGATAACTAAGATTTGCTCACCGTTTCCTATGAACAAGAATGACCACACCCTTTCCTCTCTCTAGTTTATACCACATCTCATTCTGGCAAGTCTTAAATCACTAAATAATAATTTATAAAAAATAATTTTTAGTCTTTACTTCTATACCTTCACGAAGCTACTTTATTACACACTTACAGCAGAATCTATTTTAAAGAATAGATTGGAAACCTAATCTGTAGCTTAGATTGTGCCATGTTTTTGCACACAAAATCACACTCATGAGTGTAATGAGGTTGGGCAAGTGGATAATTAGTATTGTAAGCATACTTTGCATTCAGACTTCCATATTTGGCTTCCATATCTGTATTCAATGCTGTCTTTAGGATAATTAGTGAGACAGTCAAGAAGAAACATGGTGTTGGAGCACCTACCACATGGGACACTAGGGCTTGGTCCTAGTGTGAAGACAAGTCAACATGTTCATGAGATGATCCCACAAGCGTAAGGGAGCATCACTGGGACATGGCAGTTCCTGTCACTCATGGAAACAACTCTTTCAAGAGGTGTGAAGTGTTTGATTTTCTGGCCTTTGAGAATTTCACAGCATAGTTGTTCTTTAATTTTCTCCTGTATTTTTTAAATTCTTTTGTATTATTTTAAAAATGAAATTTACTGTGTTTGTTTAAGGTTTTGGCACATAAACAAATGTGTGGTGATATTGTGTCCCCAATATATTGTGCACCCTAATAAACTTATCTGAGTGTAGAGAACAGAATAGCCACTATTTTAAACATAGGTTTAGGCAGTGGTAGCACACGCCTTTAATCCTAGCATTCTGGAGGCAGAGATCTGTCTGGATCTCTGTGAGTTCAAAGCCACATTGGAAATAGCCAGGCATGGTGACATATGTCTTTAATCCCAGGAAGGGATGGCAGGAAGCAGAAAGGTATATAAGGCGTGAGGACCAGGAACTAGAGTCTTTTTTAGGCTTTTAAGCTTTTAGCAGCAGTTTAGCTGAGATCAAATTGATGAGGACTCAGAAGCTTTCAGTCTGAGGAAACAGGATTGGCTGAGAAGATGGCAAGGTGAGGTTGGCTGTGGCATGTTCTGCCCCTCTGATCTTTCAGCGTTTGCCCCATTATCTTGCTCCGGGTTTGTTTTTATTAATAAGACCTTTTAAGATTCATGCTACAAATGCTTCAGTGGATAGTGTGGTGAGGCAGATCAATGCATCTTCCACCATTCATAGTTATCTGTGTGTGCATAATCAGAATAGCTGAAAATCATGTTTATTTAATTAAGAAGCCACAATTTCCTTAACCCTGGTTTGTGTGACCCATTCTTTCTACAGAACTGGTGACTCTAGTGTCTTCTAGTCTGTGTCATTTGACTCATGCCCCTCCATTTCCTGTGGGCTCCCCATGCTAACTGCAGTTCATATGTGCATGTGCTGTCCACAAATACGTGAGGTCATGCACCACTTCATGTTTAAAAAAGGATGTCCTGTATTAGCTGACACCATGGAAGTGGAAATTCACAAATTCCCTGAAATATGATTCCAAACTGATCTTAAGGAAACACAGTAAGAGAAGAAAACCCGGATAGTAACTCAATGAAATTATAAAATAAATCATGGTTTCAATGAAAAATTCAACAATCAAATATAACAATGACCAAAAGATCATCAGAACAAAAATTCTGGAGCTGAAAGTTTCAGTGAATGAAAATTTTAAAAATGTGATCAAGACCCTCAGCAGCAAAAAAAAAAAAAAAAAAAAAAAAAAAAAAAAAAAAAAAAAAAAAAAAGAACATCTGAATTCAAAGATAGTTTTCTCTTTTAAAAAAATTTAAGCAGAGATAAAAACTAGAAATAGTGAAAAGAGTAAATAAAGCTTGTTGGACAAGCTTTAGTAAACAAAGATTCACAGTTTGAGAGTTTTGGAGGAAGAATAGATGATGAGAAAAGTCACAGCAAGCATTTGTTATGGAATAATTGTAGAAGATGTCTGAAGTCTTGAGAGAGATACAAATATTTACGTCTAGGAGCATCATAGTTCTCCAGGCAGATGCACTGCCCCTCAATGTTGTAGGGTACACAAGAAAGATGTCAAAAAACAAAAGACAAAGAAAAATCAGAAGAGAAGGAAGAGACAAGCAGGGAATTATCTACAGACTCCCAATGTGCTACCAGTGAGGATCTCAAGAGAAGCCCAGGATGGGTGAAAATGGATTTATATGTTCAGAGTTAAAAAAAAAAATTAAGAGTTGGCAGCCTCAATGTTATACCCAGGTGTGATGGCTTTCAGAAATAAAGGGGAAATGGAGTCTTTCAAAAATAAGCAAAAACTGAAGGACATCATCACAACTTGCCCAGCCTCCTGTGAACCCATAGGCTATGCTTCAATCTGAAGTAAAAGTGTGCTACATACTTCCTTATAAACATGAAAATATAGAATACCACCAGAGATAAATTCATAGTCATATTCAGAAAACTTCCCTACTAGTATAGTAGCTTGTAATATTCCAGATTTCTAGTACGAAGTATAGACCTCCAGTATAAAGGTTAAAAGTCAAAATATAATATAATATACAAAATTATACAAAATATAATTGTAACTACATAAGTTATGATAGAAAGGACAATATTGGACCAGTGACAGGGTTCAACAGATAAAGGCTCTTGCTGCCTACTCTGACATTCTGAGTTTGATCCCTGGGATCTATATGGTGGAAGGAGAGAACCTATTCCTTCAAGTTGTCATTTGACACTACACACACACACACACACACACACACACACACACACACACACACACACCATACCCACCCTTCTACAAGAGTAAAAAACAAAGCCTTTTATTTAAAAAAAGGAATATAAAATATAGACTGATATAAACTGTAGAGACATAAATATAAATTGTGGAGATACGTAAATAGTATAAAATATGTATACACAGTTAGAAGGAGGTACTACATTCACATAATTTATTTTAAGGTGTGCTGAATTTTAAGGCGGCAAGACTATGAAATAGAGATTCAGCTGTATATGGTAAAGCTATACCTAGAAGGATCAAGGAATCCTTCTGGAGGAAAAGTCAAATATCAAGGAATATTTGATGTTATTCAGCTTTTAATATATCAGCTGTTTCCTGCTATCAATTTCTTGTGCACTCATATACTCCTAGGCCATAATGGCAAACAGAATAAGCTTCTCAGACCTACAACTGACCTGAACTAGGCAACACCCCTACAGAGACAACACTGTCTCCTAGGCCTGGGAGACAAGTGGATGTGTAGATGCATAGCTTTGTTTCTTGTGCAAATGAAGGTCCTTCTCCTCACAGGCCAAATGCCATTCCAGAGCAACCAACTCAGAACAAAAGAGTTTTCTGCATACCAGGTGGAGGGTTGAGGCAGAATTCCTAGCTCTGATCAGAGTGGCAGGGCCGCAGAAGAAAGAACAAGGCAGAGTCTTTGCAGATGGGAGGTGGATTGGGTCAGGTCAGGAGAGTAGGAAAGGAAGGAACAAGCATGGATGGAGGAACTGAAGATGAAGATGAGATTGATAGCAGAAGAGTTTAGTTAGGGCTATGAGAGGACAGGAAGAGAAAGGACAGAGAGGAGCTGAATGTAAGAACAGAACTGAAGCAGTCTATAGCGAGAACTCAGGAAGAGAAGGGACAGAGAGGAGCTGAATTTAGGAATAGTATTAAAGCTGTGTAGATAGAATTTTGCTGCGGGCCGCAGGAATATCATAAGAACTCAGCTGGTTATGGCAAAGTCACTACCTGGAGGAATCAGAAAATTCCTCCAGAGGAAGCCAAATCCCAAGGGGTTTTTGGTGTTACTCGGCTTGTTATATATCAGCTGTCTTCTGTTATGAAAATCATGTGTGCCTTCATAGTTTTCCCAATTGACTTTTCCCTAAGAAGGGCTAACAGTGTAGACTGATCACTCTCTGGACATACACATCCCAGGTATTTGGAGAACAGGAAAGGCTTTCTCTGGAATCAGATTATCTCCCTTAGCCACTTTCAAGGACTACAGGAAACACCACCCAGGTGGGCGCCCATTGTTAGTCCCAGTTGGACTAACAATGATAACAGCCCACATGCAAGTCTCCTGACTTATGGTAAATTCCACAAGGAGACACCGCCTAGGAGAGGTGGACATTAAGTAATAGCTTTACACAATTTAGCTTGGACCCTCCCTTTATATACCGAGACTTCCAGGGCACGGGAGGAGAAGAGAGAAGAGAATGGAAGAACTAGATGGGTAAGAACTTGAGAGGAACGAACTGAGATGGGGAAGAACTAGATTGAAGGACTAGAAGAGAGGACAAGAGGAACGAGATGGAAGATGAGGAAGAGCCAGATGGGGAAGAACAAGATGAGGAAGAGCCAGATGAGAGAGAAGGAGACGGGAGAGGAGCTGATAGGAGAAAGAACTAGATAGATGAGAACCTAGAAGGGACAGAACTAGATGAAGGAATCAACATAGAACATAGAGGGAATCGCAGACAAGTGTAGAGAGAAATCAGGCTAAAGATGACCTAAATATGAGAGCAGAATATAAGCTTGTAACTGTCACAGAATAATAAAGTATATGGACTAAGGAGTTTAGTGTACATAGATTCATTTCTTCTCATCAAAGGTTAATTACCAGCTGGTTGTAGATTCTTCCCGGACCCTGGGAGGGGACTATCGAGGGGCTGGACTCCCATAGTCCCCGATACCTGGCGCCCGAACCCCAACCCTGCGTCACGCCCTCCAGCCCATGAGACAGAAAATTCTGCTACACTGCCTGTCTCACAGAGCCTGAGACAGCCTGCGCTTCCTGGGTTTCCACTGCATTCCAGGCCTCGAGACCCCCAGCTTCGCCCCCATATCCGCAGGAAGTAACCATGAGAGATTTCTACAGCCCCCTTTGTCACATACCCTGTTTTCTGAACTGAACTCTCCAGCCGAGGGGCTGGACTGCCCTTAAAAAATGCTCTATTATTAATTGTATAAGTTCTGCCCATGATCCTGAAATGTATGTACTATCAGATATTCTCCTCATGTACTTACGACAATTGTTCTGTATGTAAGTCTTGCCATGTATACCCTGACACAGGTTATTACTGTTTTCTCATAGCTAGTGGTTTAACATTGCATGGATTACAAATTTAAACTAGGTAAGCTTCAGCTGCAGCCTTAGTCCCACAGGTGCCCATGACTCAGGTAACTTGTTAACTATGCCTCCTTAAAATACAGGTTAGCCAAATTAATACCACTAACCAAAGATTAATAGGTAGAGTTAATGTTCCAAACTAACCATTTCTTTTTGATAAGTCACAATCATAGTATTCAGACACTTTAGACCATATTATGCCATACTAGCTAAGGATAGATTTTTATGATTAATCATCTGCTCCCTTTTGGAGACAGAGATATTCTAACTATATACAGCTATACCTATTAGATGGTTACACTAATCCTCAGCCTGCCATCTATATAGAGTATTGATTATAAATATATAATATAGGTACAATATTGATTAAATATCAATGTTAATTAATCATTACTTATCATTTTTTCAGAAATCTCCAAACTTAAGTTTATCTACATATTCACTGTCCTAGAAAAAAATTTTTTTTAACTAAATGAAAAAAGGGGAACTGCTGCGGGCCTCAGGAATATCATAAGAACTCAGCTGGTTATGGCAAAGTCACTACCTGGAGGAATCAGGGAATTCCTCCAGAGGAAGCCAAATGTTTCGTGTACATAGATTCATTTCTTCCCATTAAAGATTAATTATCAGCTGGTTGTAGATTCTTCCCAGACCCTGGGAGAGGACTATCGAGGGGCTGGACCCCCATAGTCCCCGATAGAATTTAACTCAGAAAAATAAAGTAAATAGACGAAAGAACCCGGTGTACTTAGATTCTTTTCCCTCAGGTTACCCTGCCCACCACTCCCTTACCCACATTCTACTTTCTGTGCTATCAATAAAAGACCAAAGCCCTTTACCAGTGACAGATTCACAAAACAGCATTAGGCAGGCAAGATTCAGACTCACACAGCAGACAGACAGGCCTAGAACTGTGAACTACAGACTCAGGGCGAGAAGTAGAGAATTCAGTCTTGGGCAAGGAAGTGCTTGGTTTCCTTCCCACCACATTCTGGCGCCTCCGAGCTTTTCTCTAATATGTTTAACCCACACAGTTGTCAATTTGGAAACTCTTTTGAGGACATTTCGATTTCTATTGTGCTCTTTTGGTGCCTGTCTTACAGGGACGGTAGAAGTCTGTCTGTCTTTGTGCCTTCCCTGAACCAGTAAGGTTCTGTTGAGCATTTAACAGTTGAGATCTCTGCTGTGGATTTGTGTAACCATGGAAAACATTGTATTATCTTGGTGGCCCTAGAGGTAGAATTCCAGCTGATGAGGCTTTTGTGAGCTTATCTAAGTTCATCTAGCAGTTCACCTTGAATTAATGTTATTGTGTTTATGTCTTGTTGTATTTAAGCAGCATGAAGTAAAACTTAGTCTCCACTTAGTGCCCAGAAAATAACTCATTAACTAACCTCTCAACACTCATTTTTGAATTTTAAAAAATTTACTCTGTGATAAAATTACTATTGTTAGCACACAAACTTTGAGTGTGTGTGTGTGTGCATGTTTTGAAGATGGTTTTTGGACTTCATCATTATGTAGGAGCTGTTGCCTCTGTCCACTTTTTCTAAAGAAAAAGAAACACAGGTAACATAAGGCTTTACAGAAGTTAGGCCTAACTACAATGGCAAATAACAGAAATGTTATTTTTTAGCATTTTTTTTCTGGTAGAATGGTTTGGGTTTGGCCCTTTCAAGTGTCAATTTTGGAAACTAATCCCAAGAAATTTTTTTTTTTACAATATTTATAAATGACATATGAGTCCCTAAATCAAGTATTGCAGAGAGATAATGCATACCTGAAATATTTTACTGGAAGTGCAGTTTATTTACTTAAAACAACATACATTTGATTCATAAGATGAAAGGATTTTTTTAAGTTAAAACATTTGTATTGACTTCATAGATTTTGATAAGGAGTTTTTTTCTAAAATAGATCCTAGCAAGAAATTAAATTTATATTTTTAAAAGCTAAAGGCAACAGAAAACAAGGACACAAAAATACTTTTGTTGATCAAAATATCTCTGAACAGTGAGCATTATAATATTTTTTGTTGGAATATTATTATGAGTTTGTTTTTCAGGAATATTCTCAATGTGTATACAAGTGATGAACTAAGAGTTTTTTAAGTTTTGATAAATATGAAATGATGGGTGTATATGCTTATTAAAGGTCATTATGTTAAATTTCTTTCTCATAAGGTGAACAATTTCACAGGTAATGCAATCTCTGTGAAAAGTGTTGTTCAGGATCCGGGTTACCTTAGTCTGTATGAATGAAAATTCCTGGACAGAAGACTCACCTGCTTGAGAATTTTGTACAGGCTAACTAGAGTTTCAATTCACATGGAAAAACTGAAATGTTGCAAGTCTTTGTCCTAATTACAAATTATCTTGGGACATCCTGGACTCTTGAATAGTCACTGTTCTCTGCTAGTGACCTAAGGTTCTTGTGACTGTCACAGGAACACTTGGGGAAGCATTAACAGACCCCTACTGTCCACTACTCCAAAGCCAAGAATGCCCTTGGGTTGCATCTGAGGCCTACAGCATTAGTCTCCCTGCTTTGCCATAACCCACCGATCTGATGCGCCACCAATGAATTTGAAAACTGCATTGAATTATGATTTTTCCTTTCTCTATTACTATAAATACTCCCTGAAATTGGCACTCTTTTGGGACATGGTATTTGGGGAAACCTCTGTATTCCTGGGATGTAGTCACTCATATTTGGCTCTAGAGTAACCCTTCTCTTTTTACCTTTGAGATGGGAGCTGTGTTTTTACATGGATAACTATATATAATGGGGAAAGAACTGTGCTGTTATACCTTACCAAACAAGAAAGATGAAGAATATCTTGTATTTAAAGGGAGATTAAATTGTTAGAGATGCTTTTGTTAAACATCCAGACTTTTCTAAATTGCTTTTCGTTAGCAAAAAGCAGTTTAGAAAAGTCTGTAAATTTTAAATATTTACTGTAGGAATTAGATACTTGTGCATGGTTTAGAAGGTTTTGTTTCAATGTATCTGTATATTATATATACTATATATACTTATATATAGCATATACAATCATTTTATATAATATCTATGTATTATGTATTATACAATATCTGTGTATTATATAGATGTTATATATCAAATATACATACCTAGACATACATGTTTGACAGTTTTGATATGGGGCAGTTTGTCATTTGGATAATAACATTGTCAATCAACAATTCATTATTAGTAGACAACACATTTTGTTATAAAGTTATAAAATTGGATATTTTAATGTGACTGGGCAGGAGAGTGCAGAGGTTCCTCCATTCTTATATTCTTGCTGAGGCCATTTCTGAGCTTGACTAGAATCTGCTCTCCTTGATGGAGAATTCCATGGAAAGTTATCCAACTCCATTCCGGGAACCCAAGGTCAAGATGTCCCAGCTAGCTTATCTTAGCTTTGTTCAACTTCCTGCTTGTGCAGAACTTCCCCCTCCAGCTAACTGCTTATCTTAGCTTCTGTTATACTGCTTGTTTCCAAGAAGACACCCCCCTCCCCATTGACCTGCACCTCCACGCAGCTGTCAAGCAAGGTGCCAGGATGTGTGTTTTTTGCCTTCAAACACCTTGTGCTCTGGACACTTGGGGCTACACTTAGGTCCCCGAATACCTAAGTGTAGTCCCAGCCAGCTGGAATAGAAACTTTTACTTGGCTCTAAACTGTGTTTGAGTGATCTTCTCTGGTGGACTCCCTGTAACATTATTGCATTTATACTTTTTCATGTGTCTATATGTGTGTGGACATGTGCATGCTATGGCCATGCATGTGGAGGTCAGAGGCCAGTTTGCAGGAGTCTGTTTTCTCCTTCCACTATGTAAGTCCCAGGGATCAAACTCAGGTCATCAGACTTGGAAGCAGATACCTTTACCAGTTGAGCTATCTCACTATCCCCAAACTGGGTATTTTAGTATTGAATTTCATATGTATGTGCCTTGTGGAATTACCAAGTTGTTATGTCTTACTGAGACAATCGTTTATATCTTATGCTGAACTTCTCAGGCTTTGGGCTTCTTAGAAACTATCTTACCTAAGTAAAATGAAACTTTATTTAAGTGTCTGTCTATGCTAGAGTCTTTTAGATGACCACTTTATGAGCAATTATTTTAAGGGAAGTTTAATATATTTAATTTCCTGTCTATCTATGTATAGCTACATCTGAAATTTATGTATAAGTTTGCAAAGGTAAATTCACATAAGTTTAATACATGCAAAGTGACCAGTAAGTAATCTCAGTTATATAAAATGTACTATGGCCACTGAAATTCTTTTGACAGTTCTACTATTTTTAATTAGGACTATTCAGATTGAAAGAAAAGATAGCCCTACTATTTGGGAAGTCTTGCTGTTTGAGACACTGGCCCACATGTATTTGCCTCAATTAAATAAATATTACTGTATACAACAAATGCATTTGTACATTACAAAGTAGTCTGCCCATGGTCACTTGCACTATTTTTAAATTTGTAGGAGGTCGACAATGTTAGTTTTTGTCAGTACTATTAATCTATTACCCTACTGGCATCAAGATTCTATATTTCCCTTCAAAAGTCGAAGCTAAATTAATATGTGAAGCATTTCTGTGTCATTCATCTGCATAATGGTGCTAATTAGTGCCAGCTCCTCAATTCACTAAATGCATTTGTGTTTCCTTCATATTGCATAAACCCTGTCAGATGCAAAACTTAGGAGAAAGCTTTACCAAGCTGGTGTCTTCCAAACAAGAACTGCTATAAGCACTAACTGTTCTCTGTGTTCCTAATTGTACGACAGCCAGTCTCATTAGGCAAAGGTAATTAGACCTACCTAACACTGTGAACTCCCAGCAGGGCCTCCTAATAATTAAAAAAAATGCACTAGACATTGTTCACCAAACAAGCATATCTGTAAACAAATACTATTTTTAAACTAATTTTATTTAAATATTTGCTCTTGTTGGCTGTGTTTTTGCCAAGCTTTATAGTTGTTGCCTGTTGAGACTCCTTTATTTCTCTTAGCTACTTAAAATTCATCCCAAAGGATTTCATCAACACCAACTCCTTCACATCTCTGACTTACACATCGCTGTACTGCAGAATCTAGTCAGACCCACAAGGACAGATTGCGTGGTGGTGATGAGGGATAGGCAAGACAGAACAACCAGATGGCTGATCAGTGATGTCTTTGGAGAATGTTATTCAGAGACAAGGAGGGAAATGATCAAAATCAAAAAGCAGTCACACTCGGGATGGTAAGGCTTGCTTATAATGCCATTACTTGGGAGTTCAAAGCAGGAGAATTATGAGTTTGAGGCTAACCTAGGCTTTATAGTGAGACCTCATCTTAACAACAGATTGGAGTCACTTATGCTACTCATTTCAAAAGTAATGAAAGCTAAGGCATTATAGAGACATGGTTCTTATGCACAGTTACCAGACACTCACCTGGCTCTACTTGTATTCTGGTTATAATATTTATTTCAGTCACAAGATTATTTTCAGAAAATTCCACACCAAATTTCTCAAGAATGAGATCTGAAACGGTGTTAATAATTATAACTGTTTGGCTATAATATTCTAAGATATTCTAAACAAAGACACATATGCCCTTCCTCTTGGCTATCAGACTATTGAAACAATGGTCTTTAAGAAATTCAAATGTCATTCTGTAAAACTAAAACTTTATGAAACAGCTTCCACGTTGGAACATGGAGCTGGGGTAACCTAAGTGTGTTTTCCTGTGCTATGGTCACTCAAAATGACTCTAGAATAAACTTTCTCTGTTCCCTTAAAGATGAGGGTTCTAGATTTTGCATGAGCAACTTTGAGGGATTAGACTCCCAGGAGCTGAATAAGTCCACTGTACTTGGGGCCCATTCACCAGTAAGCTATTTGGTTTTTCTTGGGACTGTAACAGAGACTACTTCCTGTTTTCCAGGATTGAGTCCCTCCTGCTTGCTCTTAGGAACTGGGCTTCCCCTTATTCCTTCATGTCAGGAAGAAACATCCTCGGCCCCTTAGCTAGACTGACCCTTCAAATATCTTCCAGTGCGTGCGATTTCAATGCCCCTTTCTGAGAAAGAAATAGCCACTTGCTACTTCCTTTTTGTGTGCCTCCCGAGAGCTAATAAAATGATGACGAGGCTGGTGAACGAGCTTCCACACTGCTGATGAGGGCAGTGCCCTAGGGAATGTTGAAATGTCAGACAGGAAGGGATATGGCCGGGCCCCTGGTTGGCATTATATTCTGAGTCACAGATTGACCTGCATATACTGCTGTCTCTGCATTGTCTGAGAGGGATTAATTTCTTTCTAGTAGGCCATGGTGTTTAGTGTGTGTGGAAGGTTTCAGCAGTCCGCTATACACCCTAAGTGTATACATCCCATTATATACTAAATATCTTTTTATTGGTAGCTCTTGGTTGCTGTCCAGTTTCTTCAGAAGATTCTCCAGTATTCATTATGCTTATTTATTTACTTGAATTTCTATGTCATTTTTAAAAAAGTTTAAATTAATGATTTAATTTAATGTGTAAGGGTGTGTCTTAGTTAGGGTTTCTATTGCTGCAATGAAACACCATGATCAAAAAGCAAGTTGGGGAGGAAAGGGTTTATTTGGCTTACACTTCCACATCATAGTCCATCACTGGAAGAAGTCAGAACAGGAACTCAAGCAGGGCAGGAACCTGGAGGCAGGAGCTGATACAGAAGCCATGGATGTGTGTTGATTACTGGCTTGCCCCTCATGGCTTGCTCAGCCTGCTTTCTTATAGAACCCAGGACCACCAGCCTAGAGATGGCACCACCCACCCACCATGGGCTGGGCCCTCCCTCATTGATCAGTAATTGAGAAAATTGCCTTACAGCTGGATCTCATGGAGGCATTTTCTCAACTGAGGCTCCTTCCTCTCTGATGACTCTAGCTTGTGTCAAGTTGACCCACAAAACCAGCCAGGAAAGGGTCTTTTGCCTCAGTGTATGTCTGTGCACCATGTGTGTGACTAGTGTCTCTGGATGAGGGCTCGAGGCTTCCAGTCTGAGGAAACAGGGTCAGCTGAGGAACTGGCAAGGTGAGGTGGTTGTGGCTTGTTCTGCTTCTCTGATCTTCTAGCATTCACCCCCAATAACTGGCCTCAGGTTTGATTTTATTAATAAGAACTTTTAAGATTCCTGCTACATCTGGTGTCCAACGTTTGTGATACAAATTCACAAAAAGGCTGCTTGCCTGTGGCCTTGCAGGCCCCAGCTCAAACCTGAGCTACCCTCAGCCGACTGTGGTGGCGCACGCCGGTTGGATTTTCTAAAGGAGGCAGAGGCAGGAAGATCCCGAGTTTGAGGCTGGCCTAGGAGTCTTGTTAAGAAGAAGCTTCGGCCGAGGCCCAGGCACAAAGGGTGGCAGTGGGACCATGGAGGCAGCGGCTGCTCCGAGTTGCTGGTTGCTGGCTCCTTCTTATCATGTTGGTGACTTGGGTGATGCTGCTACCTGGGACAAAGGGTTTATCGCTGCTTGTTCAAAGAACAATTGCCAGGACCTTCGTGTTACAAGAAAGCATTGGCAAAGTTCAGTTTGGAAATATTTGGCAAGACATATGGTGGGGAGAAATTGCTGTGAAGATTTTCCTTCTAGGGAAGAATGGTCATGGTTCTGAGAGACAGGCATTTATGAAACTGTGATTGCTCCAAACCACAGAGGAGGCACCCAAAAAAAAAAAAAAAAAAAAAAAAAAAAAAAAAAAAAGTCTTCAGAGGTCTTCAGAAAACCATGACCATACTTAACAGTGACTTTGAAATCTTCAAAAACGGTGACAGGATCCCACAATGATGATTCCACATTGATGATTCCACATGGACTACAGTAAAGCCATTAACACTACAGAAAGATTGACTTTGTACTACAAACTGCTCAGGACAATTTTGAGGTAACTAGCTGAGATGATCCAGCCTGACAGACTACTTGAACAAGGACTTGTGACAAGTTCTACACTTTCTCATTATGCAGAGACTGGACAAATGATAGAGCTAAATCTATCAGGACTTGACAATTAACCAAAAAAATTTTTTTTCAGGATCCCCTAAAGATGTCTTCACCCCCAGAAAGCAGAAAGTAATTTTAAGAAAACGATGCCCACATTTCCAAGAGGTGGGGTGGGAGGTTTTGGTTGCTTAATGAGTTATGGATATTGTCATTGTTTATGATGGTTGGTTATGAGTTGTTAATTGTTAATGGTCAGGAAAAAAGCTGAACAAGGAGATTAACTTCAGAGTTTTTGTTTGAAAAAAAGAAAAAGAAAAAAGAGACAAGAGATATGAGGTAGATCATTGACTCTACTCTGAGAAAAAAGATAAAGAAATAATAAGATAAATGGGTAGATAATTGAATCTACTCTAAAAACAAAAAGGGGAAAATATTAAAATAACAAAAGGTAGATTATTGAATCTATTATGAAGAGAAAAGAGAGAGAATATGAATATGATAAGATAAAAAGGTCAATTTTTGAATCTACTTTTAAAATGGAACTACTTGTTTTACATAGGATAAGTAATGAAAATTTTTTGTCTGAGTTGATCAAATGTTACTGGACTGAACATTGTTATATATTAATGAAGTTTTTCATCTGAACCTGTCAAATGTTAATGGACTAGACATTACTAATGTAATTCTTGACTGTATATATTGTATATAGTTATTGGATATAGTTTTTCTTGTATTAGTTATAAGCTTTTTTAATTTTAGACAAAAAGGGGAAATGTGGTGGTATTGTGTTCCCCGAAATATTGTGCACTCTAATAAACTTATCTGGGGTCAGAGACAGAACAGTCACAATATTAAACATAGAGGATAGGCAGTGGTAGCACACGCCTTTAATCCTAGCATTCCAGAGGCAGAAATCCCTCTGGATCTCTGTGAGTTCAAGGCCACATTGAAAACAGCCAGGCATGGTGACACACGCCTTTAATCCCAAGAAGTGAGCCTTTATTCCCAGGGAGTGATGGCAAAAACAGAAAGATATATAAGGCATGAAGACCAGAAACTAGAAGCATTTGACTGGTTAAGCTTTTAGGCTTTTGAGCAACAGTTCAGCTGAGACCCATTCTGGATGAGGACACAGAGGCTTCCAGTCAGTGGAGGAACTGGCAAGGTGAGGTGGCTGTGGCTTGTTCTGCTTCTCTGGTCTTCCAGCGTTCACCCCAATACCTGGCCTCAGGTTTGATTTTATTAATAAGAACTTTTCAGATTCATACTACAAGTGTCCTCTGACACAGTAAAGGGCATCTGGTCCCTTGGAACTGCAGGTACAGATGGTTGTGGGTGCTAGAAATCAAATCTGGGTCCTCTGGAAGAACAGCCAGTGCTCTTACCTTCTGAGCCATCTCTCCACCCCTGTTTCTGTATTCTTATTTAAACAAAGTGTTGTGGCATATTTGTATAATTCCTGAATTCAGGAGTGTGAGGTTTGGAAGGTCACGAGTTTGAGGCTACATAGCAAATCTATTATATCCATTCTTTTCTACTTAGACTTGCTTTGAGGCCTAGAATGTGGTCTGTTTTAAGGATGAAAATAATGTGAATTCCTTTTGTATTGGATAGAGTGTTCTCTGTACATCTTTTTAAGTTTGATTTTGGGGATAGTTTGTATCTGGGATTTCTTTGTTGTACTTAGATAACCCATTTAGAGTTTGGATAATCCATGTAGTGTTAAGAGGTGGGTACCAAAGTTACCAATTATTATTTTATCAGGATGGATCAATGGGTTGCCCAGTAGGATGTACATTTACTTATGTACTTGGTGGAATATTTTGTATACATCTATTCAATTAATTTGCTTGGTGGCATGTAAAATTTTAGAGTTTTTTGCTAGATAATTTTGAGTTTGAATGACTTGTCTAAAGATGAGAGTGAGGTATTTAAATCTCTTACTTTTGTGTTTGTTTTATGAAATTGGGAGCCACAATATTTGGTAGATGTCTTACTTACTGTTTTACTGCTGTGAAGAGAGACCACAACCAAGGCAACTCTTACAAAAGGAAGCATGAACTGGGGACTTGCCTACAGTTTCAGGGGGTTGGTCCATGATCATCATGGTGGGGAACATGATGATGTGGTGATATTTTATTTGTGCACCCCAATAAAATTTATCTGGGGATCAGAGAACAGAGCCAGCCACCAAATTAGACATAGAAGTAAGGCATCATGGCACACGCCTTTATTCCCATCCCTCTGGGAGGCAGAGATCCATCTGGATCTCTGTGAGTTCAAGGCCACACTGGAAACAGAGCCAGGCATGGTAACACACACCTTTAATCCCAGCACTAGAGGGGAAGAAAGATGGCAGGGCACAGAAAGTTATATAAGGCACAAGTAAACAGGATGTCTTGCTCTGGAGGCTGAGGAGTTGGTAAGGTGAGGTTGGCTGGATTTGTTGTTTCTCTGATCTTCCAGCTTTCACCCTAATATCTGGCTCTGTTTTTTTTTTTTTATAAGACCGTTTAGCAATTCGTATTACATGATGATATGGAGGCAGGTGCTAGAGCAGTAGCTGAGAGCTAATAACTGATCTATAGGCAGAGAGAGAGACTAGACTTGGCATCAGCTTTGTGAAATCTCAGAGGCCACCTCCAGTGGCACACTTTCTCCAACAAGGCCATGCCTTCTAATCCTTCTTCTTCTTCTTTTTTTTTTTTTGTATTGATTCTTTGTGGATTTCACATCATGCATCCTGATCCCATTCATCTCCCCATCCCTTTGCATCTGCCCTCTGCCCTTGCAACCTCCCCCAAAATAAAATAAAATAAAGCTTGAAAGAAAAAAAAAAATCTCACTGTGGAAGCTGTGGTGTGACACAGTGAGTCACACAGTATACATACCCTTTAGTTCATACATCTTTACTTGCAAGTGTTCATTGCAATGAGTTGGTCTGAGGCCTCTGGTTTCTGCTACATTATCGATGCAGGACCCCCATTGGGACTCCTCTTGGATATCCTGTTGTTGCCCTGTGTCATGGAGATCCTGCAGCTTTGGATCTGTAGGATGGGCCCCTTCATAGGCTCCAACAGTTCACAGATGGGGTAGATGTTGGGGTGGGCCAACTCACAGCCCTGGGTCTGGGCCTGGGTGGCAGCTGGGTTGGTCAACCCGCCAGCCCTCCCTCATCCTCACCACCAGGGTGAGCTCTCCAGCACTCCCACCCCCAGCTAACTCAACCAATGCCGCAGGCAGCAAGGGGCAGGGCCAATTATCCTGCTCTCAGGACCTTGGGGTGGCTCACCCACATCCACACTACCAGGTCCAGCTCCACTGTGTTGCTTGGGCGAGGTGCAGGTCCTGCTCTCCCAAGTGCTGCAGCTGGTGAGGGCAGGACCAGCTCTCCTATTCGTATACCCCTGAGACCAGCTCTCCCACCTGCTGCAGATGGCAAGGGGTGAGGGGTAAAGGGCAAGGGGTAAGGGGGGCATCTCTCCCTCATGCACACCAGTGCATGGCAGATGAGGGGAGGGGCCCCATGCCCCATGCTCGCATTCTTGGCCCGGCTCACCAGTGCCCCTATCAACAGGTCAGCTCTACTACTGTGCTGCTCAGGCAAGGTACAGGGTCTGCTCTCCTAAATGCCCTGCACCTTGCCTAGGCAACAGAGTAGAGTTGACCCCACGGGGGCTCAGGCGAGCTGGCCCTGAGGGCATGAGAGCTGGCGAGCTGGCCTTGACCCCCTTCATCTGCCATATGTGAGTCATGGCATGGGTGAGGGACAGATGCCCTTTCCCCTCCACCCCTCCACCTACAGCAGGAAGGAGAGCTGGCCCTGTCCCTCACCAGCTGAAGCACCCTGGAGAGCAGGCCCTTCTAATCCTATCAAAGAGCTCCACCCCTTGGTGACTAAGGACACAAATATATGAGCCTATGGGGGCCATTCTTATTCAGACCACCAAAGCAGACATGTTAGTTGTGTCTCATGCTCTTTTTATGTTCGTGTGTATGTGCACCATCCTATGTGTGTGGGCAAACTTGAGTACATGCATGTGTGTGAATGTGTGTGTGTGTGTGTGTGTGTGTGTGTGTGTATCTGAGAGTGATGATAGGATTGTACCTCAGTTGCTCTTCCATCTTATTCTTTGAGGCTGGATCTCTCAATCAAATCTAGATCACATCAAAACTGGCTATCTCACCAGCCAGCTTACTCTAGGGGTCCCCCATCTCCTCCTTCCCAGACTGGAATTGCAGTCAGCCTTCCAGGCCCATCCAGGATTTCTATAGGAGCTGAGGATCTCTGGTCCTCTTACTGAAGGTGCAAGTCCCTTAACAGGTGAGCCACCCCCCCAGCCCAGGTTCACATAGATTTAAGAGTTTATATTTTTCTTGATTCACATTCAGTGACCTTCATTACCTCTTCTGGATTTATTTTCAAGTCTGCTTTATGAGGTCCCGGACTAGCTATGACAACTTATTTTCATTGTTTATTCACTAGGTGGTTGGACTTCCATCCTTAGACTCTCGGTCTGTATGTGTTCTTGCCAATGACTGGTGGACCTTGGAGACAATAGATGGCCGGATCTTATATCCAGTCTAGGCCCACGTAGTTGCTGAGTTGAGGACATTTTCACTTAAGGTTGTGACTGGGAGAGGTGTGCTGCTCTATGTATGTCATTCTCCACCCTCCTCCCACAAAGACAGGGTCTCTCTGTGTAGCCCTGGCTGTCCTGGAACTCACTCTGTAGACCGGGCTGGCCTCGAACTCAGAGATCCACCTGCCTCTGCCTCCTGAGTGCTGGGATTAATGGCATGGACCACCACAGCCTGGCTCCTTTTTTCTCTTTATCAGCATTAGCCATTTGCTGTTCATTATGGTGGGCATTATGAATTCTTATCAGTCCTCCTATTCTATTCTATTCTATTCTATTCTATTCTATTCTATTCTATTCTATTCTATTCTATTCTATTCTATTCTATTCTATTCTATTCTATTCTATTTCTATTTCTATTCTATTCCTTTAAATGAATGTATTCATTCCTACGAGACTTGTCCTTCCTCTGTGTATAGTGTTCCTTAAAGTATCTTCCAAGTCCTTGACTCGTGGTGATGAGCTACCAGTTCTGCTAAGTTATAAATATCCCAGTGATCTCATTGATTTTCCAAGATAACTTCTCTGAACATAGCAATTGTGGTTGGCTGTTACTTACAAGGCTTTCCATTATTATCCCGAGTTTTCTCGTCAGGGGCCGGAAGTTATTCTGAGGCACAGGTGAGTCAGCAGTTTTCTCTTAGAATTTTCAGAGCTGCCTCTCTTCCAGGTTTCCTGGTATTCTTTCTTCAGCTTGTTCTCGCTGATGCCTTCCACGGTTTGAAATCCGATCCATCCCCTTGCCCAGTGTCCAAGCCTAGCTTCCTGTTTTCCTGCAGCCCTGGCTTCTTCCCTGCATTTCTCCTCTGACTGCATTTCCTCGCTGACTTTGTAAGTCACGCTGCTGGTCTCTTTTCCAACTTCCCTTCTGGGCTGCTGGCTTTCCAGTGAGGTCCTGGGTTGAACTCACAGGCTTGCTTTCCATCGTGGGGGACTCTGAGAATTTATACTGGTGAACCTTTGAAGAACTTGGCATTTTATGTATTTCGATAGCTTTCAACTGAAGTTGTTGAAGAGACGGTTTTGGGGGAGAGTCACATTGCCTTGTGTTTTCATGGTTTTTTTTTTTGTTGTTGTTTAATTTTCTATGGATCCCTTCTGTTTTTTGGGGGGATCTTCTTGTGAGGAGCCTATTTTTTTATTTTTATTTATTCTTAAGCATCTACTATTTATTCTTTGACAATTTCATTCATACATACAATGTACCTTGATCATATCTACCTCCAACTCGCCCTCCCATCCTCCCAGACACCCCCAACACATCCCTCTCCTACCTTCATGTCTTCTCTTCCTTTGGAAATGTTCGTATTTTTGTAACTCACTGATTCCCATTAATATTGTCTGTTGGCACAGCACCTGATCTTTTTGGCTTGATCTTGTGCAGGTCATGAGTAAACCATGTCATATCCAGAAGGAGGCATTCATAGCCTTCTTTCCATCCACTGGCTCTTACATCCTTCCTGCCACCCTCCCATGATATTACCGGAACCATGGTGGGGTAGGTGTAGGTGCCTCAGCGGTATGGATACTCAGCAGTCACTCATTCTCATGGCCAGTTATGAGTCTCTGCACGAACTGCTTCCCAGTGCAGAAAAGAGCATCTCTGATCTCAAGGCTGCAAGCAGAACAAATCGAAAGGTGTTAAGTAAATTCTAGAAGGCAGTTTTACAATGTGTGGCCTCCACATGCACCTGTACCCATTACACACATACCCAGCCACATACACATGATTGAAAATAAATCTAAAAATCTTACTTAGGATAAGTGTGGAAATAGGAACTCAATAAAATGAGGGAAGAGGGAAGGGAAAAGCAAAGAAAAAAAAGAAAGATTAGATGAAACACAAGGAAAAAGAATAATGTTTTAGAAAGAAAGAGAAAGCAGAAAAGTTAAAAATATTTTTAAAGAAAAGAAAGACAAAAGCAATATTTCAATAATGAGATTGTTTTAATGCAAAATTTGATAAGTATAAGAAGGAGAATAAAAAACACAAGCCAAACATCCCCCAAAACAGAAAGGTAGGTTCAAAACTCTACGAAAAGTATAGCAGAAAGAATAAAAATGGGAACAGGGCACAAAATGGTTGCCCAACGATGAAAAGATGCGTAAACAAAATTAAATGGGCGCACAGTTACTTACGTACATTAAAGTCAAATTACTACTTAAAAAGCCGAAACATGGGCGTCTTTAAAAAGAAGAAAAGGGAATAGTCTGAAGTGTCGGAGAGACAGACACTTTGTGGCGTCTGTTGTGCCGTATGGCGGGGGTAGCTTAGTGGAACTCAAGAAATTTCCACGGTTTACGCTGGTGCCAAGTCTGTATCAGACTTGTCCTGTGACTGGAGGGAGCGACGCTACATTGGCCTCCATCCTTTGTGTTCTGGCGTCCTCTGCTGGCCACAATTAGCTTTGCAGTCTGCGGCACAATTTCCTTCCATCCCTTCTGTTCTCAGGCAGAGAGCCGGTCTGTTTCACGTGACCACAGGTGACCACACCAGTTAAACGCGACCCCTTAAACACAGCTTTTTACAAAACCTGGTAGAGCTTTCCGGAAGACCTGCAGAGTGTTCTCCACTATGCTAAAGAGTGAGATGAAGCACTGTCAGCTAGTCCGTGAATGAGGAAGCTCATCACCTCTCTCTTTGTCCTCCTACAGAATGGAGCGCAAGTGAGCCCAAAAGAGTTGTGTTCTGTAGCATGCTGAGCCACATGCCAAGGGTGAGGCAAGCGAGGCACTTACGTGGGCAGCAAACCTAGGAAGGAAAGTAAACATCCCCAATGACCACGAAAAAGAGAATTTTAGTGCACTTTTTCATGTATTGTCTTTTGACAATTTCATAGGTACATGCTCAGTTTCCATCCCTCACCACACCCTTCTCCCCACCACTGAAACCCTTCTTCCTTGGAGCAAGCTCCCTCCTACTTTGATATCTCTTTAAAAACCGCATGCATTCAATTATGTTTATTTGCACAAGCATGGGGCGGGGTGGTGGGGGTGGGGGGTGGAAAGGGGGGTGGGGGGAGGGTTGTTTACTGGAATGTGGGCAGCTTATCAGTGGTTACACACTAAAGAAAGTGACTTCCTTTCCCTGAGCACTCATTAACTGCCCCTCACCCCCGGGTGAGGACTGATCAGCCTTGCCCCATGTGTGATGAAATGGAGACAGTCCCATTCTTGGATGGGCCTTGCGCGGACGTCCATAGTTCAGAGGGTTGGTGAGTACAGGGCTGTGTGTCCAGAAGACACCATTCCTCAGCACTCCTTCCCAGCCTCTGGCCAGTACATTCTTTCTGCCCCTCTTCTATGATGTTCTCTGAGGCTTGAAGGTCATGATATAGATGTCCTTCTGAGGGCCAAGCATGCCACCATGCTTTGCTTGCTTCACTATGACCAGTTGGGTCTCTGCATTAACCTCAACCCATGAAAACCTTTGGTTGTGGATGTTGTGGAATATTATTTTAAGATGTGTTAAATTTGTTTATGCCGTGGAACATTTGTTTAACGATGCAAAGAAGTGTTGCATTCTTTTATGTTGCATTTGTTTAACTCTGTGAAGCTGTGATACTGTGCCTGTTTAAAACACCTGATTGGTCTAATGAACAGCCAGTAGCAAAGCAGGAGAAGGGATAGGCAGGGCTGGCAGACAGAGAGAATAAATAGAAGGAGAAATCCAGGGAGAGGATTGAGAAAAAGAAGGAGAGGATGACATCAGGGGCCAACCACTCAGCTACACAGCAAGCCACAGAGTAAGAAGTAAAGAAAGGTACAGAAATAGAAAGATATAAGCCCAGAGGCAACAGATAGTCAGGATAATTCAAGAAAAGCTGGTTAGAAACAAGCCAAGCTAAGGCTGGGCATTCATAAAAAAGAATAAGCCTCAGTGTGATTTATTTGGGAGCTGGGTGGCGGGCCCCCCAAAGAGTGAAGAGCTAAAACAAATAAACAAACAAACAACAACACATAACAACTATACATGGAGACTGAGAGCAGACTAACCTGTGAGTGTCAATGAGAAGTATTTAGACAGCAGTTTGATCCTACACCCTTGAGCAGAACAATGGCAGGAGGTTCTTCCTTGGGGCCTATGACCACAGCCTGCTCACCAGGTTCAAGGTACAGGCATGGGTTTCCTGCTGTGGAGCAGGCTTCAAATCTAATGAGTGAGTGAATGAATGAATGAATGAATGAATGAATAGTCTTTGTTACTCTGGTGATTCTCATGCCATTTTTGACTGGTGGGCGTATCAGGAGCCAGGTAAGAATGTTGAGGACTTTTCTCCCCCAGCAGCTTCCACAGTACCTTCTAACACCACGAAAGCTAGCCAGCAAAGAGGGAATTTCCACCTCAGATTCAGCTTGATTTCTCTACATCCTACAACTCACACATCCTGCAAGCTCACTGTTTGGGGCAGTAGGTCTTACGATCCGGTTATCCTGGGCAACCAAGGCTACTGGCAGTAGCCTGTAATGTCGGGAGCCTCTGGGGCCTCACTGGCCAACAGTTTGTAGGAAGGTACCTCACACTTGGTACTGGGATTTTCATCTAATAACCCTTGGCTTCTTGGGGGAGCAAAGTCCACCTATGTTGGGTACTTCCACTCCATTTTTTAAAAGTCTAATTTAAATAGACTCACAAAATAGTAGGGCCTTTTCATACATCCCTGGTATTGGTTAATCCCCCCCCCCCATCTTCTTTCTCTCATCCACATCTCACAATACCCAGCTCCTCCTCATCCACCTTCCTATCATATGTCTTCTGCTATGACCTTGTCAGAGTCTCTGTAAACACCCGGCCAGGCAAGTGAATGATCTGCATGGGGCAAGAAGGAAATGTGGTTCAACGTTACTTAGTTAGCTGGTGTGGGTTCAAACTTCTGACACCAGGCAGTCTATTTTAGCCATATTTAAGCACTGCACAACTTGGACAAAAAGTTCCCTCGTGATAATCAGCTCAGTCCTGTGTGTACAACAAAGCTTGAGACACGTTTACAATGAAACTCTTTACAAAGTACAGATGGCCTCTTCCAACAAGATGGGTTCTGTTGACTCAGAAACTGCTCAAGATCTGAGTGTAGAGAGAATGGCTGAGGTAAACATAACAGCCTCGGGAGTCAAGACTGGCCTGGCCTACAGGTAACAGAAGTGACAAGTCTCACGAGAATGGGTTGTGTTGACTTGAGAAGCAGTGCTCAGGTTCTAGGGAGGGAGAGCCTGGGATAAGCAAACACAGTTGTCTGGGGGATTCTGGGGAAGCCTGGCCCTACAGACAGTGAGAACACCCGGTGGTAAACTACATCCATTCCCAGCATTCCAGGTGGAAGACAGGTAAATATCTCCGTCCTTTGAAGAGATAAGCCTATGTATTTAACCTTCCTGGTTTCTCTAGTGCTTCTCTGTGTGCACAAGGACCTCATACCCTCTACTACCCTCCCTTACGGTGGCTTCCTCACCTCATCTAATGGCCCCTTTCTGTCTTCCTGGCCTTGATAGGTACTTTGGTTCAAAAATAAAAAACAAAAAAAAAAAAAGTGGCCTTAGAATTCAAAGCTAAGGTCAGCATATTAAACAGGATGTCTGACATTTGTCTAACTGGGCCCAAGTCACCTCATTCAGAATAACTTCTGCCACTTCCTCCCATTGACCATTGACCTGTATATTTCATAACTTTGTTTTACTCTAGAGCTGAATAAAATTCTATCATGTGGATGTATGGACTTTTCATTATTCATTCATCAGTTAATGACACTGTGGTGATTCCATTTCCTAGCTATTGTGAATAGGGCATCAGTGAGCATGGATGTGTAAGTATCTCTAGAGTAAGACATAGTATGGGGGTATATGCCCAGGAATGGAATACCTGGGTCAGAGAGTAGACCCATTTTTAGCTTTCTGAGTCAGTGAAACAAACACTGACTGGTTTATACCCCTGCCAACAGTGAATAAGGGCTTCACATTGCCAGATCCTTGCTGGCATCTGCTATATTTAATAATAGTCATTCTCTCTAGGGCAGATGTAATCTCAAAGTAGTTTGAATTTTTCCTGATTAAACATTTGCATTTTTTCTTCTAAGAACTCTGTTCAGTCCTGCAGCTCATTTTAGAATTGGGTTGTTTCCATGATTAATTTTTTTAGTTCTTTGCATCTTCTAAATATTAATCTTCTGTCAGATGTAAAGTTAGCCAAGATTTTCTCCCATTCAGTCCAGGAGTAATTGGTATCCTGTCCAGAAATTCCTTATCTATGCCTATGCCTATATATTGAAAGACACTCCATATTTTTTCCCCAAGCAGGTTCAGAGTCTCACATCTTAGGTTGAGGGTTCTCGATCCATTTGGAGTTGGTTCTTGTACAGTCTGAGAGAAAAGAACACACTTTCATTGCTTTACAAGGGGACACCCAGTTTCCCTAGGACTGTTTTTTCACAATGCTACCTTTCCTCCCATGAGTATTTATGGTGTTTTGGACAAAAATAAGGTGGCTGTAGTTGTGTGGACTTATATCTAGATTATATAGTCTATGCATTCATTTATGTTTCCTTTTAGCCAATACCATCCTGTTTTTATTACCATAACTCTGTTGTGTAACTTGAATCAGTTATGGTGGCATTGCCTTTATTCAGGATTGCTTTAGGTATCTGGGTCTTTTTTATTGCCATAAAAATTTTAGGATTCTATTTCTGTGAAGAATAGCACTGGGTTTTTGATTGATGCTGCACTAAATCCATGAATTGTTTTTGGTATGGTGGCCATTTTCATAATAATCCACTAACCCATGAACATGGGAGGTCTTTCCAATTTCTAGTATCTTCTTCAATTCCTCTCTTCAGTGTCTTAAAGCTTTCATTGTCAAGAGTTCCTTCTGTGGAAGATTTACTCCAAGGTATTTTTGTGAGTCTATTGTGAGTGGAGCTGTTTCTCTGATTTCTTCTCCAGCATGTTTGGAATTACTCTGTGGGAAGGCTATTTGTTCTTGGATTTGATATACAGGAGAGCTACCTGCTTCTCTGCATTACTATTGCATGCTGCCACATTGCTAAAAGTCATGATTGGGTCTATAACTTTTCTGGTGGAGTTTGAAGGTCTTTTCTGTGCATTCTGTTGTCTTCAAGTAAGGATTATTGGATTTCTTTCTTTCCTATCTGTATCCTCTTTATCTCCCCCTTTTGTCTTGTGGTTCTAGCTAAGACTTCATGCACTATATTGAATAGTGAGAGTAGGTGTTCTTGTCTTGTTATTGTTCTTGATCTTGGTGACAATAGTAAGAACTTTACTCCATTTAGCATGAGGTCAGCTTCAGATTCATCACATAAAGCCTTGTATTAAAAAAAAAACAGTAAACAGGCATTGCTATTCTGCTATCTGACAAAAATATACTTCAAGCCAAAACTAATCAGAAGAGTTGAAGAAAGACCTTTCATTCTGATGAAGTGAACAATTTGCAAAAAAGAGCATTACAATTCTTAACACATATATATCCAAAACCTTTTGTAAAGTCTAAATTTTGAAAGTGCTAGATGAGAAGTCAGGGAGTGCGCTACAACATACAGGTAGGGCAAGGGCTTTATATAGAGAACTCTGGTTGCTCAGGAACTAAAGCCAACAATTGGCAAGTGGGACCTCATAAAACTAAGAAATCTCCTGTTCAGAAAAGCAAATAGTCGCTTGAGAGAAATAATCTACCTAATCAGAGAAACTCTTTGCCAGATATACATCTGATTGAGGATGAACATCTAGAATACGCAAAGATCTCAAAAAAGTCAAAATGTCAAGAAAACAAAAACAATCCAGGAAAAAAATTGTCTACAGATCTTAACAAAGAATTCCCCAAAGAAGAAATAAAATGGCCAATTAAAAAGTTATAAAGTGTTCAATCTCATTAGTCATCAGGTAAAGACAAATTAAAACTACTTTGAGATGCTATCTCACCCTGGTTGGAGTAGTTACTATCAAGAAATCAGATGACAACAAATTCTGGCAAAGATGTGAGGACGAAGCGTCATTGTTGGTGAGAGTGAAAACTGGTCCAGCCACTGTGAATATCAGTATGGCATCTCCTCAAAAATTTAGAAGTAGATTACTATGAGTCAGCTATTCCATTGTAGAGCATATACCCAAAAGACCCTTTATTCCACTAGACAGATGAGATACATAAATATTGCCCATCCACACTCATTGCTGTTCTCTTCACAGCAAATAGCAAGTGGAATCAGTGCAGATGTCCATCAACAGATAAATGGGTAATGAAAATGTGGTACATACACAGAATAGAATTTTATTCAACAGTAAAAGAATTAAATTAGAGATGTCAGTACAAAAAACATAGCTCTCACCTTAAAGAGAATAAAAGAGAGTTTATTCTGGAGCCATTTTTAAGTGACCATGGCTCAGGAACACAGACTTAGGTTACCCCAAATTCCATGTTCCAATGTGGAAGCAGATTCATGAAGTTTTATAGTTTTACAGAACAAAGAAAGTCATACATCAAGGCAAGTTTAAAATACATCAGTGGGCATATCAGAGAGGTGGTTACAGTAAGATGAGGGAAGCTTTCCTGTGGGGTTCAGATGTCATCTGATGACATTCTTAGATAGGGATGGTAGAAGCTAGTGATCTAAGTTAAAATATTCCAAAGGCTTTTATCTATTAATCATGGAATGGTAGTTCTGATACAGAGGTGGGCAACTAATGGCTTTTCCAAGGGACGAAAACTAGCTGAAAATTAGGTAATTAGCATTTGAGCCTGTAACACTCCAATCTTTCTACAGTTCTGGGATTCTAATAAATCAGTCTAAGCAGACACAGCTTCTTTCCAGGAAGTTTTGTTTGCACAGATGGATTGAATTATAAAAACTTGTATTCAGTGAGATAATGCAGGCACTCAAAATCAATATACAGTGTTCTCTATCAAGAGTGGATCCTAGCTTTGAATCCCTGACTTTGTGTTCAACTTAGAGTACCTACAGAAGCCAGGAAACTAGAAATAAGTCAGTGTGAGGAATGGGGTACAGTGAAACATGGGTAATGTGTAAGTAGAGATGGAGAATATTGTGAGTTAAAGGTTTAAGGAGGCAGGGGATGAGAATAAAGAAGATGGGGTAGGCTGTTCAAAATGAAGGGGACATTATGGAAACCTGATATCTTGTAACCAAAATTAAAACCATAATTTATGTTTTAAAAGTTGGAAGGGAGATACCTGGAACAGATGGGGAAACCTGCCCGCAGAAGACACAGGTTATTAACTAAAAACCCCAGTAGCGAGGATGGGATAGCTGTTTAATTAGTTGTTGATCATGAATGCTACAGAGGTATCTTCTGTATTTTATTTGGTTGCTTCTCAGAACTAGATGGTAAGACTCTATCTCTGAGGACACCACACACATTGGGTGCACGATTTAGGGAACTCAAGCTGGAACTGAGGTTGAAATGTCGTCTCTGACAGCTAGCTTTCAAGGTCAAGGGAGGTCTATGCAGAAGGATGGGTAAGAAAAGGCATCAATTGTCTTAGCCAGCTGTGAATCCCTCAATCTATGAAACTAACCTACCAAGCAAGATACACTTGCTTGTGCGATAGTGACATTTCTTCAAGAGTTTAATCAATTGCATTCTGAATGGATCTAGGACCTGCTTCATAGGAGGGAGTACATTCCTGGTCCAGTAAACGTTGTGAAAAATGAACAGAAAAACACAGACAAAAACCAAAAACCCAAACCATAGTGGGGAAGATCATAGGTTGTAGGGGAGCAACTGAATACTGTTATTTAGCTAAATTGGCATAGCACCATGCCACCTTCTGTGGTGATAATTTATTTGTACTTTAATAAATAAAGCTTGCCTGGAGATCAGAGGAAAAAGCCAGCCACAACACAGAAGTCATGCAATGTTAGCACATGCCTTTAACCCTATTACTTGGCAGGCGGGATCTCTGTGTGATCAAGTCCACACTGGAAACAGAGCCAGGTGGGGTGGCACACACCTTAAATTACAAAACTAGTTAACCATGGAGGTCTGTACAGACAGACAGGAAGTAACAGAGCTGGGCAGGAAGAGGAAGTGATATAGCTGAAGCTGGAGAGAGCAAATCAGATGGCAGAACAGCAAGGCATATAGGCGTGGGTAGACAGGAAGTCGTGGCATTTGGAAGCTGTAGTTGGTGAGGTAAGGTTGGCTGGTGGCTCTCTCTATTTCCCTGATCTCTCTATTTACCCCTATATTTGGCTCCATGTTTTTTATTTAATAAATTTATTTAGAAATCCATCTACAGCCTTCTAAGTATTTATGTTTGTAATCTTAACTAAACGCTACCCTCAGATATAATCAGAGAAACCCCTCTTTTCAGAGAATGCAGAGATTCAAGGCTACACAAGGTACTCAGACTAACAGATGGATAAGTACTCAGCCCTAAACAAGATATTTATATCATTTACTCTAAGGCTCAGGGAACACTGCAAAAAAAAAAAAAAAATAGGGTGGACAGAATGTAAGGTCTAGAAGATAATGAGAAGAGCTGTAGAATGTCATCTCTGGAGCAGAACACAGCCTTTGCAGTCATGGACTCACAATCACTGTGGATGTCTGTACTAGGTCTGCACAAGGATGGGCCCATCAGCAGTCAGGTACGGATAGAACAGGACCTTGGGGGCCCTGCCCCTCACTGCTAAACTATTTGATATTAATAAATTCAGCAAGCAGGGCAATCATTGCCTTCATTTGAATACTCTCTGATGACTCTACCATGCTCCATAAGAGAGTTTGTAATCCAATAGTCACAAAAATGATTAAGGCAAATGGGTCACAGAACAAACCCAATAGCTGTGAATCTGAGAAAGGGAGTGGAAGGGATGGGAGTTTGACAGGAATGGAGGAGGGGAATATGAGAGGCAGAAGAATAATCAGAATACATTATAGGAAACTGTCAAATACAAAGTGAATACAAATGAGAAAATTTCATCATTTATTTATTTGTATGTATGTATGTATGTATGTATGTATGGGGGATTATGTGAGTGCAATGCATATGCATGTATATAGGTGGAGGGTATGGGAGTACGATGTGTGTGTGTGTGTGTGTGTGTGTGTGTGTGTGTGTGTGTGTGTGTGTGTAGGGAGGTATGGGGGGTAAGAAGGTAGTTCAGCTCAACATGACTAAGTACCTGGAGTTTGTTCAAACTTAGGGAGTCTGACCCCGAGTAGTTTATTTTAGGTATATTTAAGTGTAGCACAATTTGGCGAAAGCTCTCCTGGTGATAATTAACTCAATCCTGTGTGCACAATAAAACACAAAATAAGCTAAATAAAGATCTGATGTGACTACATCGAAACTTTATAAAGTACATATGACTCTTTTCATAAAGATGGGTTCTGTAGGTTAACTGAGAAAAACAAACCTTTTGATGAAGGTCTAGGGGAGCATCCTGTATGGTCTCAGCCACACAGTGCAAAGGTCACCAGGCTAGTAACTACATCTGCTCCCAGCCTTCTGGCTGGTTAACAGGTTATACGTCCCTTTCTTTGAAAGGATGATCCTGTGCATTTAACATTCTAGGTTCCCCTAGTGTTTCTCTGTGAGCACAAGGACTTCCATGCCTCCTACACAGATACTGCCTTTGTTATGTTGAAATACATTCATTTAATCCCTAGTCTCTTCAAGGATTTTATCAAGAAGAGATACTGGATTTTGTCAAAAGCCTTTTGTACATCTGTTAAGATTATCACATGGTTTCTAACCTTGAGCCTATCTATGAACTGAACTATATTTATTGAATTCCATGTATTGCACCATATCTACAGCCCTGTAATAAAACCAACTTGATCAGAAAGAATGGTCTCTTTGATGTGTTCTAGAACTCAGTTTACAATTGAGAATTTTCACATCTATGTTCATCAGAAAGACTGACTGATACATTTATTTTATTGTTGTATTTGTATCTGATTTTGGTGTCTTCTGAACTTTAAGATTCCTCTTTAAGTTTCTGCAAAAATTGCACTGGAATTTCAGTGGCGATTGTGTTAAATGACAGATTGTTTTTAATAGGCTACTGCTGTTACATGGGTGTATAACTGTAAACCTCAGAGACTTAGAGAGGATTTGGAAGATTTTGACTGGAGAACTAGATGGATAATGAGATGGAAGATGAGGAAGAGCTAGATGAGGAAGAATGAGATGGGTAAGAACAAGATGAGAAAGACCAAGATGGGGCAGAACTAAGATGAGAGAATTAAGATAGAACTTAGAGGGGACAGCAGATAAAGGTAGCGAGAAATCAGACAAGAAAGGAGCTAGGCTTGAGTACAGAACTGTAGCTGTGTAGATAGAATCTTATCCCAGAGGAATAAAGTAGACGGACTAAGAGCTCGGTGTACTTAGATTCTTTTCTGAAAAATAATTCTCACCATTTGTAGCTTCTCTTCTGGGTCCCTGAGAAGAATATTATTAAGGTAAATCCTTAATAATATTTAAGAATTTGGTAAAAATTATAGGTATTTTTACCTATGATTATAGGTATAATTAAAGAAACAATCCTTTGCATTTAAGTGATATAACACAAGAGAAGTTTCGTGTGTGTGTGTGTGTGTGTGTGTGTGTGTGTGTGTGTGTGTGTGTGTATTCTAAAATGGTTCTTACTGGTCATCTGTCCTTGAAGTTTGAAGACTTAAGGTCCTGTTTTTGTTTTTCCATATTTTCAGCATGTGACTTTCAATGTCTCTATATTTGTCTGCACCAAAATGTTGTGGGGTAGCCACCAAAGAAGACTGTTTGGACATGGGTTTCAGCCAATAGGAAGTCTTTATTAACCAGCTGGTGACTACAATGGATGTTTGGGATCCCAGTGTAGCCCCAAGCCTTTCTCAGGGTGAGCTCTTAAGCATAAAAGCTATGTTCTATGTTGACATACTTCAGTTTAGCAAGGACAGTTAGCCAGAAGTGGAACTACAGAAGTTAAAAGCAAGGTTAGTACATTTGGAGACTTTCCTAGAATTATGGACTTTGATGGACTAGGCCTTTGTTTTAGTTTTGGCCAGTGGTGTTGTTTACGTGTTGAGCTTTACAGCCTGAATGGTACTTTCATCATGGAGTCAGTTGTGCTGAAGTCTCAAAACCAGAAGAGGAAGAGAGTTAGCCCTCTTTCCTTAGAGATGCACCCACCACTCATCTTCATGTTCTCTTGCATCTGAAGCTGCTGATATCTGTTCTAAATGCCTCCTTGGGATGAGGACAGCGGACATTTAGTGGGTGGCTAGCTGTCTCTGTCACATACCAACATGAGTTGGATTTTCATGGCTCTGGTTTTTGTTTTTTGTTTTTTCTTAAAAGTATTGAATCCAAGGATTCATGAAGACCACAGAGATACAATACCACATTAGGCCATGCAGGGCAGAGATGGCAGATGACCAGCAGTACTGCTTGCTTCACATCTCCTCATGGGGAATATCAAAGGCACCCAAATTTAGCATATCCCCTGTTTTACCTCTTCTGTCTGCCATGCCCAGCCCTAAGCTGCCAACTCTCTCTTCTCCCTCCCTCCCACATTAGTCAAGAGCACCATCCATCAATCCTGGGACTTGCTCTTGACTTGTTTTGTCTCTTTTTTTCCCCCTGAATTTAATGCATTTGCAAACATTAGTTTCACTTCCAAAGTATATTTATTTGGAGTGTTCCTACTTGTATCTTTTCTGCCATTTCTCCAGCCTAAGCTCCCATCAATCATGATATCAATTATGATCAATAATACTTAGTATACCCCCCTGCTACCTTCACGTTGGCAGTAGTGGAGGAGACACAACCAGATCCTACCAGATGTTGCCTGAGTAGTTGAGCCTCTCAACAGGTTATAACGGGGAGCTCACCAGAGATGGGCACTCAGACACAGTGTAGAGCTAATTGGAAGCTCTTATTCCAGCTGCAGTCGGGGACCTAGGTGTGGCCCTGAATGTCCAGAACACTGGGTTTTTAAGGGCAGAGACCTAGTCCAGGCATCTTGCTCAGCAGCTGCAAGGGAGAGAGGGAGCTTTGCAGAGTGAGCAGTTTGAAGCAAGCAGTTTTAACAGAAGCTGAGATAAGAGGCGAGCTGAAGGAGGTTCCGCACAAACAGGCAGTTTTGACAAAGGCTAAGATAAGTTAGCTGGGACAGCCTGACCTTTGGCATCTAGGTAGAGTTGGGTAGTTTTCCATGGGATTTTCCATCAAGGAGATCAGATTTTAGTTAAACCTAGGGACAGCCTCAGCAAGAATACAAGATGGAGGAACCTCTGCCTTGTCCCATCCCCCGTCCCCCATCTCCCCCCGACCCTGTCCCCAGCCCATTACCAGGTAAAGATGAGATCTTGGCTTTAACACAGAATAGGATTTCAGGATAAGTCAGTCTGAAATGGGCCTGGGGTTATTAAATATTGATAAGGCAGGGCTTGTCATGCTTTAGATTTCCTGGAGGTGGAGGGTGGAAAGAGCAACATCTTAGCAATAGCTGTTAGTTATACACGTGATTTTGTTGCTTTTGAAGTCATAATGCTCAAATATATTTTGCAACCAGGTTCAAATATTAAACAAAGTTTAAAATTTAAGTAAAAATACACCAGGGGGTGACTTGCTTGATTTTCTTATCTTAAGGAACTTTGTTTTGTAAATGAAACTTTAAGGTACTTTATGAGGTGTGTGGTTCAGATGTAGTCATGAGAGGGTGCCCTGATAAGGTTAAGCTCAAAGGTCACATACCTTCTGGCCCAACACAAGCGCATTTGTTGTTTTTAACCATGTTTGAAATACCTCCGAAAATAGACGTCATCTCTGTGTAGACACGCTTCACTGATTTTGACAGCTGTATTGAGGTCCTTGACTCTCAACCACCAGGAAGTGGAAACCCAATACAGAGGTGAAAAGCCCTTTTGTCTTTCTCTTGCCTACTTAGTTTTCTCTGTCTTTCTATCCCACCACACAGAGCAAGAGAGTTCCCTAAAATTTTATCACATTAATCTGTTGCTTAAAATTCCTAATGAGGTTTTATTGAAACTAGAATGAATTCCGAACACCGCAACATGTGCTGTCAGGATCCGTAGGTTTGCAGTCCTATCTAACCCTTGACCTTTATCCAGGGTCCTTATCCTGCCACCCCGAGTTTTCACGTCCTGGAGTACTTCAAGCACTTTCTTCTTATAGGTCCTACCCACACCCTTTTCTTCGCCTGTTCGGTAGTCATTTTCATTTTTATCAGTCCCTACCCATTCTCTCACACATTAGCTTAATGGCCACATATCTACGGGGTACTTTCCTGACCCTCCCAGGCTAACGTGGGTCCCCCATGACTCTCTCTTAGCGCGTTTCATAGGCCTTCTTCATTTGTAACAATGCATTTTATAATTTTATATTTATTTGTGCAGTACCTATTTATCATTTTCTTCATTAGACTGTAAATTTCACGGAGGCAGAAATCATGCTTTTTCCCTCAAGTCTCGTGCCAGCACTTAGTTTGAAAACTGGTACCTTGTGAGTGCTTAAAACATTACTATTCAAAGGATGAATGGATGTGCAGATTACAAGAATCTACTGGAAAGCCTGGAGCTAGGCTTAAATTCTGAATTGTGTAATGATGGAAAAAGAATTGAGTTTGAAAACTTGTAGTTTTCTCCAGTAGAATGACACTGGGATGTCAGCCACTCCAGGACAGGCCTCATGTTCAGTAGTAGTTGACCAATGTTTAATTGGATTCTATAGTTTTTGTGTACTTTTATCTGTTTGCAGTTTGGTAGGTGTGTGTGTGTGTGTGTGTGTGTGTGTGTGTGTGTGTGTGTGTGTGTGTGTGTGTTTGGAAGGGGTTATTTTTTTCTTGGTTTTGTTATAATATTGGGATTTTGTTTGCTTTTTTGATAAAGAACTTAAAGTTTGGTGGGTAGAAAGGGGGAGACAATCTGGAAAGTCTTGGGTGAGGGGAAGAATATGAACAAAATACATTTAAATTTAAAAATTGTTTTAAATAATAGAAAAAAAAAAAGAAATCTTGATTCCAGTATCAGTGATCCTGCCACTGTCACAAGTAGGTTCAGTGTTTGTGGGGAAATGGTACAGGTGTGGTAAAGGGATTTTACCAGATGGATATGGGAATGGCGTTTCAGGGTTTGGAGAGATTATGGTCATGTGGGCTTGCTGGCTGACAATGCAGATCAGACAACTTCCAGCTAAACTGGAGTAAAAGACATCATTGGAGAGTTCAGTATAGTCAACTAAATTAGTCTTGACACACAGGAGCATTTTAAAGTGTTATTCCATGAAATGAAAGATGGTTTCAGGAAAGAAAAGATCACCCATAAACGTCACAGGATCACGATTTATAGTCCAAAGAAAAAAATGTAGGACCTAAGGTAGGAAGGACAAAGGAGTTTGGTTAAAAGAAATTCTCCAAGTCTCTCTTCTATGTAAAATAGGTAGGAGTGGGTAGAGAGGCGGGGGTCTCTGCAGCTGTCCCACAGGGAAGTGGATTGTGAAGAGGTGAGAAAGAAAACTTGGTTCAGATTGACTTTGTCAACTTGATTCAAGACTTCTAGAGAGTCTTCATGCCAGGTGGTTTATTGTAGGCATAGTTAAACACAGGAGAATTTGGAAAGGGTTTCTAGGCAACAATCATTCCAAATCCAGGTGCACAATAAAGCTTAATGTGTGACTACTTAGACACTCCTTTACGAAGTATATGTAACCATGAAGGTGGCTAAAAGGGCTAGACTCTACTGTGGTCTCTGACTGAGACAGCCTATCAGTCAGCAGACCATAAAATACATGTGACATCTCTCTAAAGGTTGAGTTCTATTAACTGGGGACTAAAGATAATAGTCTAGAGAGGGAACAGTCTGGGATAATCATTCTGGGGAATTAGGGCGAGGTCTGTCCCTAAGCAAAAAGGTCACCAGGTCGTTAACATCCTCCTCCCTCAACTTTCTAGAAGGAATGCAGGAATTTGATTTTATCTCCTCCATTGTGGAGGCAACCCTGTGTGTTTAACATTCCTTGTTTTCTTAGTGATTCTCTGTGAGTACAATGATCTCATGACCCCTACAAGAGAGGACTGTAAAAGGGAAGCCACCTAGACATGAAGCATCAAAATAGCTGGGCTTTTGTCTATGTGTAGGCATAAAGGCTGTTAGAAGAAATGAAGGCTGCTTTTTGACAAGGCTGGTCTGGGTCTAGACACACCAGCAAACCAAGGCAGCCATCCCCTGGTATTATTTTGAAGGGAAATCAGTTTTGGTTCATTGGACTTATTACTGGAGTTTTTAGAGCCCAAGCCTGGGCCCTGACAGTCCTAACAAGATGACCGAGCACTGATTCTGGATATGCCAATTAAACAGTGATAGCAAAATAGAGAAAATGTGGCCACCCTGGGAAGAGGAACAAATGGGAGAGATCCAGTAACTCCCAAGTCCAACCTCAGGACTAAACCTAAGCCATGAGGCTTAGGTTTAAACAGAGGGAACATGCTATGCAAAAGCAGTTCTGGTCCAGGAGTCTCCTGTCCATCCTCCTCCTCCCAGCTTCAGTCTTTTCTGCAGGAAGGTCTGACAAGTGGTCCACACTGGTGAAACCTCCTCTTGGGAGACAAGTTCCTCCTCTGTCTGTCACCACACTCCAGCCTTTCTACTCCCTCAGCATGGGGTTTCTGGGGAGATGTTGATTCTTGTGGTCCCTTGTCTCAGTGGTTTGGTAGGCAAAAGGAGAGACCAAGTTTCTCTCTTCAGAATTTTTGTTGCTACCAGAGTTGTTACGGTTTTATTTGTGTAGTAGGGGTAGACAGCAAAGATGGATGAAACTGGAGTCCCCAGCAGAACCCTGGGCACAGGAGACAGAGAATAGACAGCGAGAACAGATCCTGGAAGTAAAGAGGGTTTCGGGTTGGGGGCAGGAGAGGCACGCTCATAGATTGACTCATGCAGGTAAAGCCAGTCCCAAATGAACACCCCTGCTATTGATAAGATTTGCAAACGCTCAGCAAGATGTGTTTTAAATTTGTTTACTTTTGTTTTTGAGACACTGTTGGCTCATGTTAAATATAACAAGTAGATAACAGCAGCTATCTGTCTACAATGGAAAGCTGACACAACTCCCTTTAATGGAGTTTATTGAAATGAGAGGGCCTCAAGGCCATGATGGGGCCTCAAAGGGGAGAGAGAACATTAGACAGGAATAATTCAATATAAGTATGATGAGGCCTTAAAGGGAAGGAGAGGCTTCCCTTTAAAGACTAGAAAGGCGCTTCCCTAAGGATGTGACTGGGGAGAAAAAATTTGGGGGGGGGGGAGGGAGGGGAGGAACAGTATGGGGAAGGGCTAGAAGAGCCTCTTTTGAGAGCATCCTTCATCTCTGGACCAAATTCCCCAGGAATCTTCCCAAGGAGTCACAAATTAGCCCCCAGAACAAAGGGAAGGTCTGCTTTTTTTTTTTTTAATGAATTTTTAGGGGTGGTGTCTTCATTAGGGTTTCTATTGCTGTGAAGAGACACCATGAACTCTTATACAGGAAAACATTTAATTGGGGTGACTTACAGTTCAGAGGTTTAGTCCATTATCATCACGGCAGAACATGGTGGCATTCAGATAGGCATGGTGCTACAGAAGGAGTTGAGAGTCCTACATCTTGATCTGCAGGCAACAGGAAGTGAACCGAATTAGGCATAGCTTGAGCATAGGAGACCTCAAAGCCCACCCACACAGTGACACACTTCCTCCGACAAGGGCACACCTACTTCAAGAAGGCCCCGTCTCCTAAAAGTGCCACTCACTCCCTGTGAGCTTATGAAGGGCCATTACTGTTAGTTTTCTGTCTGCGTTGTGTTCTTACCCCTACAAGGAAACGTCACGAAACACGACAGAATCCGCTTATAGAGTTTATTAGAAACAAAGGACAGAGAGTGTGCAGGCCTGTGGAAGAGACACGTGCATGGAGAAGAGAGTGGGGAATATCGCGCCGGACTTTTAAAACCCGCTGGGGGCGTGGCCAGGTCACGTCACTACTCTACGCGTGTGCGTAGATCACATGGTCATGTTGTGCGCTTACATAACCATGCAATGCCACGGGCTCTGATCACGGAGACCCCTTGGCCTGGAACTTGCTAGGCGGAGATATCCGGGCCCATCAGGTATCCTAGCTACAGGACGCTCTTGATGCGGAAATGGCTAGGCGGAAGTGTCCGCCTTGTAAATGCAACCGCGTTGTGAACCCTTCAATTACATTCAAACTACCATAGGTGATACAGACTTTTAGGGGTGGTAGGAAGTTTCACACCACATGATTTAGATAAGTATAACATACATGGCAGGGAGCTTGGAGAGCCAGGTACCATAAAAGGAGAGATGTCAAATCACAGCACAGATTGCTTCTTCACTGTCTGTCCCAGAGAGAGCTGCAGGGAGGTGTGGCCTGGTTCAGGCTGTGGGATTAGGCCTGAAGTGTTTTAACAGCCTGTAATTCACTGTGTAGTCCACACTACCCTCAAACTTTCAGCAATCCTCCTGTCTTAGCTTCTCAGTGCTGAAATTTTAGGTGTAAGCTACCCAGCAAAGAGTGTTTTTGTTTGTTTGTTTGGTTGGTTGGTTGTTATTGTTACTATTTTTTGAGGCAGAGTTTCACTAAATAGCCTTGGCTGGCCTGGAGCTTACTACGTAGATCAGACTGATGTTGAATTCACAGAGATCCACTTGCTTTTCTCTCCCTGGTGCTGGGGATTAGAGGCGTGGGCCACCATGCCCAGCCTAAGGATATTTTTTTTTTCTTTTTTTAAGAACTGTTTCTTCAGTGAATAACAATCCTTTGTCTTGTTTGACTTTCCCAGGAGTTCATGTACTCTCTACATAGTCAGCACATCAGAAGACCACATCCTGCCTTTTCTGTAGGTCAACAGAGTGAGGACCATGTTGTGTGTTTTTTCTCAGGATTCAGAAGCCACAGTAGGAAGTAGAGTCTTTCATCTAGCTCATTTAATGCGATTTTTTTCCCTTTAAAAAAATATGTCTCTGAGTAATGTCAGAAGTGACATCCATAAATTCTCACCAACATGACTGCCTAAACAATTGCTGAAAAAGAATGACACTAAGTGACACACCAAAGTGGGGGTGGGAAAAGCCTATGTGGCCTCGATCCTATGCCAAGAACTACAGACAACTAAGAAATGCTGAGTGCAGGAGAAATAGTCTTTTCCAGGGAAGAGCACAATTGGTTATTCAATACCAAATGGTCAACTGTGAAAACATACATACAAGTAACATTGTACAGACTGAGAAGATTATATTTAGGAATATGTATGTATGTACACATACAAATATGCATGTAATAACAACTAATGAAAAAGAGGCCATGCTGTGGGATGTTTTTGTATGCTATGAATCTATGTTGCACTGATTGGTTGATAAATAAAATGCTGATTGGCCAGTAGCCAGGCAGGAAGTATAGGTGGGATAAATAAACAAGGAGAATTCTGAGAAGAAGGCTGAGTCAGGAGACACACCAGCCCACCGTCCAGAGAGCAGCATGCAATGGCACACAGGTAAAGCCACGGAATACGTGGCAACATATAGACGAACAGAAATGGGCTGAGTGTTAAGTGTAAGAGCTAGACAGTGGTAGGCCTGAGCTAATGGCTGAGTAGTTTTAATTAATATAAGCCTCTGTGTGTTTACTTGGGTCTGAGCATCTGTGAACTGGGTGGGACATAGGAAAACTTCAGCTACAAATGGTGCCCAACATGGGGCAAGAGTTTCCACCTAAAACCTGAGAAAGATTTAAAAAAAAAAAAGATTCTAAAACGGAGCTAAAAACAGCTTCCTAGTTGTCTCTCTTAGGCCAGCTGAAGCCTGTGGGCTTGAGGACACAGGAAAACTTCAGCTGCAAGGCCATGGATCTGAAACAGAGCAAGGAGGGGTACATGGGAGAATTTGAGGGGAGAAAGGGAAAGGAGAAATGATGTAATTGTAATCTCAAAAATTAAAGAAAAATGTTTCTAATTGAAATAGAATTATAGCTCTTCCTGGATACCTTCCCTTAAGTTCCTCCCATGCCCCACCCAAAGATGATAGTTTATTTGATTACATGTGTTACATACATAGATGTGTGTGTTTAAACAAAACCTGCTGTGTACATTTTTTGAGTTGTTTGTATGTAGATGGTTTAAAGGCTGACTACTCAGGGAATGTCAAGGAAGAGAAGGCAGAAAGACAGTAAGAATGAGATACGAGAATACCAGGAAGCCACAAGACTCGTGTGAGACAGTCTCTTACCGAAATGGCTGCACAAACAAGACCAAAACAATGGCAATATCAATGGATACCTCAATGTAGAAAAGGGAAATTTCCTCAGGGTCCCACCCCTAGACAAAGAACTACAGGCAACTATTTCATGGGATTTGCAAAGAAGAGCAAGCTCTCTCACATAATTCAACATGTTCCTCTTCCTTCTAGCTAGCTTCTTGACACTTGCTATGAATTAAAATACCAAAAATACCATTCAAGGTGCCCAAATTATCCAGTCCTTTATTTTGGTAACTTCAACTTAGCCAGCTTCTCCTGACTGCTTAGGTCCTTTTGCCAAGGCTCCTGCGACTCTATTAAGCAAATTCAAAGTTCTGTATAGATTTGAGTCATGTGATTTCATGAGGCAGAGAAAAGGGGAAAGCTTGGAGATCATTTGCAAGCAAACCAGCAGGAATCATCGCACACCAAAAGTTATTCTACTCATCTTGGTTTCTGTCCTGTGGTTGTGGCAAGATACTTGGATAAAAGGTACTCGAGGGAAAAAAAGGGTTATTTTAACTCACAGTCCATCATGATGGGAAAGTCAAACATCCAGTCCCATCACATCAACAACTAGGAGATGGGAATGAATGCAGGCTGCAGTTCAGCATGCTGTCTCCACCTTACAGTCTAAGATCCTCTGTTCAAGGGACCGTCCCACTCACAGCTGAGGGTGGTCTTCTCCCATCAGTAATATAATGATGACAATCATACACAGGTGTGTCCAGAGGCCTATTTCCCAGAAAATTACAGATTCAGTCAAGTTGACAACACTAGTCATCTCAAGAGCATGTTTTATTAATTTAATCCCTTTTATGTCTTTAAAAATAATTTTCACCTGTATTTATTTATTGGTGAGGGGCACGTATGTGCCATGGCATATGTGTAGAGGTCAGAGGACAAATCGATTTGTAACAGACATGCAGACCTTAGTAGGCCCCCAGACCTTAGCACAACTGACTCCATGATGGAAGTACTACTCAGGCTGTAAGTTGGCACATGGACAGCACTGTAGGGGTGGTGGTCTGTGCTTTACCCTGAAGCACCACCCCTGGCAGAAAGCAGGTAACTGCTAGGTTCCCTTCCTCCCCCGCTCTGAGGGGGGCATGGCCTAGGTGGACCCCTTAAGACCTGGAATGCGTATGTGCTCGCTCTCTTGGCTACCTTGAGGTCTTGGATGCTGGATGCTGGTGCTGCAGACGAAGGTGGAGTTCTCTGGAGAACCGCATTGGACCACGCCCCACCCCTCCTGGCTCCTGTGACCAACTCCCTTATGCATATTGTGAGTTAACCCGGAATACATCCCTTTTGACTATCAGACAGACTCAGTGGAACTGACACTTTACAGCACCACCTGCCAAAATGAAAACAAAGACCTAATCCATCAAAGTCCAGAGTTCTGGGAAAGTCTCTAAATGGACTAACCTCGGCTCTGGCTAACTGTTCATGTTAACTGAAGCATGTCAACAAAGGATGTGGTTTTTGTGCTTAAAAGGTCACCCTGAGAAAGGCTTGGTGCTACCCTGGGACCCTGAACACCCAGTGTAGTCACTGGCCGGCGAATAAAGACTTTTAGTTGGCTTACCGCATGTCCGAGTCGTCTCTTTCTCTCAGTGTCCAACTGCTGTGACATGGACAGGCTAAGGACTGCGAGCATATTCCTGGGACTGTCTTTTCCTTCACTGTTTTTCATTTTTTTTTGATGCCTTGCTATTCAATCATGTTTCAATTTTTAATGAGCTTTTTCTTCAAAGTATGTGACAAAGCTGAATGTCGTAAACAGTGATCTGTATCCAGGTGTGTTGTGTATGTGTGTGTGTGTGTGTGTGTGTGTGTGTGTCTGTGTGTGTGTGTCTGTGTCTGTGTGTGTGCGCACAGGCAGGGATTTACAGCTGTGTTTTCCTGCAAACATATGTTCTTAGGAAGAACACTCAGCTGTTTGTGCTCACACTGGAGAGTCTCTTGCGGGTGAGGTGGGTAGAGATGGATCATGAGTAATACTTATTTTCTGCTTAAAGTTTTTTAAAATATTAATTCTTTAAGAATTTCTTATAATGTATCTTGATCAAATTCACCCCCCCTTCCCAGATCTAACCTGATTGCCCATCCTCCAGATGGTATCTTTTCTTCTTTCTCCCCGCCCCCTTTTTTTAGAAGAGTTTATCTTGCCTTGGTCCTCCTGCTCTTAAAATCCTTTCCCCCTCTTCCATGATGTTCCTGGGGAGCCTTCCTGGGGGTTGCGTTTTTCCTGTATTTTGTTGTTGCTGTTGTGTTTTTTATGCCCTGTATCTGCAGATTACAGGGATTTAACATCATGTTGCAGGCGATCAGTTACAATGAGCGGCTCCTAATCCAGGCAGCTGACTGACAGCTCTCTTTGGGGGGGATTAGTGGGAGAATTAACTCTGACTGCAGGTGCTTGCTTCCCATCTGGACTGAGGAACATGATGCGGACTGGTGAGTTATGAAGTTGAGGAAACGGGTCCGAGGGGATGTCTAAGGAGGGAACACAGATGCTCCCCGACTCACACAATCACTAGGAAGTGGCTGACATCCCTGACATGGGAGACTCAGTATTTATTCCAGAGTTGGATCCATCACAGGCAGATCAAGACCAGCCAGTCAAAATGCAGGAAGAATCCATCAAGGTCACCAGGTATCCAAGTGACCTCAGTGGGAATGGCTAGTCCAATAGGCTTCCCTTCCTCCTGGTACTCCTGAAGGAGGGCAGGAAAAATGGGGGTCTCTAAAGGGCTGATCTCTCTCCTTGTCGTTGCTCATGAAGCCAGGAAAGAAAAAGGAAAATCTCGAGCGGGTGACTGAGTCTAGAGGGCAACCACTGACGTTTCCAGGTTCATGCTCCTTTCACAATGACTTGCACGAAGGCACACAGATCATGACAAGAACAGAGATCGTTTACTGATGGCCACAGGAACCTGGAGGTGTTCCATGTGTTCCATGCCTCCCCTGTGGCCTGGCTCCAAGAAGGGAAGAGGCAGAGAGAAGGGGGCTGAAGTGAGGTGGCCAGTGACCTTTTACGAGTCATTACAGTCTTTCCCCTTCTGTGACCTTTCATCTTTCATATCAAACTCCAGAATTTCCTGTTTTCCTGCCTCACCAAAGCTTTTTACTTTTTATTTCTTTTTAACTTACAGATGGATAGCTACTTATCTTCAACGAAGGCTTCCCTCCACTGTTTCCTTACTCACTGTGATCACTTTGATGCACAGACCTTAAAAAAAAAAGCCTCATACTTTTCTGGTCTGAAATAACCTTCAGAGGGAGCCCCCACCTCCCCCCTGTCCCCACACACACTTCAAGCAAGAATCCTGGGAAAAAGTTGAGTCTTCAAAGGCTGACTGACTGATTTAAATGTCAGAACTGTGGAGAGGTTGGAATGTTGCAGGTCCAGAGTCTACTTACACTTTATCTTGGGCCATCTGCAGCCCCCTAAATAACCATCCCATGCCTACCTCTGTGACTGACCTAACATCCTGTGACTAACAGATAAGAAACCTTTTGGAATGTATTATTAAGAAAACCATAGTTTCCGCCTACCAAAAGGCTAAGAGGCGTCACATAGCTCCTGAGGCCTACAGCTCAGATTTCCTTGATTCGCTGTAACTACCTTCTTAACGTTTCCACCAATGTATTCTTAAAAACACCTTGATTTATGACTTCTTTTTGTTCTGTTATTATAAAAACAATGAAATTGCTAGTTACTGGAACATGGAATTTGGGGTAAACAGAATTTGAGTTCCCAGGCCATGGTCCCCGGCATTTAGCTCCAGAATAAATTATTTCTTATTCCCTTTGGTGTGCAAGCCATGTTTTTGCACCAAGAATGCCATTTTACAATGAGATTTGTTTCAGAAAAGGGTAAATGCTCGAAGGTGCCTTATGCACAGGCCTTATTTGTTTTAGAGATTACCCAGACTTAAGCAAGGACTGCTTTACCCACCCAGAATTCACACTTCCCTCACACCAGAGGTTCCCAGGTGGCTAAAGACCCAGAAAGCAGGCAAGGGAGTCTCTTCCTCACTCTGAGGGCCCAGGGCTCATCCAGAACCTGTCTTCCCTCCTGAAAATCTCCTCCCCTCCTGCTCTTAATGAGAGACAGGGATTGACCAGACAAAGAAAGACACTTGGATGGACACCCCCCTTTTCCTTTTAAGATCAGAGACATATAAAAGCTGATCTTGGAGAAGTGTTCAGAAGCCACCGTCAAATTCACTGAGGGCTTTGGGGACTCAGTCCTTTTCGATAGCCTTGAGGGATGTAATGTGACCCCTAAACTAGACTCTGACTCCCAGGGGAAAGACTGTGGCTTTACAAGTTGCTGAAAGACAAAAGGACCAGACACACATGAGCAAAACTGAACAACACCACAATGGGTGAGGTAACAAACACAAGCAGAAAACCAGCCCCCTGGGGAGAAAACGTGCTTCTGAGGTGAGCAAGAGTAGGAAATAGTTTAGTGATGTTGATACAGAAACACAGCCCTCAACTCAAAAAGGAGAAGAGATCATTTATTCTGGAGCCAAATATGAGTGACCATGGACCAGGGACATAGGATAAGGTTACCCCAAATGGATCCCATGTTCCAATATGGAAGCATTTTCATGAAGTTTTTTTATCGTAACAGCCAAGGAAGTCATCAGTGAAGACACTTTTCAAATATGCTGGTGGGAACATCAGGGAGGGGTGGAGGAAACAGAAATGTCATCTATGGGTCTCCATGTTTGTGGTGACTCAGCCTTTTGGTGGGTAGAAAGTCTAGTTTTGTTGACACATTCTAAAAGATTTTATCTGTTGGTCACAGGGCATTAGGTCTGACAGAGGTAGGCAAGGAATGGCTACCTATTAGGGGGCTAAAGACGGCCCAAGATCATTGTAATTAGGCTCTGGGCTTTATGAAATATAAAATAATAATAATAAAATAAGTCTCACGATATTTACAATTCTTTCAGGAGTCTGATTTAATTCAACATGTGGATTGTGGTAAGGGTCCTCCTAGAACAAGGGAAAGACAAGAGGCCTAATCCAGCACTAGTGTGTGCATGCTCACCCTCACCACATTCGTGGGTGCTCAATGCCATAGCAACCCGAACCCATTCCTATAGCTTCTTAATATCATAGACCTGTAGCCTGAGACTACACATGGAGATAGATGTTTCCATACGAGGGGGACCAAGGGGCTGCAATGTATATAAGCAGAAGCCCTACTGTGCTTGGGGCTCAGCCTTTGGATGCCAATCTGCTGAGCCAGTTCCAGCACAAATAAAGCTGCTCCCTGGCAGGAAGCCTGGGTGTCCTGTTTCTCTGTTTAAGAGTCCTTTACAGAGGACCTGCTCTTTTCTCCCTCACATGATGCTTGACTCAAAGGTCAACTTTTCTTATTTTAGCAACTCGCTAAGACAGGCTAGAAGGTATCAAGACACAAAATGCAGTTTTGCCCACAGGAAGTTTGTGGGAGCCTGTTCTTGGGTTCCTCGTGGCTTTACCCAGCAGGTCCGAATAGAGGATGATCAGGACCACGGGCCTGAGTGCAGGTGTCTGAGATGGTCTGCACTTGGCTGTGCTGGGGGAGGAGGTCTTTTGCTCCACCCCTTGGCGTCTCTATAAAAACCCTGGGCCAGAGAGAGTCGGGGCCCGTTGGAATAGGTTCCAGGCCCTCTCGAGGCTATCCTTTATTTTCTATCTGTTTATCTCCGCAAGATTCTCCGCTATAAATCCTTCTATCTAATATTTCCTGCTGATTGCACTCAAGAAAACTCTGGGGAACTGTGGGGGTGGTGGGTAAACGCCCCACAGAGGTTAAATACCCATGTTACAGGGTGACTCCTCCAGGATTGCTCATATAGCTTGTGAGACCAAACAGGGGAACTATACCTTGCAGGTTAAGGGTTCAGTTAAGAATATGTTCCTGTTTGTCTTATGTTAAGCCCTTGCAAGTTAAAGTTCCTGTTTGTGATAAAGAAGTTTTTGTTTGTCCTGTGCAGGTAAAGGTTTCTGTTTGTAGTTAAAGAATAAACTCCTGTTTGTCCTGTGTTAAGCCCTTGCAAGTTAGTTTCTATTTGTAAATTAAGATTAAATTCCTGCTCCTTAGATCTGATGTAAACTGCAAACGTGTTTTTCAACCCACACTAAACTTGCGACCCCATTCACATGATGCACAGCCTGACCCTTGTTCCTTCCCTTTCATTGTCTTTTTCCAACAGTGTAGAGCAGCCAACTCTCTCACCCTGGGACACTTGATCTCTCCTACAAAAGGGACTTCAAGAGGCCAGCAGGGGCTGCTCTCTAAAATTTCGACATAGGGAGAGGCAGCCAGACCGGCCAGTCCCAGGTGCACCCCAGAATAAAGCTTGCTTTAGCTGGACAATTGTGGATTTGGCTTTTCTTTCCGCAATTCTCAGGTTTAACAATCTGAATGGTATCTCTGTTATTAGTAAATGCTCTACACCCCAAACAAAAGAACGATTAAAGAGACCCTAGGACCAACTGGTTGTTACTGAAATTATACTCCAAACTATTCATTAATTGTACAGTCACTATATAAGAACTGTAAACAGGGCCAATCTGATACTGTACAACTAGGCCTGGAGGAAGAGGTGGCAATTTAAGCCTTAAAGATATGTTTAAACCAGGCCCCTATATTTAGACCAGGCAGTCTATAATCTTCTCTTTTTTGCCTTTGTTCCTGAGAAGGAAGGGAATGGAAAGGGTATGCTGATTTAGAACCACAGGGGAGGGGGCGGCAGTGGGGGATGTGGAACGCAAGCCCATGGGGTCCTCCAGTCCTCCCTTAGCCAGTGCACAGCCTCCTTGGCTGAGAGCCGTGGCTGCCATGGCTGTGCTACTGAAAAGACCTCAAGAGGCCACTCCAGCCTCTCCTTCCACCACTTAGGGCCGACCGGCTCCATAGAATCCTGCTCCACTCACATCACACCTACACTACTCAGGGAGGTCTAACTTCCCAGGAGACACTTCTGCTTCCTCTTCCCTGGCGCTCTGCAATTCTCTCAATCCTCCTGCCTCACCACACCCTTTATCAGATGGACTAGAAGAGGAGGAACATAGCTGTGCTCAGTACTGGATAATGCTTCTTGCTTCTAGGAGAGACATTTGAAACAGCTCTGAAAAATGCAGAATGATTTCACTTGCTGCTAGTTCTTATCTTTGGGATGGACACGGGCTTTTTTATTTTTTATTTTTTTATTTTATTATTTTATTTATTTATTTATTTATTTTTAGGCAGGACATGCAGTTACTTCCACTCTTGGTGGATTATGGATTATGCTCTTTTGCTGATCAATAAATCTGCTCAAGTGGATGAATTCATAGTCTTCACCGAAGTGCCCCTGGCAGAAAACAGAACAGCTATAATACACGCCCATTGAGCTGCTACATATTTGCTGCATGAGAAAGAATTTCTGAATTCCTCTGGCCAGCCCTTCAGAGGAGTCAGCAAATCTTAGAATCGCTGGATGCTAGCCATTTGCCCACTTAGCCATTATTAAAACCCTAGGACTTTCTAAAACAAATACAGAAAGAAGCAAAGATAACAACATGGGTGATGAAGCAGCAAAAATGGCTACATCGGATGGAATAGTGTGCCCGGAAAGACTCAGTCCTGCTCAGTGTACTCACCTCTGACTTTCTTCATGGTCATAGATGGTGCCCAAAGAAGACAAAGTCATTGGTTATAGAAGGGGAACAATTTCAATCTCCAAAATAAGCTTTGGCTGGAAACTTAGTGGGAATCCCATAATACCCCTAAATGACCATTTTTTCTCTTCTGGAATATATACATAGCTCAACATCCTGGGCATCAGAAAATACAATCTCTTGGGGTAAACAATATTTTTGGAAGCTTTCCTTAGCAATAGTTCCAAAGGAAACTCAGGGTATTCTGTCCCAAACATAAGCCTGCTAAGCTACTTCATGGGACCCAAGAGCGTTTCTGTTAGGTCTCAGGAAGTATGTCCAGAAATGACAGTCTTGGCTCAGCTCAGTCTGGACTATAGGAGGATTTCTGGTGGTTAGATTAAAAACCACTATCCTCAGGAACATGCTCCTGTCTGTCAAAATGAGTCATTTCCCTGGCTTCTGGAGGAAGGGACATATGGCTCTCTATTGATATATACCTGTGGCGCTGACCAGCATAGCAAAGTCCATGCTATCCTTCAGGATCCTACAGTCCCCATTCACAAGGACCTTTATACATTTCAGAGTCTGCACTGGGATCCTGGCCTCTTTCACCTCCCCACAGGCTTCCCTCCTCCCAGATACCCATTACTCTCTGTATAATGACAACACTATTATTCTCTACATGATGGGGGCAACACCTCCCCACTGCTCTCACCTATTCTCTCTCGCTTCTTACTCCTGCTTCCCTAGTCCCGGCCATGTCCAGTCTGTTGGCCATGTCCAGCCTACGTTTTCTCTCTCCTCTGGACTCTTCCAGATGCCCCTGGATGTTCTCTCTCTTATCCACATAAAAAACTTTCTCCCTGTCATGGAGCAGCCATCTCAGTGGTTTATTTACCGTGCCCTTGGACACAATTTTTCTTTATTGAAAGGACCTTTTGAAACTTGGCAGTTAGACTTTGTCCAGATGTCTCTTTACACAAGTATACAAATATGTCTTAGTGTGAATTTGTTTTCCCGTTGGATTGAAGCTTCCCCTAGCTGTCTCAGTGGAGGTGGGGGGGGGGATTGGATTAGGAAGAATTACGTTCACTTGGTACATTCCTGCTGAATTATATAGCAGTCATGGAACTCATTTTACCAGACACGTATTTTTTTTTTGTTAAATTTGTCCTATTACACAACAATTTCACTGTTTTTGTTACCCTCAATTCTCTGGATTGGATGAACAGATTAATGGCACTATAAAAGCTTTATACATTTATCTTCTGGGCATGGCCCAGCCATGGAGATGATGAAAGCACAGCAACTGTGAGCAACCACGGCTATCCAAGACCGGCTCTTCAACAGTCTGGAAAAGGGGAGATGTTCATGAGGTCCTGGCCCTCCACTATGGCCTATAGATAGGCTGTGGGAGAATGGGGGGGGGGAGGTCATTGCCTCGGTTGAGGACCTCCAGGTGAGCTCACTGGACTCCAGTGGACAGTTCCAACCCCATGGTCACTGGGTAAAACATAGTGTATCAGAAAAAAACAAACAAAGAAAAAAAAAAACCCAAAGACATGAACGTGGGAAAGAGATCTGTAGGATGTAGGAGGGTTGACTGGGTGGGAGGAGGGAAAGGGAGAAAAGGGAGAAAAGGGAGAGTGGTGCTCAGAGTAATTAGCAGTATAATATATGTGGAGAAGAAATGTAATTAACAACAACAAAAAGGAATTAGGACTTAAAAACTCAAATTGTAAACTAGCCAACATCAGGAAATTTTTATGGTGATAAAGTTCCTTAGATGGTGAACATAATGTGTGTCTTAAAGACTTTAATACTATTATATCAATTAATTAGCCATGTGTTTGTTATTTGCTCACCCAGACCTTACTCTAGCCAATTCTGTGAGTGTTTGAGCTTGTGTGTGTGTGTGTGTGTGTGTGTGTTGCTTTTGTTGAGGGTATCTTCTCTTATTTATTTTCTTTATTTATTTTTCTCTTATCTATTACATCCTGACCACAGTTTCCCCTCCTTTCTTCCTAGTCCCTCCCCACAACCTCCCCTCTCCTCCAGCTCTATCCTTTTCCATTTCCCTTCAGAAAAGAGCAGACCTCGTAGGGATATCAATGAAACATGGCATAGCAAGTTATAATAAGACTAGGCACACACCCTCATATCAAGGCTGGATGATGCAACCCAGTAGGAGGAAAAGGGTCCTAAAAGCAGGCAGAGGAGTCAGAGACAGCCCCTGCTCTCACTGTTAGGAGTCCCACAAGACCATCAAACTACACCACCATAACATATATTCAGAGGACCTAGGTCAAACCTATACAAGCTCCCTAATTGTCACTTCAATTTCTGTGAGTCTCTATGAGCCCTGCTTAGTTGACTCTTTGGGCCATGTTTTTGTGGTGTCCTTGACCGCCCTGGCTCCTACAATCCTTCCTGCCTCTCTTCCACTGGGTTCCCTGAGTTCCACCCAAAGTTTGGATGTGGGTCTTTGCATCATCAAGCCAATTTTTTATGCTTGGAAACATTCAAATTTCCCATGACCACAAGGAAAAGATTACCTTATTATTTAGAATAATTTGGATAAAGAAAAATTCCAGGTGTTTTAACCAACAGAGTTTGCCTAAAGAAATTTGTCTCCCTAAAGGAATTCCCTTTGGGTGCTATTTTTGACCCACAACCCTTATATCTAAACAACAGACTACTCATAGGTTCTCCTCTAGGGCCTAGGTGCTCCCCAGCCAAGAGATCTTGGCCAGATTTGCAGTACCAGGCACTGTACTGTACAAAGGAGATACTTCCTCTTTCGGAGCATGACATAAATCCAATCAGAAATGAACTGGTTCTTTCCATCATGTTCGTATCACTATTGTGCCCTTGGGCAGTCTTGTCAGGCCCATCATTATTGTATCTCACAGGCTTCAGAGCTGGTAAGATTGTTGAGGACTTTTCTCTCTCAGGACCCTTTATGGCACCATCTGGTACTATGAAAGGTAGCCAGCAAGGAGGAAGCAGCCATATTTGTACCAGCTCATTTTCTCCATGTCTTATGACCAAAGTCTGTGGTGTATTCAGGCAATAGGTTCTTACCATCAAGTTCTGGTGGACAGCCAAGAGCAACGACAGTAGTCTGCATTGCTTCAGGAGTCTCTGGGACACCTCTGAGCAACAACTCAAACAAAGGAACCCCACACCTGCTGTGGGATGTCTTTCTGTATGCTGTAAATCTATGTTGCTCTGATTGGTTGATAAATAAAGCTGTTTGGCCAATGGTGAGGCAGGATAAGGTTAGGCGGGACATTCCAACTGGAGAGGGAGGAAGAAGGAAGGAGAGGCAGGGAGATGCTGCGAACCACTGCCCGGAGAAGCAAGATGTGAAAATACTGGTAAGCCACAGCCACATGGCAACTTATAGATGAATAGAAATGGGTCAAGATATAAGAGCTAGTTAGCAAGAAGCTTGAGCCATAGGGCATCCAGTTCATAACTGATATAAACCTCTATGTGTTTGCTTGGGTCTGAACGGCTGTAGGACCAGGTGGGACACAGGAAAACTTTCGAATTCGCACACCTGGCACAGGCAGGCATTGGGCTCTTTGACAACCTATGGCTTTTAAGAGAAGCATTAACTCCAGAGAACGACATTTAACCTCTCCTCTCTCTCCTTCTCTCCTCTCTTCCTATATATGTGTGTGTACACATACATATACATTATTATACACACACACACACACACATACACACACACACACACACACACATATACTATTTGTATTTTTAACCATGTTTGTAACCATCCTTTGGATTGTCTTCATTATTGTTTATTTTTTGGTACTGCCAGTACTCAGTACTCAGTGATTACAACCTTATCCTGTCTTCCCTTTGAATCTGTTCCACCACTGGATTCATTTTTGTTCTACTTTGCTACACTGTCCACATACAACCGTCAGTACCGTGTCTGTTTGCTTGGTTTGTTTTCTTAAGCAACACAAGGGAACATACCCCTGGACTCTAACTACAGCAGACTGCTGTGCTGGATCAAGCATGGCCGCCACTCTCCTGGCTCTGGCCCTTTCTGGGGCCATCGATGACTATTGCTTAAACCCTGTAGTAAGATATATAACAATTTCAAACTAAACTCCATGATACGGAGATCTCGTCCAACTCCTACGACAAAAAAAAAAAAAATAAAATAAAAAAATAAAAAATAAAAAATAAAAAAATAAAAAAGCCAAATCCTCTTCCTCAAGCAATAGATAAAACAGGGATGGGGTCTTACAGTCACTCCTAGGCAGGAACCGTTCCCTTCATCAGCACGAATTACAGGAAAATGACTGAACATCCTCCTTCTGCTCATCCAAAGAAAATTTTTTTAGGAGCATAGTTCTCAAGGATGAGCAAGGAGTGTAAATAGTGGAGAGAGTCCCATCAAGATTAACACAGGAAAAAGCCAAGAGGTGCTGCGTACGGTGTGCCCCCCCCCCCACCATCGTTATCTCCACTCTCATTTCCCTACAAGATGGTGTGGCAAGTGGAAAATCTATTTTCAGGAGAAAAGCTCACCTCGGGGGTGGCACCAAAGGCCCAGCCTTTCCCTTCTCATAGCAAGAGCTTCCTAGGGAAATACCATTTCCTTATGGTCCACTGTTTTCAAAAGTCGAATAGCCAAAGAGTGGGGCATAATTGTCTCTGGAATGTCTTTATTCTTGCCAGGAAGGCCAGACTTTTCTACTCCCAGAAACTCTTTTGGTTGATTTATTACAGATCCCAACTGCTGAGTCCACCCACTCCCTGAGTTCTAATTCAGAAAACACAGAGCTTCTCTTTTCTCCTTTTTCTATGTTCATTTTTCAAACGCTGGCCCACACTCTGAAGCTGCATGACTGTGCTGTCCTTGGAGCGCATCCTTTTCTTTCCCTGATGCCCTCCACCCTCCAGCTGCCTCCAGCTGCCTCCAGAGCTGAGAGCCTGCTTTCTCGGGCTCTAACTCAATACTTCTGACCTTTTGTTTCTTTTACCTATTTCCCCCTGGCAGCTGCTGAGCTCTCCAGCTGGCTTGATCTTTATTTTATTCCCTCTCTAACGCCTTCTGAGTTTCCTTCTGAGCCCATTTTTAAATGACTATTTTATCTAGAATAATGAGAAGCTACACACCACGTCCTGGGTTCCTCAGAGACGAAGTCAGCAACCCAAAGAGTAATATTTAAAATCAAACACTGTATTACACTATGTATGCTAATTTGATACTAATGCTGAAGAATCAGAGGAGGAAAGCAGTAAGTCTTTGTTTGCCATCATTACACCACTGTTTTATATATCTATATAAATCAAAACCATATGTACAGTGAGAGACCGAAGCTCCGAATGTATAACAGTCTTGAATCTGAGACAAACTGTTTCAGGCACATTCACGGGTGCTGCGTGGTGAAACAGCACACGTGTTACAAAGCTCTATTTAGAGCCAAGTGAAGCTGCATGCCATGTGGATCAGCCATTGTAGATCATTTCCCATTTGATTTTCAATCACTTTTTGTCAATGAGTATTCAGAAACCACCCACTTTTATGCTCGCCACTTTTTTCTTTTCGTTCTTTCCTCTTTCCTTCTTTCATTTCTCTCACACATGTTGCGTGTCAAAACTGTTCCTGGGGAGACTCAGCATGCACAAATCTACCCTCTCCGTGAGGGTAGGGATCTCATGACAGACCAAATATGGATGCCTCCAAGGCTGAGTGAACCCATGGGATTTACTCAGTTACTTAGAGGACTATGGGTGAGGGGTCATTTCCAGAAACAGCACAGAGACAGTTGCATCACCCAAACACACTCAAGCACAGGTGACAGCTCACAGAGCTGGGTATGTGGAGCACGCTGTCCAGCCTGCAGGCATCTTAGCAGGTTGGAGAGTGTCCTTTCCAAGTGACTCTGGTCTGAACCTCTTCCAGGCAGCTCTGCTGGTTTCTGCTTCTTCTCCAGGCCGCTGGTCTGGTGTGAGTCTTCACAGTGCGGCTTGTCTAAGTCCGCTTTGCAGCTTTTACTGCTTATTCTGGCAGGGGCCCAGTGAATCTGGTCAGTTTCAGGGACTTCCTAACGCTATTTTGAGTTGTTTACCTTCCTGCTTAAGGCACTTCTCGGCAGGATGGAACACTTCAATCTCTGAGGACACTGTTAGACAACATCACCCACATTTGCTTGCATGATCCCATACCAGGTCAACACCTATAATTGAAGATACTTTTCTCTGAACTATGATGACCACAAAGTTCCTTTGTAAAGCATCCTCTTTATGGCAGAAAGTGAAGACATTCTTAAGTCACTTAGAACCAACAGTACAGAATGATGGCTGTCACTTGTGTTCGTAAATTACATTAGTGCCTTTGACAAAAAGTGGATTTGGGCAATAAGAGATGGTCTCATCATTCTAGCATATCACCCACAGTCGTAGACAAGCAGTTACGATTTCTTATAGAAAGATCCCTCTCCTTCTAAGAGAGAAAAAGTATTCACCCACTAGCTTTCTCATTTTTCCAGGACTGTTTTAGAGGAAAATTCTAGAAACCAGAGAATAATCTATGGATTTGATATATCTGGAGTAGTGTGTGTGTGTGTGTGTGTGTGTGTGTGTGTGTGTGTGTGTGTAATATATATGAATGTAAGTATGCAGGTGTGCATGCCTATACTTGTTTAAGTAGAAACTAGAGGTCAACATTTGGGTATCTTTCTCTATTGCTCCTAACTTTATTTTTTTAAGTTAAAATTTTATAATAGTCTTGTATATATGTGTATGGATGATGTGTGCATGAACTTGTAGAGTTCAGAAGCCAACTTTGGAGGGTCAGATCTTTCCTTTCACCTTTAGTTAGGTTCCAGAAATTAAACTCAGGTCTCAGGCTTGTGTGGCACATGCCTTTGCCTATTCTAGAACCTTGTCAATTAATCTCCCACTTTCTTTTTGAGACAAGGTCTCTCAGGGAACCTGGATCTCCCTGGCCCAGTGAGCCCTGCTTTCTGCTGCCTCTGTTCCCTCTACTCCCTGCCCACCCAGCTCCGAGGTTACAGGCACATGCTACCATGTCCAGCTTTTACACGGGTTCTTGGAATCTGAACTCAGGTCCCAGGCTTGTGAAATAAACATTTTACCCACTGAGCTTTCATCCAAGGCCCTGGAGACTTAAAGAAACTATTGTTAAATGGTGGTATGATAAATGGCCTTTATTAGAGGTCATCACAGTGGAGAAGATGAGGTCAGCGATTCCAGGAGTAGTCAAATCAGCGATGACTGCAGTTGTACTTCCAACGGATGCCCCAGCCCTTCCTGGACATCCATTCACAAATATGGTGCCTTAGAGTTCAGGGTAAGACTCTGAATCGGCTTTAGACTACCGATGACAAAAAAAGCCATGCTTCTGTCTCCCTTCAATCCTCTGCTCAGGCTGCTGCTGAGCAACCTCCCACGATCTCAAGGGCAGAGGCAGCCAAATGGAGCAGGCATGCCATTTAGCATAGGTACCACAGGGACTCGGCAGGAGCAGTGTAGCCTATAATTCCCAAAGTGAGCGTCCAAGAGGGAAGGGGAAATAAATAGATCTCACCTGAAGAATGTTCTAGCTAGCGCTCTTTGGAAGAGACCAACTTGAAGATGTCCCTAAGAGTTACTGAAGTTACAAGCCCAGCAATTCCTGCTGGTACATCAAACAGAGTTAAGAGGAAATGTGCCTGGAACATTCATAATATAGCCAAGATCACTGCCCAGATACAGCTGTTTAGAGGAAACTTTGACAATGTAGTCTGTGTGTAAATGGGGGGTTGAAAGTTTAACCTTAAAAAAAAATGTTCCCAGTGGTGACCAGCTCCATGAACTAGATTGAGGGTTGCCAAGCGACGAAAGGTAACAAAGGCTAATTCTAAGTTCATTTAAACCTACACCTGTGAGGCATTATTTTACTATTCTCTACTCCTGTGGAAAAGACACCCAGGCAGAAATGACTCCCCCTTTCTACCCTTCACCCTTCTTCCTAAGCACTCCTATGGCACTCTGCTTACACTGTTAATCTTTGTTATAAATACATTTTTAAATTATAGCACAGGCCGGGCGTTGGTGGCGCACGCCTTTAATCCCAGCACTCGGGAGGCAGAGGCAGGCGGATCTCTGTGAGTTCGAGGCCAGCCTGGGCTACCAAGTGAGCTCTAGGAAAGGCGCAAAGCTACACAGAGAAACCCTGTCTCGAAAAACCAAAAAAAAAAAAAAAAAAAAAAAAAAAAAAATTATAGCACAGTTTTTTATTACATGTTTCCCAATTAAATCACTTAGCCTTTTCAAAGCAGGGACCATGGTTTGTTTGTTTGTAACATTTTTATTAGCTGTATTAATTACTTTTCCTCTTCTTATTGCTCTGACCAAATGCCTAATGAAAGCAGCTTACAGGAAGAAGGGCTTCCTTTTGGCTCATGGTTCAGGGGGATGAAGTCCATCAAGGTGAGGGGAGGTGTGGCGTTGGGAGTGGCTTCATCCAACCAGGAAATAGAGGCAGGAGAACATCATTTCTCGGCTGGCTTTCTCCTTTTCCTCTTTGCAGTCAGTCCAGGGCCTCAGCTGATGGAATGGTGCCATCCACATTCAAGGATAAGTTTTCCTTCCTCAGTTAAAGATCTCAAAATCACACTCACAGATATACCCAAAGGTGTGCTCCATGAATTTTTCATGTGTTTGTTAGAATTGACAAAATTGACAATGAAATTCAACTATCATTCTACCTAAGTATCTAAAACAATATCTTCCCATGCATACCAGGTTAACTATAGATTGAACACCCCAGCCTTGCTGTAAGACCTGCCTTCAATGCCCACTTTCTGGTGAGCTGTTGTTTCCTTGTGAATTGCTACAGACTTTTTGTGCCTCTTCCATGAACTCATTTTCCTGGGTAAACACCATTATAGTTGGGTCTTAACCAAATGCCACTTCAGGGTTTTCCTTGGCACTAGATCCTACACAAAGGCTTACATTCAAACTCACACTTTCATTTACCCCACAAATACATCTGAGTGTCAGCTATGTGGATGATCTTCTAGCAGAAGATGTAAAGCAAGTAAAATCGACATCAATTTTAGTCTTCACTTGGCTTAAATTCTCTGGGAGAATTTAGACAATAAATAGAAAAGTCAAGCTGATTGCTTTGATGAGGATATGTACAAATCATGAGGTACTAGACCTGATTCAAAAAAATCAATAGTGACTACCATGTGTAAGTGAAAACCTTGATTTAAACAAATTAAACAAACAAAAAAACAAAAACAAACAACCAAACAAATAAACAAACAAATACCCCAAAACATAACAAAACAGAGACTGGTATATGTAAGGAGCTGAAAGAACTTCAGAAATTCACACTGACTCAAAAAGAATGCTTTGTCTCTCTAGCAAACTGAAATCCACAGGGACAAGACACAAAAAGGAGAAACACCTACTGCTCTCTCACTGGATTTAAGACACATTCCAGGCAATCTGCCTGGTACTGTAAACTTGGCTAAAAACTTAGATCCAGGGAGATCATAGGCCCTAGGGGGAACTTAATGCTGTTGTTTATCTAACGGAACTCTAAGGTACCTTTTAAATATTTGTGTTCATAACTCTAGACAAGTGCATACTCTTAGCTTTAATCAGTTACGGAAGGCCCCGTCAGATGAATGATGGTGAATTCAGAGGTTCCTGGTTGTACAAGATACAGAGAATAAGGGGCAGATGAGTGCTCAGCTTGAACAAGGAATTTATACTGTCATCTCCAAAGCTCAGAGAATTTTGGGAAAGACAGGGTAGGAAGAAAGTTAAGAGCCAGAAGAAAGGGAGAAGATCTGTGACATACCATCTGGGCAAGACACAGGTATTAACATCATGAAGTCACAGCAGCTGTAGACGCCTGAATTGGTTCTGCACAAGAATGGGCCAAGCAACAGTCAGGCATGGATGGAATAAGGGCTCAGGAGGCCTAACCCTCATCTCTGAGCTATTTGCTATTGATAAATTCCGGGAGAAAGGAAACAGTTGCTTTTATTTGTGTACCCACTGGTGACTGCAGCAGGCTCCAGAGGATAGCTTCCAATCCAATGATCACAGAGATGGCCCTGATTATATGTCACAAAATGAGAGAGAAAACATGAATCTTGTGAAAGGATTTGTGGGGACTAGGGGAGATTGATTGGGATAAGAAGGTGATCCCAGAAGTCATAAGATGGGCAGAATCTGAATACATCATCCAAACAAAAGGAAAAATGTAGCCATAAGTTTTCTTAGGTCCTGTCCAGCCCCACAGTCCCTCAGCTGCTTATAAAATAATCATTCAGAGGCTTATATTAATTACCTATTGTATAGCTTATACAGGCTTCTTGCTAGCTAGATTTTATAATTTAACCCATTTCTATTAATCTATAAGTTGCCACATGGCGATGGCATTACTGGTCTGCTGGCATCTTGCTCTCCTCTCCTTTCTTCTCTCCATATATCCGCTTGGATTTCCTGCCTGCCTCTAAGCTGCCTTGCCATAGGCCAATGCAGCTTTATTTATCAACCAATCAGAGGAACACATATTCACAGAATGTAAAAAGACATCTCACAGCAAGAAAATTATCATTGTCGCAAGAAAACACTTACGACATATAATTATATATATCGAATAACCTTAATATAGTTATATATGGCAATATTTAGAGTTTTCATAGTCTTTGTTTTTATTTTAGAACAATTTTGTTTGTTTAGGGACAGGAGTCCCTCTATTATGCACTCCTCCTCTGCCTCCAAAGTGCTGAGGTTACAGGCATATACAACCACACCTAGTTTGTAGACTGCTTTAAAAAACATAGGGTACATTCTAGAAACAATCAATATTCAATGAATATTACAATTTATAACAGAAAATGGAAGAACCACTTCCCTTTACCTTATCCCTAAAAATTATATATTACGTCTATAATTATAAAATTTATAGATTATGGACAGCTTCACACCCCATTTTCAAGAGCCTGTGTAAGAAAACAACAGTGTTCATGAGCCACTTGGCTGCCCAACATTAGATAAATCCTGTCCACTAGACCTTTTTGCAATGATGGACACCCTGTCTATGCTCTTTGCTATGTATTAACCACATGGACTATCCTACAGCTGAAGCATGAGCGATACAATTGAGGAAACGAATTTTAAACTTGAATTCTCAATGATTTTAAGGTGAATTTATATAGCTAGATATTGCCAGCAGTTAACATTCAGTGTCTAGATTGTGACAAACAGATGTCATTAAGATAAAACCGGAACATCCCTTCATTTTTGTTTGTTTGCCCTGTGAATAGACACATATATAGCTTGCATCCTAGTTGGTTGAGGTCTTAGTGGCACCTTATGTTTGGCTACACAGTAAGGATCAGTTTCACCTCATTATGTTTTGGGAAAGGATCGTGTAAGTACAAACAGTATTTGCGAAGCAGAACGCCGATGTTCATCTATTTTAATTGAAACACTATGGAAAGTATTGGTTTCATGGAATGGTGACTAGAATCACGTGACGTCTTCCATTGCACACCTGCTTTCACCACCATTTCTAAAGGAAGCCCTACTATGTCAAGTCCTCCTATAAGGGGATCTTGAGTCTCTAGAGTTTGAGGCTCTACTTGGGTATTTTATTTCTCTTAATGCAAGGTCAAGACTCAAAATAACCGGTAGTAGATATCGCCATTAAATCAAATGTTTTCTTCTATGTAGTCTTCTTATTAACTACATCTCCTTTATTTATCTCATTAGTCTCTGCTCCATATTATTTATGCAATTAATAAGGAAGAGAAGGAAGTGAATACCCCAGAAAACAAATGTACTTACTATACCTCTTCTACTGGTGAGCAGGTATTTTGAAGCAAGGGCTGTATTTTCTACAACATTGGGCATAGTTCTTTGTACACTGTGGTGGCTCAGGGAACACTTGCTAGTTTGTTTAAAAATATCTTATAGTAATTCCTCACATACTTTAAATGTTAAGTTTCTAATAAAAAAAATGGGGTGAGGCAAATTCTTACCCAATAGGCCATTGTCAGAATGTTACGGGGAATTCGGGAGTAAGCCCCAATTATATTAATCATAGATCAGTAAAACAGATATGATGGTTGGATATAAAACTGAGGATATGGTAAACTGACTCTCCATCAGGACTGAGAGCTGGTATAATTGTTTTGGAAAACAATAGGGGTATTTATCAACATACTTGGTTATAATATTTGAGACTCACTCCCAATTAAAGCATTTAAATTATTAAGAGATTGACATACAAAAGTTACCCATATTTAACATATGTAGCATGATGGGTTTGGAGAGTTTGCACCTGTGAAATCATCACCACAGTCAGAATGATAAACGTTTCCATTGCTTCCAAGTGTCTGACCACCTTAACTATTCGTGTGTCATAAGATCATGTGCTGTCAAATCCACCTTCTCAGGAAGACTTTAGGCACACAACATAGCATTGTTACCTACAGGTATTATTTCCTAGAGCAGATCATCATCATCACCATCATCATCATCATATTACCTAGAATACATTTCTAGGTCCTATTCATCTTGTATTGGTATTCCCACTAACTCTGACACCTGAAACTTTGTATTTTTGACTAACACCTCCATGTCTCCTAGCCTGGGTATTTGGACTAAATACATTTAGCATTATGATATGGCTACAAGTCTATGGGAATCAGAGGGTAGAATGTGGCAATTATCAATATTCTAATCTATGTGCCTGAGAATTTTTGTAGATTATTTGTATAAATGCACTATTTGTGTCTATATTTCATAGCATATTCTTCCATAGTCATCCAGTAGTTGCAAATGGTAAGTTCTCCTTCTTTTCAAAAAGCATAATCCTCCACTGTATGTATATACTACATTTTATTTATCCATTCGTCCACCAATGGACATTTTATGTACTTCCATTTCTTGGTTATTGTCAATAATGTTGCAATGACCATGAGAGTATAGAGAGCTCTTAGAGACACTGATTATAATTCCCTTAAAGAAACACCCCTAAGGGACTGTTGGACCACATAGCAATTCTAGTTTTAATTTCTGAAGCATTTTTATTGCTTTCCTAACTAACTGTTATCAATTTATGTTTCCACAAACAATATTCCGGGGCCACTTTTTTCCTACATCCTTAGCAACATTTATCTTTTGTTTTTATTTTTTAAAAACAGCATTTTAATGGAATTGAAATTTTAATCTCATGATAGTTTTGGTTTGTTTTTCCCTTGTGACTCATGTTCTCCAGTTCCTTTCCATATACCTGTGGCTATTTGCATATCTTCTCTGGGGGAAATCTCTGTTCATTTCTGCAATGTTTGAATAAGAATGACACCCCATAGGCTCAGATACTTGAGTGCTTAGTCACCAGAGAGTGGCTATTTGGGAAGGATTAGGAGGTGTGTGTCACTGGGTGTCCCTACATGAAGGCCCAGAGAGGTCACTTTGTGAAGCTGTGAAGGTGAAGCCTGGATTATGTTAGAGACCCAAACATGTGGGAGATGCCAGAGTTATGGGATTCCTGTTAAGGAAAGTTCCAGATTGGGTATGGAACCAGCCCAGGAGACAGAAAGAGAAAAAGAGAGAAAGAGAAGTACGCTGCAGTCCACAAAGCTGAAAGGAGTAGGCGATCTGAAGAGTCAACATTTGACATCAGACGTGGAGATGCAGAATTTGGAGTTTTCCCTGCTGGTTTTTGGTCTTGCTTTGGTCCAGTATTTCCTCACTAACCTCCCTTTCCTTCCTTTTGAAATAGTTATATTCTGTACCACTGTACGTTAGAAACATGTAATCTGATTTTTTGATTTTGCAGTTATACTTGGGAGATTGCCATGAGTCTCAGAAGAGACTTTGACCTTTGAACTTTTACACAGTACTGATACTGTGAAAGACTATGGGGACTTTTGAAGTTGGACTAAATACATTTAGCATTATGATATGGCTACAAGTCTATGGGGGAGTCAGAGGGTAGAATGTGGCAATTTGAATATGAATGACCCCACAGGCTCATCTACGTGAATGCTTATTTACCAGGGAGTGGCACTATTTGAGAAGGATTAGGAGGTGTTGCCTTGTTGGGGTAGGTGTGGTCTTGTTGAAGGAAGAGTGTCATGGGGGTGGGGGTGGGTGGGAGGTAGGAGTGAGCTTTGAGGTTTCAAATGCTCATGTTAAGGCCCAATCCCCCTTGCCCCCCACCCCTCTTTGCCTACAGATCAGGATGTAGCTCCAATGCTATATATGCCACCATGCTCTCACCATGATGATAATGAACTAAACCTCTGAAACTTTAAACAAGCTCCAATTAAATGCTTTCTTTTGTTAGTGTTGCTTCGGTCATGGTGACTCTTTACAGCAGCAGAACAGCGGCTGAGATAATTTCCTTTGCTAATTTTTAACTGGATAATCACTCCAGGGTTTTGTTTTGGTACATGGATCTTGGGAGTTCCTACTAGATTTTGAATATGAACATGTCATTAAATGAATGTTTTGCAAATATTAGTTGTTTTTCCCCCACCTGATAGGCTGTTTTTTACTCTTTCAATATGCAGATTTTAAGTGTTTGAGGTCTCACATGGCCATTTTCTTTTGCTTCTTGTGCTTTTGGAATCATGTGCAAGAAATCGTGGTGAAGACCAATGTTCTCTACCTTTCCTCAGTGCTTTCTTTCAGGAGCTTGACTGTTTCAGCGCTTACGGTCAAGTCTGTAATCCTTTTTGTTGACTTTTTTCATATGTGAGGTAAGACAAGGACTGCACAATTAAATAATTCAGGTATTGGAGAAGTACATGTGACATTTGTCTCTTCCATATTTACAGTGGTGACAAACTAGAAATGACCTAATTGTCCAGCAATAGAAGGATGAATATGATGTTGACCAGTAAGAAATAGACAAATTTATGACTAATTTAAGAGTTCTTATTTATGTTAGAATATTCAGAGTATAATATTGAGTGAAAATAAAAGGGAAAAAAAAACATTGGGAGAAAAGACAGCAGAACACTGAGTATCAATTAGAAGTGTTTTTTTTTTAATTCTCCTATCCTTTATATTTTTCAAATTTATTTAATATCAGTAGTATGATATCCAGATTATATAATATATAATTTTGAGTTTTCTCCTTCATTTAGATGTAATTCTCATGGAGACTTAGGACAAAATTCAAACTTCTGCAGTGCCAAGCAAGTGTAGATTACATTTGGTTTTATTTATTTATTTATTTTTAAATTCAAGCATCTTGGTTTTGATGAATTGGCTGAAACTTCAGTATTTTTGGGACCACACAAGTAAAAACTAGTCAGGGGTGAATTCCAAATAGGAAAGTGCCAAAAAAGATTTCACAAAAATGTATTTTAGCTTTATTAAACATTAAAAAAATGGTTTGTAAGAGAATAATTGCTTTCACTTGGGAAATTATGGGTACTATAAATAATGGGAGTAGGCTATGAATCAGTTTTTCTCATGACGGGAACAGCTGTATGTCATATTTTCGTACTGATACAGACTGTTTCTCTGCCCAGAAGATGTCATTATTTATGTAAGAAAAAAGGCAACATCATACAGCAGAAAATGGGGTTTGGGAAGCCCAGATGCTGTGCTGTATGTGATGTGGGTATCTGGGGAGTCCAGATGCAATGCTGTATGTGATGTGGTAGAGTTTGGGGAAGCCCAGAGGTAGTACTGTATGTGATGTTGCAGAGTTTGGGGGTGTTCAGATGCAATGGTGCATGTAGGGCCCCAGCACTCTGACAGTCCATTTGGAACTGAATGGGAGTAAGTGCAAACTTCATAGCACAAGGCTTTGTGCAGAGCAGACCATCAGCCGGCACTAAACAGCTTAAAGGCTTAGGGGCTCTCTTTCACCGACTCAGAATATCTGTTCTCTAGGATCTCATTTCTGGCTGACTTTGCCTTTCCTAACAAGCTGCAATGTAAAGAAGAGTGGTTCAAAAGGAGTTAAAAATTATAGAAAAATCCGAGAAAGGTATAAACAGTCTTTTCCTAGAGGATTTGACATTTAAAACTGCAACCACTTTTAATGCCAGGTATCCTTGGTGGCCAGTGACTATGAACACTTAGAAGCTGCAGGGAGCTGGGTTCAGGTGCTCCCTGAGGGCATGGCTTGTAGCTTTCCATTCATTAAGGAATCAAGCCTTGGGAACTGGTCCCCTGTCTGCATTGCCCACTAGAGAAAGAGAGAGAGAGAGAGGAGGGAGAGAGAGAGAAAGAGAGAGAGAGAAGAGGGCAGAAGATGGGTTAAGAGGATTAGAAGATATTTGCACAGTTTATTGCATCTAAGGGACCTAACTTAAAAAAAACAAAAAGCCAAAAAAAAAACAAAACTTGCCTCTTTGGGGTATCAGCGAGAAGCCAGAGAACATAAGATCAGTAACTAGGCTTAAGAAAGGAACAGAAGATAAGATGAGATGAAATTTTCTGTGCAGCATCCTTACAGTGTGAAACAGTTTCCAGCTTTGTGGGATTTTTCTGCAATTGCTTCTTTGGCTCTTCTGCAGCTGTCTCTGAGGTCTCTGGGGTGAAATGCAGAGGTTACTCTTATGAATACCTTTCAAAATCACTTAGCACGTTTCCATGGAAAAGCAAGAGTTTGGATTCCAGAGAAATCCAAAAATGGTCTCTATATCATTTATTTCGTGTTAGGAGGGCTGTTTAACCTCTGGTCCTGTGTTTCCCTAGATGGACCAACATGTCTGAGGACTGCCAAACAAGCATAAGAGCTCAGCAGCTGGTATAAAGCAGCCACATAAAGCATTTAAGTTATCAGGCTTTTTATTTGCTGCTTAATATAGATCCTTATCTTCATAATCAAGATAGAGGAATAGAGTGAATCAGGAAAATGCGGGCCATTCAAGAGCAAAGCAAAGATGAACAGAAATACTGATAAACAACATTGTAATCTAGGAAGCAAAGCAGTTACAGAAGGAAGGTGCCCCACGTCATCCCATCCCCACCACAGTTCTGGGATGGTTTCTGTGGTGATGTTATGCAATGATAGGATTAAGAAACTTCTGGTTAGCTCGGTGGTGGTGGTGGTGGTGGCGCATACCTTTAATCCCAGCACTCAGGAGGCAGAAGCAGGCAGATCTCTGTGAGTTCGAGGGCAGAAACCCTGTCTTGAAAAACCTAAATAAATAAAAATAGATAAATAAATAAATAAATAAATAAATAAATAAATAAATAAGAAACTCCTGGTTCTTCCAGGCTGCAATTCTATGTTCTTTGGCTCTCCTAAAGCCAGACTAGTGAAAAAAATATGAAGCCTGATGCTACAACTCTGAGTCCTTGACTCTGCAAGGATTTTGTACTGGGCTATTGCTTGGAATGACGGAACATCTCTCTTCAGAGGAAAACGCACATTTCGGTTGTGCACACCCTCCCTGCTTTCCCATACAGTCTCAGTGCCCCAGCTCTGGCAATGCTTGATAAAGGGTGCTCACGTCTTACCGAATCCCACTGTCACACCTCCGAGTGCCTCCACGCTGTTATTTGTGCACCCAGTTCCTACATCCTTGCTGTTTCATTTTAGTTGTTTACTCTTAAAACAAAATACACCTTTACTTAAGAGATCAGTATTTAAACTTGGCACTCCATCTTATATCAAAGAACAAATTAGACACCCTAGAAGAGCAAACTGATGTGCACAGCAGGGAAGGTGGGTGACAAGTTTCTGTATTTGTGGGTGCAATCAGTGTGAGCTTCATGGTTGAATTCTTTAGGCTCTAGTTTGAGCTGAAGTCCAAAGTGGCCCAGCTCCCCAAAGACCTTAGGGCCTTATTTTGTTCCAGGAGACAATGCCATAGCAGTAACATGTTTGCTTGGTTACAAGGACTTCCACAGAAACCAGCAAGATCTAGCAGGCACTGAATTTGAAATAACCTAGTGTCTCTGTAATTGCACTTTCAGCATTTTATTTTACAAATCAAATGCATGTAGTAAATCTCTATTATGTGGATAAGAAGAAATACCTATTTGACCTCCTTTTCAAAGTCCTGGATAAATTACATTTGGGTCAAAAGTAAAATCATTGCTTTCAGGGTACAAAGTCATGGCTTAAAACTTACCAGTGAGCTGGGCGGTGGTGGCGCACGCCTTTAATCCCAGAACTCGGGAGGCAGGGCAGGCAGATCTCTGTGAGTTTGAGGCTAGCCTGGTCTCCAAAGCAAGTTCCAGGAAAGGCACAAAGCTACAGAGAAACCCTGTTTCAAAAAAACCAAAAAAAAAAAAAAAAAAAAAAACCAAAAAAAAACTTACCAGTGAATTATATTTTATTATAAACATGTGGTGTATACAGCTTATTCATATTGCTCACTTGGCACCCAAAATATCATTTTATAAAGAAGGAATGCTACATGACGTATGATTCTTCTAGATGATAGGAACATTATAAACTATAATAGGTCCAATAAAATGAAAAAAAAAATCAGAAGCTTTGGAGATGTGTTTGGGAGCTGTTTCTTATAATTAAAAACCTTGACACTTGACCAGGGCAACTGTAACGTCATATATCAAGCATGGAAACCATGACACACTGAAAGCATGTTTGTGAATGCTTATTGGAAAGGTCAAGTATAATTGCACACAAATACATCATAAACAGGACTTGCCATGTGCTAGATGCTTGGTGTGTTGAAGACTTACGTTAAAACTGACCTCACACAGTTGATTGGCTTGATCAGTTTGGGAGGCACCTAGGCAGTGGGACCAAGTCCTGTGCTCATTGCATGAGCTGGCTGTTTGAAACCTGGAACTTATGCAGGGACACTTGGCTTAGTCTGGGAGGAAGGGACTGGACCTCCCTGGACTGAGTCTACCAAGTTGATCACAGTCCTCGGGGGAGGACTTGTCCTGGAGGAGGTGGGAATGGAGGGTGGGCTGGGGGTAAGGGGAGGGCGTGGGAGGGGGGAGAATAGGGGAACCCATGGCTGATATGTAGAACTGAATGGTATTGTAAAATAAAAAATATATATCACAAAAAAAAAAAAAACTGACCTCACTGGATTTACAAAAACCAAGGGAGGAATGAGCAGGTGAGATTCTTGGAGAACAAAAGGGTCAAAGAACAAGGAAAAGAAACCAGACAACACCATGCTCTGCAGTGGACGGAAAGGAAGCTACGAACAACTTGTAGAGGTGAAGTGTGGAAGCGCAGGGTAGGCTTGGAGTGATGAAAAGTGGATCCCAAAGAGGTGCTTTAAGGCATCTGCAAGGCCCCAGGCTCGTTGGTACAAATGAATAAACTGGCATTTGTAAAAGGACGTAGGTACTCGTGTGATCCCGAATGGAGATCTCTCTTCATAGAGATCCATGCCTGTCTCTTAAATAGAGATGGGCTTCAGTCATTCCTCCCATCTAGCTGCTCTGTGCTGGTTTATTTCACACAGGTTTTAGAAGGACACATCGGGAGTTTCTGATCTTAAAGTTAGAGCAGGCAGTTGAAGGTCAACAGCTCTGGGGACTACGATCTTGTGTGATGCTACTGCTGATTACTTTCCCTTCTCAGCAGACGTGGAAGAGAATTGTCTCAACAATGGTGAGCCTCTTTTACAGGGTGGGTTTGTGCTGGCAGCACACACACTATGAGGATGCCAATATCAGTTTGGTTCCTGTGATTAAAATGTCTATTAACTTAGTATTAAATGTGAGTGGAGATAAACGTCAAAGAACACAGCACTCGGGCGGAATGACAGACACACGCTAGGGCCCATATTTATTTTGTAAGTTATCAGTGGTCCAAGAACTTCAGGACCAAGAATAAATGGAGACTGTAGGAGTCTTTCCTGAACTCCATAAGGAATAGATAGGAAGCCAAAGAAAAGAGATGAGGTCAAGAATTGTCTGCTTTTGTCAATGGGAAATACAAACACATTTGACACACAACACAGACAAAAGTATTCACATCGAGGCGGTCTCCATTTCATCTCTCTCTATTGTCTCCAGTAACTCTGAAATTTTATGATGTCTCAAATTTTGTATTAGGTCTTGAGGTAGAGACAAGAGCAAGAGAAACAGGTCCTCTTTTCTACTGAACCTCATCCCCACGTTCCTTCTCTCCCGTTTCCTGGCCTCCCTTCTCTATCACTGGCCATCATCCCTTCTTGTCATTTCCATGTGTGTGTGTTATCTGTGAACTGGGCACGGTATCACATGGCCAGACCAACCCACAAAGGTGGATCGGGCTCTGTCAGATTGAAGTGAATATTTTTACCGAATAGGTTTGAAAAAGCAGGGGCTCTGAAAATCAGGACAGATTTACATGATAGCATTCCCCATAAAAAAGTGTGTTCTGCCCTGTATTTACTCATCTGCTAACAGCTTGGTGAGAAGTATCATTGTGAGGAGGAGGTTTCAGCAGAGGTGTGGCCTTGCTGGAGCTAAGGAATGTGATGAGAAAAAGGGGTGCAGGGTGGGGGTGGGGCAATTCCTCCTTCTCTTGAAATAGCGGGAATTGACCTTTCAGTACAATCTCAGTGTGTGTGTGTGTTAGGTGGGGGAACTGATGCTTGCCTTATACCTGATAATTAGAACAGAAAATCCCCCACAGAGGGTCAGGGAAAGTGCTTGGGAGGATGGTGGAGCATCTGTCTATTTAACGCTCCTCTTTTCTCTGAAGATTTTAAAGTGGAATCCACAGGGCTCGGTGTTGTGTGTTGTCAGGAAGGTACAGTGGAAGAGGCAGACAGGGCAGGTAAGGGCATTGAAAATAAGGAAGTCGAAACAGCCCTACAGATGTCAATCAGGGGAGGAAGGAATGAAGGCAGACAGGAAGAGAGGGCGATCTAAAGGAGGCAGCCTTGAACTGCAGGTCTTAGTGACGGTAACCAGTGACAAACTAGAGTAATTAGTTAAAGGTTACCCAGAGTCTGATGTCTACAACAACTGTCTTCATGTCTGAAACAACTTCAGACGATAACAATTCCAGGGTGTGCCACAGGAGTTTGTAGAAGGAATGAGACATGAAACGGCATCCTGGTGGTGACTCAGACAAGGGAAAAAAAAGTCTAAATCGTCAAACATGGATAAGACGTCATTCTGAAAACGGAAATGGACAGTGGATACAAATGAATGTTATGGGAGTGCCACATTCTTCAATGAATAGCAGTGGAACCGAGATCAGTCGTTGACAGCAATCAAAAGTTGTAATAACGTCATTGCTTAATATAACTTTCTAGGAGAGCAAGAAATGCTTTAATGAGAGGAGGAAGGATTTTAAATTTATATGGAACAAGTATTAAGTTTTTATGTACTAATAGAAACCACAGAATTAGTGAAGCTGGGTTGTTATTTGTATTTTTTTAGATAAAATTTTAAATGGAAAATGAGTTTGCATCTTATAGAAATGGTAGGTATATTTTCCTCATACTTCACATGTTTTCTTTAAGCCACACTTGCTGCCTGTGAGTTTCTATGAGTTTTAGGCTTTCAATTGTTCTATGTGTCTGCATAGCTTAGCTATATAATATGTTTACTATTATGATACATCATATACAACACCCAGATCTTGTGACTCATCGTTCCTGGGAATATTTGAGGGTCATTTAATCACTGATTTAATTGTATGACTGATTGATGGTCATGAACACAGATACCCACAGCTGGACAAAGTTCAGGGCGAGTGACCTTGGAGCACTCAGCCCTAACCGGCAGTCTTTATCACACTTTTCCCTCAAGGCTCAAGGGTCTAAGCCGAAGAGGAAGCAGGAAGATTGTAAAAGCCAGGGTGGTGGATGACTCCAAGGAAATAGCACTCTCTAGACACGGCAGGACTGATACACATATGCACTCGTAACTGTGACAGCATGTACAACCGACACAGGCTTAAACCACACAAAATTCCAGCGCTGAGAAGGGGAAGCGGGCATAAAGACCCACCCCTAACCAAGAAGTCAGCTATTTCCAATTAATAGCTGGTAGGAGAGGGAAAATCCGTTTTCTTCAGCGGAGTATATACACTCCAGGGAGGCCCCATGCCCAAGGAGGCCAGCCCCAAAGGGGCTCTGTGTTTGTGGGTACACAGAGTTGGGTGCATAGGGATGGGGGAGGATCTGGGCGGAGTTAAGAGAAAAGAAAGAATATGATAAAAGGGGTGTGTGATTTTTTTTTATCTTATGATTTTATTATTATAGAGCCATGAGTGCATACTCCTGAGGTCAAGACTGGTCACGAAAGAGCATCAGATTAAGCTAAATCTCTATCCATCCAGCTTTTTATCCATTCATTCTTGTGTTTATTGAGCGTATCTTGTATGTCATACAATTGCATTAGCTGCAGAGATTTTTTTTTTTTCTTTTTTTTTTTCTCCGGGCCTCCCGCGTGGTTTGGTGGCTGGAGAGACAGCCGTGGGTGCTGGGAACCGAACTCTTATATTTTTGGTTGTGAGCCTAGCCTTTAACGGCTGAGCCATCTCTCCAGCCCAGCTGCAGAGATTTTAAAAAAGATTAATCTTGAATCTTTGTTCTTGAAAGGCTATGGTCTAATGGCAAAATCAAGTACATACCATTGTTGAATGCTGTAATAGAACACTGCCCATTGTGTGGAAGTCGCAGAAGGCGTCATTGTTGGTTTTAGTCAGTTTGGCATATACCTAGACATGTCTGGGAAGAGAAAATTTCAACTGGGAAATGGCCTCCGTCAGATTGATCTGTGGGGTATCTCATTAATTCTCATTGATGAAGGAGGTCCCAGTCCACTGTGGGTGGTACCAGCCCTGGGAAGGCGGGCTTGGGCTGTAGTAGAACCATACTTAACCATGTGCTTGGAAGCAAGCCAGTAAGCTCTGTTCCGCCATGGTCTTTGCTTCAGTTCCTATCTCTAGGTTCCTTGAGCTCCTGCTGCGGCTTCTCAAATGATGGGATGTAACCTATAAGCTAAAATAAACCCCCTCTGCCCCCCAAGTGGCCTTTGTTCAGTGTCTTATTACAGCAACAGGGCAGCAAAGTAGGACAGAAGACTTCACAGAGATGTCAACGGCTAATTTACTTCCTGAAATGAGAGAAGTCAGGCAGGTATGTGCCAGAAAGCCACTGTAGGTAAAAGGCAAAGTACCTGAGGTGTTGAGAGCACAGAATAAAGAAGAGAAGAAATGCAGGGTATGTGGAAGGAAGAAGCAGGTAACACGGGAGAAAGCAGACAGGAAGTGGATCTGAAGGGCTTTAGATACAATGATTAGGGTTTAGATTCTAACCATAAGAGTTAAGCCTACATAAGATATAAAATAATTTTTTAAACTGTAATGTTAATAACATGGATTGTAATGGACTTGGGTGAAGGCAGGGAGACTTTAAGACAAGCAGTTTACTTCAAAGACTATTACCGAGACTGAGAAAGAAAAGCACTGGTGTTGAGAGAAAAAAAAGAGGAGTTTAGAAGATGAAACACAGGGCTGATGACTGAAAAATAGGCTAAAGAGTCCTCTGCCTACCTGCACCATTCCCACACTCTCCGGCCTAGCTTGGATCATGTGACTTGTGCACCATCCTAGCCTGGTGAGTGCTCAGGTCCCTGCCTGCCTGCATTGTGCACACCAGCCCAGCTTGACCCAGCTAGGAGTCACTTTTGCATGCTTTCTCAGTAACCATTGAATTGGAATCACTTCCATTTCTCCAATTAAAACAAAAACATTGATTATCTGAAGAACTGACATAGGTCACATGCCCAGGTCACATTCCCAAAACACAAACAATATCAACAGTCAAGGCAATATGTCCCCCTCCAAAACCATGGAGATGTTTTCCAATGACAATTGCCTAGATGAACCCAGGACATAGAACTTAAAAGAATAATCACTAAGATGACCAAAGAATTCAAGGGGTTTAAAGAGAACACAGGCAAACACCTTAAAGATGACAGGAATAACTCCTGAGCGCAGTTCAAGAAAACACCAATATATGGCTGGATGAAATGACAAAGACAATTCAAGATTTCCAAAGTAAATTCAATATAGAGATAGAAATACTGAACAAATTCAAACAGAAATGAAGACTGAAGAACTCTAACCCAATTTAAAACCAGAAAGGACAGCCTCACCAATAGAATGGATCAAGGAGAAGATAGAAAATGAGAGAAAAAGTAGATAAATGGAACCACTCAAGCAATTAAAAGAAAAACATAAAAGGAAAATGCAGAACTTTGAGACACCACGAAAAGACCAAATCTATGAAGTATAGGCATAGAAGGGGGAGAATTCCAGGAATAGCATAGACTGTATCTGTTTAACCATCAAAGAGGAAGTCTCCCCCAACTTAGAGAAAGACATACCAATATAAACACAAAGGTGCATAGCACCAAATAGATAAGAACAGAGAACCCCATAATGCATATTATAGTTAAAACACTAAATATACAGAATGAAGATTGTTTGATGAAAGCTATAAGTGAAAAAAAATTACAAGTCTCATATAAAGAAAAGCCTCTAAGAAAAACAATTTACCTCTCAAAGGAAATTTTATAAGCCAGAAGAGCTCAGAGCAATTCCATGTTCAGTGAGTTGTGTGGGTAGTTCTCAACCTTCCCAGTGCTGTGACCCTTTAATACAGTTCCTCATAAAATTATTTTTATTGCTACTTCATAACTATAATTTTGCTGTTATGAATCATAATGTAAATATCTGTGTTTTCTAATGGTCTTAGGTAACCCCTTGTGAAAGGGTTGTTCAACACCCAAAGGGATCATGACCCACAGGTTGGCTTAGAGCAATGTTCTCTATATTCTAACAGACCACGCTACAGTCCGTATGGTCATAACAGTCCATACTACTCCCAGGAAAACTATATGTGACAGCTGAAGGAAAAAGGAGAACTCTCTGTGATATAAACAGCTAAAGGAATTCATGTCTACTAAACCATCTCTACTAAGCATATTGGAAGCAATGCTTCAAACTGAAGAGAGGCATGAACATGGCCAAGAGACAATAGAAAGAAAAGAAAATTATTATTACTAAGACACAAAAGAGAACCAAGAACACAAACAGAAAAGAAAAAGAAAATGACAGCAATTTATACCTGCCTTTCAATAGCAACTTTAAATATGAACGGCCTCAATTCCCCAATCAAATGGCACAGGTTAACTGAATAGATTAAGAAACAAAATCCATCTTTTTGTTATCTACAAGAGGCTCATCTTCCCTTCAAAGATAAGTACTACTTTAAAGCGAAAGGATGGGAAAAGGTTAGAAGCAGATGGGACCAGGAAGCAAGCAGGTATGACTATCCTTACATCTGACAAAATCATCTCAAACTAAAATTAGTCAGAAGAGATAGAGAAGGAAACTTCATTCTAATAAAGGGAATGATTAACCAAGAAGACATTACAGTCCTGAACATATTTACACCTAACTCATGAACATTCAATTTCATAAAAATCATGCTATTGGACTTCAAGACCCATATTAACTCTAACAACTCAGTAATTGTAGGTGATTACAATATTCTACTTTCTTCAATAGACAGGCCATCTAGACAAAAAAAAGTAATAGAGAACCACCACAATTAAATGACATCATACATCAAATGATCCCAACCAGTATCTACATAATATTCCACCCAAACATACATTAAAGAATACATGTTCTTAGACGCCCACGTAAACGCCCAGGCTGTTGCCAAGACAATAGGTTGCTCTCCCCAAACTGACAACAAGGCCCCATTGCTACAGACAACACCCCCACAACTCACTGAACATGGAACCTTCATAGAACCTTCACCCCTACGTTTTAGTGCCTTTGGTATGGGAAGGTACTCTGCAGGCCACCAAAAGAGAAACATAAACACCAACCCAGGCACAAAACCTTTTACAATCTGTCCTGCCTGTAAAATGTGCTAGGGTAACAGTGGCACAAAGCTTGTGGGAGTAACCAACCAATATCTGATTTGATAGAACCCATATCTGATACTGCTTGGGTGACCAAGAACCAGAGACCAGATAGTCCAGAGACCTAGAGTAAAACCAAGCACTACTGATCAAAAAAAAGGGGTGGGGTCAATGAAAGGACTCGTAATGATTTTCTGCTGTACTCATAGATCAGTGTCTTATTCAGTCATCATCAGAGAAGTGTCCTCTGGCAGCAGATGGGAACAAATGCAGAGACTCACAGCCAGACATTATGTGGAGAGAGTCAAAATGGGTTGTCTTCATCCAATCCCTCCCCTCAGAGCTCAGGGAACCCCTTGGAAGAGGATGCAGAAAGAGTGTAAGAGCAGACAGGATGGAGCACACCAAGGAAACAAGGCCCTCGAAATTAACTAGGCAAAGCTCCCAGGGGCTCCCAGAGACTGAAGCAATAAGCACAGGGCCTGTATGGGTCTTCACCAGGTCCTCTGTGTGCATATTGAAACTTTCAGTTTAGTATCTGTATGGGACTCCTGAGTGTGTGAACAAGTCTCTAACTCTTGTGATTTCTTTTGGGGCTTTCTTCCTTCTGTTGGTTTGCCTTGTCTGACTTTGATATTGTTTCATCTTATATTTTATTTTGTCATGTTTGGTTGTTATCTCTTAGAAGCCTGTTCTGTTCTACTGAGAGACAGAAAAGGGAGTGGATCCGGATGGGAGGAGAGGTGGGCAGGAACTGGGAGAAGCAGATGGAGGGGAAACTGTAATCAGGCTATAGTGTATAAGAAAAGAATCTATTTTTAATAAGAGGGAAAAAGAAAATGCAGTCATGTTCAGTCAGTAAGGAAAATAAGTCAAAGAACTAGATTTGATTGTTTCTCATATTATTTCACTAAACCCACACAAACTGTGGTTAACATGTAGTTAACATGTAGTTAGACAACTCACCTTTTATTTTAGTTAGCAAAGATGAGCATAATGGCTGCTTCCTAAGTCACTGTCTTCTTTTATAAATGAGATCAGTTAACTCTTACTAGGAGTGCTGGCCTCCTTAATTTCACCTTTTCAATGGGAGATAATAAAGTACACCTTCAAAAAAATAAAGAAAGAAGAGAAGCCCATGTAAGTTACTGAAAAACAGCATTTACTCGGACACAAAGCAAATCTCAAAGAATGAAATAAACTGAAATAATTCTGTATATCTTATCTGACCACAATGCAATAAAGTCTGAAATAAACAGAAAAGAATCTCTAGGAATTATCCGAACACATGGAGATTAAACAGCAGATTACTACATGGTGAGTTAGTTCAAGAAGAAATCAAGATGGTTGTAAACATTCCCGGAAATAAAGGAAGATGAAAAGAACACATACCCAGACCTCTGGGAGACACTAACAGCAGTCATAAGACAGTCGTTTCCAGCTCTAAGTGCACGCATTAAAACATTAGGAAGAACACAAACAAGCCACTTGATGATGAGCTAAAGCACTCAGAAGAAGAACAGACTGAATCAAAGTCCAGGAGATGGAGGAAATCCTAAAAGTCAGGGTAGAAATGAATGAAACAGAAGCAAACAAACAGTATAGAGAATCAACAAATCCCACAGCTGGTCCTTTGAAAAGATAGCCAAGTTCAACAGACCCTCAGCTGAGTTAACCCAAAGGAAGGAAAGAAGAAAGAGAGAGAAAGAAAGAAAGAAAGGAAGGAAGGAAGGAAGGAAGGAAGGAAGGAAGGAAGGAAAGAAAAAAAGAAAGAAAGAAAGGAGGGAAAAAGATCAAGAGGGAAATACTGCAATAGACACCAAAGAAATTTAGAATGTTCTAATGGAATATTTTTAAAAACCTATGCTCCATTAAGTTAGAATACCTGTCCAAGAAGAGATCAGTGACCTCAACAACAACAGCAACAATGAAGACGGAAACAGCAATAATAAACCTTCTCACTAACAAAGTCTGGCACCAGATGGATTCACAGTAGAATTCTACCAGACTTTCAAAGAAGAACCGCAACCACCACTTCTTAAATTATTCAAAAATAAAGAAAAAGAAACAGAAGGAGCATTTTCAAAGCCATTCTACAAAGCCCCATTGCTCTAATATAAAAGTAGGTAAAAATACAACAGAAGAAAACTATAGACCAACAGCCCCGATGCACTTAGATGCAAAAATTCCCAATAAAATACTTGCTAACTAAATATAGGCACATAGAAAAAAGATCACTCACCATATTCAAATTGGCTTTAGACATAGATGTAGGGATGGTCCACTATATGCTAGTCAATAAATATAATATATAAATGGACTTAAAGACAAACTCACATGATCGTTTCAATAGGTCCATAAAAGGTCTTTGATAAAATCCAACATGCTTTCATGATAAAAGTCCTAGAGAGAGTAGGATTAGAAAAAAACAATTCAACATAATAGAGTATTATATGACAAAGTCACAGCCAACATTATTCTAACGGTCAAAGCAAGCCCTTTAAAATCATGAACGAGACAGTTCAATATCCCCACAACTTTTCAACATAGTGCTTGAAGCCCCAGATAGATGGATAAATATGGCAAGAGAAGGAAATTAAAGGGATCCATGTATGAAAGAAGTAAAATTATCCCTATTTGAAGATGATACGGTATCATATTTAAGAGGTCCCTCCAAAAGCTACTACAAAACTTCTAGAAATGATTAACAGTTTCAGCAAAGAGGCAGGATACAAAATTAACTTACAAAAGTCTTTCTGTAAACCAACACCAAACAGGCTGAGAAAGAGATCAAGGAACCACTCCCTTTCACAATTACAGTCTCAATAAAGGTAAAGTATTCAGAAACACACTTAACCGAGGAAGGGAAAGGCCTCTAGAGTGAAAACTTCAAATCTCTGAAGAAAGAAATCAAGGAAGACACTAGAAGATGGAAAGAACTTTTAAGCTCATGGACAGAGAGAATAATACCTATGACATTCTTCACAGAAATTAAAAAAAAAATCTTAAAAGTCACAGGGAAGCCTCAAAGATCCCAGATAGCCAAAGCGACCCTGAGCAAAAAGAGTGACCCTGAGCAAAAAGAACACTGCTGGAGGAATTTCCATGCCAGAGTTAAAGCTTTATTGCAGCAGTGTAGTAATAAAAACAGCATGGGCCTGGCATAAAAGCAAGCATAAAGTCATTGGAACAAAATAGAAGACCCAGATATTAGTGTACATAGTGACAGCCATGTGGCATTTGGTAAAGATGCTTCAAATTACACCCTTACAGAAAGAAGGCACTCAAACCATACTGGATGCCCATATATGGAAAAATGAAATTAGGTGCATGTCTACCACTCTGCACAAAAATCAACTCCAACTGGATCAATGACTTCAATGTGAAGCCTGGGACTCCAAAACTGCTAGAAGAACATGAAAGGGTGCCCTACAGCATGTAGGCAGAGGAAAGGACTTTCTGAATAGGATTGCATTTGCTCAGGGATCAAGGCCAGGACCTTATAAAACTTAAAATCTCTTTATAGCAAAGGAAAGGAAGCCTCAGAGTGGGAATCTTTGCTAGCTACATCTCCAATAAGGGGTTAATATCTAGACCATAGAAATAACTCAAAAAAAAAAAAAAAACAAAGAATTGGGGAAACAAATGGCCCAGTTTAAAAATGGGCTATGGATTTGAACAGAGCGTTCTCAAAAGAAGAAATAAAAGTGGCTAAGAAATAGCGTTAAAAGGGTTCAGTATCCTTAGCAATCAGGGAAATGCCAATGCAAATTAGGAATTCATCTTACCCCAGTCAGACTGGCTGAGATCAGGAAAGCAACTGACCCCAAGTGCTGGTGAGGATACAGAAGGTGGGACCCTCACTCACTGCTGGTGGGATGACAAACTGGTGCAGCCGCTCTGAGAGTCAGTGTGGCGACATCTCAAAAAGTTAACAATGGATCTGTCAAATGACTCAGCCCTGCATCTCCTGGGCATATACCCAAAGGATTCAATGTCCTACTATAGAGATACTTGATTAACCATGGTCACTGACAGTAGCTAGAACATGGAAACAACCTAGATGTGCTGCAACTGATGATGGACAATCAAACTTATACATAGCAGAATTGAATTCAGCTGTAAAGAAAAGTGAAATTTGCAGTCAGATTGTTGGAACTGGAAAATATTATATGGAGTGAAGCAACCCATATTCAGGGAGCCAAATGCTTGTGCGCTTTGTCTCACTTGCATATCCAAGTCTGAACCTTTAGATCTGAACATATAATCGGAAGTAACCATAGAAGCCAGGAAAGTAGAAAGGGACCATGGGGAGAGGGCCAGAAGGAGCCCTAGAGAGGAGGGTAGTAGAACACAGGTGCTAAAAAGATGGGGAGGAGAAAAATGGGAGCTTTAATTAGGGAGAGGAAGGGTGATACAGACAGAGAGAGGGGGAGGAAAGAGAGATAAATAGCACTAAGGATATTTGAAAAAGCCACAGGGAAACACATTATTTCATAATCTCACTTAAAATACATAATATATTTAAGTGTATACATAAACATATATTTTTAAAATGTAAACATGGTGACATACACGGGGTAATAACACTCCTCCCTCCAAGAGCCATAGACAATCTAGCAAGAGTTCCAGTGCCACGCATGGGAAATCCTCCTTTGAATCGGTCAGGGGGACCCACGAGACTCCCAGAACAATATGGGCTATTGCACTGGCTTTGGTTGCCTCCCAGAATCTGAAGTTAAGTTCCTATTGCTGAAGATACAGCATACTTTGGACACAGGACTTGGAGGAGTTGAGCTGGAGACCTGAAATCCTCCTCCCTAAGGACTAGCTCTTATATAGTGTAAGAAGTAGTAGTCACACCTGGATGGAAAGTCGAAGAACCACACAGCATGTTCCCAGGTGGAGTGACAGTGGCACTTTTATCTTGGGGGTAGCTAACATTATTGGACTTAACTCCTATTCAATAAGAGGGAGTTCAATGCTCGGTTCTGTAAATCTAGCCAACCACCCATGGCTGAAGGGGTCATAGACTCCAGACAACTACTGCTTTTTTCCTAAACCAACATAATTTCTAAATAATTCTACATATGTTTATACCTACAGGCAAGGGTAGCTCTCACCCCTCATGAAAAATAAAGCTTCTTTTTGCAGTAGAGAGAGGCTATTACAAAAATCCACAACTGGTCAAAACAGAGAATAGATGATCCTGGGGTACTTGGCCCCAGTTCATTTATCTTTAATTCACTCTTATACTGAAAGTTCAGGAAACATTATGGAAGAAGGAGCAGAAAGATAGTTAGAGCCAGAGGACAGGGACTCCAGCTGCTAAATAGTGTCTTCAGGATGTGACAGGCATGCTGCACTCATCTGTGGGTATAAGGTATAAAGTTAGAAATTACAGTTGTTTAGGAGAATGGCACTCATAGGTTTTCCACTAGAGCCAGTGACTTCTCCAGTCATGAAATCTCAACAATGTGCTTAGCTAAACAAGACTTGTATAATGACAACCTTGGCTGACCTACCAATGTGGATGGGGAAAATTTCAAAAGTCCCTACCCTAAATGAAGAGTTACAAGCAATTAATATAGGAGAATCAGTTTTCTTCAGGGATGAGCTCCATGATTGGTTATCCAATCTCAAATGTTCATCCCTAAACACGTGCACATGGAAACAATACTAATTTGACTCAGTAAGTTGTGTGTGTGTGTGTGTGTGTGTGTGTGTGTGTGTGTGTGTAACAATAATAAAGAGAAAAGTGCCATAAATTTTAGAGAGGTTGGGGGCACAGGAGGAGTCGAAGAGGGAAGAGTCGGGGACGGGAATGATGTAATTGTAGTACTCATGAATGAAATACTCAAATAAATAAATAAATGAAAAGAAGTATGTTGGGAATGAGGAAAAAGGAGATCCATTTCAAGATGAGTGTGGAGTCTCCATCCCAAATTTACATGTTGTCTTGTGATATTACTAATTTCAAACACAGGAGAGAAAGCAGCAGATGAAGTGAGATTAGCCGTTTAGGAAGTGGGAAGAAAATGCCCCTTTTGCAGGATGGACTTGAGAGGCCTGAGAACTCTCATTGGTGGCCTTTGGTAATTGGCCTCCGAGTTTGAAAGTCAACAGAGTTCAATTAAAGTACAATTTGGGATTAACATCTAGTGGTCTACCAAGGCCACAGGAGTAGCCTACCTAGAGGGAAGGAAAAAGGAGCACAAATGCTCAGCCTGGAAGGACCAAGAAAGATGAACTTCAGAGTATCCACAATGCACATACAAAGGAACTTCATTCTTCAAAAACCTAAAGGTAGAACTGCCATATGACCCAGCTAGCCATTCTGGGGTCTGCATATATCCAGACAGCTCCAAATCCTACCACAGGGATATCTGCACATCCATGTTAACTGCTTCTCTGCTTACATTAGCAAGGAAATGGACCAACCTAGATGCCCATTAACAAATGGATAATGAAAATGTAGTATATATACAAAAACAGAATTATTACCAAGTTGTAAAGTAAAATAGTGAATTTGCAGGAAAAATGGACGGATTTAGGACAATATTAATTAAGGTCGCCCAAACTCAGAAAAAAAGAGAAAGAAACATATAATGTATAGATGTTACATATAAAAACATCTGTATGTGTATATGGTATAATATTTAGGAAAGAGACCAAGAAAAGGTAACACTGGGTGAAAAAGGGGGACAGAATGCAGGCAAAGGGCACAGGAATCACAAAAGAGGATATGAAGTAGTTGTCTTTCTGGTTTCAACTGTGTCATAGTATTTGTCTCTTATTCTGTTTTTGCATTGATAAGTGCATAAGAATGTAACTGATAGTGAAAGTAGAAAACTCAGAGTCGAGCTTCAGAATGGTGAGTCTCACTGTAGAGAAGTTCATGGAAGACAGACAGAGTTTGGGAATGGGCAAGTGTTCCCTTGAGTGGCTTTCTTAATCTAGCTGTGTGAGGATTTTATTTTTGACTTCATTATAATAAAGTGATTTTAAAAAGTAAGAACAGCCGGGCGGTGGTGGCGCACGCCTTTAATCCCAGCACTCGGGAGGCAGAGGCAGGCGGATCTCTGTGAGTTCGAGGCCAGCCTGGGCTACCAAGTGAGCTCCAGGAAAGGCGCAAAGCTACACAGAGAAACCCTGTCTCGAAAAACCAAAAAAAAAAAAAAAAAAAAAAAAAGTAAGAACAATTCCTGTTACTTGAAAATTATCTTTGTGGAAAGAAGTAAATATAGTTTCCTTATCAATGCCATCCAAACCGGACTGGATGCCACCGCAGAGAGCCGGGTTGAGCGCAATCAGCACGGGGGAACAATAGGAAATGAAAGAGGGTGTCAGATGGAAGCAGCCCCTGAGCCCCTCCAGACGGCCGTTAGCCTGGGAAGACACCCCCCACCCCAGGGCTGCCAAATCTCCCAGTATTCTAAAGGGAAATACAAGCATATTGTCTGACAGAAACCTTTCTGGTTATAAAGTCCCTGTGTATGAATTCAGCAAGAGGACAATATTAATTAAGCACAAACTATGTATAAGACACTAATCTAGGGTTGGGGATTTTTGTATTTAATAGAAGAGACCAAAGTCTTTTTGTGGATGAAGTTCACACTCAGTTGTGGGAATGCACACAATTATCAAATGAGCAAAGGTCATGTGTTGAGGGGAGCACTGAAGGACTATAAATGGGTACTTGATCTATAATTTGGGAGTATATTTCTATATCAAACACAATGGCATAAACGTACCCTACCGAAATATTTAGATAAAAGGCCTTGGGGGATGTAAGGAGAGCCACAGAGACATCTGTTTTCAGATTCAAACAAAGAGAAAACAGTAGTTACTAACTCTGAGTAGGACTTTGCTCAGTGTGGGATTTTGTTCAGTGAGCTCAAAGGCCAGGATAGGGAAAAGAGTCAATACTCAGTGGAGAGTATTGGGGAGATGAAGGCAGAGAAAAAAGGGAGAATCGGACCATAAGGATCTGGTCAGTGATTGCGTCTGAGTTTGTGTCCTGAGATTAGGAGCTTCTGAGTAACCTGTCCTCGGGAACTTAAGAGTGGGGGGGGGGGGCAGACACCTCCCAGAAGCTCTCCGCAGTGGCCCAGGCAAGAAAGAAAGACTGCTTGCTTAAGATTGTCATAGCCGAAAGGGCAAGCCTGTCAAGTGAGCTGTAATTTGAAGGCTGAGAGGAGAGTATATTCGTTAGATTTCTAGGTGGAGTATGAGACAGTGAGGCAAGAGAGATGACTCCTGGGAACGTGACCTAAACCGAATGGAGAACGGAATAACATTCGCTCGAGTGGGGAAACAGGTGTGGGAAGAAATGGTAAAGACTGGAAGAATGGTAAAGAAATGGAAAAGAGACCCTTTTTCTCTACTTCTAGCTTTAAAGCATCTTTTAGATCTCCCAGTGGAGTGCCATTTAAGCAGCCAGTCCTATGTACTGATGAAAGTGATCCAGACTAAACACATGACTTGAAAATTCATAGCTGTCAGAATGGGTAAGACTGGAGAGCCTACAGGTTATCATTCTGCAGGACCAGTCCCGTTACAAGCTCCAGCAGGTCATAGATGGGTAGATGCTAGGGTGGCCAACCCAAGGCCCTGGATGTGGACCTGCGTGATAAGTTGAGCTGGTCAGACCTGGCTGCTGGGGCCACCTACCTCAGGCACGGGGCACAGCCAGCTCTCTCATGCTCCATGGTGAGGGATGGGGTCATCTCTCTCAAGTGCAGAGAGCCAGTTCTCAGGGTGGCTGCGGGATATTGGGATTTCTGAGAGGTATCTGAAAGGAGTTTCAGCGAGGGTCCATTGATGATGGAAAGGACTAGTGGCCTTGAACCAGACCAATGACCCACTGCAATGAACCCTGCGAGTAAAGCTGATAGGACACAAGTGTGTGCTGTGTGACGTACCATGGCTCCCAACGCCAGTAAGGAATGAGGAGGTGTTGAAGAGGCAGGGAAGATGGAGGAGAAAAATCGTTTTTTTTTTTTTTTTTTTTTTTAAATTTTCTTTTTTTGGGAGGGTACTGTAAGGGTGAGGGTAGATACAGATGAACTGGGAAATGAGTGGCATTAGGGCACATGATATGAAATTCCCAAAGAAGCAATAAAGAAATTTTTTTTTCCAGCGAGTAATAAATGTTGGGATAAGGGGATCAAAGGACAGAGAACTCAGACATTTCATTTGGAATCTGTGGAGCAGGCAATAAAGGCAAAGTGGAGGCAATAAAACCGGCTGAGAAGGCACAGACAGTGAACTAGGAGACCGAGCCAGGAAAACCTGGTGCTGATGAGAAGGGGGTACATTAAGGTAAAGGAACGAACTGGTCAGTGGGGTCCTATTGACTGCCAGCCCCAAGAAATGAGGTCATTAGTAATACAGCAGCTGTGGACGATGGGACCTGGAATAACTTCAAGATGCAGGGGAACGAGGACATGGCGACACATCCCTGCAACCTCAGCACCTGAGAAGTTGAGGCAGGAAGATTGTGAGTTCAAGGCCAGCCTAGCCTTCATAGTGATACACTGAGTTTCTTTTTCTTTTTTTTTTTTTTTTAAAGCAGGAAAACTTGGCCCAGAAACACAGCCCCCCAAAAAAAGGGTCTTTGCATTTTTTCTAAGGATCAGAGAGTATGAGCTTATGTTTACATGAAATAGCCTTTGGGATAAAATCAAACAACTGGTGATGTAGGTGAGAGAGAAATAATTACTTCAAAAGTGTCCTGGAGTAGAAGTGGGCGGTGTGTGTGTGTGTGTGTTAGAGTTTAGAGAATGACTTCACACTGTCAGAATACATCCCTGTATGTACAGGTCTTCTCCTATAGCCTGCATCAGGCCATGCCTCTCTGCAGCTCTCTCTGGGACCGAGAATTAAGAAGCAATCTGTACTGTGACTTGATAGCTCTCAAATGATGGTACCTGGCTCCTCCACGCTGCCCGTCACAAATGCTGTGCTTAACTAAATCACGTGACATGGAAATTCACATCTCTGAAACATTCTTGTTTTGGGTCCCTTTTGGAAACCGAGGGTCTAGTCTGGATATTTAAATGGTGAAAACTGTCTTCTCATCTAGGACTCCAACTAGAAGTTGATACACTGGTGCTCTGTGCACAGATTGAGCACACAACAGTGGTCCTTGATGATCCTTCTGGACTGCTTTAAAGAGGTGTTAGAAATGTAAGGGGAAGAGCTATTTGTGTGACTTGGAGGAATGTAATGCTTTCAGACTAGCCACAAGGCAAATCCACTAGGAGCCAAGCCCAAGGCAGGCTTTGATATGCTAATGAACCAACCCCAATGTGGCACTGATATGTTATTGAACCAGCCCTAATAGTTGTGAACACTAATGTTACAAAACTTACAGACCCAATAGAATAAAACAACAACTGGACATTTGGAGGGGACCCTAGGAGAGCAAGGCCAGACTCCCCAAGGTGTGGCACCTCACGCCACCTCCGAGATGATACCCATCCACAAGGGGACTTTGAGACTGGCCACCTTGTGTCTCTGGCTTCAGCGACCCTGAGTTTTTGGTATATTGCTTACTTCACACATGCCCACTGTCTGTGCTCGCCTCTGGCTGACACTCTCCAGGACCTTCTGGGACCTCCAACAGTGCCATCCTCCTCGCCTGCCACAGCTGAAGGACCTGGTGGGTGGGTGGTGAATGTGGGTGGAACCCTGTAGCATTGTCTGCCTGAAACCATTCCCTTCTCAGGGAGATGTCTGTTTACCTAAGATTACCTTAGCTTTTATAATAGTGTCGTATTGAAAGGAATGTTTGTGGAACTAAACTGAGTATTTTTGAAAGACAAATCTCAACGTGGACGTCCTAATTGTGGGGGGCCGAGGGTATGGGGGGTAGGGTGGGGAGGGTACTCACAGACCATTGGCCATACTTTCCACAGGAGGAAAGATAGATTTCTTTTCTTTCTTTCTTTTTTCTTTTTTCTTTTTTTTTTTTTTTTTTTGGTTTTTAGAGACAGAGTTTCTCTGTGTAGCTTTGTGCCTTTCCTGGGACTCACTCTGTACCCCAGCCTGGCCTCGAACTCACAGAGATCTGCCTGGCTCTGCCTCCCGAGTGCGGAAGATTAAAGGCGTGCGCCACCACCGCCCGGCTAAAAGAAAGATTTCTTGATTCGACATATCTTGCTACTCTACCCATGAGAAGAGTTAGTCATACAGTCCTTCTTCTGGTACAAAGTACAGATATGATCAATGATAACTAAATTAATGAAAACAATTATTTTTATCAGGACCATTACCATCCCCACCAGGACCTAGACCTTGAGTTAGCATTTTCCAGGTCATTAAGAAACATAGGTAACACCTGTGTATTTTCCTTTACCATTCCCAAGTTAATTGTCTCTCAGAAGACAGGCTCTGACAGCTTTAAGGTGGTGATCTGAGTAAGAATCCTCTCCCCTGGCCTATAAAATGAAGAGCTGAGTCATCACTTACCTTGCATTCTGTGCACTTCCATCATAAGGACAGGAGTTGTTTGTTTTTTTTTTAAGTTATGACTGTTTTTTATTTTTTTTTAAACTCTTTGTTCTTTGCCTCTTTTGGGAGCCCGCCACCCAGCTCCCAAATAAATCACACCTAGAGATTTATTCTTTCTTATGAAGGCCTGGCCTTAGCTTGGCTTATTTCTAGCCAGCTTTTCTTAAATTATCCCATCTATCTTTTGCCTCTGGGGCTTTTACCTTTCTCTAATTCTGTGTATCTTTTCTTTCTTTCTTACCCCATTGCTGGCTGTGTAGCTGGGTGGCTGGCCCCCGATGTCCTCCTCTCCTTATCCTGCTCTTGCTCCTTGCTCTCCTAGGTTTCTCCTTCTATTTATTCTCTCTGCGTGGCAGCCCTGCCTATCCTTTCTCCTGCCTTGTTATCAGCCGTTTAGCTCTTTAATAGTCCAATCAGGTGTTTTAGACAGGCACAGTAACACAGCTTTACAGAGTTAAACAAATGCAACATAAAAGAATTCAACACATCTTTGCATCATTAAAACAAATATTCCACAGCACAAACAAATGTAACACATCTTAAAATAAATATCCCACAACATATGATTTCATTTTTAAAGTTTTCATTGACATAGCCAGTTTAGTCCAAGTTTCTAGCCAGACGCTAAATCAATACTGGCTCATAAAGGAATCTGCACTCAAGGTGACAATCCAGAGTCTTCTATGAAATGATTGGGCAATAAACACATCCACTTCTAGTTTAAAATGGTTAAACGAATATTCATGCATATTTGTGCTCTTCAAAAAGCCTCTCACTAACATGACAGGAAAGGGATGTTTTAAAGGCATGAAAACATGGGAAGGTAAATACAGCAGTGGAGATGCCAGCGAGTAGTTGAATGGAGTATTGAGTTAGGGCAGAATGGGAAGCGGAAATGTTATAGTCTGCAACCAACCATTCTCGGTGCAGGATTTTAAAGTCCCAAGCACCTCTGCAAAGAAGATGAGGGATTAAACTGGAATGGGGATCAACTGAAAGTCCATGCAGAGTGCACAGACCCAAAGGACTTTTGTGAAATGCAGTGTGTGAGTATCCTGAAAGGGGTGGGGAGTATTGGGAGGGGGGGCAGGGAGGAATCGGAACTCCTGACACTGGAAAATAGAGCGTGAAAGAAAAGAAACAGAAGTGGCAGATATTGAATGCTAAGGCCTCGATCCTCTTCGCTTAGGACCCAGAACGGTTGGTATATACTTACTTCTATGTTCACTCAGACAAGATTTTGGAAATTGGTTCTGGAGAAGTGAGTCTTAGTTAAAATGCATTTAGATGATTGTGTACACAGTCAAGTTTCCGGCCCTAATAGCCCTGCACTTTGGCTCATCAGGAAGCCAGTCTGAACCACATAGCCAGGGCCTTCCACCAGCTTTCTGGATATTCTCTCTTTCATAGAAAGCCAAGTCATGGAGTGTAAGACTCCTGGGGAAGGTTTCAACTTGAAAAACAAAGGCCCATGCTAACAAATGCAAACCAAAAGGAACTCAGAAAATAGATGATACAGAAAGGAAGGAAGGAAGGAAGGAAGGAAGGAAGAAAAGAAGAAAGGAAGGAAGGAAGGAAGAAAGGAAGAAAGGAAGGAAGGAAGGAAGGAAGGAAGGAAGGAAGGAAGGAAGAGAGAAAGAAAACAACCCACTACCAAAACAAAACTTGATGTAATTAATCAGATGGAAAACAAGACATTTCATATATTCTCAGGACAAATGTAAAGGATTGTATCTCTAACCAGGAGCCGGGCAGGATCACACTTGTTTCTTTTATAGCAGTCATGTAAGAGAAGGGTAAGGAGTGAGGAGATGAGGTAGCAGTTACAGAAGAGCTACAGCTCCTGGCCTAAGCCCGAAAGGTTCCGAGGCATCTCCCGATACCATCTCCCTGGGAACCAAGCCTAACACACGAAACTTGAGTCCCGGGAGTGCCATGCAAACTACAATAGAGGGTTAACATTACCCAAGCAAGCTGAGGTGCTAAATTAGGAAGGGGGGAAGTGGCTTGGGCTGTGCTATTCCTGACAGAATGGCCAGGGTATGTAAAAACAGCTTACACAGATAGCCGTGCTGTGATGGCTAAGCAAGGCCAGGTCTCAGACTAGAAGGGTGCACGGTGCACGCCCCTTACCAGGGTTTCTCTCTTCTCTCCCACCCCGTGTAAGTCTACTTGAGATGGAATGGAGATCTGCTTCTTGGGGTGCAAGACCATAAAGTGAGGCAAATACATTACAGATGGGATGACTGGAACATCGAGAAAGAGTCCAGCGGCTCAACAATCTTGAACATTTACACAAATGACCTAAATAATCATCTTTGCCAGAGAACAAATTCTGCTGGGGTGGAGAATGAATGAGGACAGCTGGGTGACTTCAGTGGCCTTTGCACCCCTTTTGAGAATCTGACATTTTTCACAGGTTTATTTAGTCTAGGTCTTGACAGATCATGTGACCCTGGGCAGGTCCCCTTGAGTCTCTGAAATGTTTGTTCAGGTCAGACATTGTCATTACTTACTGTCAATGAGTGAGTATTAATGTAAGTTAAACTACCAGATGTTTGACTCATTTCTTTTAACCCTCAACATTATGAGGTCAGTATAATGATCATGTGTGGGGAAGCCAGCTCCCACCTTTTAAAGGGTTCCTATGAGGAGGAGAAAGGAATAAGAAACTCGTTGATAGATAGCAGAGATGAGACAGACAGAAACACAGGATAGCTTTGGGAGGACCTGAATCAAAATCCACCGGCCGCTTCTGTCTCTTCAAAAGGGCTTTTTATAACAATGCCAAGGGCGCAGGGCAAAAGACCTCCCCCTTGCCATCAAAGCACACCACACAGCCAAGTGCAGAAGACCCTTGCAAACACCTGGAAACCACACCCGTGGGCAAATCACTCCCTTATGCAGCCCTGCTGGGTAAAGCAAGCTCAGATTCTCGGACCCTGAGTAAGGTCTCGCTAGGTCTCTGTGGGTCTCTACAATCATACAGGCCTATTTGATACCCCGAGGTTGTTTTACGGAGTGGCTGACAGTGGGCCACACAGAAGGCAAAGGAACAGCAGTGTCAGTGATAGGGACTGTGTGCGTCTGAATCTCAGAACTGCCCACTCTGCCCCTGTGCTACACTGCCTCTTATCATGTGTGTGTGTGTGTGTGTGTCTGTGTGTGTGAGCACACACACACAGACACACAGACACACACACACACACACACACACACACACACACACACACGCAGTCTTTCTCTCTCCCCCTCACACCCACACCCACATGCTCATTCCTTCCCTCCCCCCACAGGCTTGAATTTTCTTGCCCTTTCTCTTTCTCTGCTTGGGCAGCAACAATTCACTGGAGTCTCATAAAACCAGGCCCTGTCAAAGAAACATTTGCTCATGAGGTCAACCTTACACTCCCACTTGGCTGGAGACTTCCCTCCTGCACACCAGGAGCAGGCTGAAGCGGTTCTGCCGGGGGGGAGGGGGGGGGGGGGGCGGGCACACTACATTTTATTGGCTGCACTAAGCAATTAGTGCTGCACCTGAACCTAGTAAGAAATGAACAAATAAGCCCTGACTGCTGTAGCACACTGATACCTCAATTAGTGAATTCTTGGTAAATAAAACTCCTAATTGAAAACAGCCTAGATGTCTATTAGCCGATGAATGGATAATGAAATGGCATATTATTTAAACAAGGACATATTATTCAGCTGTTCAGTAAAACAGAATTATGAAATTTGCAGGAAAATGGATGGAGCTAGAAACAATCACCCTGAGCAAGGTAACCCAGACCCAGAAAGACAAACACTGCGTTTCTCTTAAATGTGGTTGTTAGTTAGCTTTAGTGAAGTGTGTTTCATTCAGAATGTCAACAGGGGTTAGGTTGCTAATAAGGGACCAGGAAGGAAGAAGGGGTTTTCCAAGAAAGGGAAAAGTAGAGTGTTAGAAAGGGATAGACGGAAAATTAGGAGGATGAAATGGGACATGTGTGTGTGTGTGTGTGTGTGTGTGTGTGTGTGTGCGCGCGCGCGCGCGCGTGCGTGCGTGCAAGGGTAAGGAAAGGAGGGAGTATGGGGAGGAACAACTAACACTAAAGGCCTTTTGAAAAGCCAGAGGGAGACCTACTACTGTAGAAGTCCCCTAAAATATATACATATATGAATGGAATTTAAATGACGTTACCATATAATGGAGGAGACGATGCCTCAACCAGATATCATATGCTACCAAATACAACCTGCACTGCAGGAATGGGATGCATCCTTTGAGTTGTTGGGCAGAGTAGTCCCATCGAGTCCTCCAAATACCATAGGCCATTGCTGACGCTATTGGGTTGCCCTCCACAACCTGAGAGTAGGACCCTACTCCTGAGGACGCCACATTCACAGAGACCTTGAGCATCACCTACTGACCAGCATTCATAGTGTTGAAAGGCATTACATGCGCTACTGCAGAAGAAAACCAGTCATCGATCCCATCCAACTCTGAACCCCCTCTGAGCGGCAACAGCAACCTGCCTGGTGGTGCAAATGTTATGGGAGAATGAGGCCAAGAACCGGGGGCTAGACAGGTCATGGGCCAGAGGGGAAACCTACTACAAATATTCTGCTAAATCAGGGGTTCTCAACCTTCCCAATACCGTGACCCCTTAAATACAGTTCCTCATGTTGTGGTGATCCCCGCCCCCCATCATAAAATTATTTTTCATTGCAACTTCATAACTGTAATCTTGCTATTGTTATGAATCATAATGTAAATATCTGATGTGCAGGATGTCTGATATGGAACCCCTATGAATGGGTTCTTTGACCTTGTGCATACACACACACACACACACACACACACACACACACACACACACCAATGTTTGTTTTGTTTTGATTTCATTCTTTTTTAGAAAAGAGAAAGACTATGAAATGAGAGCCTGGGTTGTGGTGGGGGCGGTCTGAGAGGAGTTGGGGAAATGGAAAGAGTATGACCCCAGTATACTGTATGGAAATGTAAAAAGTAATTACAAAAATAAAAACTCCTCTATAAGAAATAGGGTGTGCTAGATGCTATCTGCAATTGGCATCCACTTGCAAAGGAAAAATTAGCTTTCACCTAAGAGTCTCACTGGATATATTAATCACAATTAAGAGTAGGCCTCATGCCCAGCAGTAGATTTCCAACACAAAATGAACTCTATGGTATTTTTGCAGACCTTTTGTCTCATATTGCTTTTGTTTGGGCTTTTTTTTTTCTTTTTGTTTTCTTTTTTTGTCTTATCCTCTTTTGCTTGTATATTATGGTTTCCAACTTTGTGGTTTTGTGTATGTGTGTGTGTCTGTGTCTTGTGCTTTTCCTTTTTTATTTTGGTTATTGCTGTTGTTTTCATTTGCCTGTTTGTTTTCTAAAAAGAGAAAGGGTGTGGAGTTGGGTGGGCAGGGAGGATGGGGAGGAGTTGGAAGGGGAATCCATGATCAGAATATGTATGAACATTTTTGTCTTTGGAGATTTTTTTTTTTTTTTTTGAAAAACACTAGCCATGCCAAGCATGCATCCTGGTTTGCTTTCTTTCTTTTTTTTTTTTATAATTATTATTTTTTATTTTATTTTACATACCAGTTTGACCTCCTCCCTCTCATCCTGTTCCCTCCCCCACCTCCTCTCCACCCACCCCCATCCATTCTTCAGAAACAAGAAGTAGGCTGTGCTCATCTGTTTTCATTAATTTTTAGAAAACATGCCTCACTTAATTTACAGTGCAGAGAAGCCTAGATTTGCAGTTGTGTGACAAAAAAAAAAAGAAAAGAGAAAAGAAAACTCAGCTCAAAGGCTTGTGGTTGTTGTTGGCCATTTTAAGATACACACGAGGAAATACTGTAGGCTGCTGGGAATGCATATAGAAGGTTCCTTGGAGGGAGGAACTTAAAGACCCTGTAGACCAAAAAAACGTACTCTCTTGTGACCTTGTGAGCTGGGAGACTTCCTGGAAGGGAGAGGAGAGGTAGAGCGGCCTGAGACCTTCAGACTCTAAGCTGTTTATGTGGTTTAAGTTTCTTAACTTCCCTGAATCCCAGTGGCCTCCCTCACCTACAAGAAGGAGGACAGTATCTGGCTGATGGTTTGGTAGCCCTGTCTTTCAGGAAATTGTAATATCCTCTTCCACTTTTACGCCTGTTCCTGGTACTGTTGATTCTAAGGCATGGCTTTGAGGCCTCCCTCTGAGTTTCTGTTTGCTCTCTCCTTGGTTACCCACCCCCTTAAGACGGTATCTCTCCCGGTTCACGAGCTGTGCATTTTCACTTAGACATGCGGCTAACACATTTTATACTTAACCAGCAGAAAGCCAAATTAGTTATTTCTTCCCTCAACTGTCTCCAGGTTTTGGGATAACAGTCCTTTTAAAGCTATCCCTTTACCTTACACATGCTCACATTACTGAATCACCTTTAAGATTGTTCAGCTTCTGTTCAGTTGTTAAATTCTGTGGACTCCTCCTTCAAAATGTCTTTGGTCTGAGCAAGGAAGGAAACCCAAGGGTTTAAAATAATTGTGTGAGGCTTTCTTTTTTAAGAGTCACAGGTCTACTTCCCTAATATAGAGTCATTCTTTTAAAAACTGAAATTAAGGCACTTGCGTTCCCCAGTGTTAACGTCCTGGTGTGCCTCTGGAGTCACTCCATTCCCAGACTCGGCACACAACTTCCAAATTAGCTGGTGCTTCCCTGTGAAAACTCAGCAGTCTGCTGATGACACACCGGCGCCTCGGATCTCTTTCTAGCCTGTTTCTCAATCCTAGCGGCACCTGGCCCTTTCTTGACCACTTGCTCAGCCATTCTTCCTTCTTTCTTATCCTTTGCCCATCACACTGACACTCACCAGTCCGGTTTGGTAGGATCAGTGGGTCTTTCCTCTGCTCTATCCGCGTGCCTTCCTGAACTCCAGACCACTTATTTTGCTGTTGCATACTCAGGGCATTTATCACAGGAACACATTATGGATTCTTGGAAGGAAATATTAACGCTTCCGAGTTGGTCTTTTCTACCTGGGCAAGAGCCAGGTTCTCATCCCTACAAGATCATAGACTTATTTTTTACGTATCTTTATGTTTCCTGACCTCATTACATAAATGTGTCATTTGGGAAATGGAGATCTCTATAGGGATTATACATCATTCCCAGACATTTTGAAATCGATGTGGGATGAGATGCTGGAAGACGCGTGGCTACCTTTCAAAGTGCAGAATAAAGACAAGGAAATTGTGTTCACACAAAGCCCTAGGTTCCAAAACTTCTCTTCGAATCCCAAAGTCACTGTGCTCTCTGCAGACCCAATCTTTGATGGTTGTTCATTCCAGGGAATGGGCTGGGGTGATAGCTTAGCTGGCAGAATGCTTGCTGTACAAGCAGGAGGACCCGAGTTCGATCTCCAGGACCCATGTAAACATGCCAGCTGTGCTAGTGTACATCTGTGATCCCAGCACCAGGGAGGCAGAGACAGGTGTGTCCCTGGGGCTCACTGGCCAGCCAGTCTACCCCAGTCAATAAGCCCCAGGTTCTAGTGAGAGCCCCTGCTTCAAAAGAGGTACACAAGTGTACCCCAGGATGACACCTGAGGCTGTCCTCTGTCCCCCACCCCCCACGGGGACATATGCACACACTAACACAAATGTGCATGCACACACACACACACACACACACACACACACAAGTTTTAGAATCAAGTTAGATTTGCATTCTAATCTGGTCACTTCTTAACTGTACAGATTTTGGTAGAAATAACCTTTTTGTTCTCTCATCTTAGAAATATTGACAGCTTTCCCACTTCCTGAAGTTGTGCTGGTAAAATGGTACATGTATAAAGCACCTGGAATCCAGCAAATCTGGGCCAGCAGTTAAAATAAAATACTCTAAGTTACACATTTGAAGGTTTTGTTCTTTTCGTAGTAATGCTTACATTTTTATGCATGTCTTTTTTTAAAAATTAAGTAAGTAAATCATGTGATATTTTTAATTCTTTCCCTCCAGAATGTTGTAATTATTTTGGGTGGTGACAAGCATTACTTAAGGGTCCACCCATTATTCCTTCTACTTGTTTCTTTGGAAAGAACTTATTACCTAGATAAAGTACTTTAGCAAGTGCTTGCTCAAGAGTATTTGGTGTTGCTAAGCTGGGTGGTGAAGATAGTTTTGGACCCTCTGCTGAGCCCATTGTTCTAGATATCAAGCTACAGTGCTCATTTAACACACATTTAGAGAACTCTTCCAAAGTTTTTCTCACAGCTCCCTATCCGTTTTTGACTCAAGCTAACTATGGCATGGCAGAGAAATGTGTCGAATGAAGTCACAGAAGGCTCTCATGGACTAAAAGAAGGTCTGACTGATAGATACACCACTTTTCAGCCTCTGCTGGGCCCTTACATACTTGTCATGTAAGGAATAGTACAGTTTTTAACATTGAGTATGAGAAACACACTTGATTTTAAAACACTCTACCTTTGTGGGACTTTTAAACTCTAGGATTTTTTGTTTTTGAGAAATGGTTCCATTATACAGGCCACGTTAAGTTGGGACTTTGAAGCCCAGGCTAACCTTGAGCCCCAAACCTCTTGCCCAACCTTCCAAGTTTACAGGCATGAGTCACTAGAGTATGACGTAAACTCCAGAACGTTTTAAATACTGTTAGATGTCAATGAGTGCCTATAGGGGACCCTTTCCTATAATTCCTGCATTGGGCAACACAGTGTTTAGCTAACTAACTAAGCATGAATCATAGGAAACATTTGCTGAAAACAAGATTCCTCTTCAAAAGCTCACACTAACCTGTAAGGAACCACGAGTAAACTTTAGGAAAGATTATCGGCGTAGGGTGTAACAAACGCTCTCACAGCTGGTCCACCATCGAAGACAGAATTTCAGGTGAAGGATTTCATCAGGCAGGTCGAGCAGCTATGGGAATAGATAATCCAGCCTAAGACTCTGCTAACCAGACCCAGATACACAATTACAGGGAAACACTTTGGGGCTCTTTACATGAGGACCTGCAAAATCTCTCTCTCTCTCTCTGAGGTATGTGGCTGCTCCGATGGTACCACATGGATCTGGGGCTTCACAAACCGGGTTGCATAGTGATACACCTTAAATAATCCTAATTCCCAGTGCTGTCCTCAAAGATGTGCAGCTTGTCCTGGGCACAGCTTCACTCTCTGGATTTTTTCCCCCCAATGCTCCCATGTGATCCCAATGTGTGGATCGCTTTGTGTATCATTGGCTATTCTTCACAGTACGAAACAAACCTTTGTCTTAGGGTCTACTACTTACTTCTAAACATCATTTTATAGGAGGATTAAATCCTAAAGTAGAATTCAAGGAGGGTCCTTGGTACATAACCAGAACCAGGACTAAGAAAGCAACTCCTTACCCAGACAAGATCTAAAAAAACAAACAAACAAAAAAAAAACGATCAGTCAAGCTCTCTAGACCTCGGTGTGTTGTTTGTTACAGGGCGCTGGCAGGCTGGCCTCCAGCTCCCTATTAGCCTACGCTCGTTTTCTTGGATCACCTCCTATTTTCCGTACTGACACCATGGAGAGACCTAGAAGACAACATACTGGGTCACCGGTTCCCACCCTCCATTTGTCATCTTCCAGCTGAAGCCACAAAGGTCCTGGGGTGTGCCCTGTTTCTCAGCTCCCACTGGCCCAGGAATTCCACCGCGCCTATCCTTCACTCTGCCAGCACTCAGCAGGCGGGAGTTGGGGGGAGTTTGGGAGTCTGGGTGGCTTTTTGATATTCCTGAGTGCTGACTCAGGGGCGAAGCGCCCTTCTTTAGAAGGCATACATTTAGTTCCCCCCGCAGACGTAACTCAACAGCGGGCCCACCCCGGCCGCTGGGTCCCCAGGGTGACATATGCTGGCCTGCCCACGCCACGGAGGGAACGCCCTGTGCATGCGGGCCGCCCCACCCAAAATGACGAGAGCCCCGCCCCGTCCCGCCTCGCCCCGCCCATCCCCGCCGCAGCCGCTCAATTAACCGGGGCGCGAAACCGCTCCAGCGGCAGCCGGACGCGCTCTCTCTTCTACCTGGGGCCATGGGCCGCGCACGCGCGCCGGGGACCCGGTCACCGCCGCCGCCGCCGCGGGTGCCGCCGCTGCCGCTGCTGCTGCTGCTGTCGTCGTCGCTGCTGCTGCTGTCCCCGAGCGTGCAGGGTGAGTGGCTGGAGCTGCTGCGAGGACTGAGCGGCGGCCGGCCAGGCGCGCGCATGCTCATCAGGCATTGTTACCCAAACCCGGGGGGCCTCCTCCCGCGGCCAGGTGCCGGAGGCCACGGGACGGATGGGTGTGGAGTGCTGGGCTGTCTGGGCTGTGATGGATCCCGCGACCGGAGACCGAGGGAAAAGCAAGAGGGAGGGTCGAGGGCGAATCTCCAGCCCTGCTCCTGGTTCTTTTATTCTAAGGCGGAGGAGGCCAGAGGGCTGTCCACCTGCGCCCCTGAGAGTCCAGTTGCCAGCAGCGCCCTGCGCCACTCACTTGGGTGTCGGAACTTGCGCCCAGCCGTGGTGTCGGCGTGGATATCGAGTACCTTCTGAACCTCTTCTAAACGTCTCCTTAGGGGGAGGGAGCGCTTCCACACAACGTTAATTTTGTGTTGTGTCGATAAGAGCCTAGGCGTTTGCAAGTTCCTGTTGGGAAGGGAGGAAGTAAAGAGCCATTGCTGTTCTCCTTAGTCCAGGTCTGGGGAAAGAAAGTCACCCAGCTGCCGGAAGGTGTCTTCTGCTTTACATCTGCTCTTCTCTTCCTAGGCGACTGCGGCCCACCTCCAGAAATGCCTAACGCCACGCCAGAGGTGGATGGGAAAACCAGTTTTCCCGAGTACAGCAATGTGGTATATTCATGTAATAAAGGCTTTAAGAAAATTCCAGACAAGGAACACACAGTGTTGTGTCTTGAAAATGGTCAATGGTCTACCATCGAAACATTCTGTAATAGTAAGTTCTTCATTTCTTTATAGAAGTGTTAGGGGACTGTGTATCTTGTGGTTATTTTTACACCTCTTTGGAGTGACTGGTAATTGATAGTTTTCTAGCATTATTAAACCCCAGAGTATACATGTTGGCAGTTCACACTCCAGCTAATTGAAGGCGGTACTTCCTATAGCAGGCCCTGCTTCTTCATTAAGAGTTTTCCTTTCTGTTGTTCAGGCTAATAGAGAAAATAAATGATAGGTCCTGTTTAGGGAGTAAATTATATGTGAATATATTTGGCAAGTACCTTGAGACACACACCCAGGTGATCTGCCTTCTTCAACTTCACTTTGTTAAGTGACAAATGCAACTCTTGGGAGACATTTTAAGATTTTACTTAAAAAAGAATCTGTTGTTCATATAGCCCTATGTTGGCTTTAAGATACAGTTTTTAGGTTGATTCTGGCATATCTGAACACAATACAGAGATTCTGAGCTCGAGAGTGTGTCTGCCCACCTGGGTTCTCTAGTGTAACCTATTGCCGGTTCTCTTACTATAAACCTGCTGCACAGCATGTTACTCTGCTAAATACTGTTGGCAGTTACAGTGCATTAGTCAGGGAGAGAGGGAGTGGCCCTCAGGCTTAAGGCGTTCCTGTCTGCTGCACGGGCTTTATAGACACTGCACACCGAGGCTATGCTAATTTTCTTTAAAAAATAATAAACTAGCGTTAGTTTACTTTTTGTTTGCCTGTATATTGCTCAGGCTAGCTTCAACTCATGGACTTAGAAAATCCACCTGCCTCAGCTTCTCAAGTATCTGGAATTATAAGCTGGGAGACCTTGCCTTTTTTTTTTTCTTTTCTTAAATTTTTACACTCTAAAATAACAATAAAAATAGAAAGTAGAATATGATAAACACATGGCCTGGCCACCTACACACTTATTGCCAAACATTATCTACTCTCTGTGATTTTCTGTGCTATACCCTCAGGATTTTCATGGACCGAGGTTGCTATCTCCAGCACCAGTACAAGCAAGTTAGTAAGAAATTGCATTAGTATGGCCGCAGTGTTGCTAGGCAACAGGAATAGTTCCGCTCCATTACATACCTGCAGGAACCACGTTTGTATATGTGGCCCATCATGGATCAGACATTTGGTGTGTGACTGACGACAGGAAAGTACAGCTAAGACTTGATTGCTGCCTTTGAGTGACCTGAGTCGGGGGAAACTACAGTGAATCCAGAATCATTCAAAGCTAACTTTTGAAACCACAAGTGAAATGGGCTTTACATTTGTATTTTCAACCCCCATTGAAGGCAGGAAACCCATAAGCCCACACCACACGTTTTAGAGTTTGTAAATCTCCTGCAGTATTGCTTCATCTAACCCTTCAAGCAGCCCCATGAATATGTAAGTGGGGACTCTTCTCAGTTTCAAAGTTGAAGAAATCGTCCACCAGAAGGTAAATAATACGCACAAGACTAGTACTTCTTATACCAAAGAGCCAGGCTTCAAGCGTGGGCCACTCGACTACTGAGTTACGGTTTCATGCTCTATCCTTTGCCTCTCTGGAGTGTATTGTTCCAGCTGTTTACACTTGGTGCATACTTTATGTACACAGTTCCTTCATCTGACTCTCCTTACCAGGGGCTGTTGTAAGATTAAATGAGTAAGTGTGTGTAAAACATTTACAAATATTTAGTAAGTACAAGGTATTATTATTCCTATTATTATTGACATTTATATGTGGAAACTTAGCAGACACCTAGTAACTGAGAAATGCAGGTGAATACACTTGATATACTGCAAATACCACAGTGATACTTATTTAAAAATGAATGTATAAAGATGGAAGGATCCCTACCAAAAAAATAAGTAAATAGTTAAATGAAAAGGAGGTGGTTTAACTACCAGATATTACCAGAGGTCAACTTATTTTATAATCTGTTATTACTTTTTCTGTCTCTTTGTTAATTCTTTTAGAAAGCTGTGATGCTCCAACAAGAGTGTCTTTTGCATCTCTCAAAAAGGAATATAACAACTTGAATTATTTCCCAATTGGTACCACTGTAGAATATGAATGTCGGCCAGGATTTCAAAGACAACCTTTACTATCAGGCATATCAACTTGCCTTGAGAATTTAGAATGGTCCAAAGTTGAAGAAATTTGTAAAAGTGAGTATAATTTGAATAAGTAATTCCAATCATCTGTATTTGTGGAAATCTCTTTTCCATTTGTGCTAGAAATATATGCGTGTATATGTGTATAATATATGTATATATATTATACATACATATATGTTTGTGCTGGAAATATACATATACATCTATTATGTGTATATGTACATATGTATCTATTATGTATACATATACTTACACACACACACACACACACATATATAAAAAGAATGATTCTTCAAAGACTCTTGAGTGTTTTGTTTGTTTGTTTGTTTGTTTCTTTTTTTTTTTTGAGGCAGGGTTTCTCTGTGTAGCTTTGCACCTTTTCTGGAACTCACTCTGTAGACCAGGCTGGCCTTGCACTCAGAGATGCACTTGCCTCTGCCTCCTAAGTGCTAGGGTTAAAGGTGTGCACCACCACGACGCAGGCGAGTGTTATTTTTTAATTAGACAAATGTTTACATAATAGGAATACTTACAGGTTTCGTGTTTACTTAATTTAAGGTTACTTAAACTGATGACATACTCTAAGTATGTTGCTTTTTTGACACAACAAAACATTAATGTAAAATTTTTTAAAAAATGTAAGGGTTAGAAATATCAGTGGCTTAGAGAATGAATTTGTGTATATGTGCCTCATATTTAATGTTTTCTCACTTTCATAAGATATAATTAACAAGTAAAAATCATGTAAATTCAAGGTACACATTATTTCATAGTGAATATGTTTTTGATTCATGCATTTATGTGCTAATGAGTAGGTATGAGTGTACATGTACATGGTGTATGTGTGTGTAGGGGATCAGAGGATAGCCTTGGGTGTCCTTAGGTGCCTTTGGCATGGAACTTCACTTCATAGACCATACTGTCTTCTTCCTACACCCCCCACTCTGCGTCCTCACTCCAACTTCCAGGGTTCTGTTTCCCATATTGCCATTGCTGGAAATATAGGTGTGTGCCACTGTGTCCAGCTGTTCACATGGGTTCTGGTGACCCAAACCTGTGCATGTGGAGGCCAAAGAACAACCTTGGGTGCCATTCTTCAGGTTCTGTTCACCTTATAATTAGACAGGATGTTCCACTGGCCTGGGGCTTCTCAAGGAGGCTAGACTGGCTAGCCAGTGACCCCAAGGGCTTTGCATGTCTCTGCCTGCCTACTTCTGGAATGACAATACCATGCCCAGCTTTTTATATGTGTCCTGGGGATCAAAGTCAGGTCCTCGCCCTTACGTGGAAAACATGTGACCAGCCCAGCTTTTTCTCTACTTCTCTCCCCCATTTACATTTTATTTCTCTCTCTCTCTCTTTTTTTTTTTTTTTGGTTTTTCGAGACAGGGTTTCTTTGTGTAGCTTTGGAGCCTGTCCTGTCCTGGAACTCGCTTTGTAGATCAGGCTGGCCTCCAAAGCTACATTTTATTTCTTTAGTTGAAATAAAACCAAGGTGTTTCAATGTGGCAATTTCACACATCATGTCATTTTGCTTTGCTCTTTTTTTTTTATATATATATATTTTATTTTACAATACCATTCAGTTCTACATATCAGCCATGGGTTCCCCTATTCTCCCCCCTCCTACCCCGTCCCCTTACCCCCAGCCTACCCCCCATTCCCACCTCCTCCAGGACAAGTCCTCCCCCGAGGACTGCAATCAACCTGGTAGACTCAGTCCAGGTAGGTCCAGTCCCCTCCTCCTAGACTGAGCCAAGTGTCCCTGCATAAGCTCCAGGTTTCAAACAGCCAACTCATGCAATGAGCACAGGACTTGGTCCCACTGCCTAGATGCCTCCCAAACTGATCAAGCCAATCAACTGTCTCACCTATTCAGAGGGCCTGATCCAGCTGTGGACCCCTCAGCCGTTGGTTCATAGTTCATGTGTTTCCATTCATTTGGCTATTTTTTTTTTCAATAATTGAGTAAAACTGAAATTTATTATAAGCCACAGTCCTAGGAACCTCCATGCTATATATATAGCCTCTATGGTTCTATGGGTTATGGTCTGATTGTTCTTTATTTTATATCTAGAATCCACCTATGAGTGAATACATACCATGACTGTCTTTCTGGGTTTGGGTTACCTCACTCAGGATGATTTTTTCTAGTTCCATCCATTTGCCTGCAAATTTCATGCTCTCATTGTTTTTCTCTGCTGAGTAGTACTCCATTGTGTGTATATGTACCACATTTTTTTCATCCATTCTTCCGTTGATGGGCATCTAGGTTGTTTCCAGGTTCTGGCTATTACAAATAATGCTGCTATGAACATAGCTGAGCATGTATCTTTATGGTATGAATCAGCATTCCTTGGGTATATGCCCAAGAGTGGGATGGCTGGGTCTTGAGGTAGTTCGATTCCTAATTTTCTGAGAAACCGCCATACTGATTTCCACAGTGGTTGTACAAGTTTACATTCCCACCAACAGTGGAGGAGTGTTCCCTTTGCTCCACATCCTCTCCAACATTGGTTGTCATTGGTGTTTTTGATCGTAGCCATTCTAACAGGTTTAAGGTGGTATCTCAGAGTCCTTTTGATTTGTATTTCTCTGATGACTAAGGATGTTGAGCATTTCTTTAAATGTCTTTCAGCCATTTGTAGTTCTTGTTTTGTGAATTCTCTGTTTAGCTCTTTAGCCCATTTTTTAATTGGACTGTTCAGTATTTGATGTCTAGTTTCTTGAGTTCTTTATATATTGTGGAGATCAATCCTCTGTCAGATGTGGGGTTGGTGAAGATCTTTTCCCATTCTGTTGGCTGTCTTTTTGTCTTATTGACTGTGTCTTTTGCCCTGCAAAAGGTTTTCAGTTTCGAGAGGTCCCATTTATTAATTGTTGTGCTCAGGGTCTGTGCTGTTGGTGTTTTATTTAGGAAATGGTCTCCTAAATAAATGGTGCCAATGCGTTCAAGAGTGCTTCCTATTTTCTTTTCTATTAAGTTTCTTTTCTATTAAGTAACTGGATTTATGTTTAGATCTTTGATCCACTTGGACTTGAGTTTTGTGCATGGTGACAGATATGGATCTATTTGTAATCTTTTACATATTGACATCCAGTTATGCCAGCACCATTTGTTGAAGATACTTTCTTTTTTCCATTGTATAGTTTTGGCTCCTTTGTCAAAAACCAGGTGTTCATATGTGCATGGATTAATGTCAGGGTCTTCAATTCGATTCCATTGGTCTGTATGTCGGTTTTTACACCAGTACCAAGGTGTTTTTATTACTATAGCTCTATAGTAGAGTTTGAGGTCAGGGATGGTGATGCCTCCAAGGGTTGCTTTATCATATAGGATTCTTTTAGCTATCCTGGGTCTTTTGTTTTTACATATAAAGTTGAGTATTTTTCTTTCCAAGTCTGTGAAGAATTGTGTTGGGATTTTGATGGGGATTGCATTGAATCTGTAGATTGCTTTTGGTAAGATTGCCATTTTGCTTTGCTCTTATTCACTCAGGGGAGTGCTCTACTCATCGCCTCCTTGCTGACCCCTGACCCCAGGTCATCTTCGCTTTTTGCTGTCTTGTTAATGTGGCCCATTAATTTTTCTCATTTCCTCTCCCTTAAAAACCTCCTCTTCCCCATGCATTTTCAACATAGTGTATGTATGTGTGCGTGAGCGTGTGTGTGTGTGTGCGCGCGCTCACATTAAATGCACATATGATTACCATTACCACCTTTTAACATATGCAGTACAGTTAGAATTGTGTTCTGTTTATTTTTTTGATTGTGTCTGGAAATTGAATGAAAAAAATTGATATTCCTTTTTTTTATTTTTTAGAAAAAGTATGTCCTAATCCTGGAGAAATAAAAAATGGTCATATCACCATAGTAACCGACATATCATTTGGTTCAGAAATACGCTTCTCATGCGACACAGGGTAAGTTTCATCACACTAAAAGCTCTATATTTAATTAATGACAAAACAAATTAGGAGTTCAGTGAATACTGATAGATTTGTGACCTGTGTTCACTGGTTAGTACCAAAAAATCCCTCATAATGAGAGTGGGCGTGAAGGTGATGCACATGTATGTAAATCTCAGAATGAAAGCTATTTTCTATATGCTATTGAAAAAAGTTAAAAAAACATAATACCTCTTTCCAAAGAATCTTTGTCGTGAGCTTATTGTAGTTAAATTTAGTAATGTGGGCCAGGAAAGGAAGATTTTTATACTTCTAATACCTCTAGATTATTAGGTTCCAATACGTATGTAATTCTAAATATGATTAGTGAAGAAACAATTGAAATATGTTGACAATACCAAAGTAACAACCCTTAAAGTGTTAAAAATCAAACCAGTTTTAAACTTTCAATTCATTTAAATTTAAATTAATTTAAAAAATAATTTGCATCTGAGTTTTTCTGTGTGCAGACAAACTGTTAGGTCATGGGCTAAAATATGCCTAGTGTGAAAGTGTTCTAATAGAAGGTCCTAGGGCATTTTTAGTTTTTCAGGTAGAACAAGGAAATTCTGTAATTAAGTGCCATCAGCCTCTCAGACAGTGGGAAACTTCTGTTCGTTTTCTTTCTACTTCCAAGTTAGGTCACCGCCCTCCATCCCCACTTTATAACGGAGAACTAGGCAGTACTGAGTGGGTTTAGTGGGTTTCCAACAAGAGCAAATGGAACTGGGAAAGAAGGGGGGGGAGGGGAGGGAGAGGGTTAGAGGAGGAGCTGGAAAAGAGGAAGTGGGGGTGGATTTGATCAGAACATCTTATAGGCATGCATAAAGTTCACAGAAAGTTTTCATAAAAACTAAATGAAACCAAATGCATTTCAAACTTTAAAACAGAGAAATAAATAGTAGCACTTTGCCGCCACCTTTATTAAACAGAGATTGAGTTGGGTCAAGAGTTCACATTAGTGTAAACTCTTAGCCATGCTACACTGTGAACCCTTTAAATATAAATGCACTCTGTTGTTCATGAAGCCTGTTCTTTTAGAACCTAGAATAAGAGATTTCATCAAACATGATTTTAAAACGTTTTCTTCATTTATGTATTTTTCTATACAGTCAGCGAATGAAGCATTTTGCGTGTCTGAAAGTCTTGCCATTTCAGTATAATTTCTGTGAACTAAATGATTTTCTTTTAAATTTCAATAGATCTGTTTATCAACTGTCATTTTTGTCTCCATCTTCTGGTAGAGTCAGTGTTTTAAGATGATGTTTTGGAGAATTAAAAAGCCAAGACTTAAGTATCTGAATGCAGTAGCCTTCCCTTGTCCTTTAGGTACAGGCTGGTTGGCTCAACCTCTAGCTTCTGCTCTCTTTCCGGAAAAACCGTCGCGTGGAGTGATGAATTTCCCGAGTGCATAGGTATGTTTCCTGTTTGAAAAATCCCAAGTCCTCACACCGTGGGGCCAAAGGAGCAGTGAACTCTATTATTTCTCATTTAAGAACTATCCACAGTCTATATTTGTGGTGCCCCAACTTTTCACTGTGTCTCTACTAATGACAAACTTCTTAATTTATCAGCTATGGGAGGACTCTTAAAGCTGGCTCTTAGCAGTAATGTCTTTAACTCTAGAATACTTTAATTGAGAATTAAGGACTGACTTTGGTTTACATTATACTTGGTCATTTGCTGTCCAATCATTCCTTCTAATAATCAGAGAAGCAGGAGATCTCCCGGTTTTATGGAAGGCAGTATCCCTCAGAGTCTCCATGGTTGATTCCATTTCCTAAAATAAGTGTCGTTGGAAGGCATTTAATATAGGTCTTTTACTGCAAACATGTTCTTTCTCTAAGATCCAGTGTTGCCTACCTGCCTCTTTTTAGAGTAGGTTATCAGCTGAGAAATTACCCTGAAGGTTTTAAGGTAAGATGTTTTTATCATTTAAGGAATAAGGTTGTGTGATAAACCATTCTTACACTTGAGAATCTCAACTTCTGAAAGAGAAAACACAACGTAGAAATAATATCATAAATGAATATATCCAGTCAAATTTAGGTCCGTTAGAAACATGGCTCCCTTTAAAAATGGAGAGAAGTAAAATGCATGAAGTTTATTTGTTTGTGTGTTAGATACAGATTTTTTTGTCCTAATGTATGCTAAGGTCACTGTGTCTCACTAAATCCTAGTCATGTTAAAATGTAGACTTTATTCCATCTTTCATTCTTTTGATACTTAATTTCCAACTTCCTCAAGTGGCTTCTAAAAACCCTAATGTCAAAAAATTAATGCTAAGTCCGTGTGTGTGTGTGTGTGTGTGTGTGTGTGTGTGTGTTACTAGGAGGAGGAAAGTTGAAAAGTCACTCCTTTGTGGACTGACACTCTGGTAGCCAATGGGTGGAATCAGTTGATGTGAAAAAACTCATAGGAAACCTGCTGTCAAGGAGCCCACACCCATCACACGGGTCCACCCTGCTAAACCCACTATTTCCATTTTCTTCTTAGGCCTATTTAAACATTTGAATCATTTCTACTCACGACCATGATTCTGTTCCCACTCATGGTAAAAGGTCTTGTAATGACACCAAAGATGAGGCTGAAGCAAGAGCTGGGATACACAGTTTGTTGGCTCAGGCAACCTGGCCTAAAGCCTGGGTAGGCGATTGCCCAGTCGGAAGCTAGTATTTTTACCAGGAGATGTTGCCTTTAGGTTCACAGAAAAGTGCCCATCAGGAATGTATCCTAATGCAGTAGTGTTTGCAAAAGACCCGCTTCCTGTTTGTGCTGCACTAAGCAACAGAACGTTTTCTTTTTCCTCTTTGTGGTGAACACCCTTGTTTTCTTGGCTCTCAGTGCCTCTCCATCAGCAGCTGCTGATAGCCACATTCCCCAGGAAAATCCCTTGTACCTGAGCAATCCAGTGTTACGACCTCTTCCTGTAACCCCAAGTGTGAGAATCTAATTTTGACTTCTACATTAACTTTTTGTTGTTGTTGTTGTTTTGACATCGCCAAAACAAAAAGTGGAAAGCAAATTCTTTTTTATCCCCCAACATAATATTTTGGTTAATTATTTGGGAATTTCATGCAATGGGATTCCGATCACACTCACTTCCCATTCTTCCCAGGTCCACCCTCCCACCCCTGCAGTCTCTCCCCCCCCTCCCCCCAAACCGAACACCAAGTCCAATTTGTGTTGCCTGTAGACTTGCTGGAGCCTGGCCCAACTCCCAGTGGCCAGCCCCTTCAAGAATACTGAGTCCTCTGAAGTGTAGCTCTCCACAGTTGATGGAAGGTGAATCATTTGCTGGTGAGCTGGTTCTCTTCAGGTGTGCAGCCTTGCTCGGTACACCGATGAGCGAGGGTGCCCTGGTCTCCAGTGTGGCTCTGATCACAGAGGAAAATGACTGAGGGATGATGGGCACAGTCAAGGATCGACTTCAGTTACTCACCAACGCAGGGAGGTCTTGACTCTGAATTAAGCCTCACTCTCAGGAGCTCCGCTTTTTCCTATCTTACTGTGGTTGCTTCATTTTTTTAAATTAAATTCAGTTGACTAATGGTACCTGCTCACCTTTAATCAATGCTTCTCTCCTATGACTGTCTCCCCAGACCTCTCTCTTTGGTCTAGCGTCTCTGAGTTATTTTTCTTTACCACTCCCACATGCTTTACTCCTGTCTGTGTTACTTCTAGTTTATTTTTCTCCATCTTGACTCTTGCCCTAAGGGCTACTTCTAACATTTCTAACGCCAAAGTTTGACTATAAAAAAATGGCCCTTGGCCCCCAAACCACTGTCCCCTTTCTTACATTACCGTGAGGATCCGTTGGCACACGTAAGAATGTAGCAAATCCTATGTATTCAAGCCATGTCTCCCGTGACACTTAATGCTGACTTCATTGTCCTTGAGATTAGAAGTGAGTATACTACCGGCAGAGACCGCCCTCAAGAACATGGGCTAGCAGAAAGAACCCAGGAGAGGAGCCGGCACAAGGAATTAATTCTTGATGTTTGAGTATGTCCTATAATGGAGGGAGGGGTGGTAGGACAGGTGTTACTGAACACACCCACTGGGCCTCATCGATACCTTCAGCGGATACGAGAAACCCACAGTAGGGCAGTGCATACCCTTTGAATACTGAGTGCATACTGAGGTCTGTGCAGGAACCTCAGTAGGTGGAATTCCAGGGTGATAGAGAATGTTTTTTCTTTGTACTTGGTTACTGTTTCACTCATAGTCTACCCGGGGTGATGCTTCAGAAACACAGACGTGCCATGTCTTTTCCTTCTTGACGCTTGTTAGTATGTCTGAACACTTACAGATCTAAGCTGCTAATGGGTGTTCAAGGCTAACGCTGTCTCTCTGCTTTTCTGCACTCAGGTTTTACCTCCTTATTTACTGCGCTGCCCATGCAAATTGCCTGCATGTTGCTGTATTCTTTATCATGCGTTAATATAAGGTTTTTGGTTCCTATTGAGTCAGGATCTAACTGTAGCACAAGTCGGTCTCAGACTTGTGGCAACAGGCATCGTGTTCCAGCCTAGCTAGCTCGTGATCGTCTCCTCCTCCCCGATGTCTGTTTGTATGTATGTAGTTACAGATGCACATTTAAGATATTCACATGCGCGCACACACGTATGGTGCAGAGGACAACTTCAGGTGTGACTCATCAGGAGCTGTGAATCTTGGGTTTTTGAGACTGTGTCTGACTGACCTGGGGTTGCTTGATTTGAGTAACCTAGCCATCAGTCAGTCCCAGGGACCTGCCTGTCTCTTCTACCTCACAGCCTCCCCGAGTGCACACCGCTAAGCCCAACTTCTTTAATGTGTGTTCAGGAAATTGGTCCAGTGGGTGGTTCTTGCTTAATTTAAAATGTGTCATGAATTTTCTAGTATTCTATCCCTGCTTCTATACCTCTAAATCAGCTTACTTTGATGTGCACACGGAATTCTGTTTTCCTGATTGACTTAATGGTGCTGAGGAACGTGAAACCCATTGATCGTGCTGTTAGGGTAGCTGTCAGCTCTTTTTACAGCATGACATCACAACAGGGCTTGCACTTTATTTATTATGTATTTATTTTTAATTCAGCTGATAGTAATTTCGGTCCTGTATCAGGTCTCAGTGACTCAGTCTCCCTTAAAGCCCCTTACCCTAGAGGTAAGAATAGCCTTTGTGCCTCCGCCCGCAGGTCAAGAACAATTGTAACAGTGTCTGTCAGCATCCCTTGTTTAGTAAAGCCAAGCTCAGAAAAAATGGTTGATTTTAATTGTTTCAAAAAAATTTTTAATGTGTTTTAGTCTTATTTATAAAAATACAGTATCAGTTTTTCTTTATTTAAAAAGATATTTTGAATCTTTTTAAGAAATTTTGTGTCCAGATCCACCACAAATCGAGAATGGACGTATTAAAGAGGAAAGTGATACTTACGCATATAGACACGCTGTCACCTACGTGTGTGACAAAGGCTTCGTCCTGCTTGGAAAGAGTTCCATTTATTGTAACGTGGATAATGGCCAAGGGAAATGGAGTGACCCAGCACCCCAGTGCATAGGTAATCTGTTGTTTTTCTCCTTATGTACACACATTCTCATTTAGTGTATAGTTATGCATACTTACTATTTGGATGGGTTTTTTTTATATTTATTTTATTTTATTTTATTTTATTTTATTTTATTTTATTTTATTTTATTTTATTTTATTTTACAATACCATTCAGTTCTACATATTAGCCATTCCTGATATCCATATCCCCTATTCTTGGATGGTTTTTAAGACAAGTAAAATCATGTGTTATTTAGCTCACTCATCAAATAAAAATATTTCATGGTAAAAGATAGCAATATAAGCCGGGTGGTGGTGGTGGTGGTGGTGGTGGTGGTGGTGGTGGTGGTGGTGGTGGTGGTGGCACACACCTTTAATCCCAGTGTAGAGGCAGGTGGATTGCTGAGTTTTGAGCAGCCTGGTCTATAGAGTGAGTTCCAGGTTAACCAGGGCTACACAGAGACATCCTGTCAAAAAAGAAAAAGAAAAAAAGATAGCAGTGTATCTTTCCCCAAAGTGACTATCAGAATTCAACACCATCTACTCTCTGAGGCAGACTTGTGACTCATTCATATTTATCGGCTACCCTGGGTGGCAGGCTCCTCAGTTGGGCCTTGGTCAATTTTCAGTGTTCTTCCTATCTCTGGTGGAGCTTTGGGGTAAAGGACCACCTAGAGTAGGGGGTCAGTCACTCACCTGGTGTTGCCCTGCCCCCAACAGCTGAGACCAGGAGCCGAGCTGCCTCTCCCCACAGGCCCAGGAAGACGAAGAATGCATGGAAAGCTCTAGCAGAGTAGTAGGGTGGCTTCAGAGAGTCGGAGCGGGGCTCCAGGTTCCTGAGATGTTGGTGACAGTGGCCTGGTGTCTTAGCACCCGTGCTTTGTTGTTCTGGTCACACCATCTAAAATGATGCTGCACCAGAACCTGAGTTCACATACTGGTTGGTCCTCATTCAGAGCTTTGTGTATGGAAAAGAGAGTTCTCTTCAATGTACCCAAGGCCCCCCCCCCCCCACTTTGTTGCATAATCAACACCGAACCCTTAGACATGTTATCATAAAGGGTGTTTGCTTTGGAGGACCACCTGCTTCTGGTCTCTGGTTTAGTAAATTAATATTAGTGCCCCCCAAAAAATGGACAGAAAGAAAAAACAGACCAATCTGTAGTCATTGTTGGAGAATTCCACATGCCTATTCCTATAGCTAACAGAAAGAAAGGAAGGAAGGAAGAAAAAAAGAAAGGAAGGAAGAAAGGAAAAGATCACTAAGAACAGAGGAGAGTGAGCCACAGTGGGTAAGGTCAAGTAAATTTGACCTCGAACCCCATAATGACAGATGATCAGAGCCTTTGAAGCCACACTTACCCAAACTGACCATCTGCTGGCCTTCAACCCCAGTGCTGCTGCTGTCCACAGCATTCTTTCTGACCACAGTGGAATTAAATTAGGCATCAATAACCACACGGTAATTAGGAAATTTAAACGCAGTGGGAGTATATAAATCCTTTGGAATTAAAATAAGAATTTAGTGAAACGAAGAATGATTTGTATGCATGAGGGCCTCTATAGAAACGTCGCTTATTCCAGTCATAGCATCATTGGTTGACTGCCTGGAAGGTGCTGTGTTATGTGACAGGAATTTTGAGTTGTCTTTTATAAGCAGCCTGTGACATAGGTTTTTTTTAAAAAATAAAAGGGAAAATACGTATACCACACGAACACTTAGAACCTTGTGTCTGGTGGACAAGACAGGACATCATGGTGGATATAACCTGTTGCTTCAGGAACAGGCCGTGTGTACAGTAACTTACCTAAATCTTTCTCCACACTGATGGCGTGCAAATCTGCATTGGGATTTTTTTTTATTTATTTATTTTACATTTTTTGTTAGTGTATTAAAATGGGCACATATTTATACAACTTTAGGGAGTATTCTGATGGTTCAGAGAGAACATATGAAATATATTGATCCAATTAGCCGCCCTGTTTGCATCCCCATTTTTTGGATGGGGAAACAAATCTTAGTGGGGTCAGAGAGTTTGCTGAAGTTTAGCCCTACTTAGTGCTGCCTGAAAGGGGGTTTGTAACTCCCCCCCCCCCACCCCTCCCTCCCCCCACACCGGAAACCAGCAAGGAACAAGTCTGCACATTCACTAACACTTTCTGAAGACAATGGACAGAGCAACTGCTGTCAGTGTTGTTATATAAAAACATTCTTTGGTCTTGGTGTGAGGAGAGGAAGATAATTTTGAAGAGAAAATTGAGAGATTTGTCACATAATGAGATGTTACTCCACCTTTTTTTTTAACATACAAAAAAGCTTAAAAACTGCAATACTGTATTGGCGTGAGTCTCTAGTCATATGTTGATGTAATTAATAGCAAGCAAAATGATGTAGCTTCTGCTTTCCTCTCTTATATGATTTTTATGTAGTTTTATAAAATCTAGGGTCCACTAATGAGAGAAAACATGCAATATTCATTTTTCAGAGGTGGACCTATTTTACCTAGTAATGGTTACCTAGTACAATGGTTTTTCAGTTGTCTCATGAAAAGTAAGACTGTCTGTGGGAATGCAGAGGAAGGATGGGAGGGTGAGAGGCAGGTGAGTATTGTCAAAACACATGTCATATTTGTAGGACATATCTTTAGGAAACTCATTGTTATGTACAGTTAATATGCACTAATAAAAATGATGCAGCATTGTGAGGGACATAATAAGGACTGGTTTCCTAAAAGTCCTGTCTAGGGGTTTGTGGGTAGAGAAAGAGAACAGTCATTGAGCAAGACATGAGTAGGAAAACTTTACTTGGTCAGCAAGATTTAGCTACTTTTTAACTTTACATTGTTTTCTTTATAGAGAAATCCAAGATCCCATCAACATCTCCAAAACCGACAACAGTTAATGTTCCAGGTACTTCAAAACCGACAACAGTTAATGTTCCAGGTACAAGAGTGTCACCAACATCTCAGAAACCTACCACAGTTAATGTTCCAGGCACAAGAGTCTCACCAACATCTCAGAAACCCACCACAGTTAATGTTCCAGGTACAAGAGTCCCACCAATGTCTCAGAAACCCACCACAGTTAATGTTCCACGTACAAGAGTCCCACCAATGTCTCAGAAACCCACCACAGTTAATGTTCCACGTACAAGAGTCCCACCAATGTCTCAGAAACCCACCACAGTTAATGTTCCACTTACAAGAGTCCCACTAACATCTCAGAAACTCACCACAGTTAATGTTCCAAGTACCAGAGTCCCACCAACATCTCAGAAACCCACCACAGTTAATGTTCCAGGTACAAGAGTCCCACCTAAACCTCAGAAACCTACCACAGTTGATGTTCTAGGCCCAAGAGCCCCAACAAAACCTCAAAAACCTACCAAAGCAAATATCCCATCTACAGTAGCCCCACCAACTCTTCAGAAACCCAACACAACAAATGTTCTAGCTACAGAAGACCAACTGACACCTCAGAAACCCAACACAACAAATGTTCTAGTTACAGAAATCTCTTCAACCCAACAAAAACCCAATACAGCAAATGTCACAGCTACAGAAGACCCACTGACACCCCAGAGACTCAACACAACAAATGTTCTAGCTACAGAAGACCCACTGACTCCTCAGAAACCCAACACAACAAATGCTCTAGCTACAGAAATCTCTTCAACCCAACAAAAACCCAATACAGCAAATGTCACAGCTGCAGAAGACCCACTGACACCTCAGAAACCCAACACAACAAATGTTCTAGCTACAGAAATCTCTTCAGCCCAACAAAAACCCAATGTAGTAAATGTCCTAGCTACAGAAGACCCACCAACACCTCAGAAAGTGAACACAGCAAATGTCCCAGCTACAGAAATCCCAGCGACACCTCAGAAAACTGATACAGCAGATGTCCCAGTTACAGACATCTCACCAGCCTCACAGAAATCCACCACAGCAAAAAGTTCAACCACAAACCCAGTAACAGCTCAGATATCCCACATATCAAATACTGCATCTGCAAAAAGCCCACTAACTCAGAATCCTACCACAGTTAACTCTTCTGCTGTACAGACTGCACAAACAGCCCAGAGATTTGCCACAGCCAAGTCATCACTTACACAGAGTCTGCCAGCAACACAAAGGCCCACATTTCACACCAAGGGTCTCCAGAGCGTTCCACAAAGACTCACTCCTGTTCATATTACAGTAACGCAGCGTGTACCTGCTACCAAGACAACCACACGTCATCCACCAGGAACATCTAAAGATAAAGAAAGGTCTACCTCAGGTTAGTTCACGTTTCCTGTGTGCGGGTCTGATGTTTTATGAGGGAAAGTGAGGACTGGGGTCCAACAGCCTGCAGCTAGTTAACGGTTACAGTGTTCCATAGTCACGCTATGACTTCACTGCACAGTATAACAAAGACATTGATATGGTAATTTTGAGTTTTGTTAGAGTCCTCGGAAGGGGACTTCAGTTTCTGATAATTTTGCTATATAGTCTTGTTTTTGAGAGAGTCTCATTATGTAGCCCAGGATGATCTTGAACTCCGGATACCCACTGCCTGTGCTTCCCAAATGCTGGACTACAGGCCTGTGCCTCCTCCATACTTGGTTTGGTAGTTTTTGATCATAGATTGTATCATCATCTATTTTATATTTAAGCTTTTCAAACTTGTCTCCTATCATCAATCATATAACAATATATGTAAATATTTGCTTTGGTGTTCTAGAATTGTCATGGCTTACAGCAACATTGGTAGCTGTCCAACAGATTCAAATATTAGTGTTGATGCTGCTGAAGTAAAGAATGTATAATTGTGTTCATGACATATATATATATATATATATATATGATTAGCTTTTTAACTTAAAGTATGTATAGCTAATTAATATATATATTAAGTTGTTAGCAAATTAATGAAAAGTTAAAATGTTTAGTTTTATAATTGTGTTCCTCTCCCCTTTTATCTTTTAGATGGTAACCGTCTTATATATGGTAAGTTTCACTCCCAGGGAGTTAAAAGAAATTGCCATCACTGTGGGAAACATAATCGGTGTTTCTGGAAGAGAATTTTATCTTTTAACTGTCTCAGGAAAACTGTAAAAATTCAGTATGTTTTATGTAAAAATTCAGTCAGGTTTATGGAAACCTGAGGGAAGATCGGTAAATGAATTTTGTCACGTTTTGTGGACACCCTTACACACCCAGTATGTTCCTTTATATTCCCACCAGTGTTCTTGTTCTGAGGTGGTCGTAGGACGGCTTCTGATCAATTGGCCAATCAGTGGGGTAGAACTGAGTGCCCGCTGTGTCAGTATATTCTCTAGGGACAGAAGAAAGAGCTGTTGGGACAGTGTCTGTCCGACACTTTATAATTAACCAACTCTTTAGCTACTTTTAGATCTCTGTCATAGCTCAAATGTGACAGAGTCCCACTCTTGATTATATCATTCCTCCATCTCTAATAATAGTTTTAAGCAAAGTTCTCTTAAAATGTATTCTCTTCCTGGGTGGTGCATGCCCTTAATCCCAGTGCTTAGGAAGCAGAGGCAGGTGGGATCTCTCAGTTCGAGGCCAGCCTGGTCTACAGAGGGAATTCCCGAACAGCCAGGGCTACACAGAGAAACCTTGTCTCGAAAAACCAAAAAAAAAAAAAACAAAAACAAAAACAAAAAAAAACCCCAAATATGTACTCTTAATGCTGATGTAGTCAGTGAGGATAGAAACATTGCTGTCAGGCTTTTTCTTTGTACAGTATTGTTTACTGTTATTCATTAATAAGATCAACAAACCCCTGAACAAAATGGTATTAGAAACTGTTAATTAGCAAAGTAGCAAAGTAGCCTACTGAAGTGATGTGCAATTGAAATCACCTTTTTATGAAAAGTTGTTAATTTTAAAATGATGTACTTACAAGTGATATCCCCATTTCATACATGAATGTATTAGCTAAGGGATGCAAACCTGAAAGTGGAGATTTAGTTTCTATTGTTACTTTTAGTATTTGTTACTATTTTAGCTACTTTTTTTATTTGTTTATTGTTACTTTTTAAGTATTTGTTATACTTAGTTTATGTTTAAGCTAAGTATTTAGAAATATCTCAGCAGATGGAATTACTTTTTTCATTTTATATTTTAAATAGAAATAAATATATTCTAAGCTAACAAAAAAATCTTCTGATTTAATGAATTGTAGAAGTGATGAGTTTTAACGCCTGAGTTTCTGTTACTTAGTGGTATTTAGTGGAGATTTGAAATACTTACTATTTAATACTTTTTAAATAAATTTCATTTCTTATAGTGCAGTTCAGGCCTTGTATATACCATGCACATGCCCTGCTGGTGAATTCTACCCCTCTTTTCTGTTTACATTTGAAATTCTTCAAGTTTGTATACTTTCCCAGGAAACGTTTTTTAGGGTATGTTGTAATTTACCTGTGTTCTGACAGCTCACTCCTGCAGTCAGACAATCGGGAGAAGGGTTGTTCCTTAAGTTCATCCTGTGAATCAGGTTATTATTTCACTTTAAAGATGAGACTCACAACTGGGAGTGTTTTCAACTTAATTTGTTATTGAATGTACAAAGAAGTGAGCGTCCCTGTGAAATGTGTATGTGTATGTATTGTTACACATCGCTCCTAAGTCAGCCTCCCATTGTTCTCCCCTGGGAAAATACTTTCATTGATTATATGGTAATGTCCCAGAAATTTGCAGTTTTTCCCACGTCATTCCTCAGAGTCCATCTAGAAATCACCAGATCTTCTTAGGGCTTCTGACCCTGGCTCTGTCAGGTCAGTCCCCGCCCCCTCTCTCAATTTTGTCTTCCTCTGCTGAGCGTCGGTTCAAGCAGTTTTTCCTGATTTACCCCCCCCCCCCATGAAGTATTCATTCCACCCACACACCGTAAATCACTTTATTCTCTTTCTATACGCCTGCACTTTTTTGGTTTTTCGATACAGGGCTTCTCTGTGTAGCTTTGCACCTTTCCTGGAACTCACTTGGTAGCCCAGGCTGGCCTCGAACTCACAGAGATCCGCCTGGCTTTGCCTCCCAAGTGCTGGGATTAAAGGTGTGCGCCACCACTGCCCGGCTTGCCTGCACTTTTTACATATATAAAATTAATCTTTTTTTTCCTTCCCTATTGGCAATATGAGGCCAACATAGTTTTATTGTCCTTAAAGTCAGTATCATCTAGAAGAAAAAAACAAAAACAAAAAAACTCATGCTTAGGAATTAGTCAAACTGGTTTCAGTCTGGCTTTTTATTTAGTAAATATTCAACCCAACAATTAATTTAGGCCCTCCGAGTCTCAATTTTTTTTGTCTATGATGCAGATTCTGTGTAAGCTTGTATTTGATAGCGGATGTGTTCAATCCTAGCACAGTAGTAAGAGATGAGTACACAGGACATCAGGACGACACAGTGTGGGGTCACCGTTCTTTTTCTGAGGTAGATTTGTGCAAATTTTATCACTCCCTCTGGTGACATGAAAGATAAACAAGCACCATTTTTTTTTTTTTAAATTCAGGTAATGTTTGTGTTTGCTGTGTGGCAAATGCTGCTGTATTTGAAGTTTTCACATGTATACATGTTTAACTTTTCGACAGTGCCGGAATGTAGCATGCATCCTTTTTTTTGTTTGTTTGTTTAAGCTGGGAGAGATGTTTTCACAGTGAGTTTTGATTTCTCCCAGGTTTTCCCCGTCAGTCCCCTCCCCTAGCATATTATCCCTTCCCAACTTGATGCTCTCTCCTTTTTTAAATTTTATTTACTAACTTTCAGAGATCAATTTGCACATGTGTACAGGACCATCTACTGGAGCGTGGTTTACCTCCTAGTGGCCACACCCACACAAAAAGGCTTCCCATTGACAAATATGGATTACAGGATTTGTATCTTGTCCAGGGTTTCAAAGCTACGCAGGAAGGAAGTAGAGGCCAGTGACTAGGCACAGTAGAGTCTCGTCTTACTGATAGGGCAAGAGACTGCACGACTCAACTCAGACGGAGTACACGGATTCTCTCCAACCATTGCGTTATCTTTAGTCTGCAGGGCTAGAATCATGTGTTGTAACACTCGTACATCTTATGAAGGCTGATAGATCACTTGAAGTCATATTAAAGTTAGAAAATAGTCAGTGAGACCCACATGTGTACTTACTCTCTTTACCCTGAATCTGGATTGCTCAACAGTTTGGCCCAAACCTGAGTGTGCCTGCAGTAGTCTTGAATCTCCTGTCAATATCGGAATGAACGGTACTGGTCTGATGACCGTCACTGTCTTTAGTCCTGACATGTTACATGCTCCAGGTCCGTTATAGCGTGACTACAGCTGTCTGCCCGTTACTCAGAGTTAAGAAGTCAGGCAGTCAGCTATGGTTGCTTACAGCTTGCGTTTAGAATTTTGAAATTTTAGCTTTTTTCTATCACATTCTTTTTCTAGCCACGTGTCTCTTTTTTAGTGTAATTTCACATGACTCCCGGGTTTTTGTTCTGTTTTTGTTAAGTATGATTACGAGCAAGAACCAAATCTAGCCTCTGCAATCTCAGTTTTTCATGATGGATTGCATTTCATTTGTGTACTAGATACACAAGTGAGACAGTGTTTGGAAAGATGGGGCAAGTCCACAGAGCATGTGACAAGCACCTTTTAAGGGACATCAGTTGGCAGAAATATGTCTGACTTGATTTTTTTAGCCATAGAAATGATAGTCTATATTTTAATCAGTACCTCATCTGATACACAGTTTTTTGAATAATCACACGTATTTTAAATATTTTAAAAATTACACGTATGTGTATATTATGATGATGATGATGATGATGATGATGATGTATGTGTGGGTTTGTGCACATGAATGCAGAAATTTTGGATTTACTAGAGCTGTAGTGAACCACTTGTGGGTGCTGGGGACTGAACTTAGGTCCTCCACAAGAGGAGGGCATGCTCTCAACTTGGGAGCCATCTCTCCAGCATATCGAATATTTTAATTCAAAATGCTTTGAACCATTAAAACTGTGGCCTGAACCTTGGGTTAAAAGTAAGATTTTTGTTGTTGTGGCAATGCACAACAATAATAAAAAGGACAACAACGTTGGTTGTTTTAGGGGTCTTGATTTTCTCACCTACAAAAAAGGTTTCATCCAGTGAAGTTCAGTAACGGTTTACCAGGTACTTCCTATTTGCCCAGCATTGTGCTTATTTATTGAAGGTGACCAAATGAGACAAAATCTTTGCAGTGATTTCAACATCACAGAGATGCAGTTCTAACAGGATCTCACCGAGATAATCCTTTTATTGAAGAACAGTATTTTCTCAAGTTACATGGTTTTCCTTGGATCTCTTCAATTTTATGAGTAGGAACATTTGAATTATTATTATTATTATTTCATACATGATTATATACTTTCCTTTATCCTAAGTGGTGTAAGTCTTAAATCAGCAGTTATTTACCCGTGAGTTTGTTTTCTATAGATTGCCAAGTGAATTTGAGATCATAAACTGTTGCATTTCTGTCTAGAGGTTTTATTTGTAGCTTGAGAGCTGTACTTTTATTAGTTTACTGGGAGCATGTGCAGGTTTTGGGTTTTATATTTTTGTGCTTTGCTCTGGTTTTCTGTTACAACATCAACCTCCACAAAACTTCCTCAAGAGCTAAATGCACGTGTTGATCTGTGCACTAGAAATAGCTTTTTATTTCTGTCCCCTTGACATTCAGGTTCATGTTCCTGTTTTTTATCTCCATTTTTCCTTTAAATTTTAAATTAGACACTGAAGTGATGAGATTAATGAGAAATTATGAGAGGAAGGGAAACTCGAAACTTTTGGGTAATTCTGATTAGTTGTCTTTCTGAACTAACAGTGCATTGCTGGCGGATCAGTTAAAGAAACTGTAGGTACAATCCTGTAAAAGTCCCCCTGTCGTGGGAACAACTGCTTCTCCAGTTGCGCACACGAGCACAGTTGTACAGCACCTGTCTTTTAGTCAGTAGATGTGGTGGCTTTGCTTGCTCTTCTGCTGTCTGCAGTTCCCTTTGTAGTGCAAACCAGAGGAGTGGAGTCTGGGGACAGGAGAGAGTGGGGGGAGGAAAGGGAGAATCGGGCTGGTGCACGGAGAGAGCAGGTGGGCTATTTGCCCATCACGGGCAAGGCCCTGCGTTCTATCCTCAGCACCAAAGCCAAACCAACAGCAGCAGACTGAGCTGTGAAAGCAGAGGAATGCTCCCGAAATTCTCTGTTCGCTGCTGTTCACCTCCAAAGGTCCCTTGTAGTCTGAAAGTACATCCTGCTTACCTAGATGAAACCTTAGGTGCAGTGGGCAGAACACTGCCAGGCGTACTCTGTAGGCGAAGTCAACATTGTTTACTCTGCGCTTCCACAACGGCGTCTTTCCAATGAAGGGGAACGCCATGCGTGTATTATGAATGCCACAAACAGCCTCTCTTTAAAACATACATAACTTACACTTCGACTCCAGTTATTTACCTACCGGATGTGAGTGAATTCCCTGGCACCTTCTCACTCTAAATTTACATCTCTTGCCACCACCTTTGACTGACTGATGAGCAGAGCACTGAGGTTGGAGCAAGGCTGTGTTGAGACCCTGCACATTTCTCCCAGTGATATGAGGCCTTCCTCCTGAAGCACCAAGATGGTTCAGAGAGTGTACTTGTTTTTCCTTCCATGGAGACAAGTGAGTGGCATGCAGCAGTATTTATGGCCAAGTCTCTGGCATTGGGAAACCACGTCCAAAATGCAATCTTGAACTTGCCTTCTCCCTGTTCTGGTGAAACTACAGGGTATGGAGTGGCTGGTGCTTCTGCATTAGTGGATTTCCCCTCTGCTCTATCTGTTGGTGCTGATACAGTAATTCAGACCCCAATGCTAGTCATTTTTTTTTTTGCACTATGAAAAATCAAGGTGAGCAGAAATTTTGATGATTTAAAAAATTCTTAGTTCTTTTTTTCCACTTAGATTTGAACATTGTGTTAGTAAATCACTGTCTTAGCTTTAGTCCCTTTTTGGAACGCTGTCTCCTTCCCTCTGTAATTACTACCCTGAAGAGACAGACCCCTCCCTCCTCCCCAAGTATATTTAAGGATAGTAATGACATTTCGAAGAAAAATGATTGTAAGGTCAAAGTTCCTCTTCACAGTGTATGAACGATTTACTCTTTTTTAAAAAACTGAATTTAATTTATGGTAATAAATGTATATTATACAGAAGCAAAGAAATCCAGGAAAAGCTGGCTCATTATATCTTTCAATTGCCTGTGATTCAGCAGTTTTCCACATAGTATATAGGCATGAAGCGAAGCCAACCAGACCAGTTCTAAATCCTGGCTGCCTGCTTGAATCCCAAGTGTTGCGTGTATAGGGTGTGGCTTGGAGCAGTTTGATCTTATTATCTTTAAGAGGTAAAAAACCAAAGCTACCTGATGGAGTGAGGCTCAGATAGATTATCTCACCTGCAAAGAGAATAAAACTAAAATAAGCAAACACCCAAATGTTCAACAGCAGCAGGTAAAGCCAGTTTTATTTGAGAGATCTGATATGCTTTGAGTGTACACACCAAGTGTAAATGTCATGGTTGGCTCATCCTGTGCACAAACAGGGTGATTTAAATTGATCCTCTTCTGTTTTGGAGGTTCAGCTACTCAGAAATCAAATAGTTTGTGTACACTTGATTACCTCTAAACTGACTTAATTTCTGCCTTTTTTTTTTAACCAGTTAATCAATTTGAGCAACTACTCTTTAATGCTGTTACCAAATTGCCCATTTTAATGGTTAACTCAGACTATTTTTTTTTTACCTGTATAGCTCTTTTTCTTGCTCATTAAACTAGCAACAGTGTTAAAGTATGCATGCTTTCTTTTTTTCTGCTGTTTTATGTGTCTGGGTGTTTTGCCTGCATGTATGTCTATACATACAATGTCCATTCAGTGCCCACCGAGACCGGAAGGGGACATCAGGTTCTCAGAGACTAGAGTTACAAATGGTTGTGAACTACCTTGCTGGGAATTAAACCCAGGTCCTCTGGAAAAGAAGCTAGTGGTCTTACCTGCTTCATCTCCAGCCTGTGTGCATACTTTTATTGAAGGTTTACAGATTTTAATTTATCTGTAATTACTATAAAGTTTCATAGAAAGAGCTTAGGCATCTGTGGATTTTAGAATCATCAGGGATTTAGAATCATCAGAGATTTAGAATCATAGAATTCCTCCAGCCAGTCTCTCACATTCCCTAGCAGATACCAAGAGATGGCTGCTTTTAAAGAAACAATATTTTCTGTTCCTCCAAAATAATGTATATAAAGTATATGAATATTATTTAAACCACTAAAGAGTCCATCTTTTATTAAAAATATCTGATCATTAGGTCTTGGGACATGGTGGGGTGAGCTGAGCAAGGAAAATAATTTTCACAGGAATTTGTTTTATATCAATTAAATGTTCTAGATTCTACAACAGCAAATACATTAAGACACACCCTTCACAGAGTGTTTGAGAACATGATTGAGAGCTTAGCAAAAATGAATGTAATCGCATAAAAAGTAGAGCTGGTGCAGACACCTCAGCTAAGTACGCTGAAGAGAATCATTCCACCTGCCTCGCGGACTGTCTGCATTTGTCCCACCTTTCTGTTTTCACTGTTGTTGAGTAATCTGATTATAAATTATCCGGCTGTGGATATGTGATGAGTGCCCGGGCACTCCCTCTTGGGTTCCTCTGTTTTATGCACACTTTCATAGTCACTTGCTGTGATGTATTCAAGAGGCTGAATGTGCTGGAATGTTTAGGGAGTGTTGTACCGAATTCTAGTGTCTGAAACAGAGAGAAATTCATGCAACCCCTTAAAATGATGCCTTTTTTTCACACACACTTAAATAATAATACATATGGCCCAGCATGGTGGCATATTCACTGGTAATTTTCATCCTAGCACTTGGGTGGCTGGGTCAAGTGGGTCATGGTTTGGGGCCAGCCTTGGCTACACAGCAAGGGCCTATCACAACAAAACAAAACAACAAAAGTACCTGAAGATCCAAAGCAAAGCAGATCTAACCCATGAATCGACTCTCCTTATTTCAGAAGTATAAGTTGTCGAGGGTGAGCACTGACTGACTTTGAGTGTCTGTTTATTCTCCCCATTTTACAGTTACTTAATTAAAAATGACAAGGGGTACAGTTAACAGATGTGAGGGAGGTGATTATGTACCTTCATCCAGCTATCTTGGATCCATCAGAAGATTTATCTAGTTCCCTAGAAGTGTTGGGTTTATACAGTAGGTTTGTGTTTAGGGATGGCAGTAGAGGAAAATTCTTGGTTATGTTATTTGATTGAAATTTAAGTCACATCCTCCAGTTAGTGATGCCTTCTTTACCCTGCAGTGCTGAGAATACTTACGTGAGCACGTTAATCCACTGTCATGTTTCATAAGTTAAGTGTGACAGGATACCTTTGGGATTCTGATTAATTATGAAAGGTATGGATGGTTTAATAAGACCACATTTCTGCATCTTACAAAATATCAAGACAGTTGGCTTACAGTTTCTGCAGACTTGGGTAATGACATCTTAGGTTTCTGTTATTGCCAGGGTTGTATTCTTTGTGGAATGACTGGCTAACATACTGATCCTCTCATTACTGTGATACACATCATCAGTTATTTTTAAAAACTTTATTGTTTGAGAATTTTATACATGGATGTATTTTTTAATGTTTGTTTATCTTTATTTTATGTGTATGAATGTCTTGCCTGCATGTATGTATGTTCACCATCCACATGCAATGCTTGTGTGGGTCAGAAGAGGGCATCAGCTTCCCTGGAACTGGAGTTACAGAAAGCTGTGAGGTGCTGTGTGGGTGGGTGCTGGGAATTGAACCTCCGTCATCGGGAAGAGCAGGCAGTGCTCTTAATCACTGAACCATCTCTAGCTCATGAGGTCATTTTGATCAGTGCCTCTGCTCCCTCCCCTCCAGCCCCTCTCGTGCCCACACTACCACTTTCCCTCCAGATTTCATCGATTCTTTAAAAACCCACTGAGGCCACTCAGTGCTGGTACTCTGTGCATGGGCACAGGGCTATCCGCTGGAGCATGGGCAGCCTCTTAGGGGCTGCGTCAGAAGAACAGGGACTTACCCTCTCACAGCATCCCTCAGTTGCCAGGAGCTCCTCAGCGAGGCCCTCCCTGGTCTAAACTGAATTTTCACTGGCTTGATTTTGTGCAAGTCTTAGCAGTGGCTGCTGTGAGTCCCTGTGTGTCATAATTAGGAAAGACAGTTTCACAAACATCCTCCATTGCCCCCAGCTCTTACAGTCTTACTGCACCATCTTTTAAGATGTTCTGTGGCCTTCGAGGAAGGACGATTTCTCTCTCATTATCTGTACTTTGACCATCGGTGAGTCACTGTTAATCACCATCTAGTGCAAACAGAATTTTTTCCGAAGAGGGCTGAGAGCTTCTGATCTGTGGGTATGAAGATAAGTATTTGGCAGGGGGTTGGGGCGTGGGGGGTGGGGGGAGCAGTTTAATGCTGTGCTCAGTTAGCAGAATAGTAGAAGTTGGCTTCCCCTTAGGGCCTATGACTTACCCAACCATGGGTACTTGAACTAGTTAACAGTACCAGGCATGGGTTCTATCTTGGGGAACAGGCCGTAAATCCAACAAGTAGTTGGTTGTTCCCACAACACTCAAGCCAGTGTTAGACCAATGGGCCTCTCTTGCCAGGCTCGTGCTTATTACAGCTCACGGGGTTCATAACTAGATAAGATTGTTGATGACTTCTCCACTGATAGCACGCATAGCGCCTTCAGTACTGTGAACGTGAGGCCATAAAGGGAAAGTATTCAGGTCAGCACTAGCTTGATTTCTTAGTGTCTTAGTTACTCAGCTATATGGTGTTTTCAGCAACAGGTTCTTACCACCAAGTTCTGGAAGGTAACCAAGAGTAATGACAATAGCCTATATTGTGTTGGGGACTCTATAGGACCCAAATGACCAACAGATTGAACCCATACCTGGCACTGGGCTTTTTGGTTTGATAGCCTGCAATGCCCCTGCACTTACAGGGTAAGTTAAATGCCCTGTAAGTGGTTAATAGGGCAAATCCATTTAAACTCATTTTATAGATGTATATATTTAGGAAGCCTCTGCAATAGCAGGTTTCCATGTGGGTTGAAGCCCCTCCTCTGCCTTGCCCTCACCCCTCCTGCCCTGCATCAATTCCTGGCCTATCATCTCATCTTGTTTGTACTCATTTATTACAATTATTAGGATGCCACAATGCCACAAATATTTGGGAGAGAGAATGATGATACTTGGGGCTTAGTAAAAATGGGTTTGTTATGCCGATTTTCACCATAAATGGGTTGACTTATCTTGTATGTGTGTTTCTATTTGTCTGGTGATGTTTAGACTTTCCATTGTTCCAGAAACATTCATGTTAAGATACATTTTCACGACTGTATTTATAGATTGTAAAAGACATTTTTTAAATGTTTTAATTTGAAAACAGCTTAATGTAAATGTGTTTGTGAATGTTCTCAGGTGTTTTAATCTCTTGAAACTTTCCTCTACTTTACATGTAGTGTTCAGGGGACTTTCATTGACTCTTCATCTCAAAGTACCTTCTTGACTCTAGTTTGACTGCTAAAAACCTAAAAGCTATGGTACTTCGTTTCCATGATTATTGAAGTATACTGAAGTAAGCTGTAGGCTGTCCATGCTCTTTGACTTAGTAATGTTACGTTTCTTTAGGGTTCTTAATTAGCCAGTTCTTTTAGTGTTTTATCACATAGAACCCTGAAAATTAATGTCTATTGTCTGTAAATAAAATCATTTTGATCTTAATTTTTTTCTTTAACTTACAGGGCATACATGTTTAATAACCTTGACAGTTTTGCATGCGATGCTATTGCTCACTGGCCAGTTGACTTAGCCAAAGAAGAGTTAAGAAGAAAATATATACAACCATACCGCATACTTCTAGTTTGTTAGAATGTCCAGGAAGAATGGATGTAATAAATTGAATAGTGTTCTTGCTTTGGCATACTATCAGTTGTCTTTAAGCTGTGTTAGGAACGTTAACAAAACAAGAAGAAAGGAGTTTGTCTGGAATGGTGTTCTTGATCTACAGAAGTATCTCGAAAATATTTCAAAACTAGAAAATTCATAACAATCGTCACTTTTCCAAAAGTGTGGGAAAATGTAGAGATTTTTTTCTGTGCTTAGAATGGGAGTTTGGAGAAAGGGAAATTGTTATTTCTTTTGCTAGATCTATCATGTTATTCTAGCTTACAATGAAAATAGAAAGCTAAAAATACGAATTAGATTGTAAAAGAAGAACACAGACCCCAAACTAAATCCCCTTTCTTCTAAGCAGAATTGCCACAGAGATGGAACATCTTAATTTAACCTTTGACCTGAAGGTGTTTTCCTTTGGACTTTCCATGAAAATGAGGTGGCAAACTGTTCCAAAGGAAGAGATACTAACAACCCGGCAGGGGGATGGGGAAGGTAGCTCCCTTGGTAGAGAGCTTGCCTAACATTCGTAAATGCCTGGGCTCCTTCCTCAGCACACATTTATAATTCTAGTACTTGGGAGGTGAAGGTCAGAGCATCAGAAATTCAAGGTTGTTCTCGTTTACCTGTTGAGTTTCAGGCCAGTCTGGGATACCTGCGACTCTGTCTTAACAAACAAACATCATCGATAGATAGATAGATAGATAGATAGATAGATAGATAGATAGATAGATAGATAGATAGATGATGGATAGATAGATAAATAGATGATAGGTAGAAAAAAAGAACATTAAGCCTTTTGACTAGATTGATAGCAAAGAAATAGGTGGGTACAAATTAATCTCCCTTCACATGCACAGGTCTGGGTCAGAGATAGTTCACTGCTTTCAAGAAGGATAAGCTACAGTTTTGCTCTCAGGGAAATCCTTTCTTGTTTTGTTTTCTCCAGTGAAAAAGCCTTAGGAAGATGTCCTCACTGACTGGTCATTAATAGTGTCCAGAGCTATCATAACCTCGACATGAAAAGATTCTGTACTTCTGCAGTGCTATGTTCATAGCCAAATTGTAAATCTTATTCTTTTGTAATATTGAGAGAAATCTATTTATATTTATTTATGTCAGTGAACATCTTGGTTTTAAATGTATTTCAAAAAGATATGTAATAAAGAATCATTTCCTTTAAATAGAAATAAATAATCACACTTTTGTCTCATGTAATATTTGAAATTTCTCTTTTTTTTAAATGTGAATTTTTTATTTCTAGGTAAGAGATTCCTTTTCGTCTCCTTAAGTAGTAACGATGTTGTCTTTTGATTTTCCTCATGCAAGTTATTTTCAGTTCCTTTGAAATTGTACTTTCTCGGCATGCCATCTTCTAATATTTTTCTGTTATCGATTCACCTAAAATAACCACATTAATGTGTAGTGTTTTAATTATAGACTGTTCTATAATATACAGGCGGTGAGGCTGGCAACAATTATGAATCCATTGTTTCATCTATTTTCTTGGTCTTGGTGTTGAGATACTTTAAAGCAGATTCCACATGCAAAGACTTTTACATGCAATTGAAGCAAAAGGTGTATGTTTCTAGCAAGCTACCATCATCAGAATTAGTTTCCAGTGGTAGGGCATTCTTTAAGATCTCCCAAAAGTAATGAGAATAAGCTCATGTCCACTTATACTTGCATGTGTTGTTTGCCTGATACTTACTAGAATAGCAGAAAAAGCAGTGATTTGCTTATGCAGAAACTTCTCAGGGTGTCCACATGCATGCACTACCTTACACTAGTGCTGAGGTTGTCAATATAATCACAATGTAATGTCTGTCCTCTTCTGAAACTCATTGATCTTATTTGAGCACTGGGATATTTAAAATATTTTACTGCTGTTTGTTTGTTTCCTCCTCCTCCTCCTCCTCCTCCTCCTCCTCCTCCTCCTCCTCCTCCTCCTCCTCCTCTTCTTCTTCTTCTTCTTCTTCTTCTTTTTTTTTCTGAGACAGGGTTTCTCTGTGTAGCTTTGGAGCCTTTCCTGGTCACTCTATAGACCAGGCTGGCTTCGAACTCACAGGATCTGCCTGCCTCTACCTCCTGAGTGCTGGGATTGAAGGTGTGCACCACCACTGCCCGGCTCAACACTGCTGTTTCTTTGAAGTCTGGAAAACAACATTGTCTTGTTGAATTTAAGGCTCAAGGACACTATAAACAATGCAATCCATTCTCTATTTTTTTCTTTAACTTGCCTTAGAACTACTATATATCACCATTGTGAACAAACTATGTATAAAATTGCTCATATTTCTATTAACT